>NC_056669.1:80497184-81100398 GCF_018350195.1 Panthera tigris
ACTATTTAACTCTTTTTTTCTTAATGTTTATTTTTGAGAGAGAGAGAGAGAGAGAGAGAGAGAGAGAGAGAGAACGAGTGGGAGTGGGGCAGAGAGAGAGGGAGACACAGGATCCAAAGCAGGCTCTAGGCCCTGAGCTGTCAATACACAGCCCGATGCGGGGCTGAAACTCACGAACCATGAGATCATGACCTGAGCTGAAGTCAGACACTTAACTCACTGAGCCACCTTTTTAATTTTTTATTTAGGCCTTCAACACATTGAATGATACCCACCCATGTTGGTGAAGACAATCTACTTTACTCAGTCTACTGATTCAAATGCTGATCTCTTCCAGAAACACCCTTAGAGACCCATCCAGAATAATATTTAACCAAATACCTGAGCAACCTATGATCCCGTTAAGTTGACACACAAAAGTAGCTATCACAATCAGTAAATAAATAACAACAACAACAACATTGAGAAGATAACAGGTTTAGAAATTAGGAGGTCATTGGGGATATACAGAAGGAAACTCTAGTCTTATTTGCAACAGAATTTAGGAGAGAGGTATAGGGAATTAGGTGTGAGGGCCAGAGGTCTGGAAGTTGAAGACTGAAACAAGATGTTTAAGAATTTGTAGTAAAGAAATAATGATAGACACAGATTCTAGCTCTGTTGTTAATATGCAGAAAAGTCCTTGGAAAGATTTGGACTGCATGATTTCAAATGTACCCGTCTAAATCTAAAAAATCTATGGATGCATATAGGGCAACTGAGTACATGTATCCTTCTAAGATTCTACCAGTCCTCTTTATTCCTTCTGGTACCAATCACATGTACTTCATTTCATTGCTTTGTGAGTCCATGCCTTTTCCTGCTTATATTCTACACAATCTTCAACTTTTAGAACATTTTTTAATGTTTATTTATTTTTGAGAGTGAGAGAGACAGAGCATGAGAAGGGAAGGGGCAGAGAGAGAGGGAAACACAGAATCTGAAGCAGGCTCCAGGCTCTGAGCGGTCAGCACAGAGCCCAACACAGGGCTTGAACTCACGAACCACAAGATCATGAACTGAGCCGAAGTCAGACACCTAACTGACTGAGCCACACAGGCACCCCTACACAATCTCCATCTTTATCATCCTTCCAGCATCCATCACAGCACCAAACACATCCCTGTGTACCTTGTGGCACTCAGTGAATGCAGGTTGAACCCTTTCCCCAGGATTTCCTTCTCAAAAGATTCATAAACCCAAGAGCACTGCAGCGTGCCCTCTTTGAGAAAGGAAGAGATAGAGGGAAAGAAAAAAAGAAATCAATATCTGACCATAGAGGAAAGAAGCCAAGAAATCAGTATAAAAGATTCATCAGGCATAATACAGTGAAGAACCCCATGCTCCACCCCCCAGTGGATGGGGACCCTTGACCTTGTCTAGATTCCGCCTTTTTAACAGTTTTAATGGATACTATTAATCACAATTAAATTTCTGTATCTCCAGTAGCAGTTGACATTTGTTGCCTTAATAATCAGAAGGCTTTAGATATTAAAAAGCAAATGTAAGACTGAATTTTGTTAATATGCTAGCAAATATATCAGTCTAAATTTTTTTCTTTCATATTATAAAACAATATAATTTGGGAATTGCTATTGCCATAAAAAGATCTTTTTTAAGTTTATTTATTTATTTTTGAAAGCAGCACAAGCAGGAGAGGGATCTGGGTGGGGTGGTGGGGTGGGGGAAGCAGGAATCCCAAGCAAGCTCCACAATGTCATTGTGAAGCTTAATGCGGGGCTCGATTAATGAACCGTGAGATCATGACCTGAGCTGAAATCAAGAATCAGATGCTTAACTGACTGAGCCACCCAGGTGCTCCCCCAAAAGATCTTTTCTAAAAACCTCAAACAAATAAATGGTTAATGTATATACTAATAAATGTTTTGGTTTTTTTAATGCTTTGGTAGAAATATAACAGATTATTTTTAGATAATTTAGATAAAACCTTTTGCCTGGAAACACAGTGAATTTACTTTTAAAATAATCTGCTAACAATATCCACTTGATTTGTAAAAGCATTTTAACATTTGTTTAAGTGACCTTTCTAAGTAATGGCATGTTTTGATCAACTTGATAAAAATAGCTGATTTAGCTTTTAGGATACCAAAAGTTAATTTTAACTGGTGAAATTTCACTAAGGATCTTCTGTAAGTCACCTGCTTTTATTTATTTTCCCAAACCACTTGCATAGTCTATCGTTTTTAATACTTAGGTAAAATTCTAATATTCTCTAATTTGTGATAAAATATTTTCTACAGTAATTGCTAGATCTAGTTACTCATAGCTTGAAAAATAACTTAGCTAAATAAGAATTAGAAAAGTCATAAAATCAGGGAACTTTTGAGATTATTTGTTTTTGACATTATTGTACTCATAGGGAGACAGACTCAGAGAAGTTATAATGCTTGTTTGGATCATAACAGAGACTAGAACCCAGACCTTCCCACTCACAATTCCTTTTGTTTATGATTATCTAATACCCATAAACACCATTCTGTAGACATTTCATTATATATTATGTATCCTTACATATTATGTTACTTCCTAAAAGATCTATTTCTGAGAAATGAGTTTTCTTTCTAGCTGATTTCAAATTACAAGCATTTTGTATATTATAAATAGGTTTAGAAGTCAGAAAATCCACAAGAATTTTACAGAGTTAGAATGTTAATCAATGATATTTTGGCCAAATTGACAAACTAGTCAAAGCTCTGAATGTCCTAAAACAGTACTGACTGAGGCACCTGGGTGGCTCAGTCATTAAGCGTCCAACTTCGGATAATCTGGTGTTTCCTGAGTTCGAGCCCCATATCAGGTTCTGCACGGACAGCACGGAGCCTGCTCTGGATTCTCTGTCTTCCTCTCTCTCTCTGGCCCTCCCTAGCTTGCATGTGCTCTCTCTTGCTCTCTCTCTCTCAAAAATAAATAAACATTAAAAAAAAATGAAAATAAAAAACTAGTACTGATTAATGTCTTTAGTAATAGAAGCTGGATTGAAAAAATTTTAATTAATTTCTGTATATTTTTGCAATTTTCTACAATTATCAATCTCCTAGATAGTAATCAATAAATAAGCAAGCATACACCAAATACTACTTCTCCAGAGTCCTTTCATAGCTTCCCAAGGCTCCTGGGAACAACATCATATTATAGGAAAACTCCTATGGAATCTGAGGCCAGTCTGCAAACTTGGATAAACTCAATGTTAAAATTTAGTGTTTAGCCTGTGTGTGTGTGTGTGTGTGTGTGTGTGTGTGTGTGTGTGTGTGTGTTACTCACAACAAACTTGTATAGAAAAATGTTGTTGCCCATTCTTTGCCCATGATAAACCTAAGGTTTGGGGGTCTGTTTGCTCATTTACAGTCCCACAATGGCAGCACCAGGTGCATCACTGGGCCCCTTTTCTGGTGACATTTCCCTCAAGTCCTTAGAGAATTCTTTCTCTAGCCTCGAATTCCCTTAAGCCTGTACCTGTCTGTACACTTCTCATACTTCATTGCAATTATTTGAAACTGTTCATTTTTCCCATTAGACTGTGTATTTCTCAAGTATAAGAACCAAGTCCTATTTCATGGGTGTCCTCCTACACCTGACATGGTATCCTCAACTGTAGAGCAGGTATCAGTACATTGTGTGAAGGGGAAGATCAGTTTTCCTCTAGCCCTTCTATGTGGACTTAAATTTATTTCCATAATAATATTAATAACATAATAGTATATTATGTCCATGTATTGTGTTTTCATTCCACACCAAACACTTGGCTGAGCACTTAAAATGGATTCTTTTAAAAAGGGATTATCTTATTTATTTCTCACAATGACCCCTACTAAAGGCACTGTTTTAGTATACTTGTTCAGTTGGCTTTTTCCTTTCCCCTGGGGATAGGAGACCCCTGGTACAGAACCTCAAGTTTCTCATTCTCCTCAGTTTATAGGACTTTAGGTGCAGCTGTTTATCATCGTTTACTTACAGGTAAAGAATTTGAATTATGCTGCCTCAATCTCAACAAAAGGACTGAGGAAGTTTCCAATAAGTGCACAGTTCAGACTGTTCAGTTCAATCAATTAACTCAGACAAAAATACCAGAGATCAAAGACAGAGGAATATGGGCATTTTTTAGAAAGACCTGGGCCCCAATCTTGAATATCTGTGACCTTAAACAAGATATGTACTTACTCTGAACCTCAATTTCCTCAGTGGTGAAAATGATGCTACATTTTTTTTTCCCTAAGAGATGTGATGAATTAGATCTAGCACCACAGCAGAGGTTTTATAATTTTGCATCTGGTCTCATAAAATGTCATTTTTTTTTAGCCCATTTCCCTTTTGTACCAAAAACAAACAAACAAACAAACAAACAAACAAAAATTATCTGGAAGTTTTTCTAAAAAACAAAATACCAAAGTAGCCTAGGATCCCAAGATTTCTCTAAAAGTTTTTCCCCCCATAAAAATAGAGCTGAAGTTCTTTGACACAAAAAGAACACATATTTGAAAGAATGCCACTATATTTTTATAACTTTTGAGAAGGGATGAAGACATAGTTGACAGAGGTGAAGATGTTTTCTTTCTCTAGTCCCTTATATACTGACACATTCAACCTCTCTTACATTCTCCATTCCATGGTTTCTTTCAGCTCGAAAATGGTGAAGAAAACCTGTTCTCTTTGATTCTTCTCAATCACTATGAGGATGGATGAAAAAAGCCCTTGAAAATAAAAGGTGCCACACAAGAGTATTGTATTACATAAGAGACATGTGATTAAAATCTGCAGAGCTAAATAAATATTTAGGAAAAGAACACTCTAAAAATATCCTGGTGCAATGCCAAGTGGCAGTCCGATTTGCAGTCCACTAAGGAAGAGTGTACCCAGAATCACACTCCATTCAAGGTTCTGGGCACGCTGGACTTGGAGGAAGCCAGATAGCAGAAGTGATTTTTAAAGCACTCTAGAGGGAATTTTTGCCAGAAATAATGAACTCTTGGCCAGCATGTGATCGAGAGGAAAGGGCTCTGTGACTTTTCCAAAGACTTCTATGAATATAGTGTTACCTTTGGAGAGGAATGGGAGGAAAAACTGAGAAGAAGTAAAAAGTAGATTTCATGTGTATGGGCAATGTTTTATGACTTCACAAGCATGACCCAAAGCAAATTTAACAAAAAGTTAATATTTGTCAATTATATGTCACTACATAGATGTTCACTATGTGCTATACTCTGTTTCTTTTGTATATCCAAGATAATTAACAATTTTAAATTGATTTTCCATCAGGATCATGAGGCATACTGCAGCATGGATAATGATGATTAGGACTAACTCCATGAAAGTAACTGTATAAGACATGAGGGAATGTAAGCAATGCTTCACAGTCTGGTAGAGGTAGGTCTTCCTCATGGAGCCATGCAGGATGTGTCCTGCAAAAACCAAGGGGTGCTATTCATGTAGATTATCATGGGGCTTGTGTCCCCTGGTATTGTCCCATTCATCAACCCTTGGAAGGAAAGGTGAAATAGAAGAATAGAAGGAAGCAAAGTGCCATTTAGAAGCTGAGATGAACTTAGTGGGCAGGACCAGTTTCCTGAATGTCTTGACTTTCAAATTCAGTCTAGAAAGGTAACTAGAATCTGGGTAGACAGATAACTAGAATTTGGAGTCCAGAGGGAGACAGACTTTCCAGGCAGATGTAATAATAAAGGCAAAGTCTTACAGTTGAGACCATAGGTTATTTATACATTCCTCCAGCTCTTAATTTGTCCAATACACTTTGTTACCTACAAGAACTCAAAATCTCAGGAGAGGGGTGTCTGGGTGGCTCAGTCGGTTAAGAGTCGACTTCGACTCAGGTCATGATCTCGCAGTTCATGAGTTTGAGCCCTGCGTCAGGCTCTATGCTGACAGCTCAGAGCTTGGCACCTGCTTCAGATTCTGTGTCTCCCTATCTCTCTGCCCCTTCCCCACTAGCTTGCTGTGTCTCTCTCTCAAAAACATGAATAAACATTAAAACAAAAATTTTTTAAAATCTCAGGAGATAAAATTGTGCTGACTCACTTTTTGCTCTCCTCCAGAGCCCAATTTTACCTTCTCTGTCCACCAGTCTCTTTCTGTGCATTTCATGGAGCACTTTTTAAAAAACAATTTTTTTAACGTTTATTTATTTTTGAGAGACTTAAAGAGACAGAGCATGAGCAGGGGAGAGGCAGAAACAGAGACACAGAAGCCGAAGCAGGCTCCAGGCTCTAAGCTGTCAGCACAGAGTCCAACACGGGGCTCAGATCTCCAAACCGTGAGTTCCTGACCTGAGCTGAAGTTGGCCGCTTAACCTACTGAGCTACCCAGGTGCTCCTCATTGAGCACTTTTGCACTAAAGTCTAAGAACATTAGGTCTTACTTTTCTCAGGGCCCTTTGGTTTACAAAACAGGACTCTGCAGAGGGATGGTGCTTTCAGTGATAGAGCAGCCTCCCCAGAAAAACCATTCTAAAACAATGCTTCCCCTTATTTGAGTGGTTTCAGTTATCCCCCATCAACTACAGAAAGTCTTTAAAATGCAAACTCCATAGCATGACTTTCAGACTCCTACTGATCTTCACCATTTCATCAAATTCTGTCCCATTGTCCATGTGCTACAGCTACTTTTAGTGCCTGCACTTTCTTCCTCTCCTGCTGGGTGTGGGTGGGAGCCCAGGCCTTCTATGCAAATAGGACTCAATTACAGGCATCACCATTTACCACAGTTTTAATCTGGGCAAGTTTTTCCTCAGGGAGCTTTGGCTCTTTCTTTGCAAATGAGATAAAAGTATTTAAGGTTAAGGGTGATTAGTATATTTAAATGAAATAAATGTAAAGTGCTTAGAAGATTGTCTAGAGATACCAAACTCTCAATATATTTAGTTCCTTTTTTTCTCATTCATCTTTGCAGTCCTTTGCTTTTGTTGAGTTTTGAATAAGTCCTTCCCTTTCTCCTTACCCCCAGTGCCCCAGCCACACCATTTTTAAAAGATTTAATGTAACATTGTATCTAGCCCTTATCACATTGGAAAGTAAGCACCTTCCCCCCTCTTTATTTTGTGTTTCTTCTCTATACAGTATCAACTGCTTTCCTTGGATTTGAGATAATATTATATTGGGTTCTAGACCTAAATTGTTCATTTTATAGTCTGCAAAGGCTACACTCTTGATAAAACACACAGTATTTAGGAAAGTTGAAAAAAAATACATTGGATCCTGCCAACCAAATATAGATTACTGAAATTATTTCTTTATTTGTGTCATTATTGCCACATTAACACCACTGTATTAAGTAAGGCCTCTGTACCCACAAGTAGTGATTCTGCAAAGCACAGATTGTTTTCCCTTTGTGCTCCTAATCTGGGCATTAACCCAAACATTTGAGGAAACTTAATATGTGAGGTCATTAGGAGAAGTGGTTTCTGTTATTACTGGTTATGAGCTTAGAGTGGATTGCTGGGGCATTTTCATAATCAAATCCGAATGCCGAGGAAGCACTCAACTGATCACGTATGCCAGCACAGGCATAAGGCAGCTTGCATGTGTGCGGGACTGAAAAAAATCATAGCATATGAAAGGGAGATATCATCTTGGACATCTCCCAAATTTTATTTATTTTCTTGTTTATGGAAAATATAATATAAAGCAATATTGAAAACCATTTTGAAATACAAGTCACTTGTAACAAATTATAGCGCATTTGTTTTGCATATCACCTTCTGGTCCTTGACCATACATACACATATTTCATAGTTTCAAACATAAACATAGTACATCTGCCATTTGGCATGTTGCTTTTTATTCCATGCCTTCTTTTTAGTATTTTTCTTTTCTTTTTTTCATATGCAGCAAAACCTTGGTTTGCAAACATAGTTCATTCCAGAAAAAATGCTTGTAATCCAAAGCACTTGTATATCAAAGTGAATTTCCCCACAAGAAATAATGGAAACTCAGATGATTTGTTCCCCAACCCAAAAATATTCATATAAAAATGTATATAATACTGTAATATAATACTATATATATATATATACACATATATATACGTATATATATACACATATATACATATATATGTGTATATATATATATAAATTAACCTGCACTTACCTTTGAAAACCTTCATGGCTGGTGTGAGGGAGAAAAGAAAGGAGGGTTATTGTGTAGGACAACTTTCACTATCACTAACGGATGTGGACTACAGTACAATATTAATAAACTATTGTCATATACTGCATTTAATGTAAATTGCAATAAGGCAGCAGAGGAAAGGGTCTATATCTGCAGGCAGCCTGACCTAGAATGAAGCAAATCATTCCTAAGCTTACTCTTGTATGGTAAAGCAAAGGACCGTCCATAGGTGCTTTGAAGTGACAAAAAATACACCAGTGCCAGTTGTGGGCATCTTCCAACATTCTGAAAAATCACCGATTTCTGCCAAACACCGTGGCCTGAGACCAAGCATCCAAGCATGGGGGACAATCACCCACAGTCCCGCAGCGAAAGAGAGAGACAGAGAGAAAGAGAAACATAGACAGAGAGAGAGAAGCACTGGCTTGTGATCATGTGACATTCAACATCACTTACTACTTGTAATACAAGACATCACTCATTTATCAAGTAAAGTTATTAGAAATGTTTGCTTGTCTTGTGGCGCACTCACAGAACAAGTTACTCGCAATCCAAGGTTTTACTCTACTTGCTTTCAGTCAGAGAATATTCTAGGTGCTGGAGATACAGTGGTGAACAAACATTCAGGGTAAATGCAAATTACCTATACACACATATAATATGTATGTATATATTAATCAATTAAAGAAAACAGGGTTTCAATTAGTAAGGAGGAAATGGGTAATATTTTTCAAAAGGTAATTAATAGTATTTCCCATAGCTTTCCTCTCTGCCAAAAACAAGAATACCTTTTTTTTACTGTGCACATGTACTAACAATGCTTTCACCTCACAGCCCAGAAAGAGAGAAAATACCAAGTTGCCACCATGAACTACTTTCATCCAAAAGTCAGGTCAACTCTGGATAGTGTTGCTATTCTCTTTAGAAAGAAAATTGTTAAATGTTTTTCTGGCAAAAAATTAAGGCACCAACCTTTAGATACCTGTTACAGGATGGCACAGAAGGAACAGGATATCTGCAAAAAAAAAAAAAAAAAAAAAAAAAAAAAAGCCTATTCCCAAAAGGTAGACTGGGAAATCAAAAACACAGTAGTCGCTGAGACTTAACATAGATCATATCCCTGTCAATGGGACGATATGGATTCTTGGTCATGGAAGTAGAGTGAGTTTTCAGTCAGCCAATCATGGGGCAGCCCTTGATTCTGTTCTCTAAAACAATTTGCTTGGTTTATTGTCTTCCATTGTCCTGGTTCTGCCTTCCAGGAGTCTCCCCTATTATTCTCTTTCATGGCCTTATCTGAGGTGGACAATTAGGAGAAGACCTTTCTAGACAAAGCACATGGTTAGGAATCCACTTCCTGGTGTCCACATTCAGAAATACATGCATGACCTAATAGCTGAACAGAGGGTTTTGTGAAATAGATGTTAGTGTTTTTAGCATTAGTTTCCTGGTAATTTAATGTGCTACTGCTCATTTGGTTCCTGCCAGTCTCGTGCACTAATAGCAACAACCAGATGTTTTCAGGTCTTATATAACATGAGATTTCCTCATTTTAGCCAGATTTTCTTACATTTTGTGAACTTTATTGCTAAATTTTCTACTTCTCTGGCTCTTTTCCTACTACCTTTAGTGTGAAATGGAAAATTATGTTTTCCAGCTCTATAAGACTCCAAAACATCTATTTTTATTGTATGTCACAAAACACTTCCCTGAGAAAGCTATATTTTACTCCATTCTTGATTTTTTTTGATGAGTCATTTTTATCTAAATTTTGTCTTTTCTTGGACAACTACTACAAAATAGTAATCAGTCCTGATATGGAAGCATTCTAATTCCTATTGTTATTTTAAAAAGTTTTTTTAATGCTATTTATTTTTGAGAGAGAGACAGAGCATGAGCAGGGGAGGGGCAGAGAGAGAGGGAGACACAGAATCCGAAGCAGGCTCCAGGCTCTGAGCTGTCAGCACAGAACCCTATGTGGGTTCCTGAACCTACAAGCTGTGAGATCATGACCTGGGCAGAAGTCGGACCCTTAACCACTGAGCCACCCAGATGCCCCCTCTATTTCCTATTTAAAAAAAAAAATTCCTCTAATATTACACACTCAAAGAACAGACAAAAATTAAGTAACTGTTTTACAATCTCTTAACAAGGGCTATCCTCTTCTAGGCCTGAAATTGGGTTATCAGTGCCCTATGTTCCATGTTGGAGTTTGGCACACTTTTTTCTGTGAAAGGCCCTGTAGTAAATACTTTGGGTTTTGCTGGCCACGTGCTGTCTGTTGCAACCACTCAGTTCTGACACTGTAACACGAAAGATCTGTGGTCAATATGTAACACGAAAGACCTGTGGTCAATATATGAACAAGTAGACATGGCTGTAAAGCAGTAAACTTTATTCACAAAAAAAAATGCCAGGTTGGATTTGACTTGCAGACCATACTTTATTGACTCCCTACTCTAGCTCCTTCACTCATTTGATTCCACATTTTAGTCTGTTATTTTCAACTCCTTGCTGTTCCTAAATAAATTCTGATTTGACAGTAACAGAAAACCTAATTCAGAACAATTTGAACAAAGAGGAACATTTATTTTCTCACATAACCAGCAATTCCAAAGTAGGCTCCTTCAGGATTGTTTAATGCACCAATGCTGTCAATCAGGATCCGTGTTATATACCTCTGTCCGCCCTACCATCTCCAGAGTCTTGTTCTCATCCCCAGGCTAGTGTACCTCATAATCGCAAAATAGCTGCAGCTATCCCTGCAGTTATACACACACACACACACACACACACACACACACACACACACACACACACACACACAACATCCCACTGCAAAAAGTCTTCCTTAGATCTCCTTTCACAATGAGAAAATTTCCCTGTATGCCCTCATTTGCATACTTCCTTTCACTTTCTTTTGACATAAATGGGGTCACATGCTCACTTGTAAGAAATCACAGTTACAAGACATGGTATTATCACCACTGGTGTCGACTTCTCAGGATTTATCCTCAGCTGAGGGGTAGAGTCACCTTTTTTAAATGGGTGGAAGTCTAAACAAAATCCAGGTCCTGATTACAGTGACACAGGAAATGGGTTTTTGGGCAAAAGACCAATAGTGTGAAAACATACTTATAGCTGTTTGTGACTTATTTCCTTTGTAAAATATATCAAAAGGGAAATCATCCAATATTGTTCATATCTTTGTCATTCATGCTTACATTTTATCCCCAAAAGTTGGAAAGGATGTACTTGGATGACTTATGCAATAATCCTTCCAATATTTCTACTAAATTATTTTAATTTTTTAGTTTTATGATCTTTTATTATGGAAAATTCCAAATAATACAAAAGTAGAAGGAATTATATGTTGAATACCTATGTATATACACTCAGCTTCGACATTATCAACCAACCTCTAGTCGAACATATTCTATCTATATACACTTATTGGATTCTACCATCCACTAGATTAGTTTTCATCAAATGCCATATATCATGTTTTATTTAGTAAATGTTTCAGTGTGTACCTCTAGAATTTAAGAAATTTTTAAGACCAAAACCAAAATATCATTTTCATATTAAAAAAATACTATCCTTAATATTGGGATGCTAATACCCAGTCCTTGTGTATATTTCATGAATTATCTCAAATGTAGTTTTGTAGTTGTTCAAGTCAGAATCTAAAAAGACTCATACATTGGAATTGTCTGGTACGTTTCTCAGATTTCTGTTAATGCATTGGGTCTTCACCCTCTCATTTTGTCTCTTGGGTTATTTGATGGACAACTGAAATTTTTGTCTTTCAGATTTACCTACATTCTAGATTTTGCTGTTTACATTCCCTTGGTGTGAAAATGTGTCTTGGCTTCTTGTATTTTATGTAAGATTTAGAGACATGATCAGAAAGTTAGATTTAGAAACATGATCAGATTCAGATTGAATTTTTGTCAAGAGTATCTCATAATTGGTGTTGTACGTTTATATTAGGAAGTACATAATACCTGGCTTCTTCTCTGTCTCCCCGTAATAATAGCAGCCATGGGTGATCATTGTCTAGATTTAGTATTTTACTAAGACAGTATTTTATTCTAAAGATGTAGAAATCAAGGTCTGGTTAGGTTCATTATACATGGTCACAGAGGAAGCGTGGCAGTTCATCAGCAAATCCTTTTGGATTTAACTTCAAAATGCAGCCTGAACGGGAACTTGTTACACCTTCTGCCTCCCTAGCACGTTAGTGCAACATGTTTTCTGTCACTGAGACTACTTCTGCAGCACCTTAACTGTCCACCCTCAAGCCTTACTTCCTCTAGCCTGTTTTCCACATAACAGAGCAAGCCTTCAAAATAGCTATTAAACCACATCCCTGTTTTTAACCTTCTACTGATTTCTAATCTCACTTGGAATAAAAGGCAAACTCCTTAGCAAGGTTTACAGGCTCCTACAGTATATGTCTCCAGGCTTTGCCTTTGCCTTGTGTTCTTCACTCTTCTGCTCACTGTTCTGTAGCTCCAGAGGCTTCTTTGCTCGTCCTGGAATGTTTCAAGCACTTTCTAACCCAAGACCTGCACTGGTTTTGCAGTCGGCCTAGGATGCTCTTACCCCAGGTGTTTTCAGACTTCATCGCCATTTCATCTTGATTTTTGTTCATCCTTGACCTCCTCGGATTGAACTTTTGTGATGGCTCCATTAAAAACCGTCCTGCCCATCATTCTCTGTTCTCATATCTTGTCTTTGGTTTCTTTTCTCAGTTCCTTATGAATACCTAACATTACACACTTTTATTGACGGTCTTTCCCACTTCTGAACAATCTGAGGAGGGATTTTGTCTGTGTTGTTCACCCTTCTAATATGATAGGATTAAAACAATGCCTATCCTATAGTAGATGCTCAGTAAGGTAAACGTTTGAATGAAAGGGTGAATGAAGGAATCTGAGTAAGAGCTACAATGAGTAAGTCCCAGTCTTCATCAGCCCTTGTCCATGGGATGCTATGTGGTAAGCTTGAGTTTCGTTTTGTTAAACTCAATATGCAAGAATCCTGGGCTTACATGCCTTATGAGGCCAGATAAGTGTTGTATTGCCTAATCACTTTGGAAAACTGCTTCCCAAGACAAATTTGCTCCCTGTTTGATCTGTAGAAGGACTGCTTCCCTTAGGGACTAAACCTTTCTCTACATTTGATTCTATTTAAGGAAAAAAAAAAATAATTAAAGAGCAAGTATGTTGCAATGATTAGAATTAATGGAACCAAAGTTCCTAGACTGTTTCTGAGTCTTGATAGTCTGGCAAGTGCTAATAGCTGTATAGCTGGAGCACCTGTTACTGTTATTCAACCAAAAGTTTGTTTCGGTTTGCTCTTCCTGGTGACCCTTCCAGTTTAGCAAGGGATTGGAGGGCGAGTCACTTATGGAAAACAATAGCTATAATAATACAGTCATTATCAGTGTTATGGTGAAAAAGCTACATGGGGAAATATAACAGTGATTTTACAGAAATACCTCAAAAGATGAGATATTTAAAGGAAAACCATAAAATTCCATGGCTTATAAAGTAGAATTAAGTTTTAAAATCACATTGGCAATTCTTGGTAGATTTGCTAATAGCAGTGGCTAATTTGAATAATAAGCAATAACGTGTGTGTGCTTGCGGGGGGAGAGACTGAAAGTCATTATATGGCAGTGCCTAATGTACAGTGTTTGCCTCATAGCGAGCATTCAAATAATGTTAGTTTTTTCTGCCTCTAATAGATACTGTATAGTTTTTTTTTTACTCGTTCCATGGGAAAATAATAATCCACAAAGTGAAAAAAGAGAATAATTTAATTGAATAAAATGTTATTTGCTTTATATTGTATCACCTGCTATCAACAAAATCCCAAAGCTTGTAACAATCCATTTCTAGAATTCTTCGCTATCACATTCGGATGATGTCACAATACTGCTTAAATCTTTTATGAGTTTGTCACCAATTCTGTTCTTGGGGTTATTTTCTTCAAGGTTCCGTTAAGGAAAATAGAAAGGAAGTCTTCTTACTGATAAAGAAATTATAAATGGATGTACGTTCTTTGGTTCTTTACATTTTTGGGTGTTGTTAAATTTGCTGACAAAACCTAATAAGCAAACATGATTGAAAAACCATCGAGAAGACATTAAATCTCAGGATATTAATGGCTAAATCTCCACATACTCTTTATAGGCCAATTTATTAGATGACGAAGACAGCGTGTGGCCACCCTCTACACATGCCATGCATCTGAGCTAATGATGGAGACCAAATGATCCTCACACAGGTTTTTTTTTTTTTTTTTTTAGTTTTTATTTAAATTCTAGTTAGTGAACATACAGTGTAATATTAATTTCAGGTGTACAGTTTAGTGATTCAACACCTCCTTTTTTGTGTTAATTTCTTTTTAATGTTTATTTTTGAGAGAGGAGAGAGAGAGAGAGAGAGAGAGAGAGAGAGAGAGAGAGAGAGAGAAAGCAAGCACAAGCAGGGCAGGCACAGAGAGAGACACACAGAATCCGAAGCATACTCCAGGCTCTGAGCTGTCAGCCCAGAGCCCAACGCAGGGCTCAAACTCATGAACCGTGAGATCATGACCTGAGCCAAAGTCAGACGCTTAACCAACTGAGCCACCCAGACACCCCAATTTAACGCGCCCATACAACACCCAGTGCTCATCATAGCAAGTGCACTCATTAATCCTTATCACCTATTTAACCTATTCCCCACCTATCTCCTCTCTTATAACCATCAGTGTGTTCTCTATAGTTCAGTGTTTCTTGGTTTGCCTCGTTCTCTTTCTTTTCCCCTGTGCTCATTAGTTTTGTTCCTTAAATTTCACATATGAGTGAAATCATATGGTATTTGTCTTTCTTAAGTTTTGAGACAAATCCTAGCATTGGTAAAAACTACTTTTCAATTTTGAGCAAATTTTTCATTTTGCATCTCTGATTATCAATTTCTTTATTGATTAATTGTACAGTCAAATTATATCAGTAGTTTTAAATTTTTGGAACATGAGTGTGTGTGTTAAAAATTCAGATTCTAGACTTCTTTCTGAGAGACATAGTTGTCCTGGAGAAGTGTTAAGGAATCTGCATTACAATATACTCTGCAACTGACCTTGAACCTCATATTTAAATTCCATAGACTGGGGTGCCTGGGTGGCTCAGCTGGTTGAGCATCTGACTCTTGGTTTCAGCTCAGGTCATAATTTCATGGTTTGTGAGTTCACGCTCCACATTGGGCTCTGCGCTGTCAGTCCAGAGCCTGCTTGGGATTTCTCTTTCCCTCTCTCTCTGCCTCTCTCAAAATAAATAAATAAACTTAAAAAATAAAATAAAATAAATTGCACAGCCTATCTATAGGGTCTCCACTCACTCTTCAATTTCTGAATTTTTTTTCATTTTCTTCTAAATGCTGTGTTTGAAAGTGACATTTTTGCATTCTAAGCTTTGATGGCATATCTAATAAGTAGGATCAAACATAGCATACACCTAGCCACTATGTTTCATCTGTCAGGGCCTTTGCTGATAGACCTTTGAATGCAACTTTTAACAGGGAATTCTTGTGAGAATTCCACAGGAATCCCATTTTATTTTTGATAGAATTTTCTCAGCAAATCACAAGATTCTTAGAAAACTTTGTTTTGTGTAGTTAGTGCTTTGCCTGAATTAGACAGAGACAGAAAGATTTGGGGTCTATATGGACCTAGTAATCACAGTGGCAAAATATGACTGGCTATGTGGACCTGTGGTTAACTTTCAGGGGTACTTTCTTCAGGAGATAAAACATTAAGACAGCCTAGTGTAAAATGGCCAGGAATCTATGGCAGTGTGTGTGTGTGTGTGTGTGTGTGTGTGTGTGTGTGTGTGTGTATATTGGGGTGAGAAGTTGGTGTTGGTGGTTTGGTGGCAGGTATGTGTGTGTGGCTGACATAGTCTTTAATGTCAATTTCCTTAGTTGTTATAGTCACACAAAATATGCTTACTGTTTCCCTTCAAATTTGTGATCTACTACAAAGATTATTATGTTTGTTTTATAGAAATCAAGACCTGGTTTAATTTTCTCATATACTAGGAAATATAAGATTAACTCATTTCTTTTTATCAGAATGATTAATTTCCATACAGCTATATCTGTAATATACATGTGATATACATATACATAATATACATATATATATATATATATATATATATATATATATATGAATTAGAAAAAAGTTTATATGAGTCCAAAGTCCAGCATTATGTGTTGATCAGGAAAAACAAAGCAAACATTTCTGTAATTAAGTGTTCCCATTAATTCTCTGAATACATAATGAACTTATCTAACCCTATGCCTTTGTTCATTTCTTCTGTTTTTGTACACCCAGCTTTGCCCTCTGAAAATCACATGCATCCTTCAATACATAACTCAAACAACACCTTTTTTTTTTCTTTTACTACCATTGCTATCTCTCTGCTTCTATGCTGTTGGATCATACTCTATTGCTGACAGAATGTTTTTTCATAATTAGTATTAAATGAATATTTTTCAGTCAAGCTCCATGACCTGTGAATTCTAACCTCCTAAGCTTCTCTCGAATCTGTTTATTATTCTCTTGTCCCACAGCTACAACCATGGTTGAAGGCCACCAATACGTTGTCCTGTGGATAAGTGAAGCAGCCTATTCTCTTGTTGCCATGACTTTACTTATATCCTACTCACATCCATTCTACATGCTGAGAAGACAAATTAGACTGTGTCACACTCTACAGTTTAAAAGCTTTCAGTGGCCCCCCCATTGCCTTAAGATAAAGTCTAAACTCCTCAACAGGCCCCACCAGGCCATTCAAGAGCTGATCCCTGCTATCCTCCAGTAGCCCCTTTTCTTCCCCCTCCCCATTCTGTATCACTTTCTACTCTGTTTTCCAGTAATATCAAACTTTCCCCTCACCTCCAGGTGTTTCTATGTGTTGGTACTTCTCTCTAGAAAGCTCCACTCTCCCATCTTATCTAATTCTTATCTATTCTTCAAGTACAGTTTAGAAATCTTTTGGTCTGGAAGGCTGTCCCTGCTCCCTACTCCCACTGTAAGTTCTGGTAAGAAGCCCCTCCTACACGTTGCAGGGGCTTTGGGCACTTCCTCTACCAGAGCATTCCTCACACTCTAGCAACTGTAAGTTCTTGTACACGGAAGGGCGTTCTTTTGCCTAAGTCGTCACTTCTCCCTAGATCTGACACTACATATGGCATGTAGTTCAGCAGACATGGAAGTACTGAAATGAAATGTATTCGGTGCATGTTTTTCTTGGAAAATAAAAGAAAGAAGATGCTTTTGTCCTAGAGTCAGCTAACAAAGCCTTGAAGAATGCACATAAAATTGTTTATCCACCGGCAGTTTGTAACACTGGATTTCCATTCCCCATATCTACCATCTATTTTTTAATGACCTGACATTTGAGGGACAGCAGTTACATCATGAATTCATGCCAGTACATTAAATCTGTTATATATATTCACTACATATATATATATATATATATATATATATATATATATATATTAAGAAATCTCACTAAGAAATTTGCTGTGAAATAATGTGTTCTCTCTCATTTTCATGACAATAGAAATTACCCTGAAAGCAATGAATATCATGTATTTTTCCCACAGCAGATTATTTCCCTCTAATCATCTTTCTGTTTGTGCCTTGGCAGGGGTATTAAATTGTGTATTAGTAGGATGGCAGTTTAAGTGATGTGCTGCCCTCCTCTTGCTTCTAGCAAAATGATGTAGTAATAGGGATGATATGATACCCTTAGAAGCCAGGCAGCCATATGGCTGATTGTTAATGTGATTGAGTAATTAAATGACTATGTCTCCGTGATAGGGATCAATGCCATAATAATTTTCTACATGGTTGTAAACCTTCTGATCCCGAGTTCTTTTTCTTGTTCCTGCCACATTCAGTATTTTCATGAATTGCTGGAATGAATCGTAAAGAAAAAATGCTTTTGACATTTATACAGGTAAACAAATCTTAAAGGGCTAGTATTCAGTATTCAGGTATCACTCAATATTCACTGAATAAATGTGTATCCAGGACTTATCAGGTATTATTGAGTGCTTATTAGGTGCCAGGCATTGTTGTGGCCTTAGTGGTAGTCTCACAGTGTAGCTGTGGGCAAGCCCTACTTCTTCCCTGCTGGAGCCTTAACATATAGCAGCTATTCAGACAAAAATCAAATGATTGCAGGGAGAATTATTTCATTACAATGGAATTACATGTCTACATGTGGTAAGATCATAAGCAGGGAAACCTCATTTAATTGAGCTGCGATTAGAAAATATGTCCTAAATAGCTGCAGGTAATCTCTTTCCTTTATAATATCAAGAGCTGGTAAAATGGGCAGACTGTAACACAATGGAACTGAACGCAGGTTAGTAGGTGATTCCGAGTTAAAACTGAAGTCATCACCTTTATGACAATTGAAGGGAGATGCTGTGGCTTGGCAATATCCCACAAACCAGTTGCAGAAACAAGGTCTTTAGAGAAGAAAGGACTTAAAGGGAAAGTAAGAGATGTGTGCAAATATTTGAAGAGCTGTCATATGGAAGAAAGACTGCATGTAGTTTTCAGTTTTCTGAAGGGCAGGACAAGGACCAATGTTGGGCACCATAGGAAGGCAAATTTCTGTTCTACAACAAGAATTTTTTAACAGCTGGAACGGTCTGAACGCAGAACAAGCTGCCCCGGGGGAGCCACCGACAGTTTCAAAGCAGGGAATGACATAATCTAAGCAGAAGTGCTGAGTCTAATGTTAACAGAAGGATCAGTAGAAATCTCCATTGTTTGGAGGATGGCGCTCCATGTATGAAGGGTGCTGCTGATTGTCAGAGCAGTTTTGTCTTTCTGTCCTGGGACCTGAGATTCCTGAATCTCTGACAGGATTTGTCTAGTTCCAGGATAAATCTATTGGGTTAAATTACAACTTTTTTTTTGAGTAGAATAAAGAGAAAAGTCTTTAACTTTGATAGAAATAGAGGCATCCATTTGTAGAACTTGACAGATGGAAAACCAACTCAGATTTATCCAAAGATTGAAATATTTCATTCTTTCATTCAGTCGTTTGCTCACTCTGCAAAATATACAGAGTATGGTGTCCCATGGTTTGGAAGATATAAAGATAAATTAGTTGCTGATCTTGACTGCAAGTAGTTTACAGTCTAAAAGAGAATACTGATATAAATAAATAAGTGTACTCCAGATAAGGAGACATTTATTTTAATAAAAATGTTAAGACTAATTAGATTAGCTAGAGTTGAGCATTTTGCCAGTGTGAGAAAAACATTTATTATTTACACTGTTTGCAGTAATTATCGTAAATTAAACTAATATTCTTTTCAGAGCTATGCCAATCAGAGTGTGAATATTAGGTTGTATAGAAGTAGACTTTGTAAAAAAGAAGTTATCACAGGGGCGCCTGGGTTGCTCAGTCAGTTAAGCATCAGATTTTGGCTCAGGTCATGATCTCATGGTTCGTGGATTTGAGCCCTGAATCGGGCTTTGTGCTGACAGCTCAGAACTTGGAGTCTGCCTTGGATTCTGTCTCCCTCTCTCTGCCCCTCCCCTGCTCACACTCTGTCTCTCTCTCAAAAATAAATAAACATTAAAATTTTTTTTTAAAAAAAGAGTTATCACAGATTTTCAAAAACAAATTGATCATGCTAATACAATTTTGCATTTCACCAAGTACTGTCTTTTAATGATTCAAGTCAAAACACTCAGGGATGTGTTCACCAACTGTAGCCAGTATGATCTCTGTGTGACATGCTGGCAGGTTTCTATGCACTTAATGGATACTTGTCTACTCATCTCACTTCCTTCTTATCATCTCTGTTCATTTGTTCAATCCAAGAAATTTGCACCTATTTTTGACTTTCTCATAATTCTCCATTATTTGTGTCTTAACAAATTCTGTATTATAGGTATAATTAGTTGTATCATTGTTTTAACACATTGTTTGCATTTGAAGATTGCATTTAGACTTGTCCTTGCTCCCACATAGAGTCTAAGATTAAATGTTATAACCCCATATCTTCTGCTCTCCTTCTGATATTTCAAGATAGGGCCAGTGAAGTGGATACTTCTCCATTTATGCGGTTGATCCTGAAAATTAAAGGCATATTAATTGGAAAATTAATGACATAAAATCAAGCTTATTTCTGTTAATTTTAACGTGATCTCCAACAACAAATATATCCAACTTATATACTGATCATTTCTTAAATTAAGCACATTATAGTTTAAAATTTTTAAATATTTATAGAGGGAAAAGAGAGCCATTGTGAAAATCCCATAGGATTTGGGAAAATAAAAATCCTGGATTTGAATATCAGTTCAATTATTTATATGAACTCAAGCAATTTAATTAGGCCATCTGGCTGTATATTTTCAGCCACCAGTTATATGAGTTGTATGAACATTTTATGGGATCCGAAATATTATATATAAATGGTTTAGCACCATGTCTGGCATACAAAAAGCCCTTAATAAATGTAACCATTATTATAATAATATATACTAAACTAAAACAAGAAAGTCCAAATAAAGAATTTGTTTTATAAGTTAATACTAACTCATCAAAATCATAAAAATCGTACATGAATATCAATCTGTGTGTATACATTCTTAATAAGTAACATACTTAATCTCTTATAACTGTGGTAGAATGAAGCAGTATTGTTATTGATTTAATACTCTTATAGTTGTTTTAGGATTTTTAGCATGTGAAGGTATATTTTAAGGTCATGGTTGGCCCCTGGTGTGCTGAAATCCACACAATACTTCAAACTGTCCCACCAGTGTAAACCACTGAGCAAGTTACTAGAAGGGAAATGAACAAGGATCTGTGATCCCTGTCCTCAAGGGGCTGAGTCCAATGGTAGAGATAGAACTTACTAAGAAAAATTATAATTGAAATAAAAATGATCATTATTAGTTAAGCAGACTAGGTGCTATTAAAATTCAAAAGAAGGAAATTTTCTCTTAAGGGAAGAATAAGGAAAGATTGTACAAAGGTATGGATATGTGTGGATGCGTTAGTCAATATATTATTGAGTATTATTGAATATTGAGTATATTGAGTAAAGTATAGAGAAGGTAAATCATACAGAACCACATTCCTCTTAGTCCTCTTTACTTCGAATTAATTACCTGTTCCCATTTCATTCTTTATTAAACTCTAAAATCACAAATGGAGTCAGAAAAATCTCCATGTGTTTCCGGAATTGCATGTTCTAGACAATCATCATTGTTGCAGAATCCAGGGATCCTTCCTAAAGAGATTCACAGGACTCTTTAGGAATATTTTATACATGTGCCTTACAACAGGAAGGAAGAGACCACCCTTACTTCACCCTATAATCCCATGGCAGCCGTGAATTCTATTTACTCAGCAGTGCTGAGCCTTGCCTTGGCACTAAGTTGCCATGATGTTCATAAAAGCAGGGGGAGGAAATGAAGAGATAGCTATGCCTGGCTTAATCACACATATTTTCAAATTGTCATCCTGGCATCTCTGAATGCCTTTCCCATAGGTACTTAAGAAATTACTTCATTTATTTTTTTTTAACCAGAAATAATGATTAGATTGTCTGTATGATGAATTTTTTTAAATCCCTAAATAAGAGTATTGCCATAGAGTTTGGGAAAACTGATTTCTGAACATTCCTTAAATACATTTCCCTGGAATTGTCTAATTTTTTCAATTTCAGTATAATTACTCTCTCATATTTGTAGAAAAATCTTATTATTTTAACTCACATAGATGTTATATATAAATATAAATTTCAGTCTGATTTAATATTCCAGAGAACCAGTTTAAAGTTTTATTTAAAATATATTTAATACGAAATAAACTCCTTACTTTAAGGTTGTACCTTATCCCCAAAGCACTAATGTCATAAACTGTATTTATGTACTGTTTTCATTGATTTTGTCTTTAAGTTTTCTTATTTTTTTTTCAAAATCGAACAAAGAGATTGGATTGGTGGAGAGAATTTACACACATTGGCTCATAGCCAAATCTATAAAAATAGGCTGCTAAGTTTATAGCCTCCTTGCATTTATTGGCAGCTCCACAGTGATGGATTTAAGAAATTGAAAAGAGGTTAAATAAAGTACAGATAAGAATAACTAGAATACAATTTGAACTAAATAAAGGCCTTGAGACTTCTCTTAGAAACAGAATGACAAAATTTAACTACTGAAAACCATAGAATACTACAATTTTGGAATTGGAATTGTCCAGAATTTGGAAGTTAATCCACATACAATACTGGAGTAATCCCATGATTTGGGATTTGTTTTGTTTGTTTTTTTTTTATTTTTAATAAAAAACATGCAGTACTCTTCTCAGAATTGTCTATGATCTGGCCAATTTGTTTTTATTTGGAGAAAAGTGCTTATGGTTCAGAGGAGTGACAATTTTTTTTTTAATCTATCATAAAACCGCATCCCCACCTTCAGCATACACACTTGTGGCCTTAGGTCTACCTAGAATTTCTTTACAAACTCCTGAATATACCTAGATCTGCTCTAAGGCCACTGTACCCATTGACATGTGGGAAAATGCCATATGACAGACCTGTTAGGAATTTCAGAGGGCAGTATTCCCTTTTGAATTAGAGCCCTATCTAAATTTATTCATTTACATAACAGAGTGTACTCAGAAAGCCTTGTCAAGCCCAACTGAAGGTGCTATGTTCCCATTTCATTCTTTATTAAACTCTAAAATCACAAATGGAGTCAGAAAAATCTCCATGTGTTTCTGGAATTGCATGTTCTAGACAATCATCATTGTTGCAGAATCCAGGGATCCTTCCTAAAGAGATTCACAGGACTCTTTAGGAATATTTTATACATGTGCCTTACATGTATGTGCTGTGGCCTAAACTGAGTTAGGAACCTAGCCAGGTTCCAGGGCCATCTGTTTGCCCACTGCTGCCTCTTTGACTGCAAAGGGCTTGTAATCCAGTGAGCGAGTTAAAAAGAAAGAAAGTAACCTGAAAATGTATATCCCAATCAGGAACTGTGCGGGCAGATTTTGCTAAGAGACCCAGTGGGCTCCTGCCTTTTGTATCTGACTTTGTATTTCTTTTCCATTGTTCTCATTGCAAAAAGTAGCACTTCTTTATGCATCAGTCCATTTTTCTTTTTAAGGATTAGAAAATTTTCTGGACCAGGGGTACCTGGGTGGCTCAGATTCTTGATTTCAGCTCAGGTCACGGTCTCAGGGTCATGGGATTGAGCCCTGCATCAAGCTTCTTACTGAGCATGGAGCCTGCTTGGGATATTGTCTGTCTGTCTGTCTCTCTCTCTCTCTCTCTTTCCCTGTATCCCTCTCCTTTTCACTCTCTCTCTCTCCCTGTCCCTCTCCCTTTCTCTCTCTCTCTCTCTCTCTCTCTGTAAAATAAAAATTAAAAAAAAAAAAAAAAAGAATTCCATACCATTTCTTTGTTCTTTTGGGTGTCACTTTGGAAAAGACTTATCAAGAACTTATCAGTGTTTTTTTTTTGAAAAACCTGTGAAATAAATCCAGGCATATATTTTCTTTCCCTTTATCTTTGAACTGGGCACTAAATCTGCACAATATGAAAAATTTTGAAAACGTTCTTTTCTATAATGTCAGTCTGTCAATTTAAATACATTCTGTATCATAGTGACAAGAACAGAACATTTATATTCAGACAGCTTTTAAAAGAAAATTAGGAGGCAACGAAACTCATTTGAAGTTTTTGACATTAGATTTTGACTGAAGTAAACGGAATATTCTTTTTTTTTTTTTACTTTTTTTAGCTTAGATATAATGATTAAAGTGCTCAGCATTGATTTTGTATAGATTGGAAATTATTTTCTTATTAACTATTCCATTTTACATAACAGGTGGTATGTAAATACTTTAATGATACTCTTGATATGTAAGTATCTATATGATAAGATCATCCACACTCTAGTCTCCTTCTCTACCCTAAATAAAATAACATTTATGAAAACAGTTGTCTGTTGTCCCTTAGACTTTATTTGAATGTTGGTATTTCTATTAAGTAAGTATGTTTCAATAATTCTGTGTAACTAGACAAAAAAAATGGGAAACCAGGATTCCTGGGGATTTGTAATCCAGTCAAATTGTAATTATTTTTTGTGTTAAGACAAAGACTTAGCTGAAACCCAGGGTAATTATTTTCAAATCTTACAATAGATCCATGTGAAAGATATGCGGAGAGGATACAAGATACATTCAGGAAAAATCACTTTTTTTTTTTTCCTAACTGGGGCCTTGGCCTCAAAATTCTACATGAAATTGCTGACTCTGCTAAACTGGGCTCTGTTTTAAGATATAAAATAACAAATAGCAGATCTATTGGCCTCCTAGGTGTGTTTCTTCTTGGCCTATAGCTAATTATAAACTTAATATTACATTCTTTCAAAGCCTTGATAAACACAAGGAAATATTGAAGGAAAATGAAAACATACCTAAAGTGTAATCTCAACTGGTTAAACCATCGTCCAGAAGATTAGCTGCATAAGCTCTAGTTATACTGTTCTTGCTTCACTTTTATAAGAGAAGATAGGCAAGAGATAGGCAAGTCCAAGAGAGTCTGGCCACGGCAGCCTTTTTGTTGGTGTACCTATTGGCTTTACTGTCAACAACAAAAATTTCCATACCTTGGAAGTGGACTATAAGAAGGGAGAAGCTTTGTGGTTGCCCTAGAGCCCATCAATAGTATTTCTTCTTGAATGTATGAAAGGTGGTACTACAGTGAGAGGTACATAGCTTGGGGATCCTATGGACTTGAGTTCAGATCGTAGGTTTGGCAATTATGGGGTGAATGTTTCTAATTTTTGTTTTCTCACTCTTGAGTATTTATAATGAAAGCTTTCTTTCAGTTTTATTTGAGAATTAAATATAACAACTATCACAGAGGTATGCAAGGCTGGTTCAACACCAAAAAAATCCATCAGTATAATTTGCCACACTGACAGATTTGATAGGAGAACTACCTGATACATCAATAGACATAGACAAAAGAATCCAACATCTGTCTTTCTAAAAGTGTCAGCAACCCAGGAATACAAAGAAACTTCCTCCATTTGATACAGGGCATTTATAAAGAACTTAACCTTTAACATCATACTTAATCATGAAAGATTGCTTTCCCACTAAGATCAGTAATTAGACAAGGTTGTCTACTTCCACCATTCCTACACAATATTGCATTGGAAGTCCTAGAGAATAAAACAAGGATAGAAGAAGAAAAGGTATCCAATTGGAAAGTAAGAAGTTATACTACCCTAATTTGCAGACAACATGCTTGTCTACATAGGGAATTCCAAGGAATGATTCAGGGAATTGAATTTCTAATTAAACATCTGGCCATAAAGAAAAAAAAATTTTCTTGAAGCTAATAAGTAAGTTTCCAAGTTGACAGAATACAGTGTCAATACACAAAAATCATTGCATTTCTTTACATAAACAATGCACAATTGAAAACTAGAAAATTGAAATTTAAAAGAACATATGAACTTTTTAAAGGCTCCAACAAAATGACACAGCTAGCTATAAATCTAATAAAATATGTGCATTATTTGTATGAAGAAAACTGCAAAAATATGATTCCACTGGGTTCATGGACTGGAAAACTTGATACAGTTAAGATGTTAATTCTCCTCAAAGTGATATATAGATTTAATTCAATCTCAATTATAATGTCAACAATTATAGATAAACCAATTATAGATAAGCTGATTCTAAAGTGTATAAGGTAAGGGGCACCTGGGTGGCTCAGTCAGTTAAGCGTCTGACTTCAGCTCAGGTCATGATCTCATACTCTGTGAGTTCGAGCCCCGCGTCCGCTCTGTGCTGACAGCTCGGAGCCTGGAGCCTGCTTTGGATTCTGTGTCTCCCTCTCTCTGTCCCTCCCCTGCTCATGCTCTCTCTCTGTCTCAAACATAAATAAAAACATTTAAAAAATTTTAAAGTGTATAAGTTAAGGTAAAATAACTCAAATAGTCAAAGCAATAAAAAAAAAAAACCAAAGTTTGAGAACTAGTACTACCTGTTTTTAAGAGACACTATAAAGCTAGAGTCGTCAAGACAACTTGGTATAGGTGAAAGGATAGACACATAATCAACAGAGCAGAATAGAAAACCCAGAAAATAACCTACACAAGTAGAGACAACTGATCTTTGACAAAGGTGCAAAGACAACTGAATGGAGAATGCAGCCTTTTAAAGAAATAGTTGACCATAAGTGGCACCTGGGTGGCTCAGTCAGTTAAGCGTGAGATTATTGCTTTTGGCTCAGGTCATGATCTCCTGGTTCATGAGTTCAAGCTCTGCAGGATATTACTTATCCTTTATCTTTTAAAATGGACTTTTTAAAAAACCATAATACTAACAGCAAAAATTTTCTTATCCTAAACTTATTGAAAAAATATCCAGAATCAATACCATTTTTCTGTTTTCTTTTCTAGTAGAAGTTAGTTTTTTCCCATTCTTAAGCTTTTGAAATGAGCTTTCAATTATAAAATATCAAACTATGTTCAAGAGAAGATATGGAAATTGCCAGCCTTTGGCACACTATGGTGAAACCCATAAGTAAACACAACAGTAACAGGTGGCAAAAAGTGGGAAGTTCTGTGTTTACAAATGTTCATGGCAGGCTAAAAATATAGAACAGGTTGTGCCCTGATGCAGTACTGGTTAGACTAGTCACACTTGTGTTTAGGTTCAGAGTCTACACATGAGTTGCTTCTAGTTGACTTAACTGGCTTTACCAATAAGTCTTGGTTGCAACACATTGAATTAGATTTTTAGGTTTTCAAAATGCCATCATAGACTTGTGAGATGTGGTAGGAGTCTTCAGATCCTTCCCACTTCAAGAATCGGGTGTAATCCAGGTTTCTTTGCTGGGCCCATGCACTTGGGCAAAATCCAAATGCCATCTTTGAGCTCTTCACAGTGGAACAGTTTGTCCTGTGATAGTGTAAACATTAGAACTTTGCAGCTTGTCAGAAGTACTATAAAACTTCAAATTTTATATCCTAATCCAAACCCAAGAATTTGTTTTCATTTGGAATTGCCTTGCATGAAGCAGGCAAGAATGATCAGGAGTTCTGTCTTACTCCTTTACACACACACAAAATGATGGGGAGAATCTCAGCTAAAGGTTTATCTCATGCTTCTTTTTTTATTTTTAGTTTTTAACTTTTTCCACCGTGCATCCTAAAGAAATCCCTTTGCATCATAGCACATTTCCTTAATACCAGCAGTCTCTTACTCTCAGCTTCAATTACTGCCAAAATCTGTTTGAGTACTAAAAGGGAAGCAAGGAAATTAATGGCCACTGAGGAGGGAGGAGTAGGATTTGGAATAGCTCAAATCATATGTGGATCATTGTTTTTGTAATAATAATGTTCATATTTATGTCACTACCACATAAACATTTAATTTAAAGAAGAAACTCATTTGTATTCCAAAAAGCATTATAGGTAATAGGTTGTATGAACATTCAAGATTCAGAACACTGTTTCATGAAGAGTAAATGCCTCTTGATGTCCCCTTGATATTTTATTTATTTATTTATTTATCTATTTAAATTTTAATTAGTTAACAAACAGTGCAATATTGGTTACAGGAGTAGAATTCAGTGATTTATCACTTACATACAGCACCCAGTGCTCATCACAAGTGCTGTCTTTAATACCCATCACCCGTCTACTCCCTGTCACCTCCTTCCATCAATCCTGTTTGCTCTCTATCATTAAGAGTCTCTTATGGTTTGTTTACCTCTCCTCTTTTTCCTCCTTCCCATATGTTCATCTGTTTTGTTTCTTAAATTCTACATATGAGTGAAATCTTACAGTATTTGTCTTTCTCTGATTGACTTATTTCACTTAGCATAATACATTCTGGCTCTATGCAAGTCATGGCAAATGGCAAGATTTCATTCTTTTTGATAGTTGAGTAATATTCCAGTGCGTGTGTGTGTGTGTGTGTGTATGTGTTTGTGTGTGTGTGTGTGTGTGTGTGTGTGTGTGTGTGTCTATTTATCAGTCCGTGGACATTTGGGCTCTCTCTATAGTTTGGCTATTGTTAATAATGTTACTATAAACATTAGGGTGCCTGTACCCCTTCAAATCTGTATTTCAATCTCTGTGGGGACAAGGAGTTTTATCTCTGTAACCTATGGTCTAGAAAGAATATCTAGAATCTATTAAATACTTGTCAAATGAAGATATTAATTGGTAAACTCAATTAATAGAGCCTCATTTGAGTCTTATAAGTATTTATTTGCATACTATGCAAATATACGTAATTTATGTAATTATACATAATTATACGTAATATAATTACATGTAATTATACGTAATATGCAGACCCAGTGCCACGTGCTAGCACTGTGGCTGTGAACAAGGTAAACATGGTCCTTGCCCTCATGGAACTTACCGTACAGCTAGAAAGACTGTATGTTAAATAATAGTCCAATAAATAAATGCAAATGTGAGTTCTATTAAAGCAAAGTATATATTTCTAAGAGGACATACAGCAAAGAAAATGAACTTATTTGGGGTGGGCTGTGTGACTTGTAAATTAGAAATAACACAGATAAAGATAAAATGAGACCTCTCATTTCAACCTTTGGGGTTTTGAACATGTATTTCACCACTTTAAAAACCCCTTCATAACTTAGTGCCTTTCTTAGAGTATTCTGTCTTGCATTAGATTTATTGGAGACCTTTACTTATTCACCCTAATACCTAATATGTTTTTTTTATTCAAAAAAAAAATTTTTTAATGTTTATTTTTGAGACAGAGAGAGACAGAGCATGAATGGGGGAGGGGCAGAGAGAGAGGGAGACACAGAATCGGAAGCAGGCTCCAGGCTCTGAGCCATCAGCCCAGAGCCTGACGCTGGGCTCGAACTCACAAACCGTGAGATCGTGACCTGAGCTGAAGTCGGATGCTCAACCGACTGAGCCACCCAGGCGCCCCAATACCTAATATGTTTTAATTGAATGAGATAAATTTTGATTTTGCTAATCACTCTTGTTTCAAGGCTGAGTATGCATAGTTTACTTTTGTCTCCTGCACAGTCTTGCACTTAACCAGCCAGTCAAAAGTACAATAAAATCAATAGTTTCCTTTTCCATGTTTACTTGTAAACATCTTAGAATACTTGCAACCGACCTTATAATTGTATTCTCTAATGGTAAAAGTATGTAATGTTTCTTTCTGTCCCCAAAGGTTATGCTGAAAGTTCCCCCCAAGTTCTACATCATATGTGTGTAGTGAATAATCTTGGTTCATCCCTCTAAATCCATCCTGCACCATATTCTACCTTGTTCTGTTCCCCAGAGAGCAGATATCTGTGGACTACAACAAACAAGAGTTTGCATGACCTCTAACTACTATTTAGATTTGACCAGTTGGGAAGCATCAGCAGCAGATTAGAAATTGACAAAAGAGAGGTTGGGGTATTTTGTTTCCCTGGCTCGCTCCATGCCCTTCTGTGGTTTTACAGCGGCTGCGTTCTGCTCTCTCATCACCTAGGTTCTGCAGGATTTCCTCTCCTCCAGATATAATCATCTCTAGGTTCTTATGTCGGCTCCCTCTCCCTGGTCTGCAGCTCCAAGGATAATAAAGGTTTTTGGCCCTTGTTAGCTGTAGGGAACTTCATCAACATTTATTGGTTTCTCTTAGACCTGCCCACACCTTTCTAAATAATCCCTTTATTAAACTTGTTTCACTTACTCTCAGTTAGCCATCCTATTCTACTAGGACTCTGCTACAAGAGATATACTTTTCCTTGTTTGAAGTGAGGGTAAAACTGAAAAATGAAAGAAGAGCAAACTATTGTAATAGAAGTTTCTGGGTAAACAAAGAAATTGCATGTTTAATTGCAAAGAGCAGAGACCTTGAAGTTAGATGGACCCTGTTTGTTCCAGGCTCCAACACTTCCTACGTGTGGGACTAGACACCAGTTACCTAAATCCTTTGATTGTCACATTTAAAATGGGGATGGAAAGTCTTAACAGGACTAGTATGAGAATTATTGATAACATACAGGATGCTCCTGGCACTTTGTAGGCACTCAGTAAATGGAGCTTTTATACCAGCAATAACTTCCAGCAAAAAGAGCACACTCAAGCAACAAATCAGAGATGTTTCTTTAAACACAACAGAGCTACAGTGATTTTGACACAGAAGAGAAGAAGAAAATTCTGTCTATATTTCTATTTTTTCCTCAATGCTTATTATCTAAATAAATGTGCTTTCCTATAATCTACTATTATAGGAGAGTGTGTTTGAATTTTATAGAATCAAATGGCATCCTGGCATTCTTGGACCATCAATTTTAAAATATTTCTGAGGAAGGTGTAAAGTTTTCCTAAACCACATAATGCATCTTGAGATTAGAACAAGAGTCAGACAACTACATTTGTTATTTTTTCAATCTCTCTCTTATAGACATTATGTAAAGCCCATTAGGTCATATTATCATTTTATTTTACTACAAGTCTTCCAGAATTCTTCTAACCATTTACTTGGTAAAAATTTCAGAGTTCATTCTATTAAAGAATAAATATATTTTTTCACACGAGTCTTAGGATGAGTTAGTTTTCTTGAAGAAAAATTTTACCAAAAGAGTACATCTTTTGGAAATGTATATTTTGCACTAAGAAAATCAACCATTTTTTTCTTTACTCTCCAATTGTCCCTTTGAAGTTTTCTAAGGATCTGTTTCTTCCAATTAAAACTCTATATCAACTCAAAGCCCATTGAATTAAATGGTATCTGAATGGCAACTTTTCTTCCTTTGGTGTCAGACATTTTATGAGACTTCGTTTCTAGAAGATATCTTATTTGCAATTATATCTCTTGGACCTTTGGGTATGCACAAGTAAAATGTTATTTCAGTAGATTCCTTTAAGTATGTCAGCATTTACGAAGTGCTTTTAGAACAATTGGAAGTAGCTAATTGTTGCTTTAGAAAAATCTGTTCTATAGAAAATGACACATGGACACAGTTGACAAATTTATCCTTGAACTCAGGAGCTGCATATGCTTACCAAAATTGGCATGTTACTGTGGTCTCTTCTCTGGTTATTAGTTTTAAATAATATTGAATCAATATTATTCGAGGGTATCAGGTAAAGCCACACAAGGAAAGAAATGGAACTTTGGGGCACAGAAGAAAAATGTTCTGAATGCTATGGGGGTAGCTGATGTTAATCATTCTGTGTGAAGAACAGATACTGTTAGTTATGCCAAGCAGAATATGATGATATTTAATATGGAACTTTGAAAAGAAACTTTGTACTCTTTAGAATGCTAGGATATCAGACTTAGAGCTTAGACTATATTGGTTTCTAGCAAAGACTATCTGTATAATAGCTTTGGAAACCCTCAACAGCTGAGGAAATGAGAAAGCACTGCACTGAAGACCCATAGAAAGGAAAATGAAGAGTTGTATGTAGGAAGGACCTTCGTTTCATCTTCAACATTATTTTCTCAATTTTCGTTGAGTGTTGCATTTGATAAATATTTTCAACAATCGTGTTTTATATGGGGAGCTTTCTATCTTACATGCATAGTCCTTTGAAGAAAATGTGTTGAACCCAAGAATTATAAATAAAGATGGAGAAGTAGGAGTAGGAATATGCCAAAAATAATCCAGTTGGATTACCTTCATAGACAAGACTTCACTGGCATTACCACCTGTATTAGGAGTTTCTCTTGGGTGGTTTTATAATGCCCTGTGTATATTTTATATTCTCTTTTTAGTATAAAAACTGTTTTTGTGTTTGTGCTTCCCCTCTGAGTAAGCACCATGTTACACTCAACACTGGGTCAAAGTCTGGCCTAGAGACAGCACTCAAGAATTGTTTGAAATCACTACATAAATGATAAAAAACTAAATAAAAATCAGTCTTAAAAATAATAATTGATACTTATTTTGTGTAAATCAGTTACACACATTGTTAACTCAGAGCAGATTATATATTAGTCATATCTATTCTTTTATAGATCAGCACAAGAAATACAGTTTAGATACATGGTGGGTAGGCATTTCCTGTTGATATGTACCAAGCAGCACATGTTCATTTTTTCATCAAATTATATTCCACAGTTTGTTAAGATTGTGGATGTAGAATTATAGGTTCTGAGCTATAGGTTCAAGCTCAGTTGGCTTTAGCTCTGTGGTTTCTACATTCCAAGCTCTCTGCTAAAAACGTGTGTGATATTTATACCAAGGGAAGCCATGGTAATGAACCATCCAGGATTGGAGTTCATGAGGAGCCATAGAGCATTCTGAAAAGATCCCAGGCTCTGAAATCCAGAAGCTATAACTTTCACATTCAGTTCTGCCAGTTGCTAGTTTTATGAACTGGAGGAAGTAAATATCTTAACCTCTCCCAGTTTCCTTCCCATCTAGGGTGGGCAGTGTTTAAAAATCTTTTGTAAATTTTGACAAATGCAATTATTCAAGAAAAGACCACAAGACATAAATCTGTGAAAAATAAAGGGCAAATAAATATATAAATAAATAAAATACCCCAAAGAGCAGTAGCTAATTTTTATGCCTCATCTAGACTCACCTAGACTCCAGCAATAGTTCCTTTATGCCTGTCTCAGTGTGCCACAAACAGATTTTTTTCCAGTTCTGTAAATACATTGCAATCTTCCTACCTCATGACTTTCATACATGTTATTATCTTCCTGTAAAAGCACCTTCCACAAACACACATGCACACACACAGACATCAATGCAAACATACATAAACACTTTTCTATATGTTAGGTTCTTCTTCACGTTTTTGGCCTAACGTGTCACTTCTTCAGAGAAAATGTCCCTGACCACTTCTTAAAGGAAGTCTCCTTTATTATTATCATTATATAACTAACTACCTCTGGGTGGCTCACTTGGTTGAGCATCTGACTCTTGATTTTGGCTCAGGTCTTGATCTCACAGTTCCTAGGATTGAGCCCTGTGCCTGGCTCTGTGCTCTCAGCATGGAGCCTGCTTGGGATTCTCTCCCTCCTTCTCTCTCTGCTCCTTTCTTGCTCTCTCTCTCTGTCTCTCCTTCTCTCTCTCTCTCTCTGTCTCTCAAAATAAATGAATGAATGAATGAATGAATGAATAAATAAATAAATAAATAAATAAATAAATAAATAAAATAGCAATACCTGTATTTTCATAGCATTTCAGACAATTTATGTGTATATACTTATTTATTTTGGTTTGGTCAGTGTCTGATTCTCAACTAGAATACAAGTCCCGTGAAGGCAGAAATTCTAAGTCTACCTTGGTCACCAGTGTATACCGAGGGCCAGCAGAGTGCCTGCAGAGAGCAAAGGCCCATTTCATATCTGTGAATGACTAGGTGTATACTGGAATGAATGAAATGACAGAATACACTGGCAGCATCAGTGAGCATAATTAAGTCGGTCTCACTCCATACCAGTTTATGAAGTAATGTCTACTAAGTCAATAGTCATCTTTCATCTAAAGAACTGTTGAAACTTTCCCTCGTGTTTGAATATGGTAAGAAAGGGAAATGCAGAAGTTGTTGCTTTTTGAAGCTAGATGCTAGGGTCAGTGGATTAAAGTGAATGGTATTTTATAGATTCCCACCCAGGCCATTTCTCTGGGGCCCAGGGGACATGTCTCTCTCAGTTCAACATCCTTACCATCAACTGTTATGGTCTTTCATCTATGCACCTTCTCTCTTCCCCATCCCTTCCACAAATATTTATTCTTTTACTCATATGTTCTGCTAGAGTAAAAGGTTATTCTCAACCAGGCCCCAGAAACTGAAACAGTGTCCTACATTGGTGTTTCTTAAAAAAATATATCAGATCACATTACAAAAGACTAATAGACATAAAAACTTACTAGGACAGGTTTGCCCTATGTTATTCCTTGGATGTAGAGTAAAAAACACTAGTTGGTCCTTAAGAAGAATTGTCTAGTGTTTTTGCAGGATTTCACTATGCTTTCTGTGGACCTTGGGGAATTCCTGTTCCGGAGAATCTTTTCTCTTCTCTTGTCTTCTCTTGTCTTCTCTCCTCTCCTTTCCTCCCTTCCCTTTTCTTTTCTTTTCTTTTCTTCTAATTTTTGAGAGAGAGGGAAAGAAGGATAGGGCATGAGCGGGGGAGGGGCACAGGGAGACAGAGAATCCCAAGCAGGCTGCACACTCAGCATGCAGCCCAACACGGGATTCCATCCCATAACCCTGGGATCATGACCTAAGCTGAGACCAAGTGTGCTGCTCAACTGACTGACCCACCTAGGCAGCCCTTTAAGAGGGTATTTTCTTTTCATGTCATGACAAGGTCCCAGAAAATCAAGAGACAGGGTGTTCTGTTTCCAGTCAATTCACAGTTCTTCCTTGTGTCCCCTTCAAGGTCGCATTCCATTTGCACACTGAGACTAAATGTGAAAACAGATACATATTTTTATAATACTGAAAGATAAAATCCCCACACCCAGGTTTATCTGAATTTCACCCGTTCAACCATGTCTTATTTCTGTAGAACCTCTGTAAAAATTGCCTTGTTATTTCTATCTCAGTTTTCTCATTTGTCTCAACAACAGTACGTACTGGTACCTCTACGTGTCTTCATTTGAATCCATTCTTTGAAGAGCTACTTAGAAATTTGGAGTTTATTTGTGAACTGACTACAAAATTGAGTAGCTAAACAATTATTGGCCTGAGAAATTTCAGGGGAATTTAGTTCAATTTGCTTGTATGTTAAATATGATAATTACTGAAAATGTACCTTTCCTTTTCTTCACCCCTTGCCCACACCTATTATGACCCAGATTTTACTCAGTCTCAAAATTGAATTTAAGATGAGTAACATTCATTAACTGAACGTTCTGTGTACTAATGCATTTGCATTAGCCTTTTCACTTTTCAATCACTACATTAGAAATTCACATTAATACAGAGATTCAGCATATGGGCAGGTGAATTGGGAGGCTGGTAGAAACAGATGTGCTTATAGCTATGTTGTTTATGTGTTTTAACCTCTACTGGAATGGACTTTGCTAAATGTTCTTTACATTTCAATGTTGTGAATTTGGGGGTGAATAGATGATGTTCAGGAGTTTTGAACTAATTTGTAGACACACCTTGATGTGGTTTTAGCTTGGAATATGAACACCTTTCTCCTCATTTATCTGTGTGACATAAGTTCATATTGCTTTTCCTTTCTAAGTCTCAATTCCCCATCACCAAAGAAATAACAATACCTGGGGGTGCCCGGGTGGCTCAGTTAGTTAGGCATCTGAATGTATCTCCACTCAGGTCTTGAGCTCATGGTTTGTGAGTTCAAGCACTGCATTGGGCTTTGTGCTGGTGGCATGGAGCCTGCTTCAGATTCTCTCTCTCCCTCCGTCTGTCCCCTCTCCCCCCCCAGGTCTCTCTGTCTCTCTGTCTCTCTCTCTCTCTCTGTCTCTCTCTCTCTCTCTCTCTCTCTCTCAAAATAAATAAATAAACTTAAAAAAAGAAATAATAATACCTGATCTGTAAGATTATTAGAAAATCAAATGTAGTATGTATATGTTTAAGGGAGAATAGGGTATAAAAAGAAGGGCTCAGTTTAGTAAATAGTAATTTGAATGTTTATGAACTAGGTTTATTTACTTGCTACTTGGAAATTTAAATGGTTAGGTTTGTTTGTTTTTTTGTTTTACAGAAGCTTTAAAAAATGATAAAAGGTCAGGGGCACCTGGGTGGCCCAGTCTGTTAAGCATCTGACTTTGGCTCAGGTCATGATCTCATGGTTTCTGGGTTCAAGCCCCGCAGCAGTCTCTGTGCCGACAGTCAGAGCCTGGAGCCTGCTTCGGATCCTGTGTCTCCTCTCTCTGCCCATCTCCTCCTTGCACTCTGTCTCTGTCTCTCTAAAATAAATAAACTTAAGAAAAATTAAATTAAAAAATGATAAATGTCAGCTGAAATCTGTTTATTTCTCAGAACTGTTTGACAAATTTCTCACTTTCCCTGACAAAATATAAACAAAATGAACTCAATTAGTTCTAGTCCCTATGTGGTGCTTTTCAAGAGTACTTTCCTGAAACAGTCATCACAAGAATTAAAATGTATTTTTTGCCTTTTGCTGATTATTTCTCACTTCTAAAACTTGCCATTTTGAATTTGCAGGTATGAATGTAAGCAAGAGTGAGATAACAAAAGAAACTTCGTTAAAACCGTCCCGGAGATCCCTGCCTTGCCTTGCCCAGAGCTATGCCTACTCAAAGAGTTTGAGCCAATCCACCTCTCTCTTCCAGTCAACGGAGAGTGAATCTCAGGCTCCCACTTCTGTGACCTTAATCTCCGCTGACAAAGCAGAGCAAGGTGAGCGCCTATCCTGTTCTTTTGTTCAACTTGCAGAGTAAGTGTTTTCAAGCCATTCCTTCTTTCCTTCATACATTCTACTAGTATTTATTAGAGCTCTTTTGCAAGAAGGCTGGCATAGAAACAACAGTACACTAGTTAATGGGAGGCCAGTGGTTGGCCAGATGTGTTTTTGCTTCTTCCTTGCCTTGAAAGTAGCCAACCGTATGGGAACCTGGACCTAATATTTTCTGTTTGCAGGACCAGACAGACCATCTACCTGAATTGCTAGGTCATTATCATTTCTCGTGAGAATTTATAACCAGTAACTGAGTAGAATATGTCAGCAATAATAAAATCAGTTTCCTAAAAAGAAAGACTAAAACTTTATATAATATTGACAGTAAAGCAATGAAGATTTGGCTGCGGGAAGATATGGTTGGACAAGTGTTGGCAATCAGATGTTGGCACTGAAGTCATAGATATTAAAAGGGCTGAAATACAGGGAAGTGCCAGCTAAATTCCGCATTAATGAGACTATGTGGCCACCCTGGTCACCCTTCTCCACACATCTGCCAATCTGAGACACCATTATGCTTTTAGACAATTCCTTTTCACAAAAGCCAAGAGTCAAAGTACAACCAAGCCCTCTGTCATTCAGTGGGTGAGGTATGTTTTTATTTTCCCATCCCATACTTTTGTCTTATGAGAATGCATTCCTTTGTGATTCCTTGGGGTTATTTCTTCCTCTGGATAACTTGAAAATACCAAGATTCTCTTTTTAATAATATTGTGAAATCACTACCAATTATAAGTAGCTTACATCCATGTCCAATAACTACTTTTCTAGTAGCTAATTACTCAAGAAAATGAAGGTATTAAAATATAATAGAGATATATCTATGATTGAGATATTTCTCAATAATATTTTCAATATTCTCAATATTCAATAATTTCAATATTCTCAATAATTATTGAGAAATATCTCAATAATAGATATAATATATAGATATATAATATATAGATAATATAATATATCTCTATATTGAGTTATTTCTCTTATTGAGTGAAATTTTAATTAACCAATTTCAACTCGTTAACTTAAAAAAGCTTCTTTATGTTTGGCTATCATTTGGACATCAGCCACCATGGTCATTTTTCTAAACGTTAATGTTTCTATTTCCCAAAACAATGTATGTCTTTTTTTTTTTCTTTTTCCAGTTAATGCTGAGGAGGATAACAAAGACTCTGTGCTCAAATGCTCTTTCGCTGACCTCAGTGACTTTTGCTTGGGTAAGTTGATTTCTAGTATTTCCTACTCCTTTATCCCCTCTCCAAAGGTAAGCTGCCTTCTTCAAATCTAGAACATTATTTTTAAAGAAAAAGATGCATGCTTGGTCTTTAGTATTTGATGGGTGAGTATAACAATCTAAGGTGAAAAAATGACTAAGCTATTTCAGGTACAGTTTGAAATTCAAGTAGTAGAAGAAGATTTGTAACGAACAATTCTCATAACCCAGAATTTTTTGACACTTTCTTTCAATTCTCTGTGAATAAGCACATTAATACTGTTATTTCTAGATTGTTTCAAATTTCAGCAGTATCTGTTAATCCCCTGTAGTGTCAGATGAAGATTTTGCATAACCTTTCAAATTGTCGTAGTTATATTGCCATTTAAAATTTTAGATCTCTCTGCCGATTAAATTTGTAGCTTTAAATAGTATATTTATACCTTTATATCGTGTTCTCTCACATTTTAATGATATCTCTTGTCTCTTGGCAAACAATGCTTTGGCAGTTCCAAGTTGTTATGACCTCTGTGCCACTCTTGAGTATCCCTAGAGTCAAGGTCGAATTGTTTCCCCTTTCCAGCCCTCCATCTATTACTCAAAATCATGCCACATTAAACTTTCTTCTTTGTACCACGAACTTTAGTTAGTTTTATTTTCCTAGATTCTGGGTTTTTTTTCTTGTTGAGAGGAGAAAACACCTCATCTTCTAAATATTCCCATATGTTACAGATTCTTATTTTTATATCTTTATCTCATTCTTCTTCTTTAAAAAGTTCTTGGTGTTCACTGGCTTCTCATTGGATTATGGGATTCAGTCCAGTTTCTAATTTCCCACATACTCTTCTTTCTTACTTTTCAATCTCATTTTTTTGAGTATATCTTTAAGCAATTACCTCTGCAGGCTCATGTGAGATGCAAACTTTCTAAGTTACTGTATGTCTGAAGTGACTTCAGTTCACTCTTAAATTTCATTTTATTTTCTTAGTTATAAAGTTCTAGGCTAAAAATCACTTTCCTCAAGGTTCCTGGGTGGCTCAAGCGATGATTTCATGATCTCACAGATCTGGAAGTGAAGTCCCACAATGAGCTCTTCACTAACAGTGTGGAGCCTGCTTGGGATTCTCTTTACCCACCTCTTAAAATAAATAAATAAATAAACATTAAAAAATCATTTTCCTCAAAATCTGGAGACTGATTCATTGCCATCTAGCATCCATTGTTACTGCTAAAACCTCAATTGCTGTCTGATTGTTGTTCGTCAGTGATTTTTTTTCTTCTCTCTGTGCATTTTTACTATATTGTTGTGTTTTACAAAATTATACAACATAATGTTTTGGTGTGGGTACATGCATGTGTGTGCATTTGTTTTCATCTCATGGTTTTAATTTCTGCCTCTGCCTCAGTTGTGGAAGATTTCCTGCACTTTCCAAATGACTTTTCATTTCTGTGTGTGTGTGTGTGTGTGTGTGTGTTGGGGGAAGGGTGAGGTCATATATGTATATATGATTTCCAAGAGTCTTTTTTGTTTTCAGAATTAGCTTTTTCAGAGCATCTTATTGTATTTCATGAACACAACATCTCTAATCTCTCTAATTACACTTGTGATTATCTTAAGTTTTCCTTTGATTTTTAAGGTTAAGTCTACTGTGGCTGAGATCCATTTTTCTGACTACTTAAATTAGTCATTCTCTTTTAGGCTGTAGAATTTCCAGGAGTTTCTGGTGATCTTTGTTCATCTGTTTACATTTAAGAATAAAAGAACACTAGCAACTGTTGCAACTTTTTGAAAGTTATTTATTATCATGTTAATGAAGTCTCCAGAGCAAGGGATAGTCAATGTACTTGAAAGCTCATTCAACCATCTTGATCTTTGTTTCTTTGCTAACAAGTTGATGATGAACAGCTCTTTAAGGATGAGCCAAAGAATGAAACCTATAGAGCATTTATCTTAAAGACTAAATACAGTTTTACATTTAAAAATCTATTCCCCCCCAAAAAGAAATAGTATCATAAATGAAAAAAAAAAAACAACATTTTTCCTCACAGCTTTCTTGATAAGAATTAGGAATGGAAGAAAATTGAATATTCTGGTAATTGTACTATTGAACATTTCATGACATGTTGCTGAGTGGGGGAAAATAGCTGAAATATAAATACAGACTTTCTCTCATTTTAGTTAAAAGCGTATTGGAAAATAGCTAGACAGAAATATACCAATATGCTAGCTAAGAATGCATGTCTCCATACAGTAAGATCATTTGTGCTTGTTTCTTTCCCCTTGCTGCCTATATTGTCTTGTTTTCTATAAACAACATAAACAAATATTATATAATAAGAATATGTAAAGAAAAAACTCACATCAGAATTTTTTTGGTAAGTAGAGAAAATTGCTCGTATTTCAGTCAGAATAACACACAATTCTATGGATAGTTTTCAAAACTGAAATTGGAAACTGGTTGATAGTCACCCAGTATTTGGAATAACAGTAATACTGAAAGATTCTATCCTGACCCTCTGTTGGGAGTCAATATAATTTTTATTTATTTTTCCTATAACAGAGACAATTTTACTTAACCTTCTCTTTTGCCCTGTGCTATTATCATGCAAGATTTATTTCATTTGAGTCAGATTTACATTCAGATCTGTAGCTTGCTGGCCTTGTTACATGAGCAGTGCCTTTACACCGGGGCTTTTCTTTTTCATAAACTAAATAGAAAGAAAATAAAGTCAGGACATTACTGACATCACTCTGCTCCAACACTTATTTTACAACCTCAGCGTGAATTTATTTATAACCTTCAGAAAGTTAATCCTAGATTTTCAGTAGTGAGCATATCGGTGGCCTGGCTGCATTGCCTACATCAGTGATTCTCAATTCTGGCTGCACATTCTAGTCAGCTGGGAGCTCCAGAGAATCAGTTTTAATTGGTCTGAAGTGAATTCAGGATCTATAATTTTAACTACACCCCAGATAAGTCTTAAAGGTAGCCAGAATGAAGAATTCTAGCCTGAAACATGTATCCTGATTTCTCTCTAAGGACATCCTTAAGGTACTTTTTCATAATTTTTCAAACAATGAGCTGTGTCATTTATCGTAGCATTTTGAATTACTACAAATTAGTCATGTTTCTTATAATACTCACTTTTGTGTGTGTGGCATAGAAACGGTGCTGACTTGTTCAGTTTCCTAATTAAAGGAAGACAACCACTAGCAGGTTCCTTTCATATACAACATCAATATCAAAAAGAACTTTTCATAAGAACAAATGCACTCTATCAGAGTACAAAGGTCTTTCCCAGAGTAATTAATTCTGAAAATGGTGACTATTGTTATTTTCCAATAAGAAGACAAAAACAAGAGCAAAAACCTTGTCCAAAACATCCATACAAATGATAACAGTTTGCAAAGCATCTTTCACTAATAATTCTCCCAAATTAATACTAGTTAATAGCTTAACAATAACTCTGGCCATGCAAACCTTTCCATTCAATTCTATGCATCTTATTTTGATAGGTTGCCATCACACATGTTAACACTGTCACTAAATGCTTAATGTAATTGGGTGTCCTAACTCTGTGTTTCTTTCCTCGTCATTCCAGTGTATCCCAATGAATCTACACACTTGACTTGTGTTCCTGTCTCTCCAGGCATTGTACCCCATAGTCAATATTTTAGCACCCCCAGCGTCAATGTACCATTTATTCCATTTAAAGAAACATCACAGCTTCTAATGGGATTAAAGCATTTACATACAAGGTATTTGCCTTTACAGTGAAGGTGAGAATGAAGCTCTGGCTGATGGTGGTATCACCAAGCATTCCAGGAATCCATCTGGATGTAACACCTGGCTGGAAAGTACCCTTTTAGAGTCAGCTGCATATCTAAAACATGAATGATTTTATCGTGTTTCAGAAAAGATCCAGCAAAACGATGTCAAATATACAAAGAGTGTAATTAAATAAAGCATGAGTATTTTAGCAATACATACTCTCTTTTAAATTCAACAAAGTTACATTTTCTAATTTTGCTTTTAGAGTGCAGACTGCCAGCTTCTGGGTGGGTTAACGCATTTCTAAGTGCCAACAGGCTCTGATACAATTTTTTGGAAACTGACTGATGCATCTAATTAATAGCTGTGTGGTTTTTTTTTTTTAAGTGAACTACTTTGAATTGCCCCATGAGAGAAGATCAATACTGTGGCAGGGTTAACTGCATGTAGTCAGTTCCATTGAGGATGAGTATTTCTCACTGTTCCAAATGATAGCTATGGAGGAAGGAACATTCATGATTCTATTGATTCAGACCTGGACATTTTCACTAAGTTTGCCTAACAGGATTTGTAGTATATATGAATGAAATGCTGCTTTCTCAGCCAGACATTGGCCAAATTCTCATTGTTGTATCTACTAGCTGTGTCACTGTGGCATATTATTAAACAGTCTGAGCCTCAGTAGTCTCATTTGTAAATTGGAATTAATGATCGATACTTTGCATGATTATTGAAATAAATGAAGAGACATAACTCCACCACACTCCTAGCATGGTATCATAGAGGTTCAACAATATTTGCCCATTGCTTTATTCACTCACTTGTAAGCTTATCTTTCACCCCAATTTTTCTGGGCTCGGAGAGATCTTCACTAACCAGTGATTTTTAAGGCAGAGTGGAATAGCAATAATTTACTGAACACTTATTATACAACTCTCTACCTGCATTATCTCACTTAATTCTCTAACAATTCTTTTGATTAGGTACTATTATTAACCTCTTTTTTTTTTTAATTTTTTTACTTGACGTTTATTTATTTTTGAGACATAGAGAGACAGAGCATGAACGGGGGGAGGGTCAGAGAGAGAGGGAGACGCAGAATCTGAAACAGGCTCCAAGCTGTCAGCACAGAGCCCGATGCGGGGCTCGAACTCATGGACTGTGAGATCATGACCTGAGCCGAAGTCAGTCGCCCAACCGACTGAGTCACCCAAGCGCCCCAATTAACCTCTTTTTATAGCTGAGGAATCTGGCCAAGAGATAAAATCACTTGCCAAATGCCATATATCTAGCCAAGGGAGAATTGAGATTCCAACCCAGGAAGTCTTAATCCCTCGTTTTCTCAAACCTTAACCATCACAGTAGGCACACAGTCAGTCCTTTGAGGTGAAAAGTGGTTAGCGATGTCCATAGAACAGTAGCTCTGCAAGATGTTATTAAGTATGAGGCTGTGAGCGGCGAAAGATGGGGGTAACACTGCATGGCAAAATATATTTGCGAGATGACTGAAGAAAGCTAAGCAGGGGGGCGCCTGGGTGGCTCAGTCAGTTAAGCATCCGACTTCGGCTCAGGTCATGATCTCACGGTCTGTGAGTTCGAGCCCCGCGTCGGGCTCTGTGCTGACAGCTCAGAGCCTGGAGCCCGTTTCAGATTCTGTGTCTCCCTCTCTCTCTGCCCCTCCCCTGTTCGTGCTCTGTCTCTCTCTGTCTCAAAAATAAATAAACATTAAAAAAAAAAAAAAAGAAAGCTAAGCAGGTTGGGAGGTTTAGATAGAATTTGGTTTTTCATCCTTCATTTTTTTTTTTTTTTTTTGTTTGTTTGTCATCTGTGAGCCTTTAATTCTACTTTTCATAGAGCAGCTTTCAAAGCCCGGGCACCATTTCACCCTGTGCCCCCACCTACATAGACAGACAGACAGATTCACACACACACACACACACACACATACACACACACACACACACACACAATTATTCTGGAAAGTGCTAATCCATGTAACAATGAATTTGGAATCTTGATGTAATGATACTCTTGTGTATCAGTCCTGGAAGCCCTGCCATCATCACCCACCCTTTCTGTTGTTAGTATTCTGTAAAATGACAAAGACAGAAAAATCCATACTGACAAGTAACTGATGCTTGATTCTGCCCACACTCATGCTGCAGCAAAATCAGATAACTTCAACATGATATAATTGGGGCTTATTAAAACCAACATAATTTGAGTCCAACCAACCAAAACATATATCCATCTAATCTTGTAAAATAAACAGTTTGCTAATGTTATGAAATGAGTCCCTTAGGAAGTGGTTTATACTAGAGTGGTAAGATATTTGTTTTCTATGAGCTCAATAGTTCAGCTTGGTGGAATGTTCATTTTATTTCTTAAAACAGTTATGGTCAAATGAGTATAGGACGATTTTACTTTCATTCTGTAGTATTAGATGATCTCCACTAAGTTTTAATTTTTTTTTTTCAAATAGCATTTCATCTTCAGATGGAGTAGAAAGGAACTTTGTAGTAATGTTACCAACCTAGTTCAGGATTACAGAATTAAGGGAATTACAATCGTTTCAATTGTTTATTAACCCCATTAAGTAAGTCCTCTTGACTCAGTTTTCAAATTCCATTCAGAATCTGACGCACCTCAGCTCTTGCTGCTGCAAGTGCTGTATCCAAGCCACACCTTGTCCAGTCTGCCACGTCTCTTGGTAGATCAGCCCAATAGCTTCCTAATTGTCTCTGTTCCAATGCTTGTCTCATTATGGTCTATTTTCCATAGAGCAGTTACAAGAAGCTTTCATAAAAGGGAAATTAAATCTCATCATTTTTCTACTCAAATCCTCCCTGTTTCCCATAGCATGTAAAATGTAAACTCCTCACTGTAGCCTTCAGAGACCTTACAGGATATGGGCCTGATCTCTCTAGAGCACTTGCTAAAACTTCGTTTGACTCACAGTGCTGTAGCCAACCAGCCCTCTTTTGTTTGTTCATAATGAGCTTGCACTTACCCCAAGGCCCTACGCTGATAGAAACTGGATTCATACAAGCTTCACTTTGTGTCACCTGATCTTGATTCAGGAGGTCTTACCAGGAATTAATAAGATTTATTTTTTCCCTCTTCCCTTTTCCAGAGGAGACTTTGTGAGTCTTGTTGGTGCCTGTAGCCCAGAATCAGAAACAGTACCTTGTACAGAGTAGGTACTCAAAGAGTATTTTTAGCATCACTGGAAGGATAGATGAATGGATGAAAGACAAGGAGAATATTGACACACATATCTTTGGAGAATCTGCTCTCCATTACTACTTTGCTTTCCATGATGTCATTCATAGCTGTGATTTTTCTCACCTGTTAGGAATCGGCACTCTGTTTTCTCACAGAAAACTTAATCTGTGTTCCTCTTTTTCATGTAAGTTGTGTTGACAAACCTTTTTGCAGAGCACTTAAAGACCTAATAGCTATGACTCTTCTTAAGCAGTAGGAGAATGCCTTTCTAACATTATCTTTATAGGAAGTCCTCCCAAATACCAATTTAGATGCTTCCTACTTTCTATTATTATAGCACTTTGATTATAATACTATTATACTCAGTTCACCAGATGATAATTGCTATTTATATCTGTCTTATTCATATTGTCTAATAGATACTGTCTACTCAGTGGTAGATAGATGGAAAATTGATGATTAGGTGAATGTATGGAACAATGGATGTGGATAGAATAAACACTGGCACATTGACACAGTGGAAAGCAGTTTGTCTTCAAGATCTGCCTAGTTGTGGGGTGAGGGGTGGCACTACCTCACCGTGACCAGCTAGTGTCAGGACTTTAGAACACTGCTAGTGTAGGAAGAAGTAGGCAGTGAAAGACTATAAAGAATAAGTCTGGATCTTCATTACCACCATGTTCTAACCACTAAGTAGACCATACATGGACCATTAGGTTTATTCTTCATAGGACACTTCAGTAGACTAATAATTTTTAAAGTCATGGAACTTATTAGCAGTCAGAAGATCCAGTTTCAGGAACTATATCATTCAGTAGAAAGGTATACACTGTGCCTCAGTTTCCTGATTTATGAAATGGAGATCTCAATATTACAGTTTGATATTTTTCTTATAAGGTAAATAGGGATTGAACAGAAATGAATTAAGAGCTTTTGTGAGATACAAGTAAAGAGAATGCACATTGGGAATACTCATGTTAATTAAAAATTAATTAATGTGAAAACTGATTTGGTTTTGCTAAAATCATTATTAGTTCTCTTTTCACTGTATCAGGCTCCCTGGTTCAACATATTAAATAATTTTTTAAGCTTTGAGAATCTTTTTTTTAATATAATTTTAATTCTATATTTTTTAAATATAATATAATTTATTGAGATAATTCACATACCTTACATTTCACCGATTTTAAATGTACAACTCAATGGTTTTAGTGTATATAAATTTATATATAAATTATAAAGAATAAAAATAACCTTGGGGTGCCTGGGTGACTCAGTTGGTTGAGAGTCTGACTTCAGCTCAAGTCATGATCACACAGCTCGTGAGTTTGAGCCCCGTGTCAGGCTATGTGCTGAAGGCTCAGAGCCTGGAGCCTGCTTCAGATTCTGTGTCTCCCTCTCTCTCTGCCCCTAACCCACTCGTATTCTGTCTCTGTCTCTCTCAAAAATAAATAAACATTAAAAAAATTTTTTGAAATAACCTTAAGCCATTATTATTATTATTATTATTATTATTATTATTTTAATCTTCGGCCCCAACTACTCTGGCAATCCTGGAACACACTATCATTAGCCACGGATGAGAAGGTTGCACAGGTGGAAGTAAGTGGAGGCCATCTAATAAGATCACTCACACATGTTTAAAATTGCCTAACAGTTACCTTATCCATTTCCAGATACTCCAGCAGTTATATTACAATGTAGCAAAGTAATGAAATGGCATTAAAATAAAGAAGAATTGAGCTGGAATACTTTGTCGGTTAAAATTACACTCTTGGAAATGGCTCTAAGGTTTATGCTGCAGCCATAGGAGGCTCCTATCCTGATTGGTCCCCTTGAGTTTTGAGCCGATGTTGGTTTGTAAACAAAACTTGGAAGAGTTAATGGATTCTCACTTGTCTCAATAAAAGTTTTCATCATAAATTATATTACTGATGATTGAAAAAGGGATTTTTAGATTAGATTTTAAATTGTTCATTGGTATACTCAGTTAATTACGTTACTGTCCATTTAAAATAGATGATATGACTTTTTTTGTAGCCCCCAAATAAATAATTGGTTTTGTATATTCCTAATTACTAGAATTATAAATTTAGAGAAAGATCAAAGGAAAAGAATATGAATTTCTTCAATACCTTATGTGTACAAATCACATAGATTATTTCATTTAATTCTTGGAAGATGTTATTATCCCAAATTTTCAGAGTAAGAAACTTTCACTGACCCACTGCCTTTAATCTAATAAATGACATAACCAGGATTAATTTGGGCTCACCGAAATCATTATTAGTTGTTTTTATTATTTTGGACTTTTTATTACATTGGGCTCCCTACTTCAACATATTAAATGATTTGTTTAAGCTTTCAGAATCTTGTTTTTTTTTCCTCATATAGTGGCCTTATTGAGACATCGTTCACATACCATAGAATTCACCCATTTTAAGTCTACAACTCAATGATTTCTAGTATATTCACAGAGGTGTGCACTCATCACCATAACCAATTTTAGAATATTTTCATCACCATAAAAGGAGTCCCCATACCTATTAGCAGTCACCTATTATTCTTACCCCAACTCCCCAAGCCTCATTTACTCTCTGTTTCTATAGATTATTCTGGACAGTTCATATAAATGGAATCACATAATATTTGGTCTTTTGTGACTAGCATTTTCACTTAACCTAATGTATCCAGGTGGTCATCCATGTTTTAGCATTAATCAATACTTTATTCCTTTTTATTGCTGAATAATATACCATTGTATGTTTCATTCATTCATCCACCAGTTGATGAATATTTGGATTGCTTTTGCTTTTGGGGCTATTACGAATAATGCTGCAAATTTTTTGAGAATTCATATTTTCATTTATGTTGAGAATGTACCTAGGAGTAGTATAGGGAATCGTATAGTAACTATGTTAAAACTTTTGAAGAACTGCCAGATTGGTTTCTACAGCAACTGCACTATTTTCATTCCCATCAGCAGTGTATGAGGGCTTGATGTCTCTATATGCTCACCAATGGTTGTTATTGTCCATTTTTTTTTAATGTTTTTATTTCTTTTGAGAGACAGAGCACAAGTGAGAGAAGGGAAGAGAGAGGAAGAATCCTAAGCAGGATCTGCACTGTCAGCACAGAGCCCAATGCAGGGCTTGAACTCATGAACTATGAGATCATGACCTAAGCTAAAATCAAGGGTTGGGTGCTCAACTGACTGAGCCACCCAGATGCCCCCATCTTTTTTATTATAGCCATCCCAGTGAGTGTGAAGTGGTCTCATTGTGGGTTTGATTTACATGTCCCTGGTAATAATGATGTTTAGCATCTTTTCATGTGATTATTAGCCACTTGTATATCTTTTTTTTTTTTGGAAAAATGTCTATTCAGATCCTTTGCCTATTTATAAATTGGGTTATTTGCCTTCTTATTAATGAGTTGTAAGTATTATATGTATGTATGTGTGTATGTGTGTGTGTGTGTATATCTATATCTATATCTATATCTATATCTATATCTATACTCTTCCTGTTTCTTATATGGATACAAGCACATATATGCATGTAAAAATGTTTATTTGTGTATATATACATGTATATATAGCATTCATATATGTGATATATCTATGCTATAACTTAATATCAAGTGCTGATATTTATGTACATATATACCATGCATAATTTTGTGTGTGTGTGTGTGTGTGTGTGTGTGTGTGTGTTATTCTACGTCAAGTGCTGATAAAAGTAATAAAGACTTATGAGGAGACAAAGAAGTATGGGAGGTTTTAAATTAGAAACAGTGGTCAAGGAGAGATTCTCTGAGGTGGTGACATGAGCAGATGCTTGTCTGCAATAGGGATTGAGCATTCCTGGCAGAGAAAACAGCAAGTGCAAAGGCTCTGTGGTGAGAGCACACTTGACATCAAGGGTGGTGCTTACCCAGGGTGCCATGATGTAGATATGACTTTTACTTGGAGCTAAGAAACTATTGGAAGGTTTTGAGTAGAAGTTTAATGTAATTTAACTTAAGCTTTGAAAGGGCCCCTCTGGCTATCATGTGATAGTAGCAAAATATAGAAATAGGAAGACTGGTTAGGAGATTCTCACAGACTTCTGCCAAGAAAGAGTGGTGGTTTGGGTTAAGAAACTACAATGGTGGTAAATTATCAACTTCTAGATATAATTTGAAGGTAGTTCAGACAAGAATGATGGACATTTAAATCCCGTAGTCATTCAGCAAATTTTACTGAATGGCAATGGCAGGTCAGACCTTGTTCTAGACGTTAAGGACAAAACAGTGAACGAAAAAGACAAGAAAAATGAACAAAGCAAAAAACTGTCCCTCAAATACCCTAGTGAGGGAAATACATAGTAAATGAAGATAAATAAAAACATATTGCATGTTCAATACTGATAGATGCTAAGGAGTAAAACAAAGCAGAAAAATAAATGATACTTCATGCTCAGTCAACAAAATTTACTCAAGGATAGGACATTAGGTATAAGAGAAAATGAGGAGTCATGATTTTGGCCTGTGTAATTGGAAGAATGGAGTTGCTATTTATTAAAATGGTAATTGTTCCTGTATTTTATTATGCATAGACTTGGGAGAACATTCTTGTGAACATAGATTTTTTTTCTTTTAGATGATTTTAAGATTCCTCTCCAGTTGTGCTCTTAAAACATATTGACATACTTTGTTCCAAAAGTTTTACCAATTTATATTGGTTCAGAAAACAAATGACTATTATCAGTTTCCCTAGCATCTGGATATATATTTTTTAATTTTTTTGTGTTTATTTATTTTTGAGAGAGAGAGAGAGAGAGAGAGAGAGAGAGAGAGAGAGACAGAGTGGGAGCAGAGAAGGGACACAGAGAGAGGAAACACAGAATCTGAAGCAGGATCCAGGCTCTGAGCTGTAAGCACAGAGGCCAACGTGGGGCTCAAACCCACGAACCTTGAGATCATGACCTGAGCTGAAGTCAGATGGCTTAGTCAGCTGAGCCACCAAGACGCCCCTGGATATTTTTATTAAAAATGAAAGATGCAATGGGGTGCCTGGGTGGCTCAGTTGGTTAAGCATCTACTTCGGCTCAGGTCATGATCTCACAGCTTGTGATACTGAGTCCCGCATCAGGCTCTGTGCTGACAGCTCAGAGCCTGGAGCCTGCTTTGGATCTGTGTCTCCCTCTCTCTTTGTCCCTCCCTGCTCACATTCTGTCCCTCTCTCTCTCTCTCTCAAAAATAAATAATAAAACATTTTAAAAAATGAAAGATGCAAAAGAATATTTCTGTACTTGCATAAAATAGTACCTTTTTTATTTTAAGTTTTTGGTCATTGAAAGTATTAAACCATATAAAAATAAATAAGTTTTTACCAAATTTATCTCATCTTTCATTTCTTGTCTGCTTACAATTTTTATCTTTATCTATTGGGATACTAATATTTATCTCCATCCTTGTCAACTTTAGGAGGATAGAAAATTATGTTTATAATTAGAGACTCTACCTTTTTTCATTCAACAAATATATTACAATTTTTATGTGACCCCATTTTTTTTAATTGTGAATATTTTATTGCTTCAAAGTTTCCTAAATCATCATCTCTCCAAATCTACAAGAAGCAGTATTACATAGTGGCTAGAAACGTAAGGTTAGAGCCCGATTTCTGGAACTCTATTGCCACACACCAAATGTGAGATTCTAGGTAACTGCTACATTTCCTCATCAGTAACAAAGTCTAGAAATAATACCTGTAAAGGATTTAATCGAATAATATGTGAAAATAATATGGCACCCTTCCCAGTGCTCGGAACAAAACCATTGGGACTATTGTTGACTTTTCTCTTTCATATGTCACACCCAATAGAACTCTGTTAACTTTTCCTTAAAAAATACATCTTCAGTTTGATCATTTCTCCATCTTGATACCACCCTGGCCCAAACCATATCCTTTCTACCTGATTATTGCAATAACTCCTACCTAGTTTCTCTGTCTAAACTAGCATCCCTCTCCCCACCTTTGACACTACATCCTTCCTTTCTAATGTATATTTTCCAGTGCACTCACCAGAAAACATACTTACTGTTTTCTTAATTTGTGTTATTTATCATTTTCTTCTTGTACTTGAATGTCCCATGAAGGCAGAATTCTGTTTGCTGCTATATTTCCAACTCTTAGAACAATGTCTGGCATATCATAAGTGTTTGATAAATAGTTGTTAAATGAATCAAATGTAATCTACATAAATGTAGGGAAAACATTATGGTATATTCGTGAGCATCAGCTTTGGAGTCAAATCTGGATATGTTTCAGTTCTAGATGCACTCCTTATTGAGTTAGTGACTTTGACACAATATTTAATCTCCATCTGCCTTAATTTACTATTAAATGTAGGTAAAAAAAGCATACCCACTTTGTACAGTTGTTATAAGGATTAGGGGAAATAATACCTGTAAAGTTTCTGGCTCTTCATATGTACTCAACAAATGTTAACCATCAGTTAGCTCTTTTTAATAGATCTAGGTATAACTGTAAGTGCTTAGAACATTTTAACATAAGTGGCAATTAATGACATACTAAGACATAATATTACCTGTCCAATCTTAATTCATACCATTGCTAAGATTCCAATACTCTGGCTGTGCATAGTATAACATATGCACAGATTTTATGCATTACTAATAAAAGAAATTAATGCATGTATAATAAATAATTTTTTATTCTGTTACAATACTAAGTCAAATGATTGAACTCTTTAAAGCATTATACATGGCTGTCTATGTCAAAGTTTATGTTTCGTGGGTGTCAACAGATGGAATTGAATAACTCTCTCCAAAATATTTTGATTTATTTGAGAAAGCTAAATATGTACGATTCTGTTTTTGAATTTGAAGAGAGGCTTGTGTCCTATGGAATGCAGATTTTGTGAGGCATGTCACAGTTCTTGGTTGTACTTGCAGTCACCATAGAGGCTTCTTGTTTTGTACTTTTTTACCTTGACTATAGCTTCTTCATTGTTCATATATGCTCTTACACGTGGTTGATATTACGGGGTCTTACTCTTTTTGTAATTCTAATAGGAATTATTTTTAATGTCCTCTCCTTTTTTTCTAGTTGTAGTTTCATTTCAATCTCCTAATATTTTTAAAAAGATTTTCTTGTAACGTTTGTTAGACTTACATAATTTTTCAGAGCTTCTGTCACTCTTCAGTCAAATTCACATTTAGAAAACTTTCCAACTTTTAAGAAAACAAATTCTCAAAATTCATGCAGTTTTTAATTAAGCAAACAAATGTTTGGGAATCTATTGAATTTCAAAATTCATACAGTTTTTAATTAAGCAAATAAATGTTTGGGAATCTGTTGAATTCTTAGAAATATCTTTGTCTTCAAGTTCAAAAGAGGTGATGAGCTTGCATGATTCTAATGTTATTTTCAAAGCTTAAGTACATTGAACAGTAGAGATGCATTTAATTCTTATGAAAGTTACTGTAGCGTCAGTGTTAATCCACTAACAGAGAAGCTGTCATGTTATTTCTTTTCTTTCTTCTTTTTTTTTTTTTTTTTAGCTTACATTTTGGCCAAATGGTCATAAGAGAGTTATACTTGGCTAACCCTTGGAAAACATGAATAAAAGAGAGATTAGTACATTTAAAGAGAAAGAAAAGGAAGAAGTATAAAAATGGATGTAATTTTCTCTTTCTCTTTTCTAGCCCTAGGAAAAGATAAGGATTACATGGATGAATCAGAACATGCTAATTATGACCGATCTCGGCTTATTAAAGACTTTGTTCCCAAAGATAATTCTGAATCCAAGGCAAAATTGTCTAAGGTAATACAAACTAAACTGTCAATAAGTCACTTGAAAGCATTATGTCTAAAACCTTGCATTTCCTTTCAACATTAATGCATATTGTGCTGGAGAGTATAAGAGGGCACACAGCTTAATACACATCTTTAAGGACTTAGAGGTGGAAAGTTATATGTAGACATCATATTCATGTATATTATCAAACATTTTTTAAAAACAATCTGAACTGTAACATTAACCTTTAGGGGTTTATTGCCTCATTTTACATTTTTATTGAAAGGCAGCATGGTTGCATGAGAGCATGGAATGGACCAAGATTTGAATTCTAGTTCCACTCCTTCCTAGCTGTGATAATTTGAACCGGTTAATTAAACTCACTGAGCCTTGTTTTTTTCATCTGTAAAGTTGGATTATGCTGTCTGGTTGACAGAATTCTTTGATGAGTGCATGAGACAACCATATGAAAGTATTTTAAAAGCATAGCTGACTATATGCAGGTTTTTTATAACAACATGGAGGCAGAGAATACCTCATTGAAACTGTAGTTCTTCCACAGAGGAAGAACTGGGCTAGAGTTCAGTTTAAAAAAGAAAAAAAAAACCTGGCTGCAGCAGTCCGACCATCCCTCAAACAAAATGATTTTGTGCACTCTTCAGAGCATCTGAGTTCAACACCAAATAGCATCCCTGTTTGATATGTTCCAAGACAAATTCTGACTCAGTCCAAGCCCACTTTTTTTTTCATTGTTTCCTATTGATTAAAGTGGGAATGGCTTTGTAAAAGAAATTTGCAGGTTAACACAGGGGAATGACTTGTTTTCATTGTCTCTGCAAGTCTAATAATCACACCCTTGAATATATATTTCTCTGATGTTTGATTTGGTTTGGCTTGGATTAGTTTTGAAAATCCCTTCATTAGTCACCACAAAAGCATCAGTGAAGAAATTTGGCACAATTTAAATATTACCATCATAAATGAGACCAACTTTGATAAATAGATGTAAGAATAAATGCTTGTGTCAAATTTCTCCATCCCTCTTTCGTTTTGTTTTGTTAATGTGATCAGTATTTTGTGCCAGTAACTCTTAGGTTAGTTATCTTTACAAATCAGGAGTTTGTTTACCCTGTTACTTCATCGGCCTCCTTGTGACTGTCTGATCATCATGATGTTTAGAATGTTTCTTCTATCTGTGAAACATTGTTCCAAGTCAACTGAGAGGCGAGGTTATCAGAAATGGGAAAAAAACAAGCAAACAGATGTTATTCTTTAAGATGCCTATGGCACCAATGAGCAGGCAAACACAGTATGCTTTAAATAATTAAGAAATGAGGGGCTCCTGGATGGTTCCACCAGTTAAGTGTCTGACTTTGGCTCAGGTCATGATCTCACAGTTTGTGAGTTTGAGCCCTGCATCAGTCTCTGTGCTGACAGCTTAGAGCCTAGAGCCTGCTTTGGATTTTGTGTCTCCCTCTCTCTCTGCTCCTCCCCCGCTCATGCTCTTGTCTCTCTCCTTCAAAAATAAATAAAAACATTTTAAAAAATTTAAAAAGCAATTAGGAAATGAACTAAGATTAAATAAAATCTGTCTCATCTGCTTCTCTAGTATTTACCACATGCCACCAATGATACCGCACCATTTTATTGTTGCTCAACAGTAGCCTGCCCTTTCTTTGTTTCTTTCTTTCCTTCTTCCTTCCTTTCTTTTTTCTTCTTCCCTTCCTTCCTTCCTTCCTTCCTTCCTTCCTTCCTTCTTTCCTTTCTTCTTTCTTCTTCTTTCTTTCTTTCTTTTTCTTTCTTTCTTTCGGTGTAGGCTCCACTCCCAATGTGGGGCTTAAGCTTGAGCCAGAGATCAAGGGTCACACGCTCTACAGACTAAGCCAGCCAGGCACCCCAACAGTAGCCATTTCTCAATCTCACTTTGACCAGACTTGAACTGTGTAATATAAAAGTTAAGAAGAAATAGTTAAACCTGCATGCATATTTTATTTTTGATGTTAAGGGAATGGTATGTGATGATGGTAATAGTTGTTCCAACTAAGAAATCCTAGTATAATGTCTTACTGAATCTAATTACATACTTTCCTGCTATTGTACTTCTACTCAAAATGTAGAGAAAAGTCATGCATCACCTGGGTGGTTTGGACTCACATTTTTAGATTCTGTTGAAATACATCCACTTTTATCCATTTCATAGTTTAGGTCACAGTACAAATCCCGTTTGAACAAATGGTCCCATTATAAAAAGAAAATGTTTACTGGTTACTTGCCTGTCTACAAATGAAGGGCAAAATAATCTGTTGGATTATGTTAATTGTGTACATTTGTTACAGGGAACCTTGAAGAGCAGTGACTTTTATTTCTACTTTTTGGGCCAGTATCTGGATATCCTTACATTTATAAATTGGTCAACCTTCCTCTTACTCCTTCCCCACTACTAAGTGATATGAGTATTTATGTGCATATGTGTGTGCATATATTAGATTATGTATATTTTAGGTTGGACCTTATGAAATTGACAAGATCCCTTCATTTATGTGCTACAAAATAGCAACTTTCATATTGTTTAAATTAACATGTATGAATATATGTATACATTCTGTGGCTGAAGATCTGTGCTTCAGATCTGGCTGAAGATCTGTGCTTCACACATTTTTTTTCTGGTTGGGATATTGAACTGGTTGCCACATGCCCCATGCATATGATGTGATGCAACTGATATTTTATGTCTTTATAGAAGTTACTCAATTGCAAAGGGATCATTTTAGAGGTGAGGGAGCAAGTTTAAAAAGCAAAAACTTTCAGGAGAAAGTGACTGCTAATGGAAACTATATCGTGAGTAATGATAAGTACTGGATTACAGGAAAACAAGGGGAGCTTTCTAACAAAATTTGCCATATTTCTTATGAACCTAGCTATAAAGTAGGTAAATTCATTTTACACTGAATTTATGAGGAAGTCTGTTGAGCTCATCAGCTGTAAAAACAAACAAGCAAATCTAAAAATGTATGGAGCATTTGATTTGTCAACCATTGTGCAAACGTTGCCTGAATGATCTTGAATCAACATGCTGAGTTTAAATTATGACCATATATCCACTTCTTACGATAATTTAATAAAATAAGTATATTTGTAAAGCACCATAGTTTGTTATAGAATTAATTTTGAGAATAATGAATTGGATCTTTAGGATATTTTATTCTAATCATGAACTTTTGGGATGTCATTTATGCTAAAATCCTTTAATATTTGAGAAAATGAAAACATCTACAATACAACTACATCTACAAAAAAACATCTACAACTACAACTGATATCTCCTATGATGAAGTGATATTGATAAAGTAATAGAAAATAGTAGTAAATATTTATGTTATATATTTGGAAGATACCATGTGCAAAACTTGGCACTTGTAGGACAAATGAAGATCGCACATATGGACAGGTTTTGCTGTCCAGGTATCGGGATGCAACACAGGATACATGCATACAAATGGAGAAAGCTAAGAGGCTCTGGAAATGAGAGATCATACTAACTATGTGATAAGTCTAGATTTAGGCTAGCCTCAAGCTTTTTGACAGGGGCCATTTTAAATAACTCAGAGGCACTGTAGTAGATGGGACATAGACCACAGTCTTTCTTCCTTATATCTCTATTTTTAGCACCTCCCATCAAGAGATAGAATCGTTAGAATGGCCTTGGGCCTTGCTTTGGCTAACAGACTGCTGCAGAAAGTCGCAATGTGACAATACTGAACCTTGGACTCCAAAGATCTTGTGCTCCCATTCTTTCTCTTGGGACTGTGCCTCCACCACAGCAAACAAGCCAGAATTGTCCTGCCTGATGATGAGCCATGTGGATCAGAACCTAGTGAGCCCAGTTGCCCCAACTGAAGCAGAAATATGAGAGAATTCAGTGGCAAAGACCAGGAAACTCAGAGCCTGAAACAGTTCAGCTGAACCCAGATGAACTACCCAGTTGGGCCCAGCCTCCCCACCGAATCATGATCTAAATGAAAATCGTTTGGTGATGATTTGTTTCTCAGCAGTAGATAATGGATGCAGCCACGAATGTTAAAGGATAGCATGTTGGCTGACACCAGTGATTGTTAATGTAAAGTGAATTTTTCCTCCATTACTGGGAAGATTTGAAAAATTGTCCCTAGGTTTTCCACAACATACTCATATTACCCATTTCGCTCCACAGAGCCCAAGTATATTTTAAATGTCATAATCTAAATAGCGTGGTATCTAGCCAGCCTATCTAAAACATTCTGACATTGTTTATCTTTAAAAAAAAACAACTCTATTTGCAAAAGTGTTTTCTTTGTGATAATATCAAATCAGGGTAGAATTTCAAGATTACCTTCAATGGAACTATGTGTGGATAGTTAGCAGTAGTCACAAGTACCCACTAAAATTGGTGAAGAATTATTTTTTAAAGACAAATTTCTTTCTTTCTTTCTTTCTTTCTTTCTTTCTTTCTTTCTTTCTTTCTTTAACATTTTGACAAAAAGTCTCTGTCACAACTATATGGATAAAAAATTTCAGAAAGTAAATTTGTAATGAAAAAAAGAAAAAATTCTGTAAATCCATATAGACCAAGGCACCTGCTCTGACTGCAAGTAGAGTTCTAGAGTAGAGAGATTGTTTTTAAAACAGTTTGGGTGAATATTTCCTTTTTCTGTCTTATTAATATAGAGATCATTATGAATAATGATTAAAGGTAACATCCTACAGCCAGCTGGATGACCCCCAGAAGCAAAATCCCTCTCTGTCAAAGCGCCCTGTCCTACACACCAGCTAAGGCCTCTAGATGTGGATAATTTACAGGAAACATCTACAGTTCATTTAGGTTAGAAGGCACAAATCTGTGAAGCAGAACCCATGGCTTCTGTAGTGAATGTTAATGAAGAATTTCCTGCTGCCACTATCCCTCAGGATGCCAAAAACAATTGCAGATGTGGCCAATAGCCAGTCTGGGAATATGAATCTATATTCCAAATTACAGTGACTTCTCCTCTTAAAGGATGCTGAGTATCAAAACAGACAGGAAAAAGGTTATGGATCAGGAAAATCTTGATATGAATATTTTAGCAGTTCATTAAATTTAGATCACAAAGCCATTCAGTTTGACTGTGTCAACTGGCATTGGCAGATGGTGTTCATCTTTAACTCAACTGGTAGCAGGAATAATTTTCTATGGAGGCTGGAGACACATCATATGTTGGAGAACACGAGAGGAGGATGGCCTCTGCAGTTTCCTGTACCTTCCATGTGGGTATCAGCAAATGTTTCATGTGCCTCAGTGGCTCTTTGCCTCCAAGTAGTGTATAGGGATTATTAGCATTCTGAACTTGCATACTTTTTTTCCTAGCAATTATGAGATAATGATGACTTAAACTACAAGATAAATGACTAAACTGGGCTGCTTTAATTGACAAAATTACACATGAAATTAAGTGCTAATTATTTGCATGTAATGGGATAAGTCAGTTTCTAAGGAAAATGTTCATATTTTCATAATGTTAAGACCAGAAGTAATATTTTTTTATTTAGTAATGTTATTGTTGGAAATGGTACCCTAAATATTTAATTTTCATATATATTATGGAACATACAACAGGTTATCTTGATTTGTTCATCTTTCTGGCCACTGTCTTAAGTTTATTTTCTTGCCTAGTATAAGAAGACTTCTTTTCCAGCAGCCCAAAAGATGCTTGGTCTTGTTTGCAGAGTCTTTGTCTAACATAGAAGAAAGTTTTATCCTCCCTGCAACCATAGGAGTTTAGTGCCATTTAGTATTTACCTTGACCCTCAGAAACCTTCCCTAGTAAGTGGTGAGGACTTGTGTTTTACCAGCCTATTGGTAGTGTAGATATTACAGAACATTTAGTGTAAGATTTTTTAGAATCCTTACACATTATCTGTAGATTACTTAAACCTAAACGTAGTATGTGATGTGTGTCTGTGTGTGTGTGTGTGTGTGTGTGTGTGTGGTGTTATGATGAAGGTATTTCACATCGGTAATGAAATATTGATCTTTCAAAAATGTGCAAATGTTCTCACAATAATAGGTCAATAAGGGGTTACACTAATTTTAGATGCCTAGTGCATCTTACACCCAAATGAATTATTGAAGAGCTAAACAGTTAATAGACTTAAAATGGATATATAAATATAAAATAAGCATTTTTTTTTTTTTTTTTTTTGCTAATCACAGAATAGTGAAATGGCCTTTCTAAATGGTCTTTTTAAAAAAACAATAAAATCGACCATGGGGGCGCCTAGGTGGCTTAGTCAGTTAAATGGCTGACTCGATTTTGCCTCAGGTCATAATCTCACAGTTGTTGAGATTGAGCCCGGTGTTGGACTCTGTGCTGACAGCAGGGAGTCTGCATAGGATTCTGTCTTTCCCTTTCTCTCTCTGCGCCCCCCCCAAAACAAATAAAGAAACATTTGTAAACAATTGATTATGGAAAACTTGACAGATTTGACTATTTACATACTAATCAGTATCAAAATTACTGTAAATAAAATTAGAGTAAGGGATAAACGTAAGATATGATAATGAACTGATATAATAGAACATACTTACCAAACAATAGTTAATATTCTTAACTTATAAAGATATTATATAATCGATAAATATGAGTGAAAAAATTGAAAAGTAGTATAATTTAACATGTAAAACTATTAGCAGTCAGTACTAGCAATTGCAGAAATGCAAACATAAGCAATGTTCTTTTTTAATGTTTATTTATTTTTGAGAGACAGAGTGTGAAGGGGGGGAGGAGCAGAGAGAGAGGAAGACAAAGAATCCTAAACAGGTTCCAGGTTCTGAGCTGTCAGCACAGAGCCTGATGTGGGGCTCGAACTCACAACTGTGAGATCATGGCCTGAGCCAAAGTCAGACTCTTAACTGACCAAAGCCACCCATGGGCTCCATAAGCAATGTGTTTTTTTTTTTTTTAATCAAATTAAAAAATAATTAAAAAAAAACCAGTATTGACACTATAAACTGTTTATTGCTAGCTGGTAGACATGTATATTGATCCTCATTTTCTGGCAAACAACTTAACAATGAGGATTAAAAAAGCCTTAAAATAATCTTACCTTTTGACCCACTTCTAAGAATTTATTCGGAGAATATAATTAGATGTTGGCCCATATAATTATGTTCAAGGATGTTTCTCAGACTGTAATTTGTGGGTGGTGAGGGACTATAAACACTTAAATGTTCTAAAGTAAAATTTAAAATTAAAAATAATAACGCCTTCATTTGCAACGATGTAGATGGAACTAGAGTATACTGTGCTAAGCGACATAGTCAAAGAAAGACAAATATCACAATTTCACTCTTATGTGGAATTTAAGAAACACAACACATGAACATAGTGGAAGGGAAGGAAAAATAAGATAAAAACAGAGAGGGAGGCAGACCATAAGAAACTCTTAAGTACAGAGAGCAGAGTTGCTGGAGGGGAGGTAGGTGGGGAGGGTGGGCTAAATGGACACTGAGCATTAAGGAGGACACTTCCTGGGATGAGCACCAGGTGTTATATGTGGTAAATCACTGGATTCTACTGCGGAAAGCAATACTACACTGTATGTTAACTAACTTGAATTTAAATAAATAAGTTGAATAAAAACCAATCCCTCAAATGAGGCAATTGAAAAATAAACTTCCAAAAATAGGTAAGGATGAGAAATGATCACAATGTATGATTATACAAGAAGGTTGTTATTAAAAGCAACATGTACAGTTTGATATTGATTATATAAAAATATCTAACTCTTACTGAGAAGATACACAACAAATTTTTAAGTGTTTATCTCTGGGTCATAGGATTCAAATGATTTAAGGTTATGTCATGTGTTCTTAAATTCAAGCCGTAAGTATTATCATACAACATCATCCCCATTTTGAAATTTTACACGGCTAATGAATGACTGAGCCAAGATTTGAAAAATAAGATGGTTCTGTTTCCTGAAACTGCTCTTCCACTTGCTACACTGGCAAGACAAGAACAGTTCAGGACTTCATCTTTGTAGTCTGGTAGCTACTGTAAGTAGCATTTCGGTTCCTCCCCCTAATACATATTGATCACTTATACACCGGAAGCTGCGGTAAGCACTTTGTATGTATTATCTCATTTAACTCCCACACTCAATGAGAGGAACCAGTAGTAGTCTCATTTTACTAATGAAGAAAATAAAGGTTAAAGGTGTTTTGTCCAGTCTCTGATCTAGACAGTAACCCAGCTAGATTGTACCATGTCTCTTTGATTCCAGAACCTGTGCCTTTCTGACTCCAGTTCAGTAGTTAACTATAAGAAATATACTTACACATTAATCACACCTTCAAAAACCTTGAAATGTTGCTCTGAAATAGGCAGCTTTGCTTTTTATTATCTGTGTGGCTAACCTACAACATCCCAGGAATGGACTGACCTGTTTGTACTTTATTTTTGTATCAACAAATAAGTAAGTAAAAAAAGCAGGGAGTTTGTTTCAAATTTAATATTACTAAATGTCAGTAAAAGTCAGTCACGGGGAGTGGGTAGGTATTCCTTAGGATTGCATAATAATCAGTAGATAAAATATTTTCAAATGCATCTACTCTATGGAACAGGAATTCCCCTTGTCAATCAGAAAAAAAAAATGTTCAACAGTTATGTTGGAATGGAAGGCTAGGAAATCAAGACATGAAGACATTTTAATTGTAAGAGTAAATTTAGGTGAGGGATGAATTTGATGAATTGGTGTCTTTAGTTCTTTCAAAGACTATATGGGAAAAATATGCCTGCCTATTTAGTATTCCATAGCCAGTACAAGTAAGCAAATGAGATGTACAGATATTTTCTCTTTCCTGACACTAATATTTAGGTAGTAAGACATATAGGAAATTTCCTGAATCATCAACTCACTGGTTTTCTCTATGAGAGCTTAAGAGTTCATCTTGCGAGATCTACCTTCTAAGTCTCCCTGGGGAACTTAGCTCTAAAATGAGAGCTGCAATAACCTCTCTGCAGAATTTGTACATGATTATCGGATGCGAAAGTAAACTCAATAAATTAGTGTGTCAGCATACCATTGAAAAGGTTCAGATGATCGTTCTACTTGACTTTTATACATTCAATCAATGGTAGGCCCACATCAGACCGGTTCTCTGCTTAGACATGAAGGCAGTCAGAGAAGTCAGATCAAAACTTATGTTATTTGGATACATTGAAAGTCAAGTTTACATTAATCTCCCACCTCCAGGGCCCCCAGGTTATGTGTGTAGAGAAAGACCACAGGATTGGGGGTTGGAGCATTTAATAATGCTAATATTGGGGCGCCTGGGTGGCTCAGTCGGTTAAGCGTCCCGACTTCAGCTCAGGTCACGATCTCACGGTCCGTGAGTTTGAGCCCCGCGTCGGGCTCTGGGCTGATGATGGCCCAGAGCCTGGAGCCTGCTTCCGATTCTGTGTCTCCCTCTCTCTCTGACCCTCCCCCGTTCATGCTCTGCCTCTCTCTGTCTCAAAAATAAATAAACGTTAAAAAAATAAAAAAATAAATAAAGAAAAAATAATGCTAATATTAAATACTACAATGGCTAATATTTATTGAGGATTTTTCAGTGATTTTGTTGATACATTCTTTTAGCCTCACGACAACTTTAAAAAGGTGGGGTCTGTTTTTTACTCCCATCTCATACGTGTGGAAATGGAGGCTCAGAATGGCTAAATGATTTCCCTGTTAATATACAATTGGGGAAGCAGTAGGTAGGAGTTGTATAGAGTCCACCACCCTGTTAAGCATTGGGCGAGGTTGTACAGACTAGAGATGTGCACAAGGGACTGTAGGAAGCGTGAAACAAGTTTATCAGGTAGTTCGAGAACAGGTTCACATTATGGGGGAATGAATGACCATATGTATTAGAGACCATGAGTTTTGTGCTTTCCGCAACGTTTTATGCTTAAGGAAAAATACAATAAAACTAAGACTCCCATGCTCAGATCCGGATAAACTGTAAAATATTCGTTCCTCCTGTGATGCTTCTATTCCTTCACCTTCCCATGTCCTTTTCCTCCATTCACACTAGCATGGAGACTTTTGTGTGTGTGTGTGTGTGTGTGTGTGTTTAAGTTTATTTTTGAAAGAGAAAGCACAAGTGAGGGAAGGGCAGAGGGAGAGGGGAAAGAGAATCCCAAGCAGGCTCCCCACTGTCAGTGCAGAGACCGATGCAGGGCTCAAACTCAAGGAACCATGAAATCATGACCTGAACCCAAATCAAAAGTCAGATGCTTAACTGACTGAGCCACCCAGACACCCCAGGGCATGTAGACTTGTTAATATCACCAAATGAGCCTATCAAAATATTAATTATTTGAGCAGCTGTCACTATTTTTAAAGAAAATGTCAGCAAATATAAAGCGCTGTTGAATTTCTTAAATAATTTCTGATGCTTGTGGAAATTTTTTAATTGAGTAATTGCTATTGACTGCTTTGCAAGATATAAATCGAGAGTTCAGATAAGGGTCTCAGTCATTGAAACCTGGATGATTTGATTAATCCCTTGATGACAGGCAATTTCAACACAAGGATTACAATAATCTATGCTTTGTCTCATAAAGGTTTCAAGCTATTGTGTGAAGTTAAAATTCCCTATTTTGTGGGTTCACTGGAAGACCAATTTTTAAGCATGTTGGTTAATTCAAGGCCATATCCATTAAGTGGCTGTTACTTAGTTCAGTATCCTGTCAGTCCCAATTCTAAGCTGTCTTGTGGAGGCTTTCTTGACAGATATAAACGTAATCCTCTGTTGGGTCTCATCATGTAAATGTTAACCACAGAGGGACAAAACTGTTCGATTGTATTTTAAATTTATTTTTAGATAACATTTACTTCTGTTGCTTTCAGATTACAGTCACTTCGTAATACGTAGCCCTGAGCCAATATGCTACAATGTCAAGTTTAACCAGATGCAGGATTTTTCAGAAACCATAAAGGTTTCTATTGTACCTTTCTGCCATGAACAAGAAAATGAGGCAATTTCCTTGAAAAGCTGAAAAAAAAAAAGGAAATCCTAGTGAACACCACTCAGCTATCAAAAACATTAAATAAAAAATGTTTCATCATAAAAAAGTTTTCTTTGCCAGACCACTATTATTCAGACTGAAACATACCTCCGACCTTTATGCTAATCTGCCCAACTCGTTTAAATAACATAAGAATGTGCAATAGATTATTAGAAATTGACAGTAAAATTATGAAAATGTCACTGACATTATATGACTAAATGTCACTTAGGTGAATCATACATAGAAACTATTAACCAATGACACATGAAGATGTCCTCTAACCCCACCCCCCACCCCATAGCCAATCCTCTTAAAAAAATTTAAAAAAAAAAGAGAAGTTCTTATAAAGAAATGAGTTGTCTTTTTTTTTCTTTTTTTAATCATTATTCAAACTCAGGCATTTTAAAGAGTTGTCTAAAAACCCTCCAGTCAAATGCCTCCTGCAGCATTCAATCTGTAACACTCTAGCTAATGGAAAAAAAGCAGGCAGTGGAAGGGAGAACTTTCTGTTGTCGTGCTGAAGAGTGCTTGAAAGAAGCTTGTCATTTGCAATTCTGTTGTCAGCAATGAAGGATTCCAAATGCAGCTGAACCCAGAATTCTGACGGTGGTACGTTTAACAGTACATCAATCTAGGAATTCTATGTTACTTTCTGTTTCCTTTGAAATATGTAGAGAAGCCAATTAAGAATAATTGATATTAGTTTCAGAACTGGGGATGAGTATGTCTCTTATTTCAAAATATCAGAAATGCGTTCTTAAAAACTTGAAGTATGTGATCTAAATTGTTACCTTTTGAGCATCTGTGTTTGTCTTTGTATGTGAAACAAATGGTGCCTTTCTGAAGTTTTTACTGTTTTTAAATGCATTCGATTATTGGTTTCACTAAAATAGTTACTCCCAAATCCTACTGTAAAATTAGGTCTTGATTCAAGAATATGTAAGATACAATTATTTGTAAAAGTGTATATTTTTAAAATGTTCTTAAGAAGTTATTTTTATATAAAATATTTTAGTAAATAATTTCAGTCAAAATAGAAAATCTGAGAAAAAAATCTGAATTGAAAGAAGCATAACTCGCAGCAAAAAATGTTAAAGTAAACAAGTGACAACAATGAAAGTCACTGTGATTTAAGCTACGGAACAAAATGTTTCAACCTGTTATCTTTATTTTCTCATGGTTTTAAAGAGGATAAAATTAATTCTTTTTCCATTCCACAGGCTTCATTTTGATTTCTTTGTTTAAAAATATTAACTGCTTCCCTTTAGGAAATCAGAGGTTAGGTTTCTGAATCCGCATTTCAGGTGAGATCACTTAAAATGGATATGGAAATAAATATTCTTTTCTTTAAGAAAAAGTAAGTACTCAATAGAGTCCTTACATGGTATTTAAAATAAAAAAATCTGTGAGCAGGAAAGGTATACCCAAATATATTCTTAGTGCAAGTAAATTACTAAGATGATATTTAAAGCTCACATACTTTTTTTTTTTTTTTTACAAATGTTTGTTTCATTGAGAACCTGGTAGAAAATCAGTCTATGCTCCATCATAGATCATTCTACTTAGAACAGCTTGACTTTTGGTTTGCTTTACATAAGCCAGAAAACCTTTGATATTTTGAGTAAATAAAAATGGGTGGACAGAGAATAATATAAGATAGTCTAAAAAACACGACTTAGTGCAATGCCTGTCACATTATAGAAGTTCAGTCAGTATTGTGTTTCTCTCCTCTCTTTAGTTTCCTTTTTAACTTTTTAAAAGAGTATTTACACTTGCTTCATAATTTTGACTCTTTCCACGGATATATACATCTTATCAGATGGTATTCAAAGCCACATTTTATCCACTTATGCAGATCAGGTAACTCAGGTGTTTTGGATCCAATCTGAAGTCTTGTCTTCAATGATTAATTTTCCATCTTCTTTGTGACCCCATTGATACTGTGTTGACCAATAAATCAGCTTTATTAAATAGGACACTCCAAATGTGAAAACCTAATGATTCCCCTTAAATATAATAAGTAAATCACTATGGGAAAATTACAACTCAAAGACAAAGTATCTGATAAATCATCCAGATCAATTCATTGTTTTAACCATAAGAGAAGTGGGAAATGCAAATTTTCCATAATTATATCTGAATTTAATTGAATTAATACTCAGCCATCAGTATAAAAGTAGCTTTACATTTGAAGACTCCTTTCAGGAAAGAGTCTGTGCTGCATAATTATACTTAATGATCATAAAAAATATGCATGCTTTACTATGTTAAAAGCAAACTTATAAGCAGAACTATCACTGTTAAATTAAAACATATAAAAAATTTCTTTTTTGACATTATTTTCCTGAATAAAATGAGAGACTACATTTAGTTATATTTAAGGTTCCAACCTCACATTCTAAGAAATGTTGGCTGCAGCAACTTTTAAACAGAGATACCTTACAGCAGTCGTTGTCAGACTGAGAACAGCAGAATCACTTGTAGAGCCTGTTCTCACACACACACACACACACACACACACACACACACACACACACACACATGACCAGCCTCTACCCCCAGAGCTTCTGATAACAATAATTCCAGTTGAACCTTGAGAATTTGCATTTCTAACAAGTTCTCAGATAACGTTGATGTTCCTGGTGCTGGCACTACATTTAAGAATGACTGCTTTAAATATTCCTTTAATATCTCTAGTGGACTCTGCATTTGGAGAGCCTACCATATGCCAGACTCTGTACTGAGTCTAGATATGCATTCATGAATAAAGAGGCAAAATCTCTATCCTTGCAAAGCTTGTAGTCTAGTGGAGGGGTCAGAAAATAAATAAGTAAATCAACACCTAAATATCTATTTGCAAGTTGTCATTAAGTGGGTCCTTAGTGGTGGAAGGGAAGCTTCCTGAGGTGACCAGGGAGGCAGTCTCTCAGAAGAGATTGAAGACAAGAAATGAAAGATGAGAAGTCAGCTGAGGAGGGAAGAGTGGGAGAAAGAGGCATTCCAGGCAGAGTGCCCTCTTGGAGGGCCTTGGGGTGGGAAAGAGCTTGGTGTGTTCAAGAAACTGATATGTGGCCTGTGTGGCAGGAACACAGAGACCGAACGCCAGGATGGCCGAAATGAGAGGAGAAAGAGAGGTAAGCAAAGCACAGTATTGGAAGGGCTTATGATGGGGAGTTTGGATTTTCTCCTAACTTTAAATGGTTTTGAACAGATTTCTGTTTTTATGGAATAACTCTATGTGTGAGGATGGGGGCAACAATGTTGGAAGGAGGGGTGACAGGACAGCATTCCTACTGGAGGAGGACCATGGTTTAGCTGGGAGTGGTTACAACTGAGATGGATGCATCAGCTTCTAATATCAAAGTGTGGAAACCACAGAGACGGCATTTATTTAAAAATCACCTTGAGGTTGATTATAACGACATGGAAATATGTCAAGGAAATTAAAAAAAAGCAGGTTTGAAAGCAAAATTATAATCATGTGTAATGAGAGAAACCAATGATAATGGCAAGATTATAAGTGATTTTTATTCCCTTTATTTTTATGCAATAAGAAAAAAATATACATTATTATAAAAATTCCTAAATTCAGATATTTAATGAGAAAGAAAAATCTGTGATTTTTGAGAAGACAATCATAATTTGCATAATTAATTAAGCTATTTGTGGTGTGTGTGTGTGTGTGTGTGTGCATGTGCATGATGCAAAGTACAGTGGATACAAAATGAATAAAATATATTTCTTGTCCCCAAAAAGTTTGCAGTCTATTGGGGAGGGCAAGAATAGGGACTTAAGATCAATGGGTCTCAAATGTTAGAGTATGTAAGAATTAACCTTTATGCTGTTGATAACCCTTCCAGGTACTAATTGCTCCTATCACAACCCGACACCTAATAAATCTTTCTGTGTGTGTGTGTGTGTGTGTGTGTGTGTGTGTGTGTGTGTATTTTATTTTTAGGAGAGAGAGAGAAAGAGAGAGAGAGAGAGCCTGAGCATGAGTGGGGGAGGGGCAGAGAGAGGGAGACACAGAATCCTAAGCAGGCTTCAGGCTCCCGGCTGTCAGCACACAGCCCGACGACATGGGGCTCGAACTTTCGAACTGTGAGATCATGACCTGAACTGAAGTCTAATGATTAACCAACTGAGCCACCCCTGTACCCCAACACCTAATAAATCTTGAATATACTCTCCCTTTCCCATGCCCCTTGCCTTTGCATGTAGAGTTTTCTTTCCCTCTTTCATTTTTCACAAATCAAATCAAATACTATTTTTAAAGACTTTTTTAAAGAGCATTTTAAGTTTACAACGGAACTGAGAAGGTGGTGCAGAGATTTCCTGTATCCCCTTGCTCCCACCCATGTGTAGCTTCTTCAATTGTCAACATCACTCACCAAAATGTACATTGTTTACCAAGGATGAACCTACACTGACACATCATGTTCACCCGAAGTCCATTGTTTACCTTACAGTTCGCTCTTGGTGTTGTGTGTTCTGTGGGTGTGGGCAAATGTTTAATGGCATACATCCATCATTATAATGTCATACAGAGAATATTCATTGCCCTAAAAATCGTTTTGCTCTGCCTATTCATCTCTCTCCCCTCCCAAGCCCTTCCCCTACCTACACTCTACAGCAAACACTGATCTCTTTATTTCTGCTTTTTGTTGTTTCCATAGTTTGTCTCTTCCAGAATGTCATATAGTTGGGATTATACAGTGTAATTCCTTTTCAGATTGGCTTCTTTCACTTAGTAATATGCATTTAAGGATCCTCTATGTCTTTTCACAGCTTTATCACCCATATATTTTTAGTGCTGGATAATATTCCATTGTGTGGATGTACCAGAGTTTATTTATCCATTCACCTACTGAATGACATCTTGGTTGCTTCCAAGTTTTGGCAGTTATGAATAAAGCTGCTTTTGACATCCATATGCAGGGTTTGGCAGACATAGATTTTCAACTCCTTTGGGTAAATACCAAGGGATACAATTTCTGGATCACACATGTCTAGTTTTGTTTGAAACCCCAAACTGCCTTCCAAAGTGGCTGTGCTATTTTGCATTCCCACCAGCAATGAGTGAGAGTTCCTACCGCTCTACATCCTTGTCAGCATTTACTATTTTCAATATTTTGGATTTTGGGCATTTTAGTAGATGTCTAGTGGTAACTCGTTGTTTTAAATGACATATAATGTGGAGCATCTTTTCATATGTTTATTTGCCATATTTGCATATTCTTTGGTCAGTTGCCTATTTAGTGATCATACACCATTTTTCATTGGCTTGTTTTTTTTATTGTTGAGTTTTAATACTTCTTTGCTTATTTTGGGTAACAGTTATTTATCAGATGTATCATTTGAGAATACTTTCTCCCAGTATGTGGTTTGTCTTTTCCTTCTCTTAATATTGTATTTCCCAGAGCAGAAACTTAATGAGTCCAGCTTATGATTGATTTCGTTCATGGATCGTGTCTTCGGTGTTATATTTAAAAAGGTATTACGGTATTCAAGGTCATCTAGGGTTTCTCCTGTTACCTTCTAGGAGTTTTATGGTTTTATGTCCTACATTTAGGTCTTTGACCCATCTTGAATTATTTTCATGAAGAGTGTAAATCCATGTATAGGTTCTTTTTCTTTTTTTTCTTTTTTCTTTTTTTTTTGCATTCAGATGTTTAGTTTTTTCCAGCAATATTTGTTGAAGAGAACATATCCTTTCTGAAGGAAGATGGTTTCTGTTTCTCAGGATAGTCCCTTTATCTTTGCTGTCATGGCACTTATATTCACCCCTCTTATAGCATAAATCACACCAAATTGTAATTACTTGTTCCTCCCATTTGTCTCCCTGACTAAATTACTCTCTCTTAAAGGACGGGGATCATGGATTATTTGTCTTTGTAATTACATTATGCCTTGCACAGAGCCTGACTGATAATAGAAACTCATGATAAGCTTGTTAAATGAGTGAATATGAAAGAGAATATTATAACTCTAGGTAGACTACAATAGAATTATTAGTGTGGCTTTCAAGAGTTAGGATAAATCTTATGGAGAAGACAAAATCAAGTTTGTCTTTAGATGAAAATTTTTGAGTAATTTTACTTCTAGGAATTTGTATTAATAAAACAATTAGAGATATTAACAGAAATATAAGAACAAGGATATTCATTACATCATTATGAATCACTGCAAAGGATAACTTAGCAAAGCAAACTGAAATATCCTTCAGTAGAATATAAATAAGTAATGATCTAACCATAAAAGTGAATGATGTTCAGCTTTTTACAGTGTCTGGCTGTTTAACCAGTGCAATAGGATATAGCCAACCTGAACCACTAATCCTCAAGTGAGCCAATGGCACAACAATAAATAAAACAAAGGAATATAAAATTGCATTATTTCCCACCTTTGGTTCTGGGATTCCCTGACCCAGCAGATCTAGTCCACATAAGCCATGAGACTATGAAGCCATGGACACTCTTCTCTGAAAATCTAGAAAAACTTTAGGGAACCCCGGTATCATAAATCCTTAATCTCATGTGTATCCTTTGCACCAAAACAAAATGAAAAGAACCCATTACTCTTACCTAGAACAGCCTTTGTTTCTAACCTAACTCAAATGAAATAAGACAAAATTTTATGTATTGATGTAAAGATGTACAATGGACTGTTACTGTTGTTTGTCCAAACATCATTTACTTTGTTGTTCAGGTGGAACTGACCCTGTTTCCTCACCCTGAGATTGCCAATCAGAATTTTCCATCCTCTTGATAATAACAACAGGTACACTGACGGACAAGATCCTCAAGCTGAATTCTGCTCTGGGATGTTTTCCAAGAACTATAAGGAAAGATGCTCCCTCCCCAACTATAGGAAGGAGGTTATTTTCAAAGGGATTGAATAAGACAAGCAGAGAAACAAACCACAAAAAGCAAACAAAAACAGAATTAAGAGACAGATATAAAGAAAAGTTGTAATAGTAGAGAGAGTGAGAATTTTGACAACTGCATTTGGATCTCCAGAACCAGCTTTTTTGAAGTTAACTAGCTCTACCCCTGGACTTTTCAGAGGTAGAGAGCTGAATAATTTTTGCAGTGTGAGCAGAAAAAAAAGTCTTTCGTGTTAGGGGAAGTTATAGTTGTCTGATTTGTGTTGGATTTCTGTCATTTGGAGCTAAAAGAGTCCTGATTGTTCTGGATATTTATGATATCCTGTTGACTAAGAGCAGATTTTTTAACAGTATGTATAAAATCCCATGTGTGTTTCTGTGTTGTATATTGCATTTTATATCTCATATAAACGTGTATACATACACACATACAGTTACATCTAGGTTTGGGGGTAGAAAGAAGAAAGAATGAGAAATTGAACTCTGAACTTGTACTAGCAACCCTCCCTGAGCTGTTGTCTCTAGCAATGCTTGCGCTATTTTGTACCTATCATACATATTGTTGGAAAAACAGTGGAAGAGTCGGAAAAAAGAAAAAGAGTTGAAAAGAGCCATTGTTAGGAGCAGTGGGAGGATCGGGGCAATCAGAAGAGCAGCATGAGCAGAAGTTCAGAGTCTGGACTAGATCACGTGTGTGCAGCTGCCAAGGCTGGAGACACACCTGGCTACAGCACATTGTGTGGGGAGGAACCGGCTGTGGAAAGACTACAGATGTGGGGGGAGGGGGGGCAAGGTGGATTCATGTAATGCGTCTTACTCAGAAGCCTCTAGTGCCTCATGCCTCAGACCTGTTTGTGTCATCCTGCTGATTTACGGTACACTTTCGGGCACACTGCTGGATTGGAGTCAGCCGACTGAGCTGCTGCTGGGTGGACTCAAACACGAAAGCAAATTGGGCTGTGTTACTCCTTAACTCAGCACCATGTGTAACCCCTTATATGAATGCCAGCGTGGCCCTTTCAATTTACAGAATAGACCCCTGTTTGATGCTGCGGGACGAATACGGCATTGGAGGATCTTTTGTGGATGATACCAGTCTTTTATATGCCTGAGAGGAGTAGTAAGTAAAAAATAAGAATTAAAAATAATAATAGCAGGGGCGCCTGGGTGGCTCAGTCGGTTAAGTGGCCGACTTCGGCTCAGGTCATGATCTCACAGTCTGTGAGTTCAAGCGCCGCATCGGGCTCTGTGCTGACAGCTCAGAGCCTGGAGCCTGTTTCAGATTCTGTGTCTCCCTCTCTCTGACCCTCCCCCGTTCATGCTCTGTCTCTCTCTGTCTCAAAAATAAATAAACGTTAAAAAAAATTAAAAAAAATAATAATAGCAAATTACTGAAGTAATTGACAAATAATATGAGCCAAGGAGTACATAAGGTTTATATAATAAACATGTGAACTAGATATGATTCTTAGCACCTTTTAATAGATACATGTCTTTCAATACAAGAAGAGTTAAGAACTTGGCTCCTGGACTTAGGACACACAAGTTTGGATCTTGGTGCTGCCTCTTAGAAGTTGCATTGGAAAAATTGTTAAATTCACTGCCCCTCAGATTTCCTCTCTGTAAGAGAAAGTGCAGGAATGGTAGCAGTCAATATACCTACCTCTTAGGGTATTTGTGAAGAATGAACGAATATTCATTTAAAAAGTTAGAATTGTATTGGTACACCGTAATTTTTCAATAAGAAAAAGGATTCATGTTCCTATGGGTAGGGAAATCAAAGATTTGAGAGATTAAATAACTGGTCCCGGACACACAGTCATAAGGAAGGGCAAAGCTGGTCTTTTATTCCTTCGGCGGTCTGATTCTGGGCTGAGAATGAGAGGGAGATTGAGGTTAGAGAAAGAAAGAATCCAGAAGGAGGAGGCAGGTATTTCGAAGTTTTAGGACTCTAGGAGAAAAAAAGAAAAACTAAGAAAAAAAATGATCTTGGAGAAGAGATTTGTCTATCGAAGTGTGTTGTGGTATGAAACCTCTCATTTTCCTCTAGACTACAGGTGACAAATTACACTTTGTTTACCAGTGCTCTCCACAAATGGGGTTTTGTGGGGAGGGGTGGAGAGAGAAGTAAAGAAGATGATGAGGGAAGTTCATAAATGCTAGATGTTGTATGTTTATAACCGAAGAAAATAGACCTAGAATGTTGGTTGCTGGAATGCTCGCTTCTCCCTGGTGCCACCAAACAAATGGTTACTAGTCTTTCAAGGACTTCGATAATGTCTAGGTTGGGCCTTGTCAATAAGATTCATCTTCAATATTGGATGGAAACGGAAGGTAGAGAAGGAAATAAGGCACCTGAAAAAATGGGTTATGTGAATTTGAGGAGGCAAAGAAGTGTAAGAAGTCCCCTAAACAAAATAGGAATCTGTTGCTGCTCTGAGAAACTTTTAAAAGGCAAACAAAACCTAAGAAATATATTTAAAAGATATATATATATATATATATATATATACATATAATATAAAAGATCAAAATGTGTTCAGTTCTCTCCCCCGCTCCTTGGATCATGGAAGCTTCTGGGGATTTTGCTTGTCACTTGGGATTGATTTTGTAGAATACTTATAAATCTGGTCTTTTATCTTTTATTTTCTCACTCAGAAGTAAGCTCAATACAGATGGTTTATATCTGTATCTAAGAAGACATCCTACTTAGAAATTATCTGACTTCAGATGTTTCATATCTCTATGTAAGGATAATTCACATATCCATATAATTGGATTCCATTATATTATCTAAAATGTATTTAACATTGTATTTTTAAATTAAAATGTGTACATCAATAAGGCAAATATTTTTTAGGAAATTTATTTTTAAAAATGCAAGGGGATTAAATAGTTAAAAGAGAATGCCTTTAGGATTCCTAAATAGAGGTCTCGGGACTGCCATTATCTGTAACTGTGTTTATGTTTTCCTTTATGGTGCCACTGCATTGGAAAGCAATCTTTTCAAGAACTACAAATGCTTGCCAGAGCATTTCAAGTGCTGAACATTTCAAAATGTTTATGTGTTTATAGATGTGAATTTTCATCCTAGTCCTTCTTAGGTAAGCAGTTTTTCCTTCGGTATCAAGGGGAAATGCAGGAGACTGCCTACAAGGAATTTCTTATCTTGACATAAGATCCTAGAGTTTAGCACATATGACTGGCATTTTTGACATTCAGTGAAGTGTTTTTAAGTGGGTGTAAGGCAGCCAGCCATCTGTAAAAAGAAAGGGATCCTGGGGAAGAGACAAAGATTAAAGAAGTACCACTCTTGTAGAAGCTGGACCTTGGAATCTGTCATCTTTGTTTGATAGGGTCTTGATGTGGTACTGGGTCAAAACAGCAGATAAGAGGGGAGGCTTTTAGTGGAAAAAGTAGCATTGGCTAACATTTATTGAACACTATTATTAAGAATCACCTCTAATGTTGTGTGTTCCTCATTCACCATTACTTAATGCAGTTGCCACTGCCCTGCAGACCTCAACCTGATTTGCAAGGACTCTGGTGACATAGAATTCTTGGGTTTCCGAAGTCTCCAAGAAATGAGTCACAACAATCTTTTAGCCCAAAACGACTGCATTCTTTATTCCTCCGCCATGGTGGGTGTTAATAGCAGAAAGCTGAAAAGCAACTTCAAAACTCTAGCTCCCCAAAATTCTGCTCAGAAAGTAGATTATTTATCCTGTTTAAACTCCTGCACTGTGAGTGGCTCTGCCACCCCGCTGGAAGATGTCCTGCCTTGAAGTGGCCTGAGTTCCCAGAGATTGTTATAAAATTCATGTTTTACTCTGCCTTCCTTCCTATATATAATTTAATCCTGTGCATCTCCTCCTTATCATAAGGGAATTATGGAAATAGTAGAATTGGAGATTTTTGTGAGGCTGAGTAGTTATGATTTTAAGGGTCATATATAGATTTTGAAATGAATTATTGAATATAAATGTTTATTTATTTTTGAGAGAGAGAGAGAGAGAGTAATCATGGGATAACTCTCCTATCTGGTTTATCTAGCTTGTATACATTCACCATAGAGCAAATACTAGACTAAGCACCACGTAAACAGTTGTAAAGCAACAAAGACGTGTTCTGTGTCTTTATGCTTTGAGATAAATAAGCAGTGGTGGTAAAAGTCTTCAAAAAACAAAAGCATTTACTGATGCCCACCTTGGTCTGTTTAAGTTACCAATATGCTAATTCTCAAAATGCCTGAAAATTTCACAATCAATTCCTGTGAGCAGGTGCAGGCTGGCTCTGAAGAAGGAAAGATGTCAGTGTTAAGATGGTAATTCGGAAAGTGGAGGCAGGGTATCACAGGGCCTCATTACCAGGAATCCCTAAGAAGTCCCAAACATAAGGAAACATAATTTTCTTTGTTCTTCCTTTGCTTTATTTTTTTTAGGCTATATAAAGATAACCAGAAGAAATTCTGCTTTTAGACACAGTTCATCTATGTCCTCTCCATACCTAGGTGGAAAGCAGGTGAATTTTAACCTACCCTTCACATGGAGTCCTCATCTCCATTTCCACTTTTCCCTTCTACCCAACAGCACTAGACTGAGAGCAGCCTTGCTCTAAAATGTATAATTTTCTGAACTTTTCTCAAAAGCAAGCAAAAATGTAACAATTCAAAGGCAATGCATTTGACTACTATACATTATCTGCTAAGTGGTAACTTGGGCTAAAGATATTTAATTTTTTCAAAGGTACAGCTTAATATATCTTTTTAAACTATCATTTGTAAAATGTAAAGCCAAACAAGGTCATCTTTAAATCAGCCATAAAAGGACAAGGGCTCCTCTGTTTGTTATTTCTCATTTGAGCACAGATAAGCAAATATATGTTGATTGTGGGCCATGGCATAGAAATACCTTAGGTATCCAGAATTAAAGTGGTGCTTGATACAATTGAGTTCTCCTTGAGACATTAGAATGAGACTAGGCCTTGGTGTCTCATGAATGAGTCAGAGAGCTGAGGTGTATATACCCCTGGCTTTACCTCAGCTTTTCTGTCGCTTCTAGACTGAGTGTTCATAGATGCTTTTGCCTAAATAGTTATGACACCATCTGATCTGGATTTTTTTCTCTTCATGTATATAGTTTATAGTTTTTTTTAACTTTTTCTTTTTCCATGTCTAGAGTCATTTTACTTGTATATTACATGATTAGGAGAAACTACATGTTGAGAAAGGCTACCTTTGGTTAGCCCTTACTGGGCACCATAACTTCTTCTATTTAACTTCTGCAGCAGCAGTTAGTTATCTTTCTAAACACATACTTGAAAATGCTTTTTATTTTACTACATAGCCACTTGGTCATTGAATGCCTGCCATTTGTTTTGTTAAAGCACATGCATTCCTCAGCCTGACGCCCATTCAGAGTTTCATCATTTGATAACTACAGCAGTAAGTTCACGCTCACTTACCCACATGGTTTGACTGGAGGGTGTATCTGTCTTGTTCATTGTTTTTCACACATGCCTAAAATAGTAACCAGGACAGAAGAATGCGAACTTCACACTTGTTAGAGAGTACCTAACTCTACATTGTAGGGAATATTTTTCTCCTACTTTAGGAATGAGGAAATCAGTGAGTAAAAAGTTTAGTAAAATCCAAGTCCACATAGACTTAAGAGGCAAAATCAGAATTCAAATCCAGATCTGTCTGCCTCCATTAGATGGAAAGAAACAACTGAGATAAAGAGAAAGACACAATTTTCATCACATCACAGGTGATTAATAAACATTTTTGTTCAAACTGAAGTATACAGGATTTGCCTTTAGTGCTCATTTTGTTCTTCTGATTGCTATTCACCTCTCTCTCCCCAGTCACTTCAATAAGTGTCTGGGGCTGAGTTGGAGCTAAAAAGAGATTTGCTGAATGATAGATGCCTCTGTTTCTACAGCATGTAGCTCAGAGTAGTTGTTAACTACATTATAGGCATGCGTGTGTCTGTGTGCACACACGTGCGTAGTGTGTGTGTGGGAGAGAGAGAGACAGAGAGAGAGAGAGAGAGTGCAAGCATGCACTTTTTAGGTTAATGAAAATTTCACCTCTTGAGTTTTAATAATCTGGCTTTCATGAGATGTCACTTATTTCCCTCCTTGTTTATTGACATATCTATTTACTGTCTATACAGGATCATGCTGGAAGAGGACTGCTATGGGCAGTTTCAGGGGCAGTTCCAGATAAAAGATAAGCAGTGATTTAATGGCTTTCCAAATCCTTCAGGAAATTACAATCTCATGTCAAGCTTCTAAACAGGAGGGCATTAGGGGTACCTAGGTGGTTCAGTTGATAGAGGTCAGATTCTTGATTTGGGCTCAGGTCTGGATCTCAAGGTTCGGTTCATGAGATTGAGCCCCATGTTGGGGTCTGTGCTGACAGCAAGGAGTCTGCTTGGGATTGTCTCTCTCTCTCTCTTTCTCTCTCTCTCTGCCCTTTCTTAGATCCCACTTGTGCTCTCTTTCAAAACAAATAAGCAAACAGGGGTGCATTACAAAAGACTTTCATCAGTAAATCAGCAGCAGATAGCCAGTTTTTCTGCCTTCCAAGCTAATGTCCTGACCACTCCTGCCTTATATTATCATTTCTGTTTTTTAAGTGATGTACCATCTATTACTTTTTGCCAGATTTAGAATACTGCAGCCATGGAATAGAGATGCAGCTTTTACATGGTAGGAAGGACACAAGTTAACCCAGCTCTGGACCTGAGATCAGTAATGTCAGTCTTTAAAATTCATGTGTCTCTGTCCTGACCTCCTGTCTTCCTACTCCATCCTCCCACTCCTCAGTGACTGTAAATCCCAGTCTGAATGTCAGATGCTCCAGGCACTGCTACTTGGTTTCCTCACGGCATTTCATTTTTCCCTTTCCACCATCAAAACTCAAACCACCTTTTCTCAAGTCTTTCTCTTGAGCAATGAAAATAATAAACCCAGATTAGATCTAATTTAAGCAAAGCATTAGTGGCTTGTTACAGCTACATGTTTGCCAAAGTATGGTTTTTAAAATAATTTTTTTATTATTTTTATTTAAAAAAATTTTTTTATTACATTTATTTTTGAGAGGCAGAGAAAGACAGTGAGTGAGTCGGGGAGGGGCAGAGAGAGAGGGAGACACAAAATCCAAAGTAAGCTCCAGGCTCTGAGCTGTCAGCACAGAGCCCGATGCAGGACTTAAACTCAGGAACCGTGAGATCATAAATTGAGCCGAAGTCAGACACTCAACTGACCAAGCCACCCAGGCGCCCCTAAAATAATTTTTTTAAATGTTTGTTTATTTATTTTTGGGAGAGACAGGCAGTGAGTGAGGGAGGGACAGAAAGAGAGAAGGAGAGACAGAGAATCCCAAGGAAGCTCCTTTCTGTCAACACAGAGCCCTATGTGGAGCTCTAACTCAGAAACCATGAAGTCATGACCTGAGCCAAAATCAAGAGCCAGACGCTTCTGACTGAGCCATCCAGGCACCTCTAAAATAATTTTTAAACTCCATCACAATGACTTGAACATTTTTAATAGATATGACTTTATTTTAATGTTAGAAAAAAATATAACCAGTGCATTCAACTTGTTAATTTTAGGTTAATATTATTTTGACAAAGACTATTTTTAAAGAAAAAGTGTAATCTAAAAAAAAATAATGTGTTGTCTGTGGCTCTGTCCAAAAATAGAGATATATGATTAATGTTTGAGAAACAATGCCATATTGTATCTTGTCTAATCACTTCTCTGATGACAGTTACCATTCACCTAGAAACTAGGGTCCTCTTATTAGTTATTTTATACACTTTGGCCACCGTCTTCACAATCTTCAGGGAAATAAACAGACCACTTTATTATTACCACTTTATGAATGAAGATGCTGAAACCTTAATGGGGTTTTTGGGCACAGTGACATGAGATAAGAAGCATAAGCAGGTCTTCATCTCTGGTGCTCCAACTGTAAGTCATACTATCTTCGCAAAATTAAAGACTTAGAAACGTCTTCAGTGACCTCTGTTTTAAACATAGGCCATTGGTGGGGCGCCTGGGTGGCGCAGTCGGTTAAGCGTCCGACTTCAGCCAGGTCACGATCTCGCGGTCCGTGAGTTCGAGCCCCGCGTCAGGCTCTGGGCTGATGGCTCGGAGCCTGGAGCCTGTTTCCGATTCTGTGTCTCCCTCTCTCTCTGACCCTCCCCCGTTCATGCTCTGTCTCTCTCTGTCCCAAAAATAAATAAAAAACGTTGAAAAAAAAAAAATTAAAAAAAATAAAAAAATAAAAAAATAAAATAAACATAGGCCATTGGTGTGCATTAGTTTTTCATAGTCTCCAAAAAGGCAAGATTAGTAGGGGGGAAAGAAATGTTCCATACCTTCACTCATGTCCATTTTTAAAACAAATTCATATGACTACCTTTTTAGATTAGCTATAGGGTTTCCAAAGTGCTTGGAGGCTTTGCTCTTATGAGGTTCAGCTTATTTCTGTCAAGGCCTGCCAAGGGAGCTGAGTTTACAGAGGCAGGTGTCCCTAGAACTGGGAGTATTGTGAGATTGCCTGGTCCAGAAGTTCTCAGCCTGCCTGGTGTCATAGAGCTCTAAGGGGGCTCACACATGAGCCCAGGGCATCTACGAAGTGTCTGAAATTATATGCATAATTGTACAAATATGTAAGTATGTGTATTTTTCTCAAAATACTGCCTATTACCAAGGAGGGGTTTAAAACCACTAGTTTTGTCTTGATCTGCCCTCTACAGCCTAGGAAACCAAACTACCAACATTGGAGAAGCCTATACAAGTACAAATAGCCAGGACCGTTATCTTAAATGACCCTCATGGGGACCTCGGAGAGTTCATCTTTCTCCCTCTCTCCTTATAAATATCTAACTTACAGCAGCAAGAGTAACTCTGAAACTGGAAAGAACTAAGCTCATGGTATAAAATGGGCATTAATATTCGATGATAAATTTTCAATGCCAGCTTTCCAAAGTTTCCAACATGACCTGATTTATTTTTACTCACTAGATTATTTGTAGCCAATGTGATAAGGCCGTCTGCTTTATGATGTTAGCAAAATTAGTTGTCTGATAATCTGTCTTCTGCTTGTTGGGTCTCAAGAGATCCTTGTCGTATTGATAGAGCTTTTAAGGAGAAGGAAAGAGAAACAATGGACTGCTAGGTCATGAAAAATAATTTTCTGCAAATGTAAGGAACACAAATCTCATCTATTCTGCAAGAGCCAATACATTTCTCATTAGATCAAATCCATCTAGGTGTGAAGGTTCTGGGTGATTTTATCCTCTGCCTTCATAATGTATGTAATTAATGATAAACACTGAATAATTCAGAATAGTTTGCTTCAGAGCATTATGTGAGTTTTCCTAATTTCCACTTATGGTCAAGGACACTAATGATGATACTAACCATTTATTCAGTGCCAGAAAAATTGATACCCCGATCAGAAGGTCTGCCATTTCAAGTTAAACATTCAAGTGAAACAGTAGCCTTTGACCAGGGTAATGTTCTGGGCCACTCTGATGGTTCAGAGAGATTGTTTTACCCGTGCTGTATTTTGACTTGACTTTTATTTTGCATTTGCAAAACTGCAAGTGAATTCAACCCCCTTGTATAATTGGACTTTTCTGTGTTGTGCTTCCCATTTGTTTTAGGCATCTGTTATGCCTTTCATCTGTTATGAATCCAGAGCCAAAAGAAAGGAATGTTTTAATATTTCAGATGTGTTTACTACTGATGTGTCCTAAAAATATCTTGGACACACTAGGTTGTTTGGTTTTTTCACCTTTGTACCCATAGTGACTGCACACAGAAAAGTGCTAATACAAAAGCCAACCAACATGTCCTTGAGAGTAGAAGTGACTAAGTGCTCGGATATGCGCCTTACCTCTCCATTTCTGATTTCTATTCTGTTCTGAACTTGACCCAGCAATTCCTCACTACCTTGTGAATTCTTTGATCCTTTTTAAGGTTTTTGCTTTGCATGTGTGCTTGTTTTTGTGGGAAAGGTTGATCCCCCAGACTAGAAATAGTGCAGCATTTTAAAGAATATTTCCATTGGGCTTGTGAGATTACCAATATTTTAAATCATTTCCCTAAACACATGTTGGAAATCATCAGGTGCCCCTTTATTATGAATATTCTTGTTTTGTTTTGAGAGCTCTGTAAGGAAGAATATAGCATTCATGATAGCAAGCAATGCATTGATGTTACTGATTTTTTTCAAACCCTTTACAATAAAATGGAATTTGATTTTGTTTTTCATTTAAAATTTGATCTGGGGACTCCTGAGTAGCTCAGTCGGTTAAGCACCCAACTCTTGATTTTGGTTCAGGTCATGATCTCAAGGTCCTGAGATTGAGCCAGCATTTGGCTCTGCACTGGAAGTGGAGGCTGCTTAAGATTCTCTCTCTCTCTTCCTCTGCCCCTCTTCCACTCTCCTGCCTCTTGTGTAATCCCTCTCTCAATGAATGAATGAATGAATGAATGAATGAATGAATAAATAAATAAAAATAAAATTAGATCTTTTAGTCAAAATCTTCATTCTCATACTTTCAGTAAATTCTTCAGTGGTTTTTGCTTCTGTTTTTTAATTTCCAACTGATGGCTGGCAGAGTGCAGAATAACTTCAGGCTGGATTTAAGTAGAGTTTATGTGTTAAGTTGTCGTAGGTGGCTGACATGAGACGGACAGTGTTCGCATCTCTTCAGCATGTGAGCTCTGAGGTGATCATTTGTTTCTAGTGATGCCCCCTGAGACCTGTGTTATATAACAAATATTCAGCCAAGTACATTCTGAAGCTCTAATTGGCTTTATATTCATCTATTCATGAATTGAGCAGCTTCCCCTTTAGCAAGTAGAGGGGAGCTGCAGAGGGCTACAGAAAAGGAAAGGTTTTTAAAGGTAGAGAAGGAATGGAGAAAAGAAAAATTATTAACAAAGAATCCACTGTTTTAGGCAAGGTCACCCTCCCAAGGGGAATAAAAGGGGCTATCAATAAATTGCCTTGTGTTGACCAGGAAAACCCCATGTTAACTGGCTAAAGGTTAATTCCTGAGATGGGTAAAATAGCAGTTAATAAGGTAATAAGTCTTGGTTTACTGACTTGGCAACTTAACCTAAGTTATGCCATTTTGAGCCTATGGTTTTCTTTAAAGAGACCTCATAGAATTCCTTCTGAACCACCAATGATCAAATATGTTCAGTTTAATATCTCTGATAAGGTAATTTTACCATATTTCATTTTTTAAAAATCATAATGTAGGCACAAGTGTAGTTTACTGAAGGGGGTATGTAGCTTAGTGACCATGATTAAAATTGGAGTTTTATAAGTTTAAAGGTTTTTGATTATAGTTACTATAGGGTGGGCCATTTTATGTGTCACAGAATATTTTTTTCCTTTTTAATGTTTATTTATTTTGAGAGAGATTTAGAGCATAAATTGGGGAGGGGCAGAGAGAGAGGGAGAGAGAGAATCCTAAGCACTCTCTGAGCTGTTGGTACATAGCCCAATGTGAGCCTTGAACCCACAAACCATGAGATCATGACCTGAGCCTAAATCAAGAGTCAGACACTCAACTGACTGAACCAGCCAGGCACCCCTGTTGCAGCGTGTTTCATGCATTTAATTCTTAAAATACTCATGCCAGGTTATTATTGTCCCCGTTACACAGATGAGGAAACTGAAGCTTGAGTTATAAGTAAGATTTTAATTGCTAAGCAAATATATAATCCCAGATTGTTGATTTCAAATGTCAACAGCAATGTTGATCTTTTGAATCACTATTTTATGAATATTTCAGGCGTATTGAAATTTGTATTATTAGACTATATTTAGCTATGTCCAATACTGAGCTTTACTGGATCTGAATTGCTTGCCATGTTTGTTTCAGAATAAATTATTACAGACAGAATTGAAGACTCCCATGTAACACTGCCTGATCCTTTTCCCCAATTTGTGTCAGTATAACCACTCTTCTAATTTTGCTGATTAGCTTTCTTATAGTTTTATACATTTACTATACATGATATATCCTTAGACAGTATTGAATATTGTTTTTCAGATTTTTAAACTGTGAAGAAATATGTAATGTATTTTGTTCTGCTTTTTTGAAATTTCAACAGCTCCTCTCTTGTTTAATGCCTATTAATAGCATCACTTTTTTTCCCCTGTTGTATTATTTATCTTTTCTTATTGATTTAGAGGAGTTATTAATATATCCTGGAGACTAATCCTTTATTTGTTGTGTTCATGAAAAATATCTTCTAATTAAAGCTTACCACAGTCTCTACTATCTTTTAATGTACAAAGGTTTTATTTGAATGTAGTCCAATTAATCAGTTTCACCTTCTTACCAGCCAAAAGTTTTTAGTCATGGTAAAAACAAACACATGAAGAAAACTGCTTGTCTACTACAATCATCAAAATAGCCTCCTCCATTTTATTCTAAAAGTTTTAAAATTTTGCTTTTCATATTTGTCTTTAAATTCTTTAGTTTTTCTTATTTGTATATGGTATCTTTCCAAGAAAATAGCTGACTTTTTCAGTGCCAGTAAATGGCACTCGTCTACCCTATCCAAGAGTAGTATATAGATATGTAATTTCATCTCAGTTCTGTATATGTAGGTCTTTTTCTGGGATATCTATTTTTCTCTTATATTGCTTATTCCTTCATGAACATCCTGCTGCCTTAATCACTATAGAATTGTAATAAATATTTGCATTTTGAAGGACAAGCCCATGTACCTAGTTCTTTTTCAAGATTTTCCTATCAAAGGCACTTTGATATTCCATATAAGTAGAAGGATTAGTTTGTTATGTTGCATACATTTACACAAAACTATGTTGAAATCTTCAACTAAATGATATAAACTTATAGTGAATGTGAGATAATGGGCATTTTCACAATATTCAGTCTTGCTTTTAAATGTAACACAGGCAAATTTATGCATCATTTTCTTTTTGAATCCTATTTAAGAATTATTCACCTCCTGTGAATTCCTATGTCAGCTTCTAGAAGGTATATATATTCTTGTTCATTTTACTATCAATAATTCATCTGTAATTGATTTTTAGAACTTCATTGAGAAAAAATTCATGTACCATACATTCATTGCCCATTTAAACTGTCCAGTTTGGTGATTTTTAATATATTCATAGGGTTGTGCAGCCATCACCATAATATCCATTTAAAATATTTTTTTAAAGATGAAAACCTATACCCCCAAAAAATCTGTACCCATTAGCAATTACTTTCCATTCCACCCACTCCTCCAACCCTAGGAAATGATTAATCTATATTCTGTATTTATTTGTCTAGTATAGAATTTCATATAAATGGAATCATGTAATATATGGTCTCTTGTGACTAGCTTTCGTCACTTTGTATATTTTTTTAATTAAAAAAAATTTTTTAATGTTTATCATTTATTTTTTGAGAGAGATACAGAGAGTGAGTGGGGAGGGGCAGAGAGAGAGGGAGACACAGAATCCAAAGCAGGCTCCAGGCTCTGAGCTGTCAGCACAAAGCCTGATGCGGGCTTGAACTGTGAGATCATGACCTGAGCCAATGTCAGACGCTTAACCGACTGAGCCACCCAGGTGCCCCTTTACTTTGTATAATATTATATTATGTTGTAGGTTCTTCTATGTTGTAGCATGTATCACTATTTAATTCATTTTTAATGCCAAATAATATTCCATTTTATGGACAATATCACAATTTATTTATGTATTTATCAAGCAGACATTAAATTGCTTTTTTTTACTATTATGAATAATGCTGCTGTGAATATTTATGTACAAGTTTTTGTGTGGATGTATCCTCCTGGGTGTGAAATTGATGATTTGGTAGCTCTATGTCCAACATTAAGAGTAATTGCCAAACTGTTTTTCAAAGCTTCTTCACGATTTTACATCCCCACTAGTGATATACAAGGGTTCCAATTTCTCCATAATCTTGCCAATACTGTTTTAATGTTTGTTGTTTTGATTGTAGCCATCATAATGGATGAGAAATGGTTTTTCATTGTGGTTTTGATTTCTATTCCCCTATTTCTTCATTTCCCCCTATTTCTTCATTTTGTTGAAAGCTGTCAAATGTGCCTGTTGGCCTTTTTTAAAATCTTCTTTGAAGAAATCTATATCAAGATTCTTTATCCATTTTTAACTGGATTATTTGTGTTTTTAATGTTGAGTTATTAATATATTGTGAATACAAGTCCCTTTTCAGATAGCTTTTTAAAAAATATTATTTCCATTCTGTGGTTTGCTTTTTCACTTTCTTAATGGCATATTTTTTTGGAACACAAAGGTGTTTAATTTTGATATAGTCCTGTCTTTTTTTTTTCTTTCTTTCTTTCTTTCATCACTCTGCTATTGGTGTTGTATTTAAGAAATCATTACCTAACTCAGGGTCCCCCCATATTGATACATATGTTTTAATCTAATAATTGTACAGTTTTCCTTGTTACACTTAGTTTTATGATGATCCATTTTGAGCTAACTTTTGTGTATGGTTTAAGATAGGGATCCAACCTCTTTTGCAAATGGACATGCAGTTGTTCAGGCACCATTTGTTGAAAAGGCCATTTTTCCCCCATTGAATTTCCTTGGCAGTTGTTGAAAGTCAATTGACCATAAATTTATGGGTTTATTTCTGAACTAGAACTTATGTTTGAATACAGTCTAAAGTACAATAATTTTATTACATGGTTATCTAATTTATCTAAATCAGCATTGCTTACTGAAGCATATGTATCTTCACTTTCTTTTCTAACTTTATTGAATTCTATTTCTTTAGCTTATTAGTTATTTAGAAGTTTTATTTTTAAATTTATCAGTGTTTTTGTCCACTATTTTTGTTTTTTTGTTTTTTGGGTTTTTTTAATTGATTTCTACATCTTTACCCAGAGCAGCCACACTATTGACTTGCCAGCATGTGTTATGGTTTTCTACTTTTTTTCCTACCTTGAAGCTAGAGTTATACATATTTTCCTGCTAATTCCTCTGGAATTTCAATAAGCATACATTTTATTTTATCTATAACTTCTAGGTGTTTTATGACATAAGGGTTTTGAAATTATGTTGTTGGCCATATTGCTGGAATCACAACCTTGATTTTCTGGTTTTGTGCCCTACTTCTAAAACTTGGTGCTAGGTTTTTACTGGTGGTACTTTACATCTCTTCATTTTCTCCTTTAGACATTATTACAAGGGTCAAAAAGAGTGCCATCTTCTAAAGTATGGGCTTTGTGTTCCAGTTGATTTGTGAAATTTGGTAACCTTGAGTTAGATTGGAGACCGCTTTTCATTTTGGAGTAAGAGAAGACCTATCTCTTATTTTCTCCTTCACGTTGTCAAACATGCTTACTCAGGTAAAATAGGTCTCAGTTTTCATTTACAGTTTTTTCTGAAAAGACCTTTGAAGCACTTTAAGGAGTGAATTAAGCTGCCAGATATTTATGTATCATTCTGCACAGAAATTAAAACCCTAGCCAAAGTTTGTTGAAAAAACTTTAGGGGTCTTAGAAAATAGCTTCTTGGAGAAATATTTGGGGAAAAGAAAACTGTCATGGAATGTCAGAGCCATAAACGCCCTTTATCTGTTTGTTAGAGCACCCCTCCTTGATTCATGGTAGGGAATTGAGAGAGGAAACGCCAATTGTCTGAAGCCACAGCAGTAAGGATAGAAGTATGAGTAAACCCAAATTCTTTTCTTTTCTTCCTTTTTTCCTTTTTAGTGTCCTCTGTTGTGACATTTTCCAAACCGATATGTTATTCCCCCGGTTATTCTATTGAGGAGTTTGGTGAGTGAGACTATAAGCCTTCCTTCTCTCATACACTATTTCATGATTTCTTTCTTTTTATTTTTTAATGTTTGTTTATTTTTGAGAGAGAGAGTGTGTGTGTGAGAGAGAAGGAAAAGCAGAGAGAGTGGGGGACAGAGGATCCCAAGGGGACTCTGCACAGACAACAGAGAGCTAGATGCAGGGCTTGAACTCAGGAACCATGAGATCATAACCTGAGCCGAAGTTGGACGCTCAACCAACTGAGACCCTCATGATTTCTTTTTAAAGTCAACTTTTAATCATTTAAATAAGTTCTTTAATTTTTATCTAATTTATATAGTGTCCCTTGTGATTTCTTTTTAAAGTCAACTTTTAATCTTTTAAATAATTTCTTTAATTTTTATCTAATTTATCCATCTTACTTTGACAGACTCTAGGATGGTCTCAATGATCTCTGCCTCCTGGTACTCATACTCTTGCATAATCCTCTTCCCTATGACTTTCTTCTAAACACTAGAATAAAGCAGAGGTGGTGAGGTATCACGTCTTTGATTATGTTACATTACATAAAACTCTGTCTGGCTTTCAGACTTACTCTGGAGACTCTTCTTTTTGGTTTCCTGAACTAATTGCCATGTTGGGAATACCCAAATGTCAAAGAACAGTAGGAAGCTTCAAGGGGCTGAGGTTGGCCTCCAGCTAACAGCCAGCACAAGGAAATGAATTCTGCGAAGGTTCTGAGTTATCTTGGAAGTGGATTCTCCCTAGTCAGGCCTTAAGATAAGAGTAAAGCCCCACTGACACCTTGCTTGAAGCTTTGTGTGGTGTAAGCAAAGGACCCAGCTAAGCTCTGCCTGAACACCTGATCCATGGGAATGTATGAAGAGACCGTCTTGTGTGCACATTGCCATACTTAATTTTCACTTCACAACAACTGTATGAACTACTGATATTTATACCCCCTTTTATAGCAAAAAAAAAAATTTGACTGCTATCTATAACTTGAATCTTATTTCCTATCTTCAAATCCCATTTTTCTTTTTATTCACTAAAAGGAAAGGGCCTGCTTCTCTTTTAATAATGTGAAATGGCCTTTATTTTTTTTAAAAAAAATTTTTTTAACGTTTATTTATTTTTGAGACAGAGAGAGACAGAGCATGAACAGGGGAGGGGCAGAGGGAGAGGGAGACACAGAATCCGAAACAGGCTCCAGGCTCTGAGCTGTCAGCCCAGAGCCTGACGCGGGGCTCGAACTCACAGACGGCGAGATCATGACCTGAGCCGAAGTCGGCCACCCAACCGACCAAGCCACCCAGGCGCCCCTGAAATGGCCTTTATTTATGTTCTCCCAAGGCACCAAACTTTTTTTGCACCTTAATTTTATTGCATCTTGTATTAATTTCTTTACTATACCTGCCTTACAGGATATAATCTCATTCTGCTTTGTTTATTACTATATTTTCAGACCACATGTGCATTTAGTATTGCTGGGAAATGACAATAAGAGATACAAGGTAGTTTGTAAGGTTTATGACACTTAACTTAGTCTTTTAAAAAACTTTTAAAATTATTTTTTTTAACGTTGATTCATTTTTGAGAGACAGAGAGAGACAGAGCATGAGTGGGGAAGGGGTAGAGAGAGAGGGAGACACAGAATCTGAAGCAGGCTCCAGGCCCCAGGCTCCAAGCTGGCAGCACAGAGCCCGATGTGGGGCTTGAACCCACAAACTGTGAGATGATGACCTGAGCTGAAGTCAGACGCTCAACCAACTGAGCCACCCAGGCGCCCCTAAAATTACTTTATTTTTTAGAACAGTTGTAGGTTCACAGAAAAATTGAGCAGAAAGTCACAGATTTCCCATATAGCCTTGCCTCCACACATTTAGCCTGTCCCGTTATCAACATCCCCTACCAGAGTGGTACCTTTATTATAGTTTACGAACCTGCATTAACACATCATAATCACCCATAGCTTACAACATGGTTCACTCTGCTGCTGTACGTTCTGTGCATTAGGACAAGTGCATAATGACATGTATCCATCACTATAGTATCACGGAGAGTGATTTCACTGCCCTGAGGATACTCTGTGCTCTGCCTCTCATCCCTCTCTCTCTCCTATCCTTGGCAACCGCTGATTTTTTGCTGTCTTCATAGTCTTGCCTTTTCCAGAATGCTGTGAGTTAGAATCGCACAGTATGTAGACTTCTCAGATCTCCTTCTTTCACGCGGCCATGCAATCACCTTTGAAGCTGAAAAAAAAGCATTATATGATTTAAAAACAAATCACCAAACTTTGGATGCTATGAAGTCACCCAGCAACAGGAAGAGCAGGCATTCTTTAGTCCTACACATTCCCAAGTGTCTCTCTTTGCCTAAAAGTCTTCCTGGAAGAGTGAAATTCGAGAAGTAGACCTAGCTTGAGATTGGAGTATGGTCTGGAATGTCTGTAGTATGCTTTGTTATTGTTCAGTTTCTGTTGTGTATATATATGCCCTTTGGAAGCTACAAAGGGCAAACGGCTTTGTCCCACCTGTCATGTATCCTGGGGGCAGGTGAGGCTGCACAATCCATCTGTGCCTGCCTCTAGGTCAGGGTAAGGGGCAGTGGCTTACTCCCTTCCCTGAAAGAGAAGAGGCTCTGCCCTGCTTCTCCAAAACCTCATTCCTTCATCCGGGGGTTACACAGAGCCACACAGCTTACACACCCAGTTGGTGTCAAGGAAAAGGGAGACAAAGGGAATTGCTATGGAAATCCCAGATGGGATAACGTGCTCTTTGGCTACCACAGGACCTTTCCATCTGCCTCAATCTCAGCATCTGTGAAATGGGGGGAAAACAGTACTTATATCCGTTTTTGTGAGCATGAAATGTGTAAACATATGCAAAGTGTGTAGAACAGTGCTTGGTTTCTGTTCAGCTCATGTTAGTGTTATTTCTTTAAATACTAATTTATTAGTTATTATTTTTTTAAAAAAGCAGTTTTCTCTACCAGGTGTAGTAGGAGCTAGAATACAATCTACCATCTGATAAGGATACCCCAGAGTCACTGATTTAGAGAATATTTGTATTTCTTTTGTTAAACTTTATTTTAATGTTTATTTACTTTTTTTGGAAGGGGGAAGGGCAGAGAGAGAGGAAGACACAGAGTCTGAAGCAGACTCTGGGCTCTGAGCCGTCAGCACAGAAAATATTTGTATTTCTTTTTATTTCTTTTATTACTTTTAATTATTTTTTTAACGTTTATTTCTGAGAGAAAGAGAGACAGGGCATGAGTGGGGGAGAGGCAGAGAGAAAGAGAGAGAGAGAGACAGACAGACAGACAGACAGAGTCCGAAGTAGTCTCCAGGCTCCGAGCTGTCAGCACAGAGCCCAACCTGGTGCTAGAACCCACAAACCTCAAGAACATGACCCAAGCCAAAGTCGGAGGCTTAACCAACTGAGCCACCCAGATGCCCCTAATATTTGTATTTCTAAAGATGATGTGGACTAGCAAGAGGGTTGACATTCTGTTGAGTAGGCAATAAGCCTGGCCAGATTCTTATCCACAGTGAAAGCCACTGTATAGCATTGAAGTCTGATTTTTTTGGTATTCCTATGACTCATAATTAAAGATTATTTGCATAGGAAAGTATGCATAGTAATTACATTTCTGACATGTTTTAAGTTAAGCGAGGTGCATTAAAAGATATATGTATTAATATACTTTTTATCCCCAAGGACACTTAGAAAATTAAAGCATTCTTCTCCTGTTAAGTATCATTTTAAAATGGAAAATTTTTATGACAGAAAAGCCAGAATTAGTATTAATTCAGCAGCACTTAGTAAATTTCTACTCACGTGCAGGATTTCTTCTGACCTACAGTGCATGGTGTATTTTCTGTTAGTTTATTTTAACAGAGATTGCTTTTATTGTTGTAAGTATGTGACTTTCTTGACAAAACTGTTTCTCATTTGTCTGGAACTGAAAAAAAAAGATTAAAACCTCTTCTTTTCTGTATAATAAGTAAGGCCAACAATAAGAGCTATTGTGAGCAATGGCTTTAACTGTGAAATGAATCGTAGTTACATACTGAGGCTATTTGGATTTTTCTCTAATTAAGGAGGGTAAAGCCGGAACTTCTGAGTAAAATATGGCATCAGACTATTGACATCTAGACTGCCATTTCCCAATTTCCCATCAATGATTGCCAAAAAAGGATACAGAAATGCAAAATCAAACGCCACTGCTGAAACCCAATGAAAAAGATTTTCATTATTTGAAGATTTGGTAGGAAAAGATGAAACACAAGTGTGAAACACAGTCATTTGGCCTGAAGACAGCCTGATGGGTCCCCAAATGACAGTGGAGAGTTGGGCTAACCTGGCCCGTCATTGGTCCTCAACGTTGGGCTGTCGGAGCCACACAGCCAAGGAAACTAAGCATCCACTGCCCTTCTCAACAATGGCAATCTTGTGAGCAAGCCAGAGTCCTGCCTGCTCCCACTGCCTTGCCCATCCGTGCCTCTCTCTCTCTCTCTCTCCCTCTCTCTCTCTCTCTCCCTCTCCCTCTCCCTCTCCCTCTCCCTCTCCCTCTCTCTCAATCCAAACAGAATCAGAAATAGCCAGTAGAAGGACATGGCAGTAATTGGTTGCATTCTAAATAGCAGAATTTGGATCAAAAGACTGTTACAGGTGGGAGCAGGTACTGGCTCCCATGCATACTGTACTGTCTTATGCCAGAGTATAGCAAACTAAGTCAATTTTTAAAGCATAGACCAGGACTTTGTAATCAAGAAGAGTCCATCTGTACAGAGACATGTTCCATGAAATCTTGAAAGACACCAGAAAAGGCATCTTACAAGACACCTGGGGTGGCTCAGTCAGTTCAGCGTCCAACTTTGGCTCAGGTCAGGATCTCACAGTTTGTGAGTTTGAGCCCTGCATCCGTCTCTGTGCTGACAGCTCAGAACCTGGAACCTGCTTTGGATTCTGTGTCTCCCTCTCTCTCTGTTCCTCCCCTGCTCACACTCTATCTCTCTCTGAAAAATAAATAATGATTCAAGAAAAAATTTTTGAAGACACCATAAATTGAAATAAAGCCTGTATACAACAAACTTCATTCTAAGTTAAGATTGGCATACTGCTAAGGTTGAAAACAAACTTTTCCTGGGAATCAGCAATTTTGTCCTAGGTACATACTGACAGAAATGTATGCACACATCTATTGCAAGGTATACACATGAATGTTTATTAAAAATAGGCAAGACTGGAAATGAATAGCCCAAATACTCATCATTAGTAGAAAGCAAAAATAAATTTCATTGTTTTTTTAATCTTTATTTATTTTGAGAGAAAGAAAGAGAGGGAGCATACAAATTTTATCTTATTTTTTGTGACAAGAACTGACTTTTTTGATCTCACAAGGTCAGACAACGTTGAGACTGCTATCTGTGCATTATCTCATTTAGTCACAACAATAATCTTATACTGTTGATAATATTATTATATTTGCTTAAAAGCTGTGGGAACTGACGCTGAGCAGTGAGATTAAGTAACATGTCTACGAACACAGTTAATTAAAACACCAGTCTGTCTAATGCAGAAATCAGTACCTTAACCAGTGTATCATACTGCATCTTACTAACTCAAGTGTATGGTTAACATGTAATCAGTCAGCAATCACTTACAGATTAATGACCTGACCTAATTTTATATCTGCCTGACAGAGGACTGTGGTAAACTCCCCAAGATAACAGGACCGTTAGTGGCTACTGGCACCTGTTAATAAGTCTTCCTCTGGTACACCTGGGGATTCTTCAACTCTATTCCTGCACATATTAGATAACATTGTAACTAAACAATTACATTCCTGCACATACTCCTGCACATATTCCTGCACATATTAGATAACATTGTAACTAAACAATTACATGCCTACTACTCCCCAGACAGGATAAAATCCCTAAAAGTCTTTTGTGTCCTCTTATTTTTATCCCTCGAGTTTAACACAGTACATAGCACACAATAGGTGTTTGATGAATGCTTGTTAGATTGAAAAGAATAAACTCAGGAAAACATATGCAGGTCACAAATTTTATTTTACCATAATTTTATTTGAAAAATTCTCAAAAATGTGTTTTCATGCAAATAGGCAGACTTCTATTGCTGTTTTGCAAATGTGCTAAAATCTTTGCAAAGTGTTCTTTCTCCACGTGAGCCATAACATGCATATTTTTGGGATACTCTTTAGGAAGACCAGCTTTGCTGAAAGTACCTGAGCTTTATGGTTTGCAATGCATTACGTAATTAAGTTGTTGTCAACACTGTTGAAAGATAAGGTACCTGATGGATGATTAGCATCCCAGGTTCTCTGAGCAAAACTAGTTTTATTCTATCTTCTGGGAATAATAAACATGAAAACTCTGTTTCTAAATTAAATTCATTCTGCATTGTAATTGGAAAGCATTTCACTATTCCAGGTAACTTAAGAGAGGAGTCTTGATTTCATGTTCAAACAACCGTTATGATTTCAAACAATTAAAGAAGTTGTTCTTTTGGTGACTAAACACAATGATATATAATAAATTTCCTGTCAGTTCTGCTTTTAAGCAACAGATTTGAGCAGGTTAATCAGCATCTTGGTTAATGAGTGCCATATATGTATTAAAATAAAATATAAACTCATAACCTTAAAATTTTATAGAGCCTGTACAATGTTTTTTTAAGCATAATTCAGGAGATATTTCCAAATCTCACCATACTTCTGTATTACCATTTTGATAGCTATTTTTCGTTCTGCCTGGTAAAACTCATCTAATAATTTAGAATTCATAAAATAATTAGACAATAAATTAGAATTCTAGTTAATGTAGTTTGATTGTGAACACATTTTTCAGAAACAAAAAAGTTGTAAATAACGCCTAAGGTCACTTATTGTGAAAAAAAATGGCAGTTTTTTTAATGGTAAAACAGCTTTTCTCTGGGAGAGTTTAGCATTTGTTTTGCTTAGACTTAGAACAATGGGTAACAATAACTATCAGAGTTCCACTTTCAGTCTATGCTGCTCTTAAAATATGAAGAGCACATATAATTGATTAAATACTATCTTGTCTCCTCACACTTTTCCTACCAACCCATCATTTACTTCCAGGTCTTCTCACTGAAGGACTCTTGCCTTCGCCTAGGATTAAATATGTTTTTAATATCATAAAAATCAGAAGACACTAAATAATTAATGAACTGGAGGTCCACCTGGGTGGCTCAGTCAGTCAAACGTCTCAGTCTTGATTTTGGCTCAGGTCATGGTCTCAAGGTTCATGAGTTCAAGCCCCCATCCGTCTCTGTGCTGACAGTGCAAACAAAGCCCGCTTGGGATGTTCTCTCTCTCCCTCCCTCTCTGCTCTTCCCCTGCTCATTCTCTCTCTCTATCTCTCTCTCAAAATAAATAAACATTAAAAATTTTTTAAATAATCAACTAGAGAGGGTGGTATACTTTATGCAAAAGAAAATGAAGAAGGAAATTTGTATATGATTTTATTTTAGCCCAGTCCTTGTTGAAATTACCATGAAGATGTCTGGAGGCAGTGGATGGTAGGTATAAAACAAAGGGCACACCATGGCTATCAGTTCTGCTGTAATTTTGTGATTATTTATCTTAACCTGTTTTAATTTGATTTGTTGTAAATACTGGAGGTGAGAGGAGGAGATGTGTCAATATGATCTCTTCTTGGTTTTCTATTCTTGAGGTCAGCCTTACCTGGACACACAGGATTATGGATGTTGCCTTCCTTTCTTCCTCCCACAAATATTTATTGATGCCCACTCTGTATCTGATTTGGGGTGAGATGTCTGGAATAATCTGAGACAAAACAGTAAACAATCCTTGATCAGGCAGATGGTAAACAAAAGATAATAAACGGTTTCGTGTCATATAACATGTTAGGAGTTAGTAAGTGTGAAGGAACTTGAAGGGTCTTGAGAAGAGCAGTTAAATGCTGTAATTTATGATGTGGAGGATCACTCAGGTGTCTCAACTATCATGCAAGGTGTATCTTGCAAGGCAGGCATTTGGTGGAAAATTGCCAGTCTATAAAAAAAAGCTTGGGCGAATGGGCAGAGCAAGGTGAGGGCCATACAGCAGTCTTGATGAGCAAGTGATTAAGCTTGATAAGTAAGCTGTCTTAGTTGGATCACAGTTTTATATCCACTGGACAAGCATCTCTGGAGCAAGCAGCTCAGGAATTATTTTTCAGTTTAGTGTTGTTGAACAGAGCTTTAGAAAATTATACCTATCTGAATATTATTTAATATTGGAAATTATGTTGGCTTCAGTACTTATGTTAAGACTTAATGTCTTAATTTTTGCAATGGGAGTTGTAAGTATTAAAAAAGATCAAACATGTAAGGCACTTATGTCTGAGCCTGATGTTGAATAAATAAATACTCAGCATATGCTAGCTGATATTATTTTTACAGGACCTTACTAAATAAAACTTACTATATGCATTTCGATGCCAGCGTCAGAGAACCCAGGGTCTGGTATCAGACTGCCTAATTTCAAATTCTGGAACATCGCTTGCTAACTTGTCTCCTATTACAGACTTCAGACTTTCTTTAATCAACTTTCCCATATCTCATAACTGGAATGTAAAAACACATTTTTGCTTTTGGAGTGCCAGTGTCCAAACCAAAGTGACTGAGACCAAAACGGTGTGTTTGTCTAGCCTACACTATTAACAGTCATTGCTTTGTTTGCAGAATGACATGAATTACATAGCATCCAGTGGACTTCTATTCAAAGATGGCAAAAAACGGATTGATTACATCCTGGTGTATAGAAAGTCAAATATACAATATGACAAAAGAAACACATTTGAAAAGAACCTCAGAGCCGAAGGCCTGATGTTGGAAAAGGAGGTAGGTGCTTTGATAACATTAGTTGTGTGGTAAAATATGCTGGAAGAGATATAATCTCATATGTTTTAATATGGGAAGTGTATACCACATGGCTTTATAAAATGTATAGTTATTTTCTCCCACATAAAAGAAATACATATGTACAGTCCCACTTAAATATGTATTCCTTTTTTACTTATACATTTCCGTAAATTTAAATATTTTTCAAAGGGCATAACTATTTTTACAGTTTTAAAAATTGAAGAAGGAATAATTATACCTATATAAAGTATAGAAAACCCTATGAAAAGAAAAATGTTAAAAGAAAAGAGTGCCAAGCTGTTAATGTCTGGGTTTCAATATTGGAATGAATGATTTGCTTCTCAATCCTTTTTTTTTTTAATGCTTTTATTTTTTTTTTCAGACTTTATTTTTTAGGGTAGTTTTAGATCACAGCAAAATTGAGAGGAAGGTACAGAGATGTCCCATATAGCTCCTGCCCCCACACACCATCTCCCCTTATCAACATCTCCCACCAGAGTGGTGCATTTGTTATAATTGATGAGCCTACATAGACTCCTTATTGTCATCCAGAATCCATAGTTTACATTAGTGTTTGCTCTTGATGTTGTACATTATGTGGGTTTGGGAAAATGTAACATGTATCCACCCTATAGAATTATGCAAAGTATTTTTACTGCCCTAAAAATCCCATGTGTTCTGCCTATACATCTCTCTGCCACCCTATTCATTCGCCTGTATAAGGGCATCTTGGTTGCTTCCAAGTTTGGGTAATTATGAATAAAGCTGCTTTAAACATCCTAGTGCAGGTTTGTGCATGGACAGAAATTTTCAACTTTGAGTAAATATCAAGGATTGCTGGATCATATGCTAAGAGTATGTTCATTTTTGCAAGAAACCTTCATAATGTCTTCCCAAATGGCTATACCATTTTGCACTCCCACCAGCAATAAATGAGAGGTCCTGTTGTCCAATTCCTCATGAGCATTTGCTGTTGTCAGTATTCTGGATATTGGCCATTCTAATGGGTGTCTAGTGGTAAGCTCATTTTTTTATTTGCATGTTCCTGATGGTGTATGAAGTAGAGCATCTTTTAATATGCTTATTTGCCATCTATATATCTTTCTTGGTGAGGTGTATGTTAAGACTTTTGGCTTATTTTTAAATTGAGTTGTTTGTTTTCTTATTGTTGAGTTTTAAGAGTTCTTTGTATATTTTGGAATAGCAGTTCTTCATCAGATGTGTCTTTTGCAAGTATTTTCTCAGTTTGTTGCTTGTTTTAAAAAAATTTTTTTAACGTTTATTTATTTTTTGAGACACAGCATGAACGGGGGAGGGGCAGAGAGAGAGGGAGACACAGAATCAGAAGCAGGCTCCAGGCTCCAGGCTGTGAGCCATCAGCCCAGAGCCAGACGCAGGGCTCAAACTCACGGACCGCGAGATCGTGACCTGAGCTGAAGTCGGACGCTTAACCGACTGAGCCACCCAGGCGCCCCAGTTTGTTGCTTGTTTTATCATTTCCTTTGACATTGTCTTTCACAGAGTAGAAGCTCACTAGTTATTTTTTTATAGTTATTAATTGATCTTCAAATGTTGAACCAGCCTTGCATACTTAGGATAGATCCCAATTGGTTGTGGTATATAGTTCTTTTTATACATTGTTGGGTTCTATTTCCTAATATTTTGTTGAAGAATTTTGCATGTATGTTCATGAAAGATATTAGCCTGTAGTTTTTTGTTTTGTTTTGTTTTTGTTTTGTTTTTGTGTTTTTTTTCTTGGAGTGCCTTTGTATTTTGGTAATAGTGCTGGCCTCATAGAATGAGTTAGGAAGTTTCCCCTCAACTTCTATACTCTGAAAAAGATTGTAGAAAATTGGCACAATTTCTTCCTTAGATGTTTGGTAGAAATCATCAGTGTACCCATCAGAGCCTGGTGCTTTCCATTTGGGAAAGTTATTAGTTAATGATTCAGTTTATTTAATAGATACACATCTATTCAGGTTGTGTATTGTTTGTATGTGAGTTTTGGCAGATTATGTCTTTAAATAAATTGGCTCATTTCATCTAGGCTGTCAAATGTGAGCATAGAGTTAACCATAGTATTCCTTTATTAATCTTTTAGTTATAGCGCAGTCCCCTCTTTCATTTCTGATATGGATGATTTGTGTCTTCTCTCTATTTTTCTTACTAGGCTGACTAGAGGCTTGTTGATTTACTGATCTATTCAAAGAACCAAACGTTTCATCAATTTTTTTCTGTTGTTTTTTCTGTTTTCAATTTTATTGATTTATGAAAGAATTCTATTTTATTGAAATATTGTTGACCATAATGTTATAGTATGCTCTTATTCTTTTCTTCTGTTTACTTTGGATTTAAGTCGCTCTTTCTTTTTTTAGTTTCTTAAAATGAAAACTTAGATGATTAACTTTAAACCTTTCTTTTTTTTTAATATATGCAGTTAATGCTATAAATTTACCCTTAATCACAGCTTTCACTGTACTTAAAGTTTACATAAGTTAAACTTTGATAAATTATGTTTTTATTTTCATGTAGTAGAAAATTATTTTTCCTCTCTGGAGCTTTCATATTTGTCCTATGTGTCATTTGTAAGAATGTCATTTAATCTGCATATATTTTGGGAATTTCCAGTTATCTTTCTGTTATTGGTTTCTAGCTTAATTCCACTGTGGTCTGAGAGCAGACACTGGATGGTTTCTCTTCTTTTAAATTTGTTAAGATGTGTTTTATGGCCCAGAATAATTAATCTTCTTGAATGGTTCATGTGAGTTTGAGAAAAATGTACATTCTCTTGTTGTTGGATAAAGGAATCTATAGATGTCAATTACAATTATAGATGTCAATTACAGCAATAGTTGATTAATGGTGTTATTGAGTTCAACTATTTCCTTACTGGTCTTCTGCCTGTTGGATCTGTGTATTTCTGATACAGAAGTGTTGAAGTCTCCACCTGTGATAGTAATTCATTTGTTTCTCCCTTCAGTTCCGTCAGTTTTTGCCTCACATAATCTGGCATTCTTATCTGGTACATACACGTTAAGGATGGTTGTGTCTTCTCGGAGAACTGGCTCCTTTATCGCTATGTGATGCCCTTCTTTATCCCTGACAACTTTTCTTTCCTTGAATGCTTTTCTTAAGTGTTCTTTAAAGGATGTTGTATTTTTCTAGTGAAACAATAAAACTACCAATGGTTACTAGAAAAAAATGGAAAATAGAAAGGAGGTAAAAGCCTATTTTTCATACTCCTATTATCAAAAAAAAAAAAACCTCTTGCTATTTTAGTTAAACTTCTAAGGTCTTAAAAAACACATATTAAATATATATTTATCACGTTACAGAATGAAAACATCTTAATGTGAAAACTGAAAGTAAAAAAAAAGTGCAAAATAAAAAGCCAAAGTTCACATCTACTATCGCCCAAATCATATTCTTTTATTTTTTAGTAGCCTTGTTAATGTCTTGATTTTATTTTGCTGTGTGTCCTAAGTATATTTTCTAGATATATACAAATATGCATATATTTTTTAGAAAATTTAGTCATGATATGCATTATATTCTACTCAATTCTGTTATTTAACAATATATTATGAATATCTTAAATTGCCTTTATATTTAGATACAACTCATCTCTTTTACTAGGTGTATAGTATTACATCTTGGGGATTTAGTCAACCATTCCCCTATTCAGAGAAAAAAAATTTTTTTTAATTTTTTTTACATTTATTTATTTTTGAGAGACAGAGAGAGACAGAGCACTAGTGGGGGAGGGGCAGAGAGAGACTGAGACACAGAATCTGAAGCAGACCCCAGGCTCTTAGATGTCAGCACCAGGCCTGACGCAGGGCTCGAACTGTGAGATCATGACCTGAGCTAAAGTTGGACGCTTAACCAACTGAGCCACCCAGGCGCCCCAAGAAAAACTTTAAATTACATGTTTGAGGGACTCCTAATTTACTACAAGTGGGATTTAACTACTTTTCTAGAAAATTAGATGGACAAGGTGAAAAAATTTTGATAATTTCTTTGGTTAAATATCTAGATAATTTGCTAATAAGTGTTATCAATGGAATAGAATGCTCACTGTTACTTAGACGTGATATTGGAGCCCCCGCTCTTTTTTTCCACAGGACTGCTTCTGTGATTAGCCTTCTAAGAAACACATTAGGAAATACTGAACTATAACTTGAGATGGATCTAGAGAACTGATATGTTTATTAGCAATTTTTAATATATATAAAATAACAGTACCTTGACTCTTTACAAGGTAAGGATTTATTCACACGCTGCCTAGTGTTACAAAATTGGGCAAGTTGACTTCTGGTCTCAATTTCTATTGATTCCTTTAGTTCTGTTTCCCTTTTTATGTCTCTTCTGGGAATTTTAACCCAGAATATCCATATCAGTGGACTAATTCAATCAATAAGTACTTATTACCAAAGTCTTATGAACTCAGTCTTGTAATAAGATTTTATTCTCCTGTGATTTCTCCTCCATACAAACAATCATTTCCTCATCTATTCCAAGAGCAATTTATACATACCTTCTATTATAATATTGATAGTTACTTTGCTCACATATCTCCAATTATTTATCAATTCAACAAATAATTGTGACAGGTACTATGCAAGCTACTAGGGATCCAATGAGTAAAGTAGACCTTGTCCCTGCCTTCACTGAACTTTCAGTCTACATGTGAGTCTGTCGTGACAATTGTGTAATTATGAAAGAGGTATGACTTGGCTCAGTCTCCAGCTAGTTTTCTTGGCAGTAAGTCCAGATTCTCTTCCGAGTCTTCCTCTCCCTGTTCCTCCACCATTTTCTTAGCAATAATACAGGATGTTATTCATCCAAACGGAGTCCTGTTCTGCTTTTAAAGGGCAGTCCATTCACCTTTGAGTTCTAACTCTTTAGTCACTGCCAAGAGATTTTTTTTTTTAATTTTTTAATTTTTTGTTTTTATTTTTGTTTGGTCTAGATTGGCTCTCAGCAAGACAGTGTTTCTATGTGTACTGTTATTGCTGGGCTGACTTTTTAATTTTTTTTTTTTTATTCTGGGTTCCACAATTGCAGCTCTTTTAGTTCATATTTATAGGTTTGGGATTTAGTTCCCATGATTCAATAAAGGATCATGACAGATGATCAGGAAGTATATTCATTCTCATCTGCACATTTCATTGAAATCAACCATCTCCACAAACTATAGCCATTGTGTTGAGCACAAATTACCAGTCTCTGCTTCCTTTTTCTTCCCACTTACCTCCACTAAGGTAAATGACTTTTTTTTTCCCTGACAATGGAAAGTGTTAAGGCTACCCTAGTTCTCCAGATTGGAGGTTAATTGTTTTGAAACAGAATTGGGGGATTTGTATGTCTTCCTTCCAAAAAGGGCCTAAAAGCACTATGAAATGTAGTTCAATACTCTCAAAGTAACTCTGCCTACCCAAGCAAGGGAAAATGCTGTAAATTTAAAAAAAAAAGAAAAGAAAAGAAAAGAAAAGAAAAGAAAAGAAAAGAAAAGAAAAGAAAAGAAAAAATCTTGTTACACTCTTTCCACTTGACCAGTATTTGCATAGCTAAGGATACTACCATAAATTGATTTGCATAATAAAGCTGTTATTATTGAAAGATGACTTTCAATATCTACTTATGGATACAATGTCTAAAATTCTTCCTTAAGAGGATACTTTTCATAATTTCAAACTGTGATAAGTGACCTAAAAGACAAGTAAACGATGTTGCAATGATTTATATCAAGGGCAATGATCTCATCTGGAGGATGAGGGAAGACCAGAAGTGAAATTAAAGAAATAAACTTTGAATTGAGGTTTGAAGATGAATAGTACCTAAAATAAGTTGAATAAGAGGGCTAGATGTGATTTTAAGCAGTGACTGCATATTATAATCACCTAGGGATCTCTTAATCTATTAATGGCAAACCCCATCATAACAAGGATCAATTGAATATCATGTAATGGGAAGAAGGATACTGGCATTTTTCAATACCAGAATGAGAGGGGAGTAGGTGAACTTGGAAAGAATGGTGAGGGTTAAATAATTACTTCTAGTAGTAGACTTTTGATGATTTTCTTAAGAAAAATGGGAAACCACTGAATAATTTTAAGCATGGCAGGATCATGACCATATTTGTTTTCTAAGAACATACCTGGGATTGCTGAGAAGACCATAGATTTGAAGAGCATGACTGGATGTACAGACATCATGGCTGGCATTAGAGAAGGAGAGAAAGAAGTAGATTTGTTAAATATGGAACTTAAAATGTAGATACTCAGCATTTTGGTTATGATAGGAAAAGAGAAGCAGATCTGAAGGATGACTTGGGACTGTGGCTTGAGCAGTTTCTTTATTCATTCAAGGAACATTAATGAAGTAACTATTATATGCCACATTCTGGGGATAAATGAGAACAAAGATAAAAATGGGCAATATTCTCATGGGAGCAGAGAAACCATAAACATACAAGAAAAATGACTATTATTAAAACAATAATTTAGGGGTGCCTGGGTGGCTCAGCTATTTAAGTGTCTGACTTCGGCTCAGGTCATGATCTCATGGTTCATGGGTTCAAGCCCCACATCAGACTCTGCACTGACAGTGTGGAGCGTGCTTGGGATTCTCTCTCTCTCTACCACTCTCTCTCTTTGCCCCTCCACTGCTGTCTCTTTTCCCCTCTCTCTTTGTCAAAAATAAAAATTAAAAAAAATTTCAAAATAAAAAACCAGAATAATTTATATAGGGACTGTGGCTAGGTAGTTATTTTAGCATGGGAGATTTGAAAGAAAGTGCTCTAAATGAAAAGGAGTCCATAGGCAGAATGCTATCTGCAGAAGGAATAGCCAGTATGATTCTACTGTTGACCAGAAGAGAGCTAATTTGGGGAGAAAGTGGGATGGGGTTATGGGAGTAAAGATCATAAGATAGTAATTGAGGGACCCTTGACAAATACAAGTAGAAAATGTTTGAAATCTGTAGTAGGGCCCAATGAGGATTCTGAACCGAAGGTAAATGCTTTAGTCTTTAGAGTGCAAATGGTAATATAAGCCATGTATGAGGATGAAACCACTAGAGAGAATGAGGAAAAAAAGGAGTGTAGGAGTGAGCCTGTAAAAGGTAGGAGGGAAGAAGAGACACTTGCAGGAGTTGGAGGGAGGTGGAAGAGGCAGAGATGATGAGGAGTCACAGGGAGAAGTGGTTAGCAGGGGTAAAATACTGCCAAGGAGCCCAGGAAGACAAGAAAGAGGCTGGTTCCATTGGAAGTTGTGGAGAACTTGCGCGAAAGCAATGAGAATCACCTCTCTGGAGAGACGACACACAAGCCAAAGGGACAACGTGAGTTGAAGAGTGATGAGGCAGCAGGAAAACAGGCAGCAGCAAATGTCATCACCTTACTCTGTGATGGGAGGATGAAGAGCAGCGTCCACAGAGGGGAAAGAGCTCTCATGAGGTTTCGCTTCTCTCTTCCTTTTTTCTTATATGAGATGCTTAAATGATGGTGGGAGGATCCGGGAAAGAAAGGTGGAGGCAGGAAGGAAAGCAGGAGGGGAAGGAAAACAAAGGGCTTACAACACGAAGACAGGGGAAATGAAATTGTGAGCCTGTCAGCAAGTATCAGACTTGTTACTGAAAAGTAGGAATATTTTTAAAAATTTTTTAATGTTTACTTTTGAGAGAGAAAGAGAGACAGAATGTGAGTGGGGGAGGGGCAGAGAGAGAAGGAGACACAGAATCAGAAGCAGGCTCCAGGCTCTGAGCTGTCAGCACAAAGCCCGACACGGGGCTCCACACGGCACTCGAACTCACGGACTGTGAGATCATGACCTGAGCTGAAGTCAGACGCTTAACTGACTGAGCCACCAAGGCACCTCACAAGTCCCCATTTTTAAAATTTACATTCACCAGAGCTAAGCACTGGGTCTAGCAGAGAATAGGTTTCAAGTCCTCATTATATTACATGTTGATAAGGACAATTTCTAGACAAGCCCATCGTTAGTAGACAATGATTCATATTCAAAGGCCATATGAATGAATAGGTGTATGGTTTGTGTTTGTGTCCCAAGTACATTTCCAGATCATACGAGCAATTCATCATCTTCTTAGACTTACTCGCATGAGCTACCACATTCTGTTTTCTTTCAGCTCTGTGCCACCAACTCGCAGAGAGTGACTTTGTAAAAACTCAATGTTTAAATTTCCTCTTCTCCGAAGAGTGACTATTCCACCTCTTGGAAAGTCTGGATGAAATAATTAAATAATAATGTGAAGTGTGAAGGTGGTGGGTGTGTTATTCCCTCCGAAAAGCCTGCCTTCATTAGAGAGAAACAGAATAGTGCCAGATTGGGAGCTTTGGACTCCAAGGGAGAAAGTAATCCTTCTCCCTGGCAACACCATCCCTTCACCAACCCCCTGCTCAGTAGCTGCAAGAAAATGAACTACTTTTATTTTGTTTTAAGTAGAGGTATAACAAAAGAGAAATTAATTTGAGGAAGTTATAAAAGAAGACAGTTCACACTGCTTGAGAAAGATCTATCTATATTTAAAGTTAATACATACAAAATTAGAAATGTTCTAGCTGTATGTGCACTTAGCTTGACATTTCCCTCATTGATGGTAGAGTTAATGCAGAAACATCCCTCTAAAGCATCTCCTTTATTTAAGTGTATTAGGCTTTTTCACATCTTAAAGGTTGACAGGAATGAATTAATAATCAGTGCCATGCCAGCTCTTCATGATGCTAATTTGAATTTTGACATAGCACCGCTTCCAGAATAATTCTGGCTTATTTGCACTCTGTTTCCATCATCTATGGGTTAGGTACAAGTTACATAGAAGGTGCACTCAAAATAAGTTAACTCACTCATTCATCCATTCAACAAATGCTTAGTGAGTGACTACTGTGTGCCCAGCATAGAACTAGATGCTTGGTATACGTAAATAAATAAAACGAAGATCCCTTCTTATATGGCACTTACATTAAAAAAAGACTCGCTATTAGGAGATAATAAATACTATAGGGAAGAGATTAGACAAGGTAAGAAGGATGAGGCAAGGACAGGCAAGTCGTAGCGAGTGACCAAATGAGAGCAGTAGAGTTAGTGAGGGGGAAAGTAGTAGGAGAGGGTGGTGAGCAAGATACTGAGTGTGCGACTCTAAAGGGTTGTGTAGGTCACTGACAACGCTTTGGCTTTCACTTGGAATGAAATAGTTCCATGATCTGAGTTACATTTTACAGAGCACTCCGGCCATTATGCTACGAGTAGATCATTGGGGGCAAGCATGTGTGAGCAAAGGCTCTGTTGGACAGCACTGCAGGAATCCAGGCCAGAGATGATGATGGCATAGACAGGGTGGGCGCTATGGAGAAGTAGAGAGTGATCAGACTCTGGCTGTATATTCTGTAAGGTAAAACAGATCAGGAACCATCTGGTAGTATGAAACCCAAGCTCTCCTGCTGTGGAGGTTAAACCTTCTAAGACCTCTCCCAACACATATGTCACTCACACGTTCTTCATGCTGTGACTCTACTCTGGCAACGAACATACCTAGGCTTCAGGGACCACGATGCTCTAAGGGAGAATGAGATCTCCATTTGTACCAGAATTAGCACTAGCTCCTGAAAAACGTTTTTGTTTTTTTTTTTTTTTTGTTTTTTTGTTTTGTCCCAGGAGCTGTCTGTTCAACAATAGAGACCCCTGCTTTCAAACTCACATGGAGCACCGGCGGGAATACAATGATCAAATAGCAGTGCATTTCTCACAGGCTTCTTTATTCAGTCTTAAACCATTCTACACGTAGAATGTGTCAGTCTTGTATAGATTGGTTTTTTTCTGACTCATTCATTTTCATGGAGGCCTCACTTCCAGATTCTGAGGAAAATGCTGAAAAACAACCCACTTCTCCCAAGGAAAAAGCAGTAACATACAGGTGTAGGACAATTTAAATATATATAAAGGAAGAGATGTCTTCCAAAGAGATTATAGTCTACAGAAATACAGTTTTATTACAATTTATACCCAGTTGATATTATCCGAAAAATATTTAATTCCTCAATAACTTGATCCAAGTCACTCTGCTTTAGAGTTTTCCCCAAATTACAGGTTACTGGTTTTGTACTTGTATAATTGAAAGTCCTGCTGTTGAAGGCTTACAAAACCAAAGGGTAGAGATGAATCTGATAGTGTTTTATAAGAAAAAAAGAAAAAGAGAGTGCTGGACAAAGATTCTAGTGAAGTTTTGAAATTATCCATTAGTTTGGTTAGGGTCTGATATAAGAAGCCTGACCTCGACAGGAAATGAACAGATAACCTGTTATACTTGGGTACTTTCTATGTCTGGTCTTTCATAACACTCACACCAGCTCTGTGAGTTAAGATCATCGTCTCCCTTTGTCAGGAGAGAAAATAGAATCATAGAGGTTAGGTAACTTTCTCAAGCTCACAGAGTAAAGTAAATGGTAAAGATGGAATTTGTGCTTAAGTCTTTGTGATTCCAAACACTATGTTCTGTCTACCATACCATGTAATTTCTTCTAAGTAGGCAATTAGGATTGAAGAAATTTAAATTGTGCTTGGTAAGTGAAAGGCAAGTTGATATAACACCAGTGGCCAACACCATAATTTTAAAAGAAGAATCTTTTGAATATAAGAACTTTTGTATGACTTAAGCAGGAAAAACTATAATAAAACATGAAATTCTTTCTTCACTTGCCTCAATGAAAGAGTCATTTAAATGCCTATGCTTTTTCTGTCTTAGATTTTCTTGATTCTATCACTTCTGCACAGAAACCTTTCAACCAAGTCTGGAATAGTCACTAAAAAGAACCTAGAGATAACATCATAATTGTTCTCCTTTCTCTTTCTAGCTGGGTAAAAAAAATACATATTTAAAACAAATAGTTGTTTGAATAAATTAATGCTCACTTAAAAAAAATTTTATGTTTATTTATTTTTGAGAGAGAGACACAGCACAAACAGGGGAGGGGCAGAGAGAGAGGGAGACACAAAATCTGAAGAAGGCTCCAGACTCCAGTCTGTTAGCACAGCACCTGATATGGGGTTCAAACTCAAGAACCGTGAGATCATGACCTGAGCCTAACACACAGGCTTAACTGACTGACCCACCCAGGTGCCCCAAATTAATATTTAAAAAAATTCTACACATTATTTTCTCAAGCAGAGCTAATGTGTATGACCTTGGTCTGAATTCAAAGGCCTGTTGATATTTGACACATACTATGTCTCCTTCTGTCATTGTCCATTTTATTCCCATCATTCTTTACCTAATATTTAAAACAAACATATTTGAAGTAAGAAAAGCCTTTGGAAACTGTACTTAAGGGCAAGCATCTTTTACTATTTTTCCCTTGATGATTTGCAAGCAAAATAGAAATACTTCAATAAGCTATCAGGGAAAAAATAATCCATGTTCCAAAATTTTGGAAATTTAGTTTACTTTTCACCATCTTGGATATTTTTAGCAAGTATATGCATATTAAAGTTTGTCAAAAGTCCTCCAGGGAGAAACTCAAAATTTTTGTGGCCATGAAATACCCTGCCTCTTTTTTTTATAGTACTCCATAGAATAATAAACTTCAGCAAATGCTAGTGTGTAAAAGTGTCTGCCCAATGGCAATGATGCCCTACATATGAGTATTAGTCTGATGATTATCCCATGGCTCTCTAATAATACTTTTTGTATTATTATTTGTATTAATATTGGTAATACTCATTTGAATTATTGTTTGGGCAAACTTGTGAAATTAGCCACATCTAAAACATAGGGCTTCATGAATGTATGGATATGAAACATTAGTTTAATTATAAAATATATATGCTTTTAAATTAAACTGATAAATTTCTTCTATGCTTTTGAGATTTTAAGATTGTTATGTTTCTTGAGAAGTTCCATCTAGATAAAATTTATTTACTTTCATTTATTTAAAAAAAAATTTTAATGTTTATTTATTTTTGAGAGACAAAGAGTGAGTGGGAGAGGGGCAGAGAGGGAGACACAGAATCCAAAGCAGGCTCCAGGCTCTGAGCTGTCAGCACAGAGCCCAACCTGGGGCTTGAACTCAGGAACTGTAATCTGAGCCCAAGTCTGATGCTTAACTGACTGAGCCACTCAGGTGCCCCATCTAGATGAAATTTAAATAAACAACGTTAACCAGGGGCACTTGGGGCTCAGTCAGTTAAGCCTTGGACTCTTGGTTTCTGCTCAGGTCATACCCCAGATCCTGGAACCTGCTTCAGATTCTGTTTCCCTGTCTCTCTACCTCTCGCCCACTTGTGCTCTCTCTCTCTCAAAAATAAATAAACATTAAAAAAAATTTTGTCTGGAGGCACCTGGGTGGCTCTGTCGGTTGAGCATCTGACTCTTAATTTCAGCCCAGGTCATAATCTCACAGTTCATGAGTTGAAGCCCCGTGTCAGACTCTGCACTGACAATGCGGAGCCTTCTTGGGATTCTCTCACTCTCTCCTCTCTCCCTGCCCTTCTCTCTCTCTCTCTCTCTCTCTCTCTCTCTCTGTGTGTGTGTGTGTGTCTCTCAAAATAAATAAATAAACATTTAAAAAATATAAAAAAAACCTTTTGTCTGAATCAAAGGCACCCAAATTTCTATGGATTAAAAGGTTAAAGTAAGTGTGCAAATTTGACAGCTCTCTAAGGTCATGGACTTGCATGATTTATATTCCATTTTTCCCAGGATTTAGCGACTCAATAAAATATGCCAGAAGAATAAGTGAATGAATTAATGAATGACTGGTGGCAACTGTCAGTGTTTTTTATTCCCTCTGAGTAGGATCATGATAAAGTTTGCAATAAGACTACCTTCATATCCCTGACTGGCTCAAGATTTTTCTGATTGGGTATTCTGGATCTTGATAACAGTCAATATAAGAAAATGCACTAACTCACATAGGTGACTATTTCTTGTATGCATGCAATGGCATTATTACATTTTTATGAAGGTGTTGCTGTGTTGAGAATTGTTATTCATATAAATCCCCTTTAAATCAGTGACAACGGTTTATGTGGAGACAAGGTGACGGTGTTTCTTCCTTTCAAATCAAATTGTGGCATGGTATCATCAGCTCTGATTCTAAATAATGGTGCCTGTCTTTCTATCCTTTGCAGCCAGCTGTTGCAAACCCTGATATCATGTTTATTAAAATTCATATTCCATGGGACACGCTGTGCAAGTATGCAGAGAGGCTGAATATCAGGATGCCCTTCAGGTACTTCCGAATTTTACTTCATTCTATCTCAGTACATATTAAGATGAGTCTGTTTTCTGCAAAACTTTAGAGCAGTACATGTAACTCTTTCTATAGAGGAAATGCTTTTTCTCCCAAATTTTATAATAGGTTGGGCACTGTTTTTTTTCTTTTAAGATGCTTGCCAAATGTGGTAAACTTTATGGTCCCTTGGATGCTTCGTATCATTTCTCAGTGGACTTACCTAGAGGGAGGGAAAAAGTTGATCCCAAGATTAATCTCATTTCTTATTTCATATGGGTTGATAAAACTCTTACTGTTTTTGTGGAAGGCAGGAAGCATAAGGATGTAGCATCCATTTGTAAACAAATGCAGTGTTTTTTGTGGTGTAACAGTTACCAAGAATCATTCTTCAGTTGCAATTCAACCAGGTGGCTTTTCAGCTCTGTCCTCAGTACCAGAGTACAAAGGGAGATGAGAAGCCTACTCCATTCAACGACTTTTCCATTCTTCCTATAGGCAAGCAAAGATTGAATAGACATGAGTTTCCTTATATTGTGTATAAGGAAATCTGTTATATGTAGAATGAACCACTTCCTTCATAATTTCTCAAAGTAAAATTCAACAGTGTTCCTACTGTGTGCAAAAGATACAAACATTTATGCTTATTTGGAACTCAATGTGCTTCATCACTGATAAGAGGGTTTAGAAGGAGTAACCAGATATCAGTAAAAGAGCCTCTAAATAATGAATATAAATGAACAGTAAGAGCACAATGCAAAAATATAGAGAAATGTGTCAGACCTGGTAGCATGGAAGACGCCAGTTCTGGTAAGAGTGCTGACCTCCTCAAGTCTTATGACAAGCTTCTATGTTATTCAAGATAAAATATGAGATAGTGATTCCATCTTTTTAAAGTTTCTTTTTAATGTTTATTTATTTCTGAGAGAGTAAGACACAGAGTGTGCGCAGGGGAGGGGCAGAGAGAGAGGGAGACACAGAATCTGGAGCACAGTGCCTGATGCAGGGCTGAAACCCACAAATGGTAAGATCATGACCAAAGTCGGATGATTAACAGACTAGGCCACCCAGGCACCCCTGTGATCCTATCTTTTTAGTCATTTGAAACACCTCAGGCTTTGAAAGATGCAGACACAGTCATTGTCCACAAAACAGAAATTAAGCATTGGCAACTACTGAAGAATCTTACTACCACTGTTAGAATTGGATACCTAAATTGGCTCATATTCAAACTTGGCTAAGAGTTTAATAGTTCTCTTTAATATGATATTTAAGAGATAAGCAAATAATACCTCAAAAAGCTTGGCAAGGAATAGTTAATATTTTTTTAATGTTTTTATTTATTTTTGAGACAGAGAGAGACAGAGCATGAGCAGGGGAAGGGCAGAGAGAGAGGGAGACACAGAATCCAAAGCAGGCTCCAGGTTCTGAGCTGTCATCACAGAGCCTGATGCAGGGCTCAAACTCACAGACTGTGAGATCATGGCCTGAGCTGAAGTCAGACGCTCAACCGACTGAGCCACCCAGGTGCCCTGGCAAGGAATAGTAATATTAACAATAAAAATCATAAGACGATAAAGAAAAGTCTTTCTAATTCTTCAGCATGTATATAAATGATAAGATATACCTAAGAGAACCTGAAGTCTGTACATTTCTATGAATCTTGGTTCCTAGAAGCAAATAAGGGTCTATGAGATGTTACTTGTGTTATAATTAGATAGTTTGAGGTCTACAAAGGACTGCTTTAAATTCAAGTCATTTTATTGAACTAATTTTGAGAGTATAGCTTGACAAGTATATACTTGTAGTATTCTACATTTCTTAACATCTGAGGAATTTTACCCCTTTGACACTGTGTCATCTTCTAAAAAATCTTGAAATACTTGCCTGGGATATATTAAAGGTGATAATGGGAGAATATTTGCTATTTGCTCTATTTTATTTCTTCTTATTTGGTTTGAACATATTCACATGACATATAATCATGCAGAATTAAAACAATGTAATAAATTTTAACCTATGAAATTAAAGAAGGATTTTACAAATAGTTCTGTTCAAACATTGCACAGATATGGTAATTGATCACCTTTGTTTATTTATGATGGAAGTCAAATTTCATAAACTATTCTGAAACTCAACTTGAAAATATTTTCTATGAGCTTTGAAACTCATATAAATCTTTTTACACCTTCCACTTCTTATCTTAAGAAGATAATTGAAAAATGTGTAAAGACATTCCTTGAAGTATCACTTAACAATTGTGGAAAATGGAAATATCTTCTATGTTCAACAGTAGAGGATTTCAGTATATTTCAGTAGAGGATTTCAGTATACTCTTGGACTGGAATATAATTCATTTATAAAATGAATGGGTATACAATTTCTTAATGACTATAAGGAAATAGTAAATAATAAAATTTAAATTATATATATATTATGATATGTAATTACTTAGTGTAATTGCAACAATGTAAAATGCATAGACATAAAATAGGAAGAAACTATAATATGCTAAAAATGACTGCTCCTAATGGGGGATTGTGGGTACCATTTATTTTATTTATATGATTGTAAAATTACCGATTTTTAACAAATTCTAACTTGACTGCATGATATAAACACAGGATGCAAAAGAAGTAGGACACTCAGGGGATCCTGGGTGGCTCAGCCTGTTGAGTGTCTGACTTCGGCTCACGGCACGATCTCACATTTCATGAGTTTGAGCCCCACATCGGGCTTGCTGCTGTCAGAGCAGAGCCTGTTTTGGATCCTCTGTCCTCCTCTCTCTGCCGCTCCTCCACTCATGCTCTGCCTCTCAAAAATAAACGCGCGCACGCACACGCGCACACACACACACACACACACACGCATGCACAAAGTACAACACTCAAGACAATGACCTAGTGTCTGATATCATGATGAAATTGCTAAAAAGTTTCCAAATTCATCTTAACTAATCAGGTGCCTTCATCCTTCCCTAGTCCTGTGATCTCACCATTGTTTCAAAAAAGAGTTGTAATTAAATTCATGTACAAAGCAATTTCCTCTTAGATCTAAAAGGAGGAAACCTTTGAAGTCTATCACAAAGTGTCCTGTTTCTGTGGGTTTCAGCACTCGGGTACAGTTCAGAATCAGTAAACATTGTGTGTAAACATCTCACCAAGTGGGGCGTCTGGCTGGCTCAGTCTGCAGAATTTAATTCCTTTGTTTTCTTTTTCTTAGAAGTTCATTAAAATGACAGTTACCTTGTCGGATTGTGGGTGTCCTCGGTTGGTATGACGTAGAGCTTAGGTCTCCAGGCTGTGTGCCATGGTGTCCTGACCCAGGATGACTTTTGGAGAAAATATTCTGTTCAGATAGATATTGTTTTCTTTTTTTAAGTGATATTCTTTTTTTTTAATTTCCTGGTAAGACTGCATTTGAAAGAAGAGTTCTGATAGATCCAAAGAAAGAAATATGAAAACCCTGAAATGTAGGCCCTTACTATTTCTTCTTTTTGATGTTGTGGCTGAAATTTCTTCTTTATAACATGTTTTTAAAAATAATGTTCACATGGGGTGCCTGGGTGGTTCAGTGGGTTAAGCGTCCCACTCTTGATTTCGGCTGAGGTCATGATCTCATGGTTTGAGAGATGGAAGCCCACTTCGGGCTCTGTGCTGGCAACAAGGAGCCTGCTTGGGCTTCGTTTTTCCTTCTCTCTCTGCCCCTCCCCCACTTGCACTCTCCGTCTCTCAATAAATAAACATTAAAAAAAATAATAAAATAAAATAAAATAAAATAATGTTTACAATGGCTACATACTAAAACTTTTGGGAAATACCATTGGTACTCTCATGATTTAATAACATAAATATTAGAAAATATGCAACATTTCCAAAATGTATCAAAGGAATACTAGTTTCACAGGTTCTTAAGAAAAAACTATCCTGTAAGCAAATATATTTCTGAACTTTTGAGTTAAACAGTAAGTTTATTTATTGTAGATTCTCATTCTGCCTTTAAAGTATGTTATAATCACCTGGGAAACAGTAAAAATCAAGTCTCCAGGAACTCTCCCCCTAGACATCATGGAATATTAATTCTGGAAGAGCAGGTATATACATTGTTAACAAGCATCCCACATGATTCTGATGCAGATGGTAAAGAAATATTGTCTTGGCAATTTTAATATTTTAATAAATCTTACCATTTTTAAAAGTTAGTTATACAAAGCACCCTTTCCATTTGATGATGGGATTTTTTTATCTTCATATCATGGTGTTCTTGGGAAAACAGTTTGACAAATCCTGGAACACAGAGTTTTCGTGGAACACTTTCCAGAGCAGTTTAAATAATGGATGTAACATTAACTCCTTAGTAACTTCTCTTTTATTTTTAAGGTACACATGAAAATTGGCATAGCCGTCACCTCGTAAAAAGAGAATGCTACACAAGCATAAGCTAAATGGCAAAGTGTTTTTATAACGGCTGATTCAGTTTCCACTTGTCAACTGTAACCACATTTAAGAACATATATACTGACTTAAAATCAAAATATGCAAGAATAACAAAGAACTTAAACAGGAAAAGCCCATATCTCTTTTTAGGGCAAGGGTTTTTAAAAAATTTATGCATAAAAAAATTTACCCATGTTTGGCTGTCCTGCATATTTATTCAGTGTTGAAACCTACATGTTATATTTCACAAAGAAAAATTGCAAATTTATTCAGAATAAATTATTAGAGTTATAATCCGGTCTGCCAAAGGTTTCTGCTTTTTGTATGAACATGAAATGTGAGCATTTTATCTAAATTCTCTGCTTAAATATATGTGTAGAATTTTATATACCTAAATTTTCTAGCTATTTCTTTTTCTGATTACTATTCCAAGTAAATATGGCCTTGATGTTTCAAAACTACCCAAGAAAAATTCAGAGGATAAAAATAGTTCAAATTTTCTTATTTTTGTCCTATCAGCAAGGACTTGATGTTTCAAAACTACCCAAGAAAAATTCAGAGGATAAAAATAGTTCAAATTTTCTTATTTGAGACTTGATGTTTCAAAACTACCCAAGAAAAATTCAGAGGATAAAAATAGTTCAAATTTTCTTATTTTTGTCCTATCAGCAAGGACTTAGTCTGTGTTTTCCACATTCCAGAAATATCATGTGGTTCAAAGATGATGCTTATTCATTCTTAACTTTCATATGAAAAGAGTCAAACATATTGTAAGCCAACTCAGCCATCTCCTAGCTCTCTGTTTGAGTTCCCTGATGGGATTCTTAAGCTTCTCCCACAAATATTTTAAACACAGTAGATTTGAGGGAGGGAGATGTTTTTAAAACATTAAGAATAATATTTTTATCATAATTGGGATTAAACTTAGATCACTTTTATATGCAAAGGATCCTTCACTCAAAAATATAATAACATAGGAACATTCAGACAGCCCAATATATGAAATAATTAAGAGTGAAATAGTTCTGGGGTGCCCGGGGGGATCAGTCAGTTAAGTGTTTGACTTCAACTCAGGTCATGATCTCACAGTTTCCAAGTTCAATCCCTGCATAGGGCTCTGTGCTGACAGTTGGGAGCCTGGAGTCTGCTTCGGATTCTCTCTCTCTTTCTTCTCTCTCTGACCCTTCTTCGCTCCACACTGTACCTCTCTCTCTCTCCCAAAAATAAACATTAACAACAATTAAAGAGTGAAGTAGTTCTGTTTGACAAGGAGCAGGGGACGTAGGGTTCCACCCATGTGACTGCCCATCTCCCTCAGCCCCGTGGCTGTGTGAAACACTGGTTGGAAACAGTGGTTCACATAACAATTTACTTATAGTTTTGAGTGGCAGTTGTAAATAGGTGGGTAGGTAGATAGGTAGATCGATGCTGTCCTGATGCAAGGTATAAAATAGAATCTTTCAAATGAAAAATTCAGGGAAAAATAAAGAAAGCTCTATCTATGAATAATATGTAATTAATAAAAGTGGAGGATAAATAAACAAGGTGGAGGATTATGGGTAGAAAATGATATGGTCCTGCAGGTTCATTTGTGAGGAAGAATTAAGGAAAATTACAGGTTATTATGGATTTCAAGGATTAAAAATACACTTGTGTATTGTTGGGAGAAAAACAAAATGTCACCAACCCAGGAAACTTCACAAAGGAGACACTTGTATTAATGAATAAGCATTAAATCAGAATGTGATGTGCATCACAGGCAATTCTCCAACAGATTGTAAAGACAGAAGGAAATTCCATCCTTTAATATAGCCAAACAGATAAGCAATATCCAATCCTCAAGTAAGAGGACACAACAGCAATAATTGTCCCACATAGTTTACCCTAAATTTGACTGGGGATTAGAGTGTTAGTTATTTGGGAAAAGTGAGTCTCTTAATTTTTATTTGCTTTCATAATATTAATGGTCTAAAAAGTATGTATATTCACTTTTTATAACTTCATTCCTTCATTTTTCCTTATTGTTCCCAAAACATTTCAAAAAAATGTTTATGAAAAATTTCAAACTAGAGCAATAAAGATAAATGTAGAATCGTGTTTAATCCAAACGTCCCTCCCTTGCTTTTCTAATATACCTCACCATACCTATGGTCAATAATTATAATTTTTATCTCCTCTAAATAACAGTCCTAGATTTTTTTGTGCTGAAAATTATTTTAAACTAATTTCTACATTTTTAGCTTTTAAAATATATATATAATACCTCATTTAGCAAATATTTATTAAATGCAAAGTGGTCTCAGGCCTTGAAGGAAATAAATTAAACTGTAAATTAAACACTTATCAGCCATCTGAGTGCTTACTGTTTATCAAATGATGTACCAAGTATACACCAGGAATACAAAGTGAAATGAAATAAAACTACTATCTTCAAGAAGCCCAATCTCCTGTAGAAGATAATCAGTAATCAGTTATATAATGATGTCTAAATAATGCAAGCCAATCTGTGTACAGGAAGTTCAGAAAGAAGATGGGTTTATATTCCAATGGGGATTGAATTATGTATGCACGCAAATTTCTGTATATTTGAAAAAATGAAATGGGGAGATAATTAAATGAGTTTAAGATGGATGTAGCAAACCTTGAAATTCCACATTTGAATTTAGTATTGAGGTATGGCAAGGACAACTGAAAAAAATTCTTTTCTAGCAATATAACCAGTGTTTGCAATGAAATGCAGTAGTACAGAAGGTTTTCAACTTTTCTAAGCAGTTAATAACACAGTTAGGACCACATATTGATTGTCCTGACTCAACCCTGCTTTCTAGATACCACACAGGGAGGAATTTACTGATCCTCTGAAATGGGTTTTGGTGGGTGGGGATAAAGAGTCATTTTAGAAGGCCCAGACTATGAGATTCCTGCGCTCCAAAATGAGGATGTGGTAAGAATCTTTTAAGAGTTGAATTAACCCCTGTCACCAGAATTTTTAGTTTGTTTAAAATCAGACATGGTATACACCTACTTAAAACAAACTACTCCATGTTTTCCCTTTGTAATTCATTCAAAACCTTAGAATCAGTGGTAGGACCCCTTGTTATCTGTGCGTGTTCATCATCCCTTTTACCACTATGCTCAACTTGCAGTTTATGCTTCAGAGATTACTGAAGTAGTTGCAGTTTCCTGAATCTTGCAATACTTGGTGTTGCTCCCGTAATTATGTCAAGAATACCATGTCCTAAGTATTTTATTCAGAGGATGACTCTTATGCATGTATCAAGATTCAACACAGAAAACACATGCTCTAAGAAGGTTTGCCTGATTCCTTTCTCCTTCATCTACAAACACTAATTGAGATCCGTTCCAATGTACACGCATAGCCCTCTCTGTTTTCCTGCCTTATCACACTTTATTATAGCTATCACTTATCTTTGCAACTATAAAGGAAGCTCTTTGAGGGTAGATACCCTCTTTTTTTGTCTAAATTTTTAATGGTTATACTTTAACATACCTTGCAAAATAATAAGCATTCGTTACATATATGTTTAGATGGATAGAAATATAAATGGATGGATGGATGGATGGATGAAAGACTTCATATAACACGTAAGCCAATGATCCAGTTCCTATGCACTGTGTAGCAGAAGACAGAGTCAAAATATGGACTTAAAAATAAAATATTCAAAAGTGATGTATTGATGTATCAGAATTCTTTGCTTATTAACTTAGATTCTGAAATTAAAACAAGGCATATTCAGAGTTCTGACTCTATTATATTGGCTTATTTCATGTATTTAATAGGCGGGCGGAAGTTCGAGTGTTAAAATACTCAATGTGGTTGAATGTAGTCACTCTCTGGTTTCTCTTTTTTCACGTGACTCTCTTCAGCTGTATCCATTATTTTTCAGGAAAAAATGCTATTACACTGACCGGAGCAGCAAATCAATGGGCAGGTTAGTGGTGATGTGTAATTTGTTTACAACCAATCTGTCATTTGGGAAAAAGAAATAAAAAGAAGACATTCAATTACCCACATCAGCAGTTGTAAATTTTAGGAAGAGAAACTTTTCTGATTTGTTCTACAATTTCCAAAATGACACCAAATTTAACCATGTTTACAATAAGATAATCTATTTTTTTTTTCTACTTACCATTGCCATTTCTGGAATCCTCTCTTGATGTAATGTTGTGGCAGGAGAATTTTAATTGCCAGTTAGCCTCTTAGGAGATTTTAATGTAAAAAATAGTTATAAAACCAGGATTGATGGGTAAACGATGACCCTCTAGAGTAATAGAAGAACAGACAGGGCAAAAATCTTCTGGCTAATTCAATTTAAATCTCTTATTTGACAAAGGTGGTCAAGGAAAGACTAGCATCCAGAGTGACAAAGTGGTTTATCAAGGCCACACAGCATCTTTTTGAATCACAGACCTACTCTTATTTCACCAACTGAGCTGCCTCTCATATTCTAGCATTCAAAACAAACTTTTCTTCAAGAGCATCATCTCAAAACTTCTCTTTAAATATTGTGGTAACAGTAGCTATGACAAAGGAATTAATCAAACCACAACCTTGAGACAGGAGAAACTCTCCCACCTGAATCACTTTGGCCCTGTTTCACTGAGGAAAATGAGCTTTCATTTAATGGATGCTAGAAACAAAAGGCTTCTTACACTTGGCTGTTTTTCTGCTTCTTGCAAAAGAATTCGTTAACGAAAGCGGAATGTCAGTGTGACAGAATACACTCTATTGAATAATGTTGCAGGATATTACAAGTCAGAATGACACAAAACTAGAATCATATAGTGTGAATATCAGAATGCTTTAGGAAAGGATTCCATAAATGTAATTCCTTTACCAAAGAAAGTGGCTGAATATAATTTGGGACATTAGAATAGGAAAAAGTTTAATTTTAGGATAGGGGAATGTTGGACTCTCTTAAGCATTAAATTTAGATGTGGTAGGAACAGGTGACAGGAAAAGTAAATCATAGGGGGAAAAATTTGAAGTTAGAATGAATATTAAAGGAACTAGTACTTAAAAGTCTCTTTAAAATAATAAAATTATTATTTATGCTCCTTAGCCAGGTCAGACTTTTCTGTTTGTCAGGTTAACATGGTCAGATTTAGAATGAGTTTTTATCATTTCCCTTGGACATATTTGGTCCTCGTCTGTGTAGCAAATTTTCAAAATTATTTTTCTATAATAAAGTAAAAGTCATTGGAATGTCACAACATACAAATTTACAACTGCAGAGGGTGTTTTGTTTTGTTTTGTTTTGTTTTGTTTTGTTTTGTTTTGTTTTCTCTACATGAGCCTGCATCATGTTGGATGTATTGATAACACATCTGGGTTAAGTTCAGTGTGCTCTATAGAATTAGTGAGATTTTGCTACTACATAATTAGTGGGTTTTCTGATAAACATCTTTCTTTCAGAGACTTGCAGAAGGATAAAACCCTGTATATTAAAATAGCAACGAATTTCTATGTAATATTATATAATTTAGTTTTAGTGCGCACTTGCTTTTGGAATGTGTGATAAACGTGTATATTAGACTCTATAGAAAACATTTTTAATAGTGGAAAAAGTATTTTTTTTCTGTTTTGGTCAAACTTAAAAGTAAACTAGAAAAATAAACACCATATTGTATATCATAATATGTTTTATTATCTTTTGTGTTTGTTATTATTTTCTGTTTAATTTCACAAAATGAAAATTCAGTTATATTATTCCAAATAATTCTTAAACTACTTTAAGCATTACTATAGCCTACCTCTTTACAATTTACTTACTACAAATAGTGATAAGTATTTACTGACTTTTTGGATGCATCTGGGAAGGGTACAAATAAATAGGACGGGCATTTATAAATGTATATGACATACTAAACTGAGAAAGAGAATGTCCTGTTATTTGCTTGAGTGTAGACTTTCAATTAAGGAAATGACTGATTTTGATATTTTTCAGACTTTAACTTTGGAGAAGAAATTTAAGTGTTTTCTCGCTTTCTTTTGTGTGTGTGTGTGTGTGTGTGTGTGTGTGTGTGCGCGCGCGCGCGCACGTGGTGACAACCATCATTATAAAAATTTAAAACCTAATTTGTATACAGTTGGAAAGAGAGAAATGAAAATCAGTTATGTGCACCTAGATTTCACTTGTGCTTTTCCTTTATTGGAGTGGGAAAGATATTTTGTGCATGGGTATTTTGACCAGTAAACATTAGGTGGTGAATAATGTACAGGCAATTATCCAGCTTTTCAAGATCATCATTTCTCCTGGCAGTTTGATAGAAAATGGCTGTAGTTTTATTATTGCTGCTATTTATCATTTGTTTACAAAGCGTTTTCACATTCAGTTACCAAGGCATCTTCAAAATAACCCTTCAGGGAGGCAAAACAAAGAGTAACTGGTTTTGCAGATCAGGGAAAATAAATGACCATTATCACCAATCTGCACCACCCTGTGCCTCATTCCCCGGCTTTCACAGCTGGTTGGGTAGAGCCTGTGCTCTGACTGGGTTCTTTTGGCCCTTTAACCAGATATCTTACCAATTTCCAAGAATTCTCTGCTTTCCATTGATGTTAGCAAAGGAACTTAAAGCTCCATTAGGAGTCATCTCCACAATGTGCCATCCATGAAGTCTTGAGTCCGTAAGATGGCCAAGGTGACACAGATTCGCTAGAGTGTAGATAAAGCATTAGATTATGTTGGTGATGTGTTGGTGAGACTGATACTAATAGACAGAGTAGTAACTCTCTTTCCTTATTATTATCATAAACATTAGTGAGTATTTACTGGGTGGATTCAGGTGTTACATATTTAATTCTCAAAATATCCCACCTTTTAAGATAGGAGAAAATTGAATGAGAATCAAGGAAATTGAGTAATAATCCAAAATTTTGCATCCCATGATTCAAATCCAGACCTGACCACATTTCACTATCAGAATCATTTGCTTCCTCGTGGGAAGTGTATATGAAAAGTCTTAATTATAATATTGTTTATTTTTGTAGAAAATCAGTGATGGCGTGAGAGCCTTTTTATTTTTTAAATGTTTTTAAAGTTCACCTCCGCTTCTAATATGTTTGTATGTTGTCAGAGATAGGCCCTCAGGATCTGTAGTTCATCAGCATTTCCTAAGTCCAGTCAGAATGTATCCTTCTATTTGATCCTTCCAGCCACCTAACAAGGTAGGACAGATAGAGTCACTTCCTCTCTCTAGAGATGAGGAGCCTGAAACTCCAAGATTGAATTTGCCAATTTCAGTAACTGACAAATTAGGTCCTGGGACGCTCATCCTCCACCTTCTACCCCATTGTTTCCCTCACTGTGCTAAGTCTGAAAAGCTGGAGTGATTGCCATATAATCCATTCAGTGATTTGTAAGTGTCTGTGCACTAGTCGCTGAAATATGGAGATATTCTGTGATTTCGGAAGCTTTTGTTATCATGAGAAGAAGCAAAGTGAACACCTCAGATATTGCTCATGTATTATTCTAGGCTAGAAAGTAATTCTTTGGTCCCTCCCAAACCAAAAATGACTTGGCATCTGTATGATAACCTACCTGGCAAAGGAAAGGTCCAGACTCTCCACATGCCAAACTTTAGGTCTGGAATTGATTGCTATTTCAAATGATTCATACTAATTTTAGCATAACAGATTTGAATGAAATAACTCCTAAGATACACTATTAGCTGCCTGCACATTGCTATACTGAATTTTTTAAAGCGTAAGCAGAGCTGACCAAGCAGATATTAAGAAGCATTGTATTTGTCTAGGAAACTATTCTCTCCTGCTACTTTGAGTCTTGCTATTGCAGAAGAGCCCCAACATTGGTAAAGATGGAACCTTGTAAGTAGTGTGTAAATATTGTGCTATTTTTAAGTAAACATAATTACTATAGTCACTCAGAATTAAGTTTTCAGAATCAATCTCTGGAGTCTATGTCTCTTTCTTTTGCTTTTTTTTTTCTTTGTAAAGTAAAGATGATTCCAGTCAGTATGTATACATAAGAACTGGGTTATGACTGTAATCTAAAGCTGAGACCGAACGAAGAAGTATCCTGATGTAAAATTTCCTGAAACAGTATCTTAATGTCATATATTTAGTGTCTGTGCTAAACCCATCACTCAAAGTGCAGCCAGTGGATAGCAGCATGGGCATCCCCTGGGAGCTACTTAGAAATGCAGGATCTTAAGCCCCACCCTGGGCCTACTGAATTAGCTTTTTACCAAGATCTTCAGAGGATTCGTTTGCCCATCAGTCTTAAAAGTACTGCGAAGGCTCCTTGCCTCAACTTGTTAATAATCAAGCTTAAGAAGACACCAACTTACAAGTCTCCAGCAAAGTCAATATGTTTTTGATGAGTGAGGAACCTGAGGCAAGAAGTTAAGTAACATCTGTCAGTTTGCACAGCTCCCGTGGCGCCATGCTGCCTTTGAACTGTTTTGCTTGACTCCAAAGCCCTTGCTGTTTCTATCAAGGCAGAGGCTCACAGCTCTGCTGGGTGTGTTGTACTCATTTCTTTCTTTTTTTTTCTTTCCTTTCTTTTTTTTTTTTTTTTTTCTTTTTGGTAGGGCCACATTGCTGTAGATTTTTCAAAGAATCAGGGAATAATCGATAGCTACATATGTATAGGTATACATACATACATCTATGCACTCACAACTTTGATAGGTGTGTCATGCTTTTATTGTGTTTATGCTCTTTCCTACCACTGTCTCTATATATGATGATTTTTTAATATTTTCCATAAGATATTTTGCATAAGGATAACCTAGTTACACTGACTTTAAGCAAATGCAAGGTTTGCTTTGGTTTGAAATTTATGTCTTTTGTGTGAGAACGAAAGAAATGCACGTGTGTGGGTATGACTGTCTTTTTGGAACTCCTTTCCTCGCCCCCCACCCCCCCCGACCTCGGAATGGTGATGGAAGGTAGGCATGACTCTGGAATGCAACCTAATCTAGTTCATGTGACTTTGTTCCAGTGTGCAAAATTATTTTAGAAGGATAAAAAAATGGATGTCCCAAAACCCAATGGTTCTCGACAAGTCAGCTTTTCCACACCTGGAGGAATCAGACTGCTATACAGGCCCCTTCAGCCGTGCACGGATTCACCAGTAAGTTCACATTTCTTTTTCATCCACCACCTGCCTCGATACCTTTCAGTATCTAGGAGTTTTTGATAAAGTAAAAATACCCTGGAACAGTTCCATTGTTTGCCAAATAAGTCAGAGAATGTATCATTTTATTAAAACGTTTTTATACTTAATTTACCAATAGCACTCAGTGAGCATTATTAATTCCTGATCAGCTGATTTAGGGACATTCAAGTAATGAATATAATTAATTGTAAACTCATGGGCCAACAGTCTAGCTCCCAGTTCTTTCAAAATAATTATGATGGTGGTAAATACCCAGTTAAAGTAACAATAATGGTAATATGAATAGAATTGCTATTAAATAACATGATTGAATATGGATTATTCTAATTAATAAATTATATATAATTACATATAATTAATATGTATTTATTAGTTTAATCCACTTGAGTCTAATTGTATGAAACTAAGATGAATGAGAATTTTTTTAGGGACTTGTTGCATAATTCTTTGTCTACATCCCAACAAGTCTCTATTCCTAAATTCATTCTACTAGTATTTATTGAGTTTTTTCATAATAAAAATTGACGATATGACACAGTCCCTGTCTTTATAGATGTTGAGAGGCAGGATGAAACAAATGAATTAAATCAAATATTTGAGAGGAGAGAGTTCCCATTAATTATTGCCTCTGTAACATGTCCAGTGGTCCAGAATCCCGTTTCATACTGCCTCTCAATGCTCCAATGTCTCACACTGTGCATTTCCCTATCTTTATGTTTATCCTATATTATCTAATTATTACTTTACACTTCTGTCTGCCCTGCTACACTGGGAATACTGTGAAGACAGGGACTGCAACTTATTTGTTAATTTATATACCATGTGTTTTCTCCCTCTATAATGCAACTCCATGAAAAAATTGAACTTAACCTTCTAAAGAAATATTTGTTCACAGAATTCTGAACCAATCTGATGGTAGAAGAAGTGTGTGGACACTGCTTCTGATTATTAGAATTAACAGAGCACAGAGCAGCTATGGTAACTTGGTGCATAGTCAGGTACAAATCAAAAAGCACAATATCAAAATCCTGGAGGCTAATAAAATGGACAAGTATACAGATTAGCATGAAACAAAGCAGAGTAAAATCAACGTGTTAGGAAAGACACAAATACAATGCACATTTGTACAAGAGAGGGGGAAGCTACATCCAGAGGAAAGGATCTAGGAAGCCTTTTTGAAGAAGATAGTCCTTTTCAGCAGGTAAAAATGTGGAGGAAGGTGGAGAGAGGTGGGGAGAAAGACATTAGAGACAGCAAAATGCCGAGACAGCAAAAGAAGTGTGACATTTTAAGGTGTGATAAATTCTACAATTTGAACAATCAGATGCAAGAAGCCAGAGCTGTAGGGGATCAGACTGAAGGAGAGGCTGAAATGCAAAAATAGAAACCTGAGAAGAAAATGAAAAATTTAATTATGCACGTAATGCTGAAACATTAAGAGTAGGAGTGCTCTAAGAATCATAACTATGCTGGAAAGGTCAGGTTGGAAATTGGACAGCCAGTTAAGAGGACATTCTTCTCATAACCTAGGCAGTAGGACCTAGTAGCTCAAAGCCAGAGAAGGGCAGTTCAGGTATAAAAGTTGATTAGTTCAGCAGTTATTTGAATATGGATGGTAAAGAGAAAACAAGAATCATAGAAGACCTAATACTTCAGTACTAAGTGCCAGAAAAAAAATGGCAGATTATTAGTCACAGAGATAACTGGAAAAAGGAAGCAGTAGAAATTGAGCATGCTTCCATTTTTTTGAGGCTCCCGGCATATGACAAAGTAGATGCTAAAACAGACCCTTCTTTTCCTGTCAAGACCACCCTTTTGCTCTTTACTTGTTGGCTCTAATATGGTTCCTCTTTGCAAAGCTTCCTACCTGGGTAGAGTACAGGGCATGAATGGAAAGGGAGAACTATTGTCACTCGTTGCTGAACTTCTAAAAACAAGACAAATTAGCTTGGAAGGTGTGGTATGGGCAAATTATATCAATTTTTAATGTGTTCTATTTGGCACTATATTGCTTAAGGGAGTACAAAATTTACAGGAGCCAATGGACAATCTAATGCTATCCTTGTTTCATGCTAAACAAGAAATATGAGGACATCCAAGCTTCCTTATAAACTGAAAGATACTTAAATGAATATTTGATAATGTCTGTATTATTTATAAGTATATTTTGTCTCTGCCAATTGATTTTTTTTAAGAGGATGGTTTGACTTACTATACCTCTCATGCATTAGTTTTAATGGGAGAACAGATGGATGAAGACCTACGAATTTGTAACTGTTGCTGGACTCTGTGCTCTGCTTTGAATATTAAAACAAATCCCTTATCTTAACAGCTTCATAATAAACAATAAGGACACATTCTTCAGTAATGCTACTCGAAGCAGGATAGTCTATCACATGCTACAGCACACCAAATATGAAAATGGAATATCAAAAGTGGGTAAGAACACTAATTAAAAATATAGAAAGGGTAGAATTTGCTGTTACTAATTATATCCAGAAATATTTATTTTGACATCTGAAGCTTTGCCCTCATGTGTTAAATATGAGGATATAATGCATTGAGCACAAACTCTAAGTATTCCCTTCTTCAGCCTTTCAGTAAAACAGAACTAAATAAAACAATAACAACAAAAACTTCTTCAAGGGCATTTAGCCATATGTATCATATCAAAACATGAAGAGTGCTAACACTTTGGAACAGAAATTTCATTTCTTGAAAATTTTCTTAAAGAAATAATCAGACTTTTGAATAATATATGTAGAAGTTTGTTAATAGTGGCTTTGTTTTATAAACAAAGATTAGAGTAGAATAAAATTGTAAACAGTTTAATTGTCCATCATTAGGCACTGACAAAAGTTAGCTTCGTTGCCATAAATGCATCCATTTAAAACTGTTATTCTTAACTCAGTTCTTTTTTTTGCATTATTATTTTCCATATATTTATTTATTTATTTATTTACACACATATATATAATATATATATAATTTATTGTCAAATTGGTTTCCATACAACACCCAGTGCTCATCCCAACAGGTGCCCTCCTCAATGACCATCACCCACTTTCCCTTCTCCCCCACCCCTCATCAGCCCTCAGTTTGTTCTCAGTATTTAAGACTCTCTTATGATTTGCCTCCCTCCCTCTCTGTAACTTTTTTTCCCCCTTACCATCATCCCCCATGGTCTTCTTTTAACTCAATTCTTAACTCTTGACTCAAATTTATCAAACATCTGTTATATGCTATATGTCACAAAAAGCATATGACACAGACCCCTTACTTGTGGAAAATTGAAAATTAGTGGTTAGTTCTCCATTTACTGACTTTGAAAGAAATCTGCAATGTATAGTCATGTGAAAAAAAGGACAGATTAAAAACTGTAAGTCTAAAAAACCCCAAATAAACAACAAACTATAAGTCTAATGTAATCCCATTTCCTAAACGCACATTTATAAAAAGATAAAAGTCTGAAAGAATGTATATACAACTTTTTAGAAATTATCTCTAGAAGGTGAAATAACAGCTAATTTTAACTTTCTGAATTTCTGTGTTGCTTAAATGTGTAGCAGTATGCTGCTACTACATGTATATTGCAAAAGAAAATTTAACCTAGAAAAATTAAATGAAATTGCAGTTTACGTAGTGCAGAGCAGAAAACAGTGGGTAACAGTCGAGCTGGTCTTTTACTTATTAGGGTGAAAATTACAAGACATGAAAGAGATTCAATGTTAGTTATGTCCTAAAATCCTTACAAATGAAAAGTTGACACACACTGGAAACTTGGACCAGTCTCTACTGAATTGTACTAAAATATAGTGCCACAGAAGTCAAATGTACTATGTCAAGTCATTTTTTTCAAGTCAGTCATTTTTTTAAAAAGGAAAGTTCAGACTTTGGTTCTCCTCTGATTAATAATTTACTTATTGCAGAGTAGTCAAAATAGCTAATTTGGATACTAAATCCTTACAAAAAAAAATTGACACCTAGTTTTCTACATAAGAAATAAAAATAGAGGAATCCAGAATACAGGTTAAAAGTGTGTCTAAATGATAGCATTATGTGCTTATGTAGTCTTTATGACATTTCAAATGATTGCAAAGATATTATGCCCTTTGTGTAACATACAGTATACACAGAAGAGTATAAAAATAAAATTAAAAGTCCCCAAACCCAGTTGTCACTCTCCCAAAATGATACTGAATATATACATAATAAACTTGCATAATTCTAATAATGATGTGTGTGTGTGTGTGTGTATACATATGTATATATGTTGTGTTATATATGTGTATAATATATGATGTATATATATCATTATTAGAGTCATGCAGTGTTTATGCTTTTCTGTCCCTCTTAAAAAGTATTTATGAATATTTTATCAAGTTGTTTAGTATGTCTGAAACATTGTAAATAGTTGTACAATATTCTATTCTAGGCATTCAATAAATTGCAGTTATTTACTAAGCACCTTATATAAATGTACCATAATAATTAAATGATTTCCCAATTTTGGATGTACAATGATCTTATTCTTTACCAATGTAAACAATACTGCAACAAAAGTTATTCTCCCCAAGTTTCCCAATATCTAATCTTACAAAGACAGTAAGAGAATGTCCATTTCACTACACTGTCACTGAGATGGAGGAGATTTTAAGAAGTGTCACATATTGCTGTTTGTCTCTTTGGTTCAGTATTAAAGATTTCACAAGACCAATATCCTTCTGAAACATTTTTTCTTTTTTGAGAGGACACCTCCTTGGCTTTTTTGACCAAATGTTGTTGTTGTTTTGAGGCAGAAAAAAACCCTGCTCCAGTTTCATGTGATCCCAAATAAATGGTATTAAAATGCCTCCTATTTCGTGATCTGGCAAAGTGCCATATGTTAGTACCTTAGAAATCTCCTTGCTGAATGTTGTCAGGACACAAATAGATTCTTTAGTATCAGTCTTTCACAACCCCACTGCCCTCAGAGGGGATGTGGCTATGGGTGTTGTTTGGGTTGCTTTAAGTTGTTAAGTTACTTTGTTGTCCCAAGTATATGTGTGTTTCCCCAGAGGAAAGTCTTCTTTCAACAGACTCAAAAACTGTTTTTTTTTTTCTCTTTCCAGGTATCTGTAAACTTATAAATAATGGCTCATATATAGCAGCTTTTCCTCCACATGAGGTAATTTTGAAATACAATTTCAATTAAAAAAAAGTTTCTCATGATCAAAATGCTGATTTTTTTTTTTTAAGTCTGGCTGCCGTCTTGTGAGAGGATTCAGTCAGCAAGTGGCCCTGGGCCTCTCTGAGTCCCCATTATGATCTCTGGCTGCACACTGGCCCCTGTGCTCCAGAACCTTTGTGCAATTTGTCCCATATTAGGAGTCGTGGCCCCAGAGAGAACTCAGGAACATTGTTCAACCACTCTGACCTCCTTCCTCTGTTCCAACACAGAGTTCTATGCTTGACCCAGCTTGGGATCCGTACCACTCCCAAACAGGGCAGGTTCTGGTTTGTGCCTAAGACAAACCCAACAACAAAAACCTATACCCCATTATTTACGTGATTCTCTGCCAGGTTATTACCTGTTTACTAATTTTAAGTAGAAATGCCTGCTCCAAGCTGTGGTGAATTCTACTGCTGAGTCATGAACGACATTTGAATCAGTTTTGAACATCCTCTCCCAACACGCACACACACACACACACACACACACACACACACACAATTTTTAAGGCAATTTTGCATTTTGAAATAAGAACGGGGTCTTTAGAGGTTTAATGTCTGCAATCTCAAGACCCATCCTTTCTATTTATAAAGGCTGAGGATTCACAGGATGTAATCCCTATATCTGAGGAATTCATAGTCTAGTAAAACGCATAAGGAATAAAAAGCATTGAGCACTTCCTATTTGGCACTGAGCTCAGTGTTTTGTATGGATTATCTTATTTAATCCATAGACTAACCTTTTGAGATAGACAATAGTAATAACTCCATTTTTTTAAGCTAGATCATTGAGGCACAGAAAAGCTATTAAAGGCACAGACTTAAGACCAAGAAGCCAGACTCCAGTGCTTGTATTCATTGTGGTATGCCTACTCACAGTAGGAAAAAGATTAATAACAGGTAATATGTTAGCTTGTTTCATGAGACAGGCCCTGTGCACCTATTTTCTTGTTACTCTGACAGTAATCTTGGGGGGTATATATTATTATTTTCTCATTTTAGAGATTCAGAAACAAGGCTCAAAGAGATTAAACACTATGTCAGATTTGACGTAGTCTGTCAGGGGTGAAGTGTTCAGTGTAGCAAACCTAAGGCCCTGGGAGAGCTTCATAGCAAAAGAAGGTTTCGTTTGTTCTCTGTGTAAGTAATTTCACCTATATAACTAGTCTGTGTTCTAACAGTTTGACACTTTCTTGTGTGAAATTTGGAAACTATTAGGAATCGATTGTAAATAACAGTCATTTTCCCACTCATTGTTATGTGTTGGTTGGAGAAAGGGACTATTATGAAGAGGTAGGGGAGGTGGTCACTGAGTGCACATGGTTCTCTGAAAAGAGATGGAAATACATGGACCAGCAGGGGTCATCATTGCAGTCAGTTTTCTCTTACAGCTACCTGGTGTCACTGTCAACCCAGAACAGTATGGTTGAGGTTCTTGAGCAGAATTAAAACAATGATATACTAGGGATTCTAAGCTTAGCTCCTAAAACCCAGGAAGTACCTATGTCTGACCACTGAGGAGGTGACCACTGGGAAGGAAATCAGATATTTTAAAAAGATGATCATGAATGACTGAAAGAAAGCTGAGATTTTGGTTCACCTTCCCTTACTTACCTGATCTCAAAGCAGTCTACCTTAACAAGCCAGTCCAATTGCATAAGCAAACAAATCTTTCCCAAATGGACATACCCCATGCTTGAAATCTTGACCTTCACTTTCATCTTCTTAGCTTCTGATCTTTAGCCTTTAAAAACCTTGGGCTCTCTTAGGGAAGAAAACTTGAACTGCACCACAGGAGGAAAACTTTTCTCTTCTTCCGTTTGGGGTTCTTGGGCTAGCCTAATAATTAAGTTGACATAAAGCAGATTAATAGGAGAAAAGCAAATTTACTTATGCATGTATAGGATCCCCGCAAAGACATGAGAGCCTCTCCAGCAGTCAGGCAATTGAGGTTTATATGCTATCCTGAGCTAAGAAGAAGAGGGCAGGCATCTGGGACTTGTGGAGGGAAGGGACAGGGAAGGGAGACAATTCATAGGACGATGAGAGGACGAATATTGGATGAGCCAGTGCTTGCCATGTCTTGTAGATAAGTATTTCTTATGTAAAAAAAGTTATCTTTGGTAATACCTCTCTTCCTCTCATAGGCTTCCTATCTAAATTATTTTAAGAAGTTAAGGGGTAGGTAAAAAACTCTTCTTGAGTCTATTGGCCCTAGTTATCTTCAGCTTAGAAATAATCTACATGCTGAGGCCCCTGGGTAGCTCAGTCAGTTAAGCGGTGGACTTTGGCTCAGGTCATGATCTCATGATTTGTGAGTTTGAGCCCTGAGTCAGGCTTTCTGCAGTCAGCACGGATCCTGCTTTGGATCCTCTGTCTCCCTCGCATTCTGTCCCTACCACATTTGTGTACCCATTCATGTGCCCACTTGTGCAAGCACACCCTCTCTCTCTCTCTCTGTCTCTCAAAATTAAATTAAATTAAAAAAAAAAGAAATCATCTACATGCCAGAGTAGCACATTCTGCAGTCGCCCATCCTGAAGCCCCTCAGCACTTTACCTGTACTCCCATCTTTACCTAATCAATTTATCCATTTCATTAGAAGACCAGAGGTAAAATCCACATGTGTTTCTCATTTCAGTCTTGAGGCATCTGCAGACCATGATTCAAGGTGTCCTCTCTCTTTGTAGGAACTCACACCCCTGGTTGTCTGGGATCACTCAGATGATAGTTTTCTACTTTTCAATGGCCACAATATATCAAACTCTGCAAATTAACTAAAATTGATTTTGTACTTCATATGTGCATGCATAGCACTTTATAGTGATTATCCAAGTGGACCCTCACAAAGCTCCTCTGTGGTAGAAATCATTAATATTTATTCTTGTTCTCATCATCTACATGAAGAAGCTAAGGCATAACTCCACTTGTTTTAAAATTTGGTTAAACTGCTTATAAAAGTAGAATCACACATTGGAATGAGAGGGAGTTTGTCAAATCCTGTGTCCTAAGTTTTGGTTTAGAAAATAGAGTTGCCATATCTATTGCCCTCCTTTTTTATTATAAGTGTAAAGCAGCTCAGCCTTCAGGAAACACTGTCCTCTATGAGGCATATATATTCTCTGTGTCTGAAATTGTAACCCATGCAATAGTTTTTGAGGGGAGATATAAAGAACTTGAAAATGTGTCCATTTTTGGAATATCTTATCTAAATTAAGTTTTAAGTATTCTAGAATTTAAAACCTTGAATAGCAATTGTGACGTAGACTTCTTACACTTTTTGATTGAACATTTGCCTTCTTAGCCTCTGTAAATGAAATCAGTATTTTCTGGGACTGAATTGCTTCTTAAAGCAGAATAATACTCTTAATTTCTGAAGTAAAGATTACAACAATTTCTCTCAATGATGGTGAGGGTATAGTGTTTATTAAAAGGCCTGAGGTTACAAACAGTAAAACCTAAATTCTTTATTTTAAATGAAAGGAACCTCATTGGTTTAAAAAGGGACTTTAAGAAAGGATTTTTAAGGGACTGTCAGAATATTTTCAATGAAATAGAAATATATAAAGGCATTACTACATTATTCCAGTGATGGGCTTAAATTTAAAATTTCTGCAGCTTTCAATAAGCTGTTAAATTGTTCTGTAGGGAAAAAAATAGTAAAAGCAGTTCCAATTTAGTTCACATATACTAAGAGAATGTGTATCAACTTATCTTATGTGTTTCAGGGAGCCTACAAGAGTAGCCAACCCATCAAAACGCATGGACCTCAGAATAATAGGCATCTATTATATGAGCGCTGGGCACGCTGGGGAATGTGGTATAAGCATCAGCCCTTGGATTTAATCAGGTAATGTGGATGGATCAATATTAGATGCTCTATTATGCTGTTTTGTTGTCATTTTCATAGATTTGGAATTATTTAATTTAGCCACCAAATCATCTATATCATTCAGGATGCAGTTAGGAAAAAGAAGCCACTATAGGTCTTTCAATAAAGGAAACTTAACTTAGGGATTTGGTTATACAGGGGATAGGAAAGCTGGGAAATCAGGCAGGAATAGTGAGGCAACAGCAAAAAATTGCTAACAACCTTAAGGCTGGAGGGAAAATGGGATAGTGTATATTTCAGAGCCCACTCCTTGGGCCCTTGGGCAGGAGCTATACCATCCATGACTAGGACTGTGTGCAGAAAACTGAGTGTTGGAAGTGGAACCATGGAGAAGGCATGGCTATGCTGGAGGATGGCCAAGAAAGAAGGAAAGATCTTGTTTCCCTCTTCCTTCCACCTTTGACTCCTGGCCCAACTTAACCAGGAGCTATTTACAATGGAACCTGTGTAATTGACTTCCCTGTGAGAACAAACCAAAACAGGGAAAGGCAGAAAATGGATCTGAGAGCAAAGAGGAAAATGACCAACATGGCATCTATGCATATACTTGTCTTTCAACAAAGATTTTGTGTGTATCTACTCTATTCCAGGAAGTATATTTCTAGTGAGTAACTGCTCTCAACTGAATTAGTCTCCAAATATTGTCATATTCATGATTTATTTAATTTTTGTGGGGGATAATATGTTCTTTTAAAAAAATCAGGAAAATATATAATAAAAAGGACTTAAGTTTCTAGCTAACTATAAATATTCTTAGAATGAAAGAAAAAAGAGCATTCATAAGTTTATATATGTTAATATTTTGAATTCTTTATGAAATATAAATATCAAGAATAACTCATAACTGTTCCCAGAAGAAAACTGATAGAACTGAAAGAATAGAAGGAGTATCTGAAGAAAATTTAATAAAAGAATTATATACAGAAGTATAAATAGTATCAAGGGAGCAAACATGATGATGACAAAGCTTCCAGAGACTAGCAAAAGTTGGATATTGTCATCAATCCTAGGCCTGGAGGAACAAGGGGAAGGAAGAGTTGATAGGATTGGGCAAAAACAGAAGAGGGCGATGCCTGACAGAAGCTATAGTCTTAGGAAGAAAGCAGCTCAGGCCAGGCCATGCACCAGGAGGGAGAAAGTCAGGATAATCAATACATCAATATCTCTTTGATCACACCCTGGGATCTTCTGCTGGTGGTACCTTCAGTTGGCCAACAAGTCCATCAGGAAGCCAGAGGAAGGGAGGAGCATAAGTGATACAGTCCATGAAGGTGAGCCTCCTGGGGCACAGAGCAGAAAAGAAAAGCTTAGCACAAAGATCTGGAAGTACGGATCATAATATCCAGCACCAAACCATTTTTATTTCAAACATATTTCAAACTTGGGCATATCCCAGATCGAGATGTGTTTATTATAATTCTTTCGATCATAACAAATTATCAGATTCTGATTTATGTAGGGGAATGAATTGTTATTTTAGGGATACGTGAACACAGTGAGATGTGCTGGTTCACAGAACCGTATTTACTAGGTACTAAAACAAAGTTGGTATTTTCAAGCAAACATTTCAGTGTCAATAATTCTCTTATTTGCTGGACACATTGCCATTGCTGCTTCAGGTCATTTCAACAAGTGATAAATAGAGTTATTTGGCTACTATTACCAACTATTTGGATATTATCATTGAAGGAAATTTTTGCTTATGAAAATCATATATTTTGTGTGTACGTGGCTGAAGAGAGAGAGGGGAGATGAAGGAACCGCCCAAGCTGAAGGCCATAAAAGAGTATAGATAGCATTTCAACGCATTCCTCCTCTCCAGGAACCTGCTTGTTACCGAAATACAAATCAGATCAAAAGAGAGTGACTATGGGTGAAGGGTAGTGCAGAGTGATGCCAATAGCCACCCCCTCTTCCTCCTTGCCTTCTCATGGTTTTTGAGATACCTCTAGAGATCCTAGAAGATTGTGAATACCAGTACTCAAAGTCAAAGGGGTTTTCATCAGCTTTCTCTGCCTGGAAATAGCTTCTCCCTCTCCTGAACCAGATCTAAAATCTGCTGTAACCTATGTGACTAAACTACTGTCAAATAATATTGTTGCCCCTCTGGACTTCAACAATGTGTAATCGAAAATCTCAGTAGAATTCTGTCTGTATAAGGGAGGGTTGTCTGTGCAATGCTCTATGATTGTTATTGTAAAGGCATTCCATTATGTTAGTAATATGTGCTAAAAACCTACTCTTCTCACAGAGGAACACTTGTTAAAAGGAATAAATGGCTTGTTTGAAATACCTGTTAATATAAGCTTTCCTCTGAAGTAGAACATTATCGTTGTATGAGAAGTGAATGGACCACTGATCTATGTCTCCCAGGAGAAATCAATGTAAAAACAAAAACTTAGATAAATGATCCTTCATGGAGGATGACTCCATTTCTACACCTGGTAGAATATACAAAATTTTAATTGACATAATACAGAGAAAAATAATAATTTTCAGAAAGAGAAGCCTTGTGAAGGGAAAAATAACAAGAAAAATTTCTTCCCAACAAAGAATCTCTGCCCAATTGCAGTATTCCTAAATGAATAGTAAAACACCAATTTTTAAAACTATTGCTGGGACAAAATTGTGTTACATAGCCATTTTTAGAAGATAGAGACCAAGTAGTAGTAAAGAATGCAGGAAACTATTATTTCTTATCAGAGCTTTAGAAACTGTGTAGCAGTTGGTATTGTCAGAAGACTTCGTGAAAAGAGAGAATTGGGTAGTCATTAGAATTGTCCTATCCATCTGCCATTTCCATAGAAACTATGCTCGTCAGCTCAAGGAAAATAAAACACATTCATTTCCTTAGCTTCATTCAATACTCCCTGTGGTGGGAGCTAGTGAAACAAGACACAGGTCCACTTCTAGGCACTTGCAGTCTTATGGGGAGGGAGAGAAAGGGAAGAGTGACAGATAATTAATTGTCTTAAAGTGTTGTAAATTTAGGACACTGGAATGTCAGTAAGGGCAGTATAGGAGCAAAATCAGGGCTATCTTACCCAGGGTTGTAGTGTAAGTCAGGAAAAGCTTCTTGTAAGAAGTGATACAAACTGAAGGATGCATACAGGCCAGACAAGGTAAGAGAGTCAAATGTAATATTCCAAAGTCAGGGAACAGCGTTAACCAAGGAAAGAATCATGTGCTCCAGGAACCACAAAGTTAACTTTTGTTGTGGAAAGTGTAACATAATTGTGCAGATTGTGTCTAGCAGAAGGGAGTCTGGCCAAGGGTGCAGATGGAGACTGAACTGGAATCTACTCTCAGCATCTACCTATAGGGGAGACTTCTTTCCCTAATTCACACAAAAGTAGTTTGGTTTACTATAGTTCAGTGCATGGAAAACAAAGAGATTCTACTAGGAGAATGGAGAAAGGCAAGAGTTGGGCCATATTAAGAAATTCGACACAGAAAGAATACATTTTATAAAATTGCCCCTTCTAATGTTTGAAGATAAATAGCATCACCATCATTGGATTCATTAGCAAGTGGGAATATTAAGATACGCTACATGGAACTGAGCAGGAACTGAGCTGTTATATCCATCAAATTCTGACCAGGTGTGACAGCAACATTTGTAGTGTTACTTACGTTACCTTAAGCTAAGAGTTGGCTTTCTTGTGCAGGCTATACTTTGGTGAGAAGATTGGGCTATACTTTGCTTGGCTGGGATGGTATACTGGAATGCTGATTCCTGCAGCACTTGTTGGCTTGTGTGTTTTTTTCTATGGGATATTTACAATGAATGCAAGTCAAGTAAGGTAAGCTATTAACAGACTTATTAAAATGTGTTGGCCTTTATTCTGACTGGGCACAATCTTTACGATAATGCTGACTATAAAAAGCAAGTCATGGTGCTACAATTTATTTGCTGGTTTTTGTTTTTTTTTTTTGAGGGAGGGGAAAAGCACTATTTTTTAAAAGGCTATTCCAGGGGCGCCTGGGTGGCGCAGTCGGTTAAGCGTCCGACTTCAGCCAGGTCACGATCTCGCGGTCCGTGAGTTAGAGCCCCGTGTCAGGCTCTGGGCTGATGGCTCGGAGCCTGGAGCCTGTTTCCGATTCTGTGTCTCCCTCTCTCTCTGCCCCTCCCCCGTTCATGCTCTGTCTCTCTCTCTGTCCCAAAAATAAATTTAAAAAGTTGAAAAAAAAAAAAAGGCTATTCCATATTTTTATATGCAAATTCTATTGGGCAAGTTCTAAGACTGTTTCTCTTTATGCAAAATTTCTCTTGCCAGTACATCCCACATAATAATTCAACAATGCAATGAGAGTCTTATGTAATTTACATTTTCATAGTATTTGCTAGTCTAGAAAGCCCTCTCAGTACAGTAGTTCAAATAATTAGAATAGCTACAATTCTTTAAACACTTACAATATACAAAGAGCCTCCTGTTAATGTTTTTTTTTCTTTTGATATGAGCTTCACTACCACCCTTAGAAGTGAGTATTCCTTTTTGCATCTGAGGGAACCTTACATAGTTAGAGAATAAACAAATACATAAATATCTGTAGCACATGATTCCAGCTCTAAGTAATCCTCTCTCCTGAGAACATAAAATCAGTTTGTATTTTCTTCTTCTTCTCTATAAGAACATTTTTTTTAGTACCAGCTTAAGGTATCAAGACAGTAGTGAAATAAGGTTTCACAAAAATCAAGCAGTTATCAAAATGGTGATTTTCTGTTAAAGTTGAAATACTCAAGATTTGGGTAAAGGCACAATACATTATTATTCAGCAGAGATAAGACTCACCCCAGCATTAAAGAATCCTCTTAGCAGCATCTTCTATTTAATATATACAAGGATATAATCAAGTTCAGGCTTGTATGATACAATTCAAAATTATGAAACGTACTTTTTTCTCCTTTGGTCCATCTTTTAACCATGGCCTCGCTACTGGGTAGTAATCATGACAGTTAATGGGATCATAAAAATTCATTTCCTTGAATTTTCTCTAAATATGTATATATATATATATACACACACACACACATATATATATATACACATATATATGTATATATATATAATTTGCATATATATATAATTTGCATATGTATATGTATAACAATTTGCCTAAAAACAAAATACAGTAAAACCTTGGTTTGCAAGCATAATTCGTTCAGGAAACATGCTTGTAATCCAAAGCACTCATATATCAAAGCGAATTTTCAAGAATCATCACCTTAATTGTGATCATGTGATATTTGGCATCACATACTATTTGTATTCCAAGATATCGCTTGTTTATCAAGTTAAAATTTATTAGAAATGTTTGCTCGTCTTGCAGAACACTCACAGAACAAGTTACTCAGAATCCCAGTTTTACTACTTTCTCTGTCCTAGAGTTAAATCCAGTTCCATAACCAACTTCCTTGATTTGGTTTCTCAGTGTCCCCTTGTTCTCCATGAAGGCCAACTATTAATTAGTTTGAACACTAAGAAACACTTACTATTCAAAAAACAGTTCACCTGGTCATATGTTTATTTCAGAGATTTGCAAACTCACTACAAGAATGGAAAGCAGCATCTTCCAGAACAAATTTGTGCCCAGTGGGAACATCCATCCCTATGTGGGCATATCTCTATATGCTGTTGAATCAGTATCCTCTGAGCCTAAGAAAACAGGTTGTGTACCGAAGTTATAGTGTCTTGAAAAGAAAAACTTTTTTTTTTGCTACTTTTCTATTCTCTGTTTCTATGAATTTGGCTTTTTTAAAGATTCACATATAAAGTGATACCATGCAGTATTTTTTCCCCCCTCTGGCTTATCTCACTTGGTATAATGCACTCAAGCTCCATCCATGTTGTCACAATTGGCAACATTTCCTTTTTTCTCATGGCTGAATATTCCATTATATACTATACCACATCTCCTTTGTCCATTCATCCACTGATGAGCACTTGGGTTGTTTACATATCTTGGCTATTGTAAGTAATGCTGCAATGCACACAGGAATGCAAATATCTCTTCAAGATCCTATTTTCATTTCCTTTGAAGATATGTAGATATTTAAAAGTGGGATTCCTGGATCATATGGGAGTTCTATTTTTAATATTTTGAGGAACCTCCATATTGTTTTCCATAGTGGCTGCACTAACTTACATTCCCATCAGCAATGTTTTGATTATAGGCATCCTAACAGGTGTGAGGTGATACCTCATTGTGGCTTTGATTTGCATTACCCTGATGATTAATGATATTGATTCACCTTTTCATGTACCTGTTGATTTGTATATCTTCTTTGAAAAAATAATGTCTATTCAGTTTCTCTGCCCATTTTTTAAATCAGATTTTTTGTTTGCATTGAATTGTATGAGTTCTTTATATACTTTGGATATTAACCCCTCATCAGATACATGTTTTGTAAATATTTTCTCCCATTCTGTAGATTGCATGTTTGTTTTGTTGGTTAATTTTTACATATGGTGTAAGATAGGGGTTCAGTTTCATTCTTTTGCACGTGAATATCCAGTTTTTCCAACACCATCTATCAAAGAAACTATCCTTTTTCCATTATATATTTTGGCCCCTTTGTTGAAAAGTGCCCACATATACATGGGTTTATTTCTGGGTTCTGTATTCTGTTCCATTGATCTAGGTGTCTGTTTTTATTCCAATGCCATAAGTTTTGATTACTATAGCTTTAAAATTAATATTATTTGAAACCAGGAGATATCATGTTTTCCATTTTGTCCTTCTTTCTCAAGATTGCTTTGCCTATTTGAGGTTTTTCATGTTCCATACATATTTTAGGATTGCTTTTTCTATTTCTGTGAAAATACCATTGAACTTTCATAGAGATTGCATTGCATCTGTAGAAGTCTTTGTGTAGTATGGACATTTCCACAATATTAATTCTTCCAATTCATGAGCACAAAATATCTTTCTATTTATTTGTTTCTTTTTCAATTTCTTTCATCAACATCTTAGTTTTCAGTGTGTAGATCTCTCACCTCCTTAGTTAAATTTAACCCTAATTATTTTATTCTTTTTGGTGCAATTGTAAATGGGATTATTTTCTTAATTTCTCTTTTTGATAGTTTATTGTTAGCGTATAGAAATGCAACTGATAAGTGTATATTGATTTTGTATTCTGCAACTTCATTGAATTCATTTATTAGTTCTAACAGGTTTTTTTGGTAGAGTTCTCAGAGTTTTAGAAAACTACTCTTTTAATATGAATGGATGAAGACATAAAATGATTCTCAGATGGTTAGCTATTGTTCAGATTGGTTCTATGGAGAACATATTCGCAAAGTTTTACCATGTGTTGTAGACTCTGTCCTCTATCCCTGCAAAGCTGAAAATGAGCAAAACAATGAAAGGAATAGATTTGCTCTTGCTATTGATTTATGTACCAACAGAGTAAATTAGACTTCTTGTATATAAGTACCTTTAGAACAAGGAGTGCTTTAAAAGGCATTAGCAAACTCTTTTCTTCTGCGCTTTATGGTATTCTGTTACTGCTACTCTGTCACACTATAATTAACATCTTGTCAGACTTTCTATTCTAAACCAAGATAAGCATCACTGAATATCTTGACTTTCAAAACTTCATGGGACTGAAATTTTCTATTCAAGGTGTCAGACATGGTTAAGTCGTAGGTGTTATGGCAGGTCAGGAGAGGGCACGGGGCTTTTATTTGGTGTTGCATTGTCTTAGTATTATTTTATGAAACTCTTTATTTTTTATTACAAGGTAACAAAATGTTAAGCTGAAGATTGGGTTGGATTTATTGTGTTTCTACTGTCTATATTTATATAAATTAAGGTCATATTACCTGTTCTGTAGCTCATTGTAGAATTATGTAGCAATCAATTTGTGGATTATTTATTGTATATATATGTACATGTGTCTATTTATATGTGTTCATTGGCCTTACCTAACCAAATGTGGTCAGATTTTTGCTGGCAGAGTACATATCATAGGGATGTGAAAATGAACAAGCAGGCAGATAAAATAGTTTTTCAGGTCCAGAACAAAGAGCAGAAGCCCCAACTTTCTGGTCCCTTCTTTCCTCTTTGGTATTAGAACTTGCCAAGAAATTTATGTGGTTTTCAGTATCAGACCAGCCTTTCAAAAACAGTTGGGTAATACAGGACCTCTTGAACCCTCTCCTGACAACATCCTTAGCAATGAAGTTTCTATTTATCTAGTGCCTACAATATGCCGGGCACGGTATCAATATCCCTTATGTAATATCCCAGTTAGATATTATCTTCATCTAGAGATGAATAAATAGATCCTCAGAGAGGTAAGTGACTCGGTCAGGAGAATGTATATAGTATGTGGTCAGCTAAGTTTTAAACCTTTACTGGATTCTTTTTAATTGTGGTAAGACCACTTAACATTAGATTTACCCTGTTGACAAAATTTTAGGTGAGCATTACAGTGTTATTAACTCTAGGCACAATGTTGTACAGCAGATCTCTGGAACTTATTCATCTTCTATAACTGAAACTTTATATCTGTTGAAGAGCAACTCCCCACTTCCTCCTCTCCTCCCCCTGGCGACTACGATTCTGTTTTGTTTCTCTCAGTGTGACTGTTTTAAATACTTAAAATATGTGAAGTCATGGAGTATTTATCCTGTGCGTGGCTTATTTCACTTAGCACAATGTCCTCCAGGTTCATCATTCATGTTGCTGCATATGTGGAATTTCCTTCTTTTTTTTTAAGGCTGAATAATATTCTATTTTGTGTTTATACCACATTTTCTGTATCCATTCATCAGTGGACACTTGGGTTATTTTCGTATCTTGGCTATTGTGAATAATGCTGTAATGAACACAGGAGTGCAGATTTCTCTTCTAGATCCTACTTTCAGTTCTTTTAGATATATACCCAGAAGTGGGATTGCTAGATTATATGGTAGTTCTAGATTTAATTTTTTGAGGAACCTCCATATTGTTTCCCATAGTGGCTGCACCATTCTACAGTCCCGCCAACAACGTGCAAATGTTCCAAAACCTCCACATCTTTGCCAACACGTGTTACCTTTGTTTTGTTTTATTCTGTTTGGTAATAGCAATTCTAATATCTTGCGATTTGGTTTACTTTTCCCCAGTAATTATATCTAATTCTAAAATCCATGTTTTGCTCATGCTTCCATACTGCCTTCCCTTAAACATACTTTCACATTTTCACTTTCCTCAAAGTGACATCACCAAGCACCTTTTCTGTGCTTTGTCGTCTTTATAGGATCACAGGAGGGCCCGGGAGTGGGTCCAGACATCCACCCCCGAAAGGACAAATTGCTAGCTTCTCCTGCTATCTTAAGTTGGTGGTAATTATTATTTCCTTCAAATCAGCCCTTGGTGGTATGTCTGACAATAGATGTCAAATAAAAGAAAGCCACAATTCAAGTGGTGGTTTCTGTTATCAGGCTGCGCAGAAGATATGAAGAAACACTCATGCTGTGCACTCTCCCTCCCTCTAGTGGTTAACTAAACTCAAAGAAATTTGTGCTAGTATTAAATTCTTTATTGTAGGCTAAAATATATGTTGTCAAAAATTGTTTATTTTTTTTATGTTACATACCGAGTTAAACATTGAACAACTTACCAAAAATGAATTTAATAATTCTGGAATTCAAAATAGTGTTCAGTCTGATGGTTTGGGATTCTAGACACGGTGTTTTGATAGATTTGTGCTTTTGTTTGACAATTTAGGAGATGGAAAATATGACGTGGTAAATACTGCCTCTAATACTTTTTAGTATGGGATTTCAATGCAGGACACATTGTGTTATTCTTGAAACACAATGAATTTTAAATTGTAAGCAAAATCCTTCAAGGACTGTTTTAATTCTTCTTGTTCCTACAAATTAGTAGCATTACTAAGAGGAGGTATCATCTTTTTCTTTTGGTCTTTTAATATGTGTGTTTTACCTGCTTTACTTCATATAGACATCCCAATTAGTAGCAAGATGGTGTGTGTGAAAGTAGGAGAATTATAGTATTTTTTAGACCCATAACACTATCATCATCAATACAAGTATTATAAGAAAATTGTTTATTTTATTTTTTATCTGCCAGATTTTTTTATTCAATTACAGTTAACATACAGTGTAATATTAGGTTCAGGTGTACAATATAATGATTCAACAGATCTGTGAGTTACTCCATGCTCATCATCAGAAGTGAACTCAATCCCCTTCACGGGAAAGTCACTTTTAATATGAAATAAAAACATTTCTCTTTGAGATACGTTGTAGCTGATGGAGAACTTGACCTAGAATCACAAAAACCTAAATTAGGCTCCCTGAAGTACCTCTTTTTAGCTGTATGACCTCAAGCAAATTACTTAAATTAAACATTAGTTTACTCTCAGTTGTGGAGATAATTAACCATTGCAGGAGATTGCAGTGAGGACCAGACTTAATGGACATGAACCCACTTTTGCCCACTTTAAAGCATTGTATTACTATATAGTATAATTACTTACTATTTATTCCCACTTTAGAGTGAGATTTCATACATCCAGCATTTGAAATACATTGTTTTTTTGCTTCATTTGAGGGTGTATTTTTGAAAACAGTAAATTGTGCTGTAAACACTGCCAATTAAACCTTTATTAACAGTTGCATTTCCAGACTTACTGTCAAAAGCCTTTAAATTACTTTCAACATTTCCAGAGCAGATTTAATTAAAGACAATTTATTTAGAGGCTACTAAGTGGGAAAGGGCCACTTCTGACAGATAAACGCACAAAACATTTTAAAAATAGGTTGCTGTGAACTCAGGCTGAGAGGCTTTTGAGAAATTGTTACTGGTGCCCTACTCCTATCACAAGTCATCTAAAATGTATGCTGAGATCTTTAAAAGGTGGTGGGCATAAAACTGAAGAGACAAGTATTATCAAGTTATATTCTAATAGAAAATATAATAGGTTTCAGTAAATAAAGACTATGTCATGTCATCATGACTGTGTGTCAAGACACACAGTCAACAACAACAACAACAAAAAAGTCAACTCCCTCAAATTTCCACTGAATGTGATGCCCCTGTTGGCTGGAGGGTGAGTTATGAATTTGTGTGGATTTGTGTGAATTATGGGTGCTGTTCATCTTGGTGATTCTAAGGCGTGAGATCCAGGAGAAAGATTTGATTTCAGCTCAGCCGCTTCCAAGCTGTGAGCTTGGCTGAAACTCCCGTGGGTGTTTCTTACAAGATTACCCTCAGTGCCACGAAATCATGTGTATCTATCTTTGTAACAAAGCCCACAAGTGTCTCACAGGTGTCAGATATGGCCTACTATCATTACCGTATCCAGGCAGAGACTTCTAAAACTGAAGAAGTCAACAAAAATGTCTGTATCACAAATATCCTAAAAGTTTGAGTTGGAACCACTCTAAGTTCTTGCTTACCTGTCCACCACTCCCACTATCCGTGTCTTCTTTTCCTCTCTGCCTTGCTGCTTCCCACAGGACTAGCCAGAGGAGCTAAGCACCTTCTTAAACGTGGAGGTTCATGCTTTCTCTCTCTTCTTTGGTTTCCCAAGCCAAGAAATTTGCAAGGCCACTGAAGTCTTCATGTGCCCTCTCTGTGACAAGAACTGCTCACTGCAGAGACTCAATGAAAGCTGTATCTATGCCAAGGTGAGTGTGGACCCTCGCATCCTCCTTCCCGAGCTCTACTTTTCCTCAGAAGTAGGTAGGAAAAAGTGAAAACTTGAATAGATCATCATTCGGCAGCAATTATAAAATGAGTATATTTTTATTTGAATATTTTAGTCTTCCTTTGTTTTTATAACCGATTATTGTCATACGGACATAAACTTCCACTTGGAATGACATCTAGATTCTTTTTAGGAGAAGATGATTATATCTCTTGCTAATGATTAAATTTCCATCATCCATGAATACTCATTACAACACTTTTAATTTTAGGGGTACCTGGGGCTCAGTCGATTGAATATCCAACTCTTGATTTCAGCTCAGGTCATGATCGCAGGGTTATGGGATCGAGCCCTGCACTTAAGATTCTCTCTGTCCCTCTGCCCCACTCCCCAGTTCATGCTCTCTCTTTCTCTAAATAAAAAATAAAAACAAACAAAAAACCCCAATACTTTAATTTTACAAAAGAAAGGAAACAACATACTAAAAATTCTCAAGTCGCTGCCTATTAGGATAACCTGAAGGCTCTTAAAACTTCTGAAGCCCAAGCCATACCCCAGAGTAATTAATTAAATCAGTATCTTGGGTTTGGAACATAGACATCCATCTATTTTAAAACTTCCCAGATGATTCCCATGTGCATACAAGTTTGAGAAACTGAATTTTACAATGATTATTGTTTATATTTAAAAGTTTCATTGAAGTATAATTAACATATAATAATATGTACACATCTAAAGTGTGTAAATTGACACATTTTGACATTATATATGCACCTGTGAAACCATCACCCCAAGAAGGATAATGGACATATAATCACTTCCAAAAGTTTCCTCATGGCCTCTTGTAATCCCTGCCTCCCTCTCCTCCCCAGTTCCACCCCTGTGTCCAGGCAACCAACTGCTTTCTGTCTTTATAGAAAAGTTTGTATTTTCTAGAGACTCTTATGTAAATGGAATCATACAGTTTGTGGGTTTTTTTCTGGTTTCTTTCACACAGCATAGTTATTCTGAGATTCAACCATGTTGTAACATTTATCAGTAGATCTTTTCTTTTTATTGCTGAGGAGTATTGCATTACCCAGCTATGCCAGAATTTGTCTATCTGTTTATCTATTAATGGACCCGTGGGTTGTTTTGAATTACCATTTTACCTAAAGCTGCTCTGAACATTCATCTGCAAATCTCCATATAGGCACTGTTATTTCTCTTGGGTAAAAACCTAGGACTAAAATGATTAGATTATATGATAGGTGGGTGTTTAACCTTCTGAGGTACTGCCAAAATGTTTTCCAAAGCATTTATACCATTTTACATTCCAATCCACAGTATATGAGGGTTCCAGTTTTCCATACAGTCACTAATCCCCAGAATGGCTAGTCTTTTTTATTCTAACTATTCTAATAGATGTGTAGAGGTATTATAATTTAGTTACTTGGAAATAATTTGGTCCTTTTGGGCCTTGCTTTTTTTTAAGTTTTATTTATTTTGAGAGAGAGAGAGAGAGAGCCTGAGCAGGGGAGGGACAGAGAGAGAGGGAGACACAGAATCCCAAACAGGCTCTGTGCTGTCAGTGTAGAGCCCAATGCAGGGCTCCATCCCATGAACCCTGAAATCATGGCCTGAGCCAAAATCAGGAGTCAGATGCTCAACTAACTGAGCCACCCAGGTGCCCCAGGTCTTGCTTTTAAGATTTGTAAGGTAGGTTCATAGCAGTACTGTAACTAGCATGATTTTTTCCTCGCAATGAAAGCAAGATCTGGCCGTGTACTGTAGCAACTGCACTGCAAATAGAGGATTTCCAGTCTGGCTGGTGGGAATGGGCTCACTAATAATCCTTTCAGGTGGTTCTTTCCTCAAGAGGTTTCCTCACGGACACGCTCACTGGGCACTGTCTGGGGTGCCCATGTTTACATCCTACGAACTCTGTCCGTGCAGTAATCTGAGGCAGTTGTAATGCTCACCTCACGTGTTTCCTTCCTCCCAAGGATCATTAATGGCTCTTCCTGCCTAGTATCCACTGTCTTGAAATCTGCTGCTTATGTATTTTGTGCATTTTTTGTTGTTTCCAGAATGGGGATAAAATCAATCTCAGTTACTCCATCTTGTTCAAAGTAGAGGTCTCTATACAATGAAGTTTGATGAGGCAGAGTATAAAATCAGAAGTCACTCAATACCCTACTACAAGACCAAACCTAGTAAAATTAGCTTCTGGATAGTTCATTGTGAATACAAGGCATAGGAAAATCTGTTTTGTTTATAGTTTAGTTTATAAAATTATACTTAGTTTTGAATTTGTTTAAGTGTTCCACAAAGATGTCTTGTTTTGGGAAGCATTGTCTCAATACATTTTGCAAAAGCCACATATTAAAGTTATGAGATGTAGAGATACATGTCCTCCTAACCCATGCATTTCAAGGATATATGACAGCCTTAGGGATACCAACAAATCCATATATATTTTACTTCTACTTTTACTTGTACAGAGTTAGTAAAACACACTAGCAGTATCTGAACACTAAAAATAAGAAACACCCCTAATGGCAGAGTGATAAAGCAAAGAAACTGTCAAAGGAAACACTAAATATAGGAGGCGTTTTGTCATTATGCAATATTAGTAGAAAAGAGTATGTATAGGGACAGGTATGACTAAGAAAGAATTCAGTTAATAACTATTTTAAGGAAGGTGGAAAAGTTACCTTGCAGAGGAGAATATTGTGTTCTGGAACAATGCAAGAAATAAACGCCACCAGGAAGAAATATTTAATATGTATTATATATGTTTCTCTGACTAAGATAAAATGTAAGTACTCGTTTTATACATTAAAAATAAGAATTACTATTCTTTCATTGATGGAAATACTGTTCTTTTTTAGAAATGTTTTATAAACTTACACATCTAGAAGTTATTTGAAGGGAAGTGTCAGAAATAAAGGAACAGATGATTACCAAAAAACAGGCCAGACAATCTAGGATCATCTGGCCACGTCTTCTAGAAACTTGCTAATTTCTTGTGGAGTCATTCACCGCTTGTGACAAGTAACAGAAAATTAAATCTGTCATATTTTATTGAAAAGTATGCATGTGTACATGTAATTATTTTAATAATTTAAAGGATGTATTTCATGGAACAAAAATGGTCCCATCATATGATAAAAATTTTATTTAAGTATATTAACATTTTCTTTGATGATTATTTTCAATTTTAATCCTTAAAAATATGGTAATTAAGAAATTTTTGCAATTAAGTAATTCAGTGATGTTTGCACATTTATTTAAAAGCACCTAACACCACAATGTTGTTCGCATTATGGTAGGATTTTTCGTTTAAGGTGCTATCATTGGATAGAAGAGTTCTGCATTGTTTTCTCATATAATTTTAAAAGTGCCTCAACCCTCGAGGTGAGCCTTGTTCATAATAGTTATTAGTTTCTGGGTTTTTTTAACTTGATAAACTTTTACTCAATACCAAATATGAGCTCAGACCATATATTTATATTGAAGCTACAATAGAAAGAGGACAGAGTATTTTTTCTTTAAGAAACTTCATAGAAAAGTGGGTATGGGATCACATAAGACATTTGTTAAAAAGTAGATTCTTGGGCCCCAAATCCTAAAATTCAGAATCGATTGGTCAAGATAAGTCTTAGAATTCTGCATGTTAACAAGCTCCTTAGTTGATTTCTAGGACCACATTTAACAAAGATATTGCCCTAAATAATAATGGATCAGGAATGGAGAGGAGGTTGGGTGTGGACTACTGATGTTTCCATGTTTGATGCAGCTTGTAATCAGGTGCAGTGGACATAGGCAGTTACACAGATTTTGCCCTGTCTGAGAATGAAGGACTGAGGAAGTGAGAGAGGCATGAACTCCAGCCTAAATTCCAACTCCTTTCTCCTCTTTGCACATAATAGCCTGGTCTGCAAGGTTGAATCTGCCCAAGAAGTGCCTGTTCTCCTTGGCCCACAGGGGCTTTAATGGAGTATCAGTGGCAGTTTCCACATGCTTATGCTCCTCTGAACCCGTCAAACAATTTTAGAGACAGACCCAGCAACTACAGCAGAAGAGGAATAGTCTGTAAGCTTCCAACCTAGTAAGAAATTTACCTCTGAGCAATACCCACATTTATTGGTTTCTAGCCACACTCAACTCTCCAAGAGAAATGAGATGTCAAAGATAACGGAGAATTTGTGCTTCAACACAGTTTTGTTTGAGGTTCAGTTTGCTTCTGTCTTTATATATTATTCCTATTCACATCAACGATGTTGAATAAAATGCTTGTCCATAGGTCCTCCTGTGCATAAAGGGGAGCTGTTTTTCTCATAAAATAAGTCATTGCAAACATACACTTGTAGATAAGACAAACTTCCTTTTGCTTTTGGAAAAGTCTATTCTGTTTTGGGAATTTTTTTTTTTTGAGATTTCATCTGGAATTTTCTTTTATAGGGCAAGCGATCCTTTCCTATTGAGCAGAATGCCTCTTTCCCCCTTTATTCTCCTGCCAATCATCCGCTGAGCTTGAGCCATCCATGCTATGCTTGACTCTTTCTTCTCCCTGTTCCCTGTTTTCATTCAACAGCTCTTATATCAACACCCTCAATGCAACCCTTAGCACCTCAAGCTATAACCACAGGCATCAGATTGCTCTTATTGTGTCTGTGGCCCCCCACATCATAGTGCATCCCACCTGTAATATCTTAGTGGCTCTCACACAAGGATTTTATACTTTTATACTCCTCCTTAGGATAAGTTCTCAAGTTTTCCATTAACTCCCATTTTAGCTTAATCTCCCATTACATACATGGAATCTGACATTACATGAGGATTACATGTATACCTTGCTGTGCCTAATGGATGTATTTCTAAATCATTCATGTTTAATTTATGGAGTAAAAAAAAAGGTACCTGAAAGATTTGTAAACAAACTTAGAAGAAATAAAATGAAAAACATTTTTAGGGAAAACATTGCATAAACTATAACAAATCATATTCATACCACACAATTATTAAGCATGGCTTTTCATTTGCCACTTTTCTAAAAGGACTGCTCTTTCTGGAGCAGGAGAGAGCCATTATTCCTTAGTGACCTTTAAGTCCCCATGTGTAAAGTCTCTGTTCTAACACTCTAAGAGGCTGTTTCCTGCACTAAGTCTGTTATAAAGGAAAGCAGACAGCTGTTCAGCTGCTTGGCAACAGCAGGTGTCTCCATGGGATGCCTTTGGAAACAGAAACGCTGGATTCCCCCACTGGGTGTAATTTTATGAGCACTGTAGGAGAATTTCTTTATGGCCCCTTTCTCTCCTGTACATAATATATAGTGATGACTCTTGTGAAAACCAACTCACATAACATTTTTAGAACTCCCAAACCTCATCATAGAAGTTCAGGGCCATCCAGGACATCTTGCACCTACCCACAAACCTTCGAAAGGAGCACATGTGTTGTATAATGATATTTTCAGTAGCATTCTATCACAGGAAAACACACCCTACCTTTATCTGTTTTACATATTGTTTTGCAGAGTGTTCCAGATGTTACAATTAAAATACATATCAATATTGTTTTAATGCTCCCACTGACCAGTCTCTAGACTGTAGACTGAGCAAAACAAACGCCATTCTATTCCCACTTCCCTTATAATAATGTTCTTTTGCCCTTATTTGGCCTTTCTCTCCTGTGAGGATAGTATCCCTCTTCTCCCTATAGTTTCTATAGTATTTATATGACTGTCAAATATATATTGCCTTGGCTATACTGTTTTAATATCCCTCACTATAAGTATAGTGAGGGCATTATGCAAATGAAAAGAAGCAAAGGTAAGTTGAATTTGCAATTTATTAAAATCAATCTTTGCAACCATGAATATTGTATTCAGTAATACAATTTTTTGTTCTTTATAAAAATTCAGATAATGTCTGATTCAAAAACACTCGGACTATATCCTAAATCTTAAGTGATATATGAAACTTCTTAAAAAAAAAAAACAACTCATAGCCACTATTGGACCCATGGCACATTCTGAAAGATGTCAGAAAGTAGGGATAGCACTGTGATACTTTCCACTGAAAGTTCTGGCTCATAGGTGGAATTCTTCATTTTGCAACTTCCTCAGTCCTGGACGTTTTGCTGACAGGAAGTGCAGCTAGGTATGCCTCAACTGAAAAGCTAACTTTACCTTGACCATCTATGCCCCACAAATACTTCCTCAGGGTACTAGAGCCACTTCTAAGCAGAAATTGAAGGTGAAGTCCAAAGGGAAGAAAAGGAAAGAAAGAAGAAAAGGGGGGAGGGGAATGCTGATCCCTTACATCTCCCCAAAGAGAAAATCATATGAAACAGTTTCAGGACCCATGAAAGGATCTCATATCTCATATTTACAAATCATAAAATAATGTGATTCCTTTTGGAAAAAAAAAATCATAGAATCTAAATGTAGATGGCAATCACTAGATTATTATAATCAATATGTGACTAATATTTTTGCTTTGTTTTCCATTAAGGTGACATATTTGTTTGATAATGGAGGAACGGTCTTCTTTGCTATTTTTATGGCAATATGGGGTAAGTAAGTTCTTCTGTTAATTCCTGTTACTTAACTTCTGAGGCTACTGCTGTGTTTCTTCACACACACATGTGCAGGCACACACATGTCCATTTAACAGTGAGACCTCTTGCTTTGTTTGCCCTCTTCACACATTCAGTGCTTCTTTGGGAATTTAACTATTGATCTAATCCTCTAGTCCCTAAAACCTCAACCTTCCTATACTAAGAAGTGTATTTTTCCTGCCGAAGGTAGGTGGTAATTAAGAACAAACTTTAGCATATGACTGAAAGATGTCATATGAATCCAAATGACACTTATTGTATTTCTGCTTGTAAAAGTGATGCTCAAAAATTTTTGTTTGTGTAATATTTCCATTCATCAATTTTTTAACCTTATACTTTATACACTTAGAGATACAGAATCTATCCCATATATGATCAAGCAATGATACCTAGTACATAATAAATCTTGCTCTTATTTAACATCTTAAAACTGTAAAAATTATGTACAAATATATGCTTTGGCTGACTTTTCCCCCCATGATTCTCATTGAGTCTTTAAAGCACCCAATTAATTGAGGCCTAAAATAAAACAGTTTAGAATTTCCCACTCTTTGAAGAGAAGTGATTCTTTTCCTGGTTAGGGTCAGTTTTCCAACCATGGCCCTGTTGAAGGCAATGTCATTGTCAACTTGGCAACTCAAGGGGCTTACCATGGATGTGCTGATATAGGAAAGCTAAATGTACTAGAGAACAATCTCTCACTCCTATTACTTTAATTTCCCAGGCACAGAAACTCTGTATACTCTTTCTTGTTTTAAGTCAAAATTAAAAATAAATTACTCTTCCATTGTTCCTTGAAGAGAGTGACAATCTTGATGTATGGCATTAGGAGTAAAGGGTTAATTAAATTATCAGGCAGGGCAGTCATGGTGAAACTCTTTTGTTTCACCTGATTCCCACAAACGTTTCCTACTAACAACAAAATAGACCAAAATACAAATTAAGGTTACTCAGTAGATGATTCAGCACAGCCAAAAATGGTAAGAAAGGAAACCTTTCAGATTATCGTCTATGTTTCTGCTACTAGTCTCTTGCTTTTATGGTTCTCCTTGGCACAGGCCACATGACAGTGATCTTGCTTCAGCTTTTGGAGGATGGGTTTGTGAAAAGACTAGGATGTAGGCGATCATTTGCCGTCAGAAGCCTTTCCTCTGTTTTATACCGAGGTACGAAGTTGAGGTATGTCATCCATAGGAATGCCGTCACGTGCATTTTCTCGGCCTGCTGGCATAGATGAATCATTCATAGTTGAGTTATAATAACTAGAGTTCCCAAAACTCGCATCATAAGGTTCCGGTGCATTGTCTAATCGCAGAACTAAAAAAGTAACCAAAAAATAATTATTTTATGGTAACAGTCTGGAGAATGCATGCTGAGGCATCTGCCAGACTATAGAAATTGTTCTAGATGAGTAGGTTAAGTACATCTGTTATATGGGCTTTTCAGACACTAGGTTTGAAATTTAAACGAGTGCATATTTTTCAATACACATTTCTTTCCAAGACTAAGAGAACAGTTTAACTTGTAAAATAATTTTGCTGCCAATGGACCAAAAATAAAGGAAATAAAGGAGAAATCACAACAAAAGGAGAGCAATACTTTTCATGAAGAAGTATAGACATATGTCTCATTGATTTTTGAATCTTGTGAATTTAAAGCATTGTCAACATGTTCAGAATTTTTGTTTCTGGTGCAAAAAATAATTTTTAAAAAGTGAAGAGCATTAATTTTAAATCAGAGTCATGATTTTACTAAGTGTCTCAGCATTTTTATGGTTGAGCCAGGGAAGATGGAGACAGAAGAAAACTATCTGTAAAAGCTTATGTTTCTTTATGATAGATCCTAGTTATCATGCACTTGACGATTCTGATTAACGTTATAAGAGATTACTTTTTACTTTTTTAACAAATAGCCAATTATTACTATCTTAATGATCTTGAGTTTATTTTCAAAGAGAACTTGGCATGTACTAGGTACCTTTAAACATTAAAGCAGTGACTAATTTCTAATTAGATTAGTGATCTAATTATTCATTTAGGTAGTCTCATATTCTAGCTATTCTTTAAGCCATCTGTTTACCAACTGGGTTCCTGGTAACCTGGGGGAGCTGTCTTGAAAGAGTAAAACTGGTGATATGATTGAGTTATTCCCCTCTGCCTCAATCACATCTTAAATTGTATCAGTTTGATAGACTGAGCTTTTGCTTCTGATAACAGATAAAGAAAAGATTCTGGTGTTAAGAAAAAAAAAAGTTGGATACCCCTGTTTTTGAAATCCTATCCTTTAATTTGGAAAAGTGCCACTTTTTATTTTATATGGATTGCTGGAAACCCCCAGAATAGAATTAAGTTAAATTTTCAATTAACAGATTTGGTTCTGAAGATGAACAACATGTCAGTCGTGATCTGAACTTATTAAAATCAAAAGACTTTCTCAACAGGATGTACCAGGGGCATTTAACTAGTTTTTTGTTTTTGTTTTTGTTTTTGTTTTTATCATGGCAAGCATCCCTTATGTAAACCAGAAAACATATTTTTTTCCTGTAGTATTAAAAAAATGAATCAATCACTTGAAGTTATTTCATTTCTATTCTAATTAGTATTATTGCATTAAGAACAAATTCAGTGCTTTATTCTTAGCAGATAAATTTCTTTTTCATAGATGCTATGGTTGGTCTTTGCCATCACATGAGTGAAAAATTCCTGAATTACTGTGACTTTATGTACCCAAATATACAACTCTTCATAGATTCTGTTTTAGAGACTTATTAAAATAATTGATTGAGGGCAACTGTATCTGTGTAAACTTTAGAAGAACTCCAAATTAGAATAAGTCGTTGTTCAGGCGCACCTGGGTGGCTCAGTCTATTGAGTGTCTGACTCCTGGATTTCCACTTAGGTCATGGGATCAAGCCTTGTATCAGGCTCTTTGCTGAGTGTGGAGCCTGCTTGAGATTCTCTCTCTCTTTCTTTCTCTGTCTCTCTCCTCCTCAGTCCTCCCCACCCACCAACCTCTCTAAAAAATAAATAAATAAAAACAATAAGTCATTGTTCAAATTCCTGCTGCTAAGAGATCCAACATGACAAAGAATGGCTTTGCAGTTATTGCTAACAACACTGGCCATTTTTTCCTTAATAGCATGCCATTATCTTCCAATTTTATAGACATGTTTCAGGTTCTGGGATTTGGTTTATTTAAAAGTAATTGTGATGCAATGAACCACAGTTCCAAATGGTTTCCAAATTCCACCCACAGGTCCATAATTATTTTGGTTATGGTCTTTGAGAAACAGAGAGAGATCATAATAAATCTTTGGTCTGTTTTTGTCATATGAATCTCTGAATCCCTTCTAGGTAAGGTAGTGAACATTATCATCCCCTTTTAATTAAAACCACTGTATGTAGTGAAGTTCTAAAAGTTGTTTTACCTGGTTCGTTTCTGTCATCATAAAGTCGGCGATGGGAAAATGAATCTGTTTTCCTTTTTCCGCACAGCAAGTAGCCAACAAGACTAAGTAATGAAGCACCCAGAATAGCACCTAAAATGGCCCCAAATACTACTCCTGTATTTTTATTCTCTAGAGAACAAAGAAAAAATAATTAACAGATAAAGAAATAGAAAATAAATTTTCAAAGAAGAGAAATATATACATGTGGACTTTATAACAAAGACTGTTAAAACTCTCTCTCTCTCTCTCTCTCTCTCTCTCTCTATATATATATATATATATATATATTTAATTAGATAATGGTGATGTGTGTGTGTATATATTTTATGGAATACTGAGTATTTGGGGTATATTGGCAAATATACCTCCCGATAAAACCACACTTCAAATTTTGAATTACCTTGAAATACTTCTTAGTTTTATAACTGTCTTTCTTTCCTTTATAAACAACAATAGTACTGAAATGCCATGTGTATGCTCCATTAAGATCTGATTTCTCTATGGACTGCCATATTAAGTTTTTAATCAATTCTGAATCTCTAATGAACTTTAATGATGAAATGAACTTTGAGCTTGTTTCTGTAATAATTGAAAAATAAAAAGCTAATGGGAATAAGTGGGTAATAGAAAATGAATCCACAAAACCCTAACAGAAAAGGCATTATAAGGAAAAAAGCAGTGTATCCTGATACAGGATATTTCCAGATACAACAAACAGATCATAAGCAAGATGTTTTCAATGTCTTGCATATTGAGAACAGATGTGTAGGTCTGGGGGTTCAAAATTTTACTCAATCATCCCTTTCACCAAGTACCCTATCTTAAACTAAGTTATCAATAAACTATGTAATGCTCCCTGAACTCATATTTAGTATATTGTATTTTCAGTTTAAAAAAAAATTTATTTAGTGGATAAAATTAATTAGTTTTATTTATTAAGGGGTCTTATAAAGTCTGTAATTCTATATTAAAGCCCACTTATAAAAAAATTACCTATACATTGGAAGCTTTAGAGCAAAATTATTAATAAAATAAAAGTAAAGCAAAGTTAAGTAATTTTCTTTTGATTAAAGAGTAAAGGTAGGCATAAGTACACAGCATTCTCAGTATATATATTGAGTGTAGACAGACAAAAGAGAGAGAATATTTATTAAAAATCTTTCTGATGTAATATCAGAGGGGATACGAATAAGAGTATGTGTTAAAATTATAGCTAAAATGAATATATATGTACACAATGTATTAGTTGCAGTGCTATTTTAAAGCCTAGATTTCAGAATTTAAAACTTTTCCTGTAAGCTAACAACTTTCAAGTAGGAATGTGTATGTGTGATTTTTTGTTTACATCATTAATATAATCTAGAAGCAAGTTGTATTGGAAATCATTCAATTCATGGGGGAAAAAGTATTGTTTAAAAATTTCAGGAAAATAAACACTTGGTTAGACTTGAAAAAATAAAAGATTATGTATTTTTATTAAATATTAGATAACGTTTTAAAGCTTTACGTTTTAAAGCTTGGCATAATCCCTAAATGAATTATTAAAATTTTCCCATGAAACAATTTTCTTGTGACACTCACAGCTGTATTCAATTTTGATGGTGTTCATTAGGTACCAACTTAAAAATTCAGGAGGATCTTCTTTGGTTGAGTTTATTTACATGTAAAATATATATCAGTGTTCTTTTTTCCTGTGATTGTTCTGTGGTATCAGATAATTTATAAATTCATTTATTTCAATTTTCACATACGTATGTTTTTAAAGTTCAGTTGTATATTATTCCTAAAAGCATGGGAAATTTCAGGTAGCTTTCTAAGATACAGTGAAAACTGTTACCTAGCATCTCAAAACTGTACCACTACCTCAGTCTCTATTCCTTTTCAACCTAACCTCCTTTTAAATTTGTCCCACTGTCTCCTTACATTTCCATACAACAGTGACTAGTGCATGCTGACTTAAGCCCTAAAATCCCTTCACTATTTCCAACAAATATCATGGTCACCCCCTCAAAGTGAGAACCATGTCTGCTATTGCGGACTTCCTGTTTTTTTGTTTGTTTGTTTGTTTTTTTAATATGGCACATTCCTGAGATATAATCTACATGACTTAGTTCGAGATTCAATTTCACACAAAAAGAAAGTTAAATCCATTTATATTTACCTTCTTGGGGGTCTGATGTGTTTGAGAAGAGTTTCGAATTATTGGTAAACTTTAAGGTGGGCTGTAGAGTGGTTGTTTCTCGATAAGGAGTAAACCCTACGAAGCTATCACTGGTTGTGGTGAGCCATTCATCTGGTTCCGTTATCATGGGGGACGCAGACGTGGTGTTTGGTGCTGCAGGAAGGATGCTAATTGAAATGGAACTGTTGTCAGGGGTTTTCATGGTATCACTGGCTGAAGACCAAGTGAACTTTTCTGAAGATAGAGCAGATGTAGCATCAGGAGGTGCTGAGACAGGCTGAGGATTTTCGTCTGCTATAGATGAGTTCTGAGGCAATTTAGAAACAAAGCCTTGGATCGAGGGAGGATTTGTGGGAAGCGTAGGCGTGGATCTTGGATTCCCAGAAAAGTTGTTTGTCGATGAATTGCCAAAGACCTCTGTTGTTCCATGGTTTTTATTTGATGGATCCCAAAGAGAGGAATTACTTGTCTTGGGATTGGAGGTTTCTCTATTTTCTTTATCTGAGCTTAAATTTGCATCACTTTCCAAAGGAACAGATGCATTTTGCATCGCTTTTAAGCCTGCTGCAATGCTTTGTGTTGTGTTTATTTCTGGACCTTCTTCCCCAAGGCTTCCAATTAGTAGTAAACTAAACATTTTTGAAATCAACAGAATTTTGGCTGAGGTCAACATTGTAGCCTTTTTTGGTACTGGTGTAATTAAGGGGAATCTGAAAGAAAAAAAGAACAAGCATCTGAATTATTCAACAAAATAGCAAATTTTTAAAAATGGATCTACATTTTTAAAGTGATGAGGATTGAGACACCTGGGTGGCTCAGTAGGTTAAGCATCATACTCTGGATTTCCGCTGAGATCATGACCTCACAGTTTGTGAATTCGAGCCCTGGGGCTCTGTGCTGATACAGAGCCTGCATCAGATTCTCTTTCTCCCTCTCTCTCTCTCTCTCTCTCTCTCTCTCTCTCTCTGTCTCAAAAATAAATAAACTTTTTTAAAATTTTTAAAAATGTTTTTATTTATTTTTTGAGAGAGACAGAGTGCAAGTGGGGGAGGGGCAGAGAAAGAGCCAGACACAGAATACAAAGCAGGCTCCAGGCTCTGCCCCAGCTGTCAGAACAGAGCCTGTCGAAGGGCCTTGAACTCAAGAATGGTGAGATCGTGACCCGAGCCAAAGTCAGATGCTTCTCCAGCTGAACCACCCAGGTGCCCCCCAAAAATCTTTTTAAGTGATAAGGATCTAGATACGTAACACTAAATTGATAATACCATACTCTTTGTTCTTAAAGTTTATTTTGTTTGGATTATGTACTAAAACTAGAGTGAGTTCTATATTCTGTATAATATTTCTTTCTTCTTTCTTCTAAGGAAGTGCCATGCCAAAACTTTGTCAAGCCATACACCACTATTCCACTATTTGAAAGATCATTTAGCTTGGGACAAGTTGAAATATATGTATGAACTATGAACATATACATAGAGTTCATATGTATATGGAATATTATAAATAGATTGCTAAGTAAAGCATTGTAAATATGGGACATGTAGAGCTGGCTGATTTTTTTAACCTATTTAAGAAAATATGTTCTTTATAAAGATGTAACTTGGAATATTTATGATGAAAATGATGTTGCTGATTGTACTGTAAACATACCACTTTCAAGTGAATCAGTCAGGAAATCCACTTGAAAATATTTCACTAGCACCTAATCTGAATTATTTGAATTTGAAATTAACATCCCTTTTTTGACAATACTTTTCACTTCATGATGCCCTTCTTCCTATGAATCCCAAATTAGGGAAATTCAGAAAGACTTTTAGATTTTAGGATATTTTTTCCTTGTATCCCCTTACTGTGTAAATGAAGAATCTGGCTGGGAGCATGTGTGGAAAAATGACGGTGCCAGATAGTAGCAGAGTTGGGGGTTGAAACCCTTGTACAGTTCTCTTATCCAGGCATAATCTTCTGCCTCTGAAGTGTGGAAATGCCATAGTTCACAGATAGCAGGATATAGGGACAAGGTTTTAAAATTAGGTTTATATTAAAATTCTGACTTGCATTATGGATAACCTGTGAAAAATAATCACATAATAAGCATCATCATAATAATCATATTGACCTCGCAATGGTGTTCTGAAGAGTGAAGATTTAAGTACAAGTACCTTAAACAATACCTGACCTAAAGTAAGTAGCTAATAGACATTAACTTCTATTTTTTTATTATTAGAATATAATTTCTGTGTCTTACATTTCAAAGGGTTTGCAATTTCGTCTTACTTGATCCTCACAATGATCCCTGGAGACCAAAATAATTATGCTTGTAATATCTTCATTTTGCACAGGAAGAAACTGAGGTTCAGAGTGGCTAGTAATGAAAACTAGTGAATGGAAGAGTAGCACTGAAATCCAAGACTACTGACTCCAACCTAATTAGATGCTAAAATTTGAAAGATCGTTAATATTAAAATATTCTTTTAAAAACATTAGGCTATTCCTCCTCAAACGATAGAGTCTGAAAACTGATATCCTGCTCTTTGAATTGTATCTTAGAGCTTATTTTTCACTAACAGCATCCAGGGTAGGGAGGTGCAACTGCTATTTTTAAGGTCCAGTATTACCTACCTGCCTTTTTTTGTTATTTTAAGGCTTATTTATTTATTTGAGAAAGTGTGTGTGTGTGTGTGTGTGTGTGTGTGTGTGTGTGCGCGCGCGCGCGTGCGCGCACGCGCATGGGGGAGGGGCAGAGAGAAAGGGAGAGAGAGAATCCCAAAAAGGCTCCACTTTGTCAGCACCTAGCTGGACACGGGGCTCGATCTGATGAACCATGAGATCATGACCTTAGCCGAAATCAAGAGTCAGATGCTTAACCAACTGAGCCACCCAGGCTCCCCACCTGCCATTTCTTAAGAGCGCTTCCAGAAATTTTTGTAATTATTTTCAACCTTAATAATTTTTTATTAGGGTTTGAGGAGCCTCAATGTACTCCCTCTGATTTTCTTTTAAGTGCCCTCTCCCTGATTAATAGTACCTTACATAGTGGTACAATTTAAGTATATTTATACTACATCCTGATATATATATTTTTTCAAAAGCTTTTAGTAATTAGTTCATACCTGTGGATTTCTAAGGCTTTACAAATATATGCCATATCTTATGCTTATCACTTAAAATAATTCTACTTAAAAGCCTAGGCAGACAGGCAGACAAGAATATTCATAGGAGCATTATTTATAAATGTCTCCAGCCTAAACATCCATCAGTAACAGATCAGATAGTAAATTGTGAAATATTCATACATGAAAATTAACAAACTAAAGCCATGTACAACAGAGGTGATTATGACAAATGTAATGCAGAGCTCACAATGCCAGTTGTAGTGTGTGATTTCGTGTATGTAAAATTCAAAAACAAGTAAAAACTGTCAAAAGTTTTTAAAAGAATGTTAAAAGTCAGGAATGTGGTTACTTGTGGGAAGGAAAGAGACAGTACTGATTAGGTAGCCATGGAAGGGACTTCTGAATGCTTGTGATACTGTCTCTTAACCTGGTAGGGATTACCTAGGTGTTTATATTTGTGATACTGTTTGTTTATATTTTTCACATTTCTGTGATAGCCAAGAAAATGGGTATAGGTCCTAAAAATGTTAACATAATTGGAAAACATATTACTGTTATGCATTTATTAAGTCAGATGCTTCACATGTTTTCTCATTTAATTCTTACCCAAACCAATCAAACATACAATGAGGAAAGGATTGTCAATCCTGTTTTACACATAATTAAATGGGGCATTAAAAATGTAAGTAATTGTGACCAAGACCACAGAGCTAATGACTGAGAGATAAGGTTAGGACTCAAACCTCAGTATTAAAGCTAGTAATCACTCAACTGCATAAAAGAAGTTACAAAGGAATATAGAAACTGGTTTCAAAAGGATCTAGAATTCAGCTGCTTTTTAGAAAGTTTTTCCCACCAATATATTTTTAGCACCGCTTCTCCAAATTGTATTATTTTACCCAAAGTAGTTTATAATACCATGACTGTAAACACTAGAAAACGAGGGCCTTCTACCTTAAGTACCTCTCAAACACACTAAATACACTTTTATCCCAATTTAAGAAAATGCCAGCAATCGTCTCTATGGTTCTGGGTGAACACCTTTAGCATATAGTTTACAAATTAACAAAACACAAGTTCTTATCCCCAGGACCTTTAGTTTTCACCAACACATTATTAAATGGATGCTCCACCTGGCACATTTAAAATACAATTCAGTTTAGTTTTAGAAATACTTACATGTATCTTTTCAGAAACATCCTTCTGTGAACTCTGCCAGGTTCATAGCAAACATTATAACCTTTCTCATTATCTAATTCCAGTGGTCTGATTTCTTTACGAATTATACTTAGCCACCCATTGTGTCATTACTATACATTTTGACTTGCTTTCCCTACATCTAGGCTTTCTGGTTATTTTTTCATCCTAATGAAGTGGTGGTCAGAGGGGAAAAAACAGCCCTTAGCTGTTCTAATTTTCTCATGTTACATGAGGAATGAGCTTTCACTCCCTTCCCGTAATGAGAATCCACGTATCAAGAGTCAGCAAAGTGAGTTTTGTTGTTCCTGACTCACTTTGTAACATTGAACCACCAAGGGGATCTCTCTACCCTTTACCCAGCTTTTGACTGTAACTTGAAAACCTAAGGTATCAATACCCCAAATGAGCCAAGGCTTCTGTTACTGCCTATAATTTATCTCGAGGGAAAAGAAAGAGAAGAGAGAGACGATGTATGTCGTGAATACTATTTACAGTTTATTCCAGTTATGGGTAAGGCTTTCGCCAGAATCAGTTTATTCCTGTTGTCCCAGCCTGAAGCAGAGGACACTTCACTTCTGCTCCTTGTTTTCCAAGAGAAACAGTTTACACCTCTCACTCAGGTCCCTTCATCTTAAAGGGATAGAAGTAGGCAGGAATAGAAACCATCAGCTCTTCAGAATCCCAGGCCTGGGTTTTTGCTGGAGAAAAGACTAGGAAATGTCGGTTAAGTTCGACCCCATTCTGACTTAAACCAGACACACTGTAAGCAGCAAAATCTAAAGGAGGTGATACAGGCGCTCTGAAGGGCAGTAAGAGGAATCTGTGCTCTTTTTCTTTGCACTTTTTTCTCAGCCTCTCTCCATCTGTAGAGTTTAAATATTTAAACTGTGCTGTGTCCTTGTTATGTGAAGTTATGCTGGATGATGGTTGGTGTGCTCATGTGTGCCCAAGTTCATCTGTCAACCAGGTGCCCTGTGGAGGCAGACAGAGATGGGACGACAGAAAATACAATCGTAGAGCAAGAGCAAATCGGGAGAACCAGGTAGCATCATTCCCCCTCCCGGTCTTTGTCCCTTCTTGCCCCTAGGTGGGAACTCAGGAGAGGAATTTGGAGACTGTATAACACAGGAACTGAGCTAAGACCATTACAAACTTGAAAAACCTCTAAGACTAGAATTATTATACAGGGAAGAGAAAAAGAGAGGAGGATTTCCTTCCACTCTGTGATACTTGAAACACAGATTCTAAACCTGTCTGTATATATTGAACTATTTTTATCGTTTCTGGTAGTTAACAAATTTTAAAATATGCTTTCAGAGAGTATGAGCTTCACTTTTTAAAAAATAATTATGGTACGTGGAGAAAATGAACACAGTTTTCTCCCCTGTTTTTTGGTGTTGGCACTAGAAAGTGGTTTCACATTTGAATTTTGTATGGAGGGCTGCCGAGGTGGTGGGAGAAAATGGCAACCGTGTCCATTGAGGGAAACAAATTCACACTGTCTGTGCATAATTTTGCTTCCCCTTAAATGCATAAAGTCATTATTCTGCCCAGTCTTCCTGTTGTAACTGAGTCATACCCATTTTATACCAAGCTTTAAAAATAAGGAGGTACCCTGCGAGGTCCACCTACGCAAGGGAAGAGAAATGCTAGTTACTCTAAACTCAGTCAAAATCCAACTGTTAAAGGACAGTGTTAGTTCAGGTACACGAAGGGGATAATAGAAAACCTGGATTCTGCTGTGAAATAACTAAACAATACTTGGACTGTGCTTCTTCTCTCTCGGTTGCTTTTGCTTGTTTCTTATTATAGATCTCAGGCTACAGATTAAGACAGATGGGTTTTGTTTGTCTTTGTCCTAGGAAATTCAGTCTGACATGCAGCCAATAACCCAGGCAGACCCTGAGTGTTACTCTTGAGTGGCCTTTACAATCTTCAACAGTATTTGCCGTTCCTAAATGAAAGCCACAATAAATGAGGACCTAATGAACTATGCTCCTAGAAATGCCTCTTTTATAAAAGGGTTTTGAGAAGTCTTAGTAGCCAGAACGGAGGATTGTACCTGAGGACCTTAGGGCGTATCATTTACTTTTATTTGATTTAAAAAGAAAAGAAAAACATGACTTTTCCTTTAGGAAAAAAAAAATTCAAGTTTGTGAACATAATTCTAATTAAAAGACTGGGGTATGCGTAAATCCAGGAAAAATATTTAGGTCACGATCCCAGCTCACGTGAGCATTCTTAGTCATAAACTTCAGTGCTGAAATAAATAATTAGGTGGAAGAGTATCAATCTTAGAAAGAAAGACTGTCTCCAAAAGAAATATTCTGGACCCCAATTCCCAAGCTTGGGGTTTTCAGCCTTCTGTTACATTTCACTGTCTGTAGAAAATGCCTCAGTAGATCAAATAGAAAGGGCTAAGCAGTAAATAAGCATCCCTTTAATTAAAGGAGCCTTTTACACAACCACAAACTGAAAATAATTTTAAGGAACTTTATCCACACCTTCATTCCATAAGATGTGTTCTGAAGCAACTGACTTAACAACGTTTTAGGTATACAGTGACTGCCGGCCGTAAGCACATAGCATGTTAAGTGAAATAGTTTACATACACAACGTTTTGCCAATTTTTTTGATTAATAAAATCCTTGGAAAGATATACAGAAGCCTGTAATTCAAAGATTGTTCTTCAAAACCTGTCTTATTCTAGTACTTTAGCAAGAACCTTAAAGCCAAAATGCATAATTAAAATCTAAGTAATCAGTTTACATTCTTGCCATTTCCACTTTAGACATGTTGAAACTTTTACTAAGATCTGATTTAAGGAAACTCTCCCTTGTATTCATGTACATTTTAAGTGAGGTTTTTATTTAACTCTCCAGCTGGTTCATCATGTAGCAAATTTGGCAGTAATTGGAAAAACTAAGTCACTTGGTGCAAATGCTCATTTGGAAGGTGATTACTTAACAAAACAACTACCTGTTTTTTCAAGGATCTCCGTAACTACTTGCCAGAGTGGCAAAAGTTGAGCCTGCTTTGATTCTCTTTGGTAAATAAATGAGGGGGGGGGGAAGCAAAGGGAAAAAGTAAGGGAGAGAGAGAGAAAGAAAGAGAGACAGAATCCCAGGCAACCCAGCACACCCTTACCTTCAGGTTTTGGAGGTATTTACAAACAGGAACTAAAATATCACAGACAGCTGTCCTGGCTGCAACGCGTCTGCCGAGGATTAGAGAAAGCAGAGGGGTGAAGTATGACAATGTCCCACTGGGCAGGAGGGTGTCAGAAACAAAATTTGGTGGAGCTGGCCCAATCTTGCTTGTGTAATAGAGCACCCAAGAACCTGACTGACCTGCTTCTCAGCTGTCAGCATGAAGATATCACCTCATTCAGGCCTTAAAAAAAAAAAAAAAAAAAAAAAGCCCAACCCTCCAGCTTTCATAGGTTGGTCCATTTTGACTTTGAGGCAGGCTGGGTCTCTTGAGCGGTGGCAAACCAGGGGTCATCTGTTTCCTGCCCCAAAAAAAAAGGGAGAAAGACTTTGGTAATGTCCCTTGGTGTATCAGGAATTTCTGGCACATGCTGGCTTCCCCCTTTGCAGGTGAAGACACCAAAATGACTCATGGCCCGCACCTGTTGCTTTGTGCAAGTCCTATGATGTTTTCTTAGATCATAAACAAACCTGTCTTTCTCATAGTAGGGTACCAAACACCTGAATGGAGAAAACATGGTGCGAGCAGTAGTGAGGGGCCTCATGTGCAGGGCACCAGTCGGTCACTTAACACAAAGTGAAAGAATGTGTATTGGCATCCTTGAGAAAGCTGTGAAGCATTCGGTTAGAAATAACCACCGGGACTGAAATGGGCTTTCTTGCTGACTTTAGGAGTTTGGGGAGAATGGCCACACAATCCTGAGTAATCCTGAGAGCCTTCATGTTTAAGTAGTTTCCATCCTGTGTTCTCTTTGCTTTTACTCTCAATTTAGGAGCTGAAGAGTTTCAGAAGTGCCCGGGCAATGTTTGATTAAATACGGGAGTTGAATAACAACCTGGCATGCTTCCTTCACTTCCTTCCACGGCTTATGAAAGGGAGCCGAGTGAAACTGTAGTTTCTGGGATATTCTGCACACCAGTATTTGGGGGCCAGCGCCAAGGCCCGTTGAGCTCAGTATGCCTAAGTTTCATGCTTAGTTTCTGTTGTTCAAGGAGATAGGTTTCCAACTGCTGAGAGAGAAAATGAAACTTTAGCTGGAGTACAGGAGCTTCAAATTGAATGCAAAGAATCTACCCAGTTAATTGGCCCGGGAGAGAACAAGTTAACGCTATAGTTTTAAATTTTCTGAAGCCCAAAGGCCCCTTCAGAGTTTCATTAGGAATTAAGCCAACCCCTAAAAAACATTCCCTCAAAAGATATTTAAGCTGTGTCTGCACTGGTATGAAGAAAAGCAAGTTAAATTAAATCAAGCAACTGGTTACTGAGCAATAGCTTAATAGAATTCATTTGGTTATTTTCAGATTAGTCAGTTACTAGGAAAAAATCCAACTGAAAAAATATTTTATGTCTATTGAGAGAACTGAACATGATTTGGCAGGATTGGGTGTGCCATACCCGTAGGGATTTTCCTAGATATGTATATGAATATCATTACCACTTTCTGACTTGACCATAGTAATTATGACCTATACCAGGCATGGAAATTATAAGGTACTTCTGCTATACCTGTCTGCTTTCACTGTGTAAGAGTCAAAGTCATCTCCCATGACCCTCTTTTCTGGAGACTCTACCTATGGCCTCAGAATCCTCTTCATCACTGCTCTCCTGACAGCCATCACCAATTGATTAAAATGACCCCGGATGTAAACCCTATTTACCCTTCCTGTCATGAGCACATCTGGAAGTAAAGTCATAACATAAAAATAATGCATATATTTAACACCTCAGTGGTTACTTAGCTCACTTGGTTGTGATCAGAAATCTTTGTGAAATCACCTGAGTCGGAGTTAAAATGTAATTTCTTGCCAAACAAACAAGTCTCCATGAGATACATTTCCAGGTATACACCATGTTCTAGGTAAGACCAATCCCATTTGGCCCTCGTTTCTCCAGAGGGACTCAACAGCCGTAAGAGACAATTAGCTGGCACTTTTATTAGCCAAGCCAGCTGAGATGACACATTGTGTGATGCCCTACCTATTTTTTTTTGTACTAACCTACTATGGTACCTTTCATCTGGCACTCTCCAATTGCTTCCCACCCATTAGGTCTCGTAATATATACTGGAAGAAGCAAACCTTTGTTTGTCTGAAATGGTAGAACTGATAACAAGTGGAGTTTCTAGAACACAAAGTTACATTATTGTCACCGATGGGTCGGAAAATGGAACCAGAATGTAGCTTGGGACCATGCCTCAAATAAAATTAAAAGATTGCTCTGGATCCAAAATATAAAAAAGATATTTTATTTGTATAAAAAAGATATATACAAATCCTATAGCATCACATGCCTGATGCTGATGTCACACAAAGGAAATTTTTTGCAATAGATCATTAATAGCAGGTTCTGAGTTTGAAACAAGATATAAATTGAATTTATGTTTTGTCTCTCCCTAGGGGCATGGGCACTTTAAGAAAAAGAAATACTTGAATAATAATTAAACAAGCAGCATCATGGTTATATTATTTGAGGATAATTTAATGATATTCTTCAGAGATACAATGGAAATTGATGACTGGGAAATTCCTTATGGTTGATAACACTAACAATTGTTTAATATAAGCTTATTTTTTTTCCTGAGTCATATGGCATTATAATATGATCTTCTTCATTTAACTGTATCTTTATGGAAAGATTAAGTGCTCCATTTTGTTGCTAAGGACATTCTACAACAATGTCCTTTGTTAAGTAGAAGTTGTGACATAACATATACATATATGCAGGTGTACATACTTGTATGCATACTTACATAAACCGGGAGCTAGGGAAGGTTGTAAACACCTGATTTAAGAAAACCCTAATAAATCGGGGCGCCTCTCCCCTGCCAGTTCCATCAAAGGGAAAAAAAGCCAGAAAGAGAGTGGGGGGTATTGCTAAAAGATGATGGAAACAATTTAAAAACAAACACTACCTCCTTAGAGCATTACCACTGCCGGCATGGTCTGCCTATATTACCAGACTTTATAAGCATAAGGTAGCCCTACTGAATCTTTATTCAGTGCCAGAACTCTGAGGCTGTCCCTCTGGCTGGGTACTCCTGGCTCATAATCACCAAGAGAGAAGCATGCATGGTAGGAAAGGCTCAAGATACCAAGTCATAATTTCCTTGTTGAATCCTGGTTTTGCTACTTACTGGTTTCATGAGCTAGCCTGATCACCATCATATTTCCAAGACTGCTTTCTTATTTGTAAAATAGAAAGAGTGCCACCTACCTCCTAGTCACCTGTGGGGAGTCGATGAGATAAGGTAGGGAAAGTAATTCTGCATTACCTGACACTTAGTAGGACTCCATTGGTCCTAACTATAATAATTTTTGTTTAGAGATGGTAGAAATTAAAGGTTCAGCACCAATGCGAATAGAAGTCGAGATGATTCCAACTAAGCATGGAAACATGCTGAATTATTTTGTGTTCAGGTCCATACCTTGGCACATAGTAAATATACTCAGTAAATGATAATTGCATGAAAATGAAATAATTTTTCTCCAATTTTAATTGATTTTCTTTTCCTGACAGAGAGGCTTTCCACGGTCACCTTATAAAGTCTACAACCCTCCTTTCTTGACCTATTCTATCTCCTTTCCCTGCATTATTTTACCCATACCACTTATCACCATTTAACATCCCCTATATCTTATTTTTGCTGTTTATTGTCTGTTCCTGTACTAGAAAACTCATGAAAGCAAGCATTTTTTTTCTGCATTCTCAATTGCTTTATCCACAGAGCTAGAGTAATTCCTTTAACAGACTAAATTCTCAATAAATGTATAAATGAATGAATTAAATAAGTATATAAACAAATGAATATAATTAACAATAATAACAAAAACAGTGAAAATAGTAAGTATAAGACATCTGTAAACTCACTTTTCCTCTACCTAGGATATTCTTCCAATTGTTGGCTCATTCAGATATGAAATCTGCTTTCTTTTTTCACTTGAGGATAGTTCTTGGGCATCTTTGTATGATTGTACATGTACATTATTGAACAGTTTGCTTCAGCAAGCAATAAGAGTTGGTGGATAGTTTGTGAGAAAAGTTCATTTTAACTATGTGTTCATAAATCTTCTGTTGTAGCAGGTGAGAGTGTAGACGTTATTGCACAAAAGTGTAGATAATTGTGGGTAGATGTGGTTTGGTGGGTAATTTTTTCTGTATACTTTTTTTTGATGTTTATTTATTTTGAGAAAGAGAGAGAGAGAGGGCATGATGAGCAGGGGAAGGACAAAGAAACAGAGAGAGAGAATCCCAAGCAGGCTCCAGGCTTTCAGCCCCGAGCCCAATGTGGGGCTCAAACTCACAAACCATGAGATTATGACCTGAGCTGAAATCCAAGAATCTGATGCTTTTAACAGACTGAGCCACCCAGGCACCTCAGTACACCTTCTTTATAATAATGAGGTAGACAGCAAAATTGCAACTGAGAGTGTTAGGAGTGTATGTGCTAGATGTTAAAAGGGAAAAGAGAAGGTATGACAGCATGGCACAAGTCCAGTCAAATCATTAATTTAAAACAAATCGACTCCCCACAGCATACCTATGTTTTCCTCCAGTGATGCTGGTGTGCGTGAATACAGATAGACAGGAGCGTGTGCGTGGATACAGATAGACAGGATACAGATGGAGCGTTGGTTTTAACTAGGGTCTGATAAAACTATGAGTTTATGATAAGCTGAGACAAGAGTCAGAACCCTGAGGGTATACACAAGTGGGTGAGTATAATGGCAGACGATTAGAATCATAAAGAGGAAAGTGAGGGCACAAGGGAAGGAAAGGACAGTCAAAATATAATGGGCTGAGAACTGAAAAATCTTGGTCAAGAGTCAATGGATTGAAAATCTGAGTCAAAGGATTATTGGAATTGGAGGTTTTGGAGAGTAAGCTAGGAGGATGGAGCTGATAATTGGAGATTTTAGAGAGTTTGCAGTCATTGATCAAAAGTATGCTATGGGAGTACATGAGTGAAATAGAGTAGGAGAAAACAACTTTTAAGATAGAGCCAAGGTCCTAGAAAGATGATCTGTGTATATTGCAATTTCAAAGAATTAGTTTAGGAGTCCTGTTGAAAGATTTACACTGAGCCAAGAATTTAACAATCTTTAGAAAAGCTAGAGAAGTGTCCAATGGTAGGTGACATCCACTAGGAGAGGTAGTAGAAAGTATGGATTGATAAGGTGAGACTCAAATCTGTGAACCTTTAACGAGGAGGGAGAGGAAATGGTCTTGAAGCAGCAACGAGGAGCAAGAAATTCACCACCTCATCTTCAGTCCCGATTAGTATGGGAGACAAATAGCTATTACCTGAGAATGCTGCATGGAAATTAGGGTTTCAGGGTTGTCCCAGGTTTCGGTTAGAGCAAGAAGGTGGGGGGACACAAAAGACATTACTGTTGATGACTTTGAACACAAGAGGGTATAGTGAAAGTATCTCGGAGTGTTGAGAAAGAATAGGAGATGATCACAAAGGCGATGTCTGTTGCCCTAAAACAAGAGAACGAAAATTTGAGTGTTAAAGGATGATCTGGAATCCCGGTCTTCTTTAGGTAACTGATATGAACAGAGTTAAGGTGCACGGTGATGGGACCCAATTGTGAGTGATGACAGGAGAAAAGGTGGATACGTAGGATACAGACATAGGAGCATCCTGCCAAGATGGAGAGTTCTGGGCTCCCTCTATACTCGTGCTCATAGAAGAGTTCTGAAGTGAAGCCTCTTATGCCTAGCACCCCAAATGACTGCTCAACCTTGCAAGTGGCAACCTGCTGGAAAATGGTATTGCTCTCTCTGACATGTACATTCTACTCTGTTGTGTAGAAGTGCTGCACAGCAGATTCATTCCTGGATGGAGGAGTATACCATTAAACAAGTTTCTTTCTTTCAGAGCCTTGATTTCATTACAGAGCCTTATCACTTTAGATGACTGTTGCTCCATTAATCAACTAGGCAATTTATTTTTATAAGGACTTAATGAAGTTACGAAAAGGCATACATATAATAAAAGGGCAAACTGGCAGATTCATAATATAACTTATTTTGCCACCTTTAGGAAAAGATCAATCTATTAATCCTTTCTTAAATATTAAGGCAGATAATTAGAAAATCCTGACATCTTTTTTTTTTTTTTTTTTTTTTTTTTTTCTGGTTAGAAAGCTAGAGTAGCTAAATAATAACCATGGCAGCAACAGCACACAGAGTTTATTTGCTGAGTATCCTCAGTGCTGAGCCACGACCTTGCAAGGGGCAGAGCGAGGAGAGAATGAGAAGCCGAGGCTAGGTCTGTACACTCTGAAGAAGGTTCTCGATTTGTTTCTTGGCTCAGAACCCAGGGCAGAAGAAAAGGAAACTTACCCATGACCTGAAGGGAATTCCAAAATCAAGTTCACAGATAGCAAATAACAATGACAAGTGGATTTTTCATCCATTCAAAGGACTCTAGACCCTTAAACACTTTGAAGAGAACAATGAAAACATGTTACTTTTAACGAAGCTGACAGTTCCTAGGAGCTCTTAGCTACAGAAAAAAAAAAAAAATGTGCAAATCAGGTCAGAACCTGACCTGAATCGGAAAGAAGGACACCTAGGATCATTGAAAATCCCCTCCTTTGAAGGAGTGTTTGAAATCAGTAACCCTGGCTTAGGAGTCAGAGTGACCTGGGGTACAGAGTCAAGTTCATCTGGGAGGAGTAAAATAGCAACCAAAAAATAATTTCTTGTACATGAAGCTGTTGTGAGGTTTTAATAAGTTCGCATGTGTGAAACATTTAGCAGGATGGCTGGCACATATGTGTGTGATACGTTACAGCTATTCATGAGAAGAAGGCACACAATTTTCGAAGCTTTTCTAAGAAAATAATACAAAAATATGAATACAAAATAAGGTATGAAAGTAACTAACCTGGGAAAAAAATCACAAATTTACAAATTAAAAAAATCTTCAAATACATAACGTAAAAATCCAGAAAGGTAACAATATTTTAATTAACTTCCCACATGCTTTTTGCTCCACATTTTTTGTCTGTGTTTTATGAAAGTACCTTTTAATATGACATTTAAAAAATATTCCATAGAACGTGTAGAAGAATAATGCAGTCTTTCCTCTTCCTCTAGCATGGTTGATTGATAGTCTTTTTTATTGATAGTTTTGAAAAGTTTATTTCAGCTTTAGAACTCATTATCGGTAATGTCATGTATTTTTAATATTGTGGCAAATTTGAAAATGTCTGAGATGTGTTTCACATATGAGTTGGAAATGTAAACATAATTTCCCATGGCATATTTTCTAACTCCTGTACTTCATATCTTATTTCTTTTGCATTATCAGTGCTGGACGCCATAGAGCACCTCTCCATACAACTCCTGGCCTGGCACCTGAAAGTGTCAGCATTTGAAGGGGAAGGAGTTTCCCCAGAATTCATTGCTATATTAAGATAGTTAATAATCTTGAAAAATTTATGGAAGTGCCTGCAAGCCACATAAATGTCTCTTACTAAATCCAAACTAAATGTATCCCTGACTCAACAGTCAATTAGTCAACTGTCAAAAACACTCAGGGCCACTCTACATCCAGTATTTGAAGAAGTCAGAGATTCTGGCTGCATCTACAGGGAACTTTTAGACAAAATTATAAATATACACAATTCAGTTATTCTTTGACTACTTTAACATTCGCTTGAATTGTGGATCAAGAAGCATTATGTTTGTTTGTGCATGTCTGTCTCCACAAATTCAGATATAGTGTTCCAATAAAACAATGTATCTTTTCAGATAATTAAGTGATAAGCATGTATCAAAGTCTTATTAGAGTTTTACTGCAAAGGAAAAGTCCTCTAAGAGACCAATGCAGAGATTTCTGTGTTGGTAGAGGCAGTCAAAAGAAAAGAGAATGGTTAATAATCATTTTTAGGCTCCAAACAACAAAAACAGAAAGGATTTCAGGTCAAAGAACTTTAGACTCTTGATTGATGGAGCACTGAGGGGATGAGCAGTGAGCCTTCCAGAAGTTCTCCATCTCATTTAGATCTATTAGAAATTTGCTTAAACATTTTCATCTGTGCTGCTAATTTCTTCCCAGAAGGATGCTGCAAATTATATAGCTCAAAAATTTCTATCCCAAACCATATTTGGAGTCATTTTGCTGTTGGCAAGAAAAAGGTCAACATTTGGATTTGGATTTGGATTTCAGCCAAATGTCTTCCTTAGGTAACTTAACCTGCAAGAGCTTCAATTTGCTTATCAACTGAATGAGATCAATAACATTTTAATTTACCTGGGTTGTTGGGGAAATGATATTGGTTAATTTAAAAATAGCAAGCACAAAGTCTGGGACAATGTAAGTGCTCAGTAAATGCTAGTTCTCTTCTTCCTCTTTGGGACTATGATGCAACACATTTTCCTTTTTTTTTTTTTTTTTTTTTTGTATACTCTCTTTAGGAATAGACAAATGGACTCTCAAAACCAATAAGTTTTGAATTAAAATATTTACTCTAGAAGCAATTTTACAGTCTTAAACTCAAAAGAAGAAAAAGGACAGACAGTATGTTGTTTGCTAGGTTGTGGGCAAAAGGTGAAAAGTATGTGGAAACTGATTATGACTGAATTTGTGAATCAATTTAAATATAAAGAGTGACAATATCTTTACTTTTCTTGCAGAAAGATATACAATATGTTTCAATTTTATAAAGTATATTTTATATTGTATATCTTTTATGCAGTAGAAACCAAGAACTTTGTCTATATATAAAATTTCCTCTGTATGACAATAGAATATTGAAAAAAATTGGTTATTAAAATTTGTTATACAATTAAAATGAATTAAGCATAGTTAGACCACTTACAAACTGCACCTCATTTAATTCATTCATCGCCCCTATGAAGATGATTTTACTACTCTCAAAGTTGTGAAAATGGAGAGTTGTCATTACTTAAGCTTCTGTCCCTGTCATTCGTCACACAATTAGAAAGGCATATAGGCAGCTTGCAAACCCAGAACATGCCTACTCCAAACCACATTCTTTGTCTAGCACCACATTGCCTTTCCTAGGTGTTTTTGTTTTTTGTTTTTTGTTTTTTAAGATCACTGTAACTTGATCAAGAAGATAAATTTTGTTGTGTTTATTATAAAAATGAAGTTAGTAATTTCTTTAAAAACAATTTTTTAATGTTTATTTATTTATTTTTCAGAGGGAAAGAGAGACAAAGTGTGAGCAGGGGAGGGGGAGAGAGAGAGGGAAACACAGAATCTGAAGCAGGCTCCAGGCTCTGAGCTGTCAGCACAGAGCCCAATGCGGGGCTTGAACTCATGAACTGTGCGATTGTGACCTGAGCCAAAGTCCAGCGCTTAACCAAGTGACCACCCAGACACCCCACTCATTTCTTTTATACTGGCTGTCATTTGGGGCACCTGGGTGGCTCAGTTGGTTGAGCGTCTGACTTCGGCTCAGGTCATGATCTCACAGTTTGTGAGTTCGAGCCCCGCATCGGGGTCTATGCTGAGAGCTCAGAGCCTGGAACCTGCTTCAGATTCTGTGCTCATTCTCTCTCTGCCCCTCCCCGACTTCTCTCTCTCTCTCTCTCTCTCTCTCTCTCTCTCTCTCTCTCTCTCTCAAAAATAAATAAATTAAAATGTAAAAAAAAAACAACACAATTTTATACTTGCTGTCATTCACTGGTCATGCCAAGCATGGTTTTGAGTGAACTCTACCCAATTCCTGAGGGAAATTGGAATTATAAGGGAAAGGCAAATTTTTAACACTGTTTAGGGCTCTGGCACTAGCTTAAAATAAATGCAGACCTTAGTTCTGGATCACTTGGTTGGAGGCCACAAGCTATTTCAGAGATTAACTGGTCAGGTATCCTGACTTGGTGAAGCTTTCCTGGGGAGGTCAGGCCAGCACATGAAGGGGTGTCAGACATTTCAGAGACTCAGTTATGAATTCATTTTTCCTTTTTTCTCTTTTTTTTTTAATTTTTTAAAAGTTTTATTTATTTTTGAGACAGAGAGACAGACAGAGTATGAGTTGGGGAGGGGCAGAGAGACAGAGACAGAGACAGACAGACAGTATCTGAAATACGCTCCAGGCTCTGAGCTGTCAGCACAGAGCCTGTCGCAGGGCTTGAACCCAGGAATGATGAGATCATGACCTGGGCTGAAGTCGGAGGTTTAACCAACTGAGCCACCCAGGCACCGCATGTTTTTTTTCTTTTTTCAGTCATAAATTAACAACCCGTGTGACCATACCTTTGGGTACATACCGGTCATAAATATACTGTTCAAGAAAAATACTTTGGATGGAATTACCAAAAATTTAATTATAGCTGTTTATCAATGGTGAGAGTGTAGATGACTTTTATTTCCTTCTTTCTTTTATTTTCTTCATTCAGCATATACTTCTTGAAAGCTTCATATAAAGCAGGCACTGCTACACCTCTGTTTCAGAAGTGAACCAGGCAAGGTGCTGGTCCAGTTATTTGCGCTGGTGTTTTTATATTTGTAATCAGAAAATGTCCAGCAGAATTGGGAAATTTAAGTGTATCAAATGGTTGAATGGTAAGATGAAGAAAGGGCCTAAAAGAAATTAGTCCTGGGCTTGAAATGGTTATTATATTTTAGAAAACTATGCGGCAAATGCTGACGAGTTTTTATTTGTGTGGACTCCCAATTTTATAGCAAGTCAATTGAAAGTATCCATTTAAATTTGAACAAATGCTACTATAATGTGTATACATAAATGCCAATACCATATTGAGTGACAGAAGAGGTAGCTTTAGAGGGACTCTTAACATCAAAAAGTATGCTCTGGTCAGGATTGTCGTGGGAGTTCTCCTGGCATCTTAATATAGCATGTTGCTGTTTCTGTGTATATTCTTACTTCTAAATGCATTTTCCTAGAGGAAAACCTATCAAGCTTGATTTTAGGAATTGGTGAAGACTGTCAGTGCTTAGGGTTCCAATGCTGGCCTTACCATGTTCTTAGAACCTAGTTGTTTGTTGTTTTCTTTTCTACTTAGTGTTGTTAGAGAGGAAGAAGGAGGGGAGGGAAATTGGAAGTAAAGTTAAAGAGAGACATGATAGCCTTAGACAAAGAGGAAATTTAACAAGACAAGCAAGTCCTGACTAACCAGTTCCCAAGGCACAGTGTCAAGTACAGTTCAGTCCAAATCTTGTCACTTCCACATATTTATAAGGTCTTTCTATTGATTAGCCTACTTTATAGTTATGCAAAGAACTCCATGAACTATATTTTTGTAAGGTGCTAAGGCGGGGAGGCGGGGGAGAAAGTAGCTTTCTCTGGGCATGGACACATCACATCAAGTGTTCCACATTCGAGGCCCTTCTGCTAATGGTAGAACCTGTTCTGTGAGGTTTCTATTTCTACCTCATGTATAGTGATGTTGCAATCCTCTGTGGGAAAGGCACATTATGCTTGAGGATGTTACTGAAAATAAATCTGGGGAGTGGAAGAGAGTCTTTAGTGGTACTTGGATGTTATCTACATTGGCGATCTCAGAAGTGTTGCTCTGATAAACTGTTGTTTCAGCGGGTCTTCTTTCGAGAAGGCTTTAAATCTTTATCTCTTCTGATGAAAACAATACTTGGAATTCCTTTTTGCTCTCTGTATTCAGACATATTTAACTTCGTTTGTGCTGGGGATTGACCTCTTTCCCTGCTCCTTCTCCATGAGCTCCTACCCCCTGAATGTAGTAAAGTCGTTTTTAAAGCTTTTTAAATAATAACTGTTCCAAATCAAATTGAACTTAATTGCTTAATATATAAAACAGGTATAGAAGGGACTTCTCTATGGGACTCTTTTCCCATATCTCCATGGAGCATCATTTGAAAACCTCTGGAATAATGGAAAGAGCACTTAACCAGAAGTTGGAGTCACAATCACTGGATTCCACTCAAAAATTCAGATCAGGGGCACCTGGGTGGCTCAGTCAGTTAAGCGTCTGATTCTGGGTTTCAGTTCAGGTCATGATCTCATGGTTCATGAGTTAAAGCCCCACACTGGGCTCTGTGCTGACAACGTGGAGCCTGCTTGGGATTCTCTCCCTCCTCTCTCTCTGCCCCTCTCCATACACACTCTCTCTCTCTTTCTCACTCAAAATAAATAAGCTTAAAAAATTTTTTTTTAATTCAGTTCAATGTAACATTAACTGAGTATGTCAGTGTGCCAAACACTAAAAATTCTAAGGAAGAAAGAAACTCTAGAAACTTAACTTCTAAGTGTAGATGAAAGCAGATGTAGAAGAAGGTAAAGTGTTGTAGATGCTTTGGCAGATTTCTAGACAAGGTGAGTGATGCTTGTCAACCACTCTGGGCCTTATTTTCTGAAATTTGAAATAATGGAGAAAACTACATATAGAATCTAACCTCTTTGAGATGCTTAACTTTACGATTCTGTTACTCTGTTCCATTGGCTTTAGATCACAAAGGGAAGCCACTGGAATTAGACATGAGGAAATGGAAATTCAAGATGCAGCCTGTATATTTTAAAATTTTTTAAAGTGGAGAAAACTGTCACTATAGTCAGAGGCAGGAGTAAAAAAAATAAACACAATGTATACTTGCCGAGGAACAGAATTATGCCACATCATCCTCAGCTTTTCCATAATATTCCTCCTACCTCCATGACTCATGTGAAAGCTGACTTTGCCCTGATAACAAAATGCCCTTCTCCAATGGAGGCCTCTTATCTTCCTCCCCCATCTGCAACCCAGTTTCACAGGACCAAGAGGAAGAGTTGATAAACTCTACACACGGAAGGGTAAAAAGAACATAGGTGGTTGTACAACTTGTACAATGTATACTTTGTAGGAAATAAAACTGCTCTATAATCCATTTCCCACAGACAATTAGTGTTAAAACCTGGCATATTTTCTTTTGGGCACTATGTATATATAACTATAATATATCTGATTTATCTAGCTACTTATCATATATACACAATATATATACACATATATATACAATATACTATAACTTTCTATAACTTCATCAACATCTATATTTGTATTGACACTTTGTTCTAGGTGAAATTATTTTTCCTTTATACATTTTCATTTTTAAAGTATTTTCACTTTTACATTGAGAAACTTTAATATACTCCCTGTCCTCTTTACCATCTCACGGTCTCTGCCACCCTGCTCATTCTGAGCCATTGTTCCTTTGTCCTTCCATATAAGTGCATGCCAAAATTTTCACCACCAATTACAATAAAATTATGAATATTTGCTTGTCACTTTCATGGCTTATAATATACTCTTTTAGAAGTCACTGATTAGAAGACTCCTAATTCTTCTTGAAATTCCCATACCAGTTATTTAATCCTGAACTAGATGCCAGTTCATCCTCTCATCCTCTACTATCAAGAGATACTCAACACCCAAAGAACAAACAACCCACTTAAGAAATGGGCATGGGGCGCCTGGGTGGCTCAGTCGGTCAAACATCCGACTTAGGTTCAGGTCTTGATCTCGGAGTTCGTGAGTTCAAGCCTCGCTTCAGGCTCTGTACTGACAGCTCAGAGCCTGGAGCCTGCTTCACATTCTGTGCCTCCCTCTTTCTTCCCCTCCCCTGCTCATGCTTGCTCTCTCTCTCTCTCTCCCTCCAAAATAAGTAAACATTATTAAAACTTTAAAAAATATAAATGGTCAGAAGACCTTGGGGCTTCCGGGTGGCTCAGCCGGTTAAGCGTCCGACTTTGGCTCATGTCATGATCTAGAATTTACTTTTTAGAATTTACTTTTTAGTGTAGGAGGCAAAATGTGAGCCAGTGGGACATATCTTGCTGATGACTCAGGGCAGTGTGGTGGTTTATTTGATTACGTATTATTGAAGTTTGAGTGCGTTTAGATGGACTGAGCACTTCGCAGTTTATGGTAAGTCTCAGTCTTTCCTGCTGTGTTTATATTAGGCCACACACCTGTACCTACTTGAAAGGACCTTGAGGCCACTTCAGCAGGATGCTTCCGCTCCACCCTTTTTCTCAGGTCTTGGCATATGTAAATACCCTTTCTTCTTTCCATGGCTATTTGATATAGTTGTGTCAGGGTACCGTGCAAGCCTTCCTAAGGTTCAGCCTACTCTTCAGGTCCCATCTAATTGCCCAAGTTCATAATTTGAGTTTTGCATCTGCTCTGAAATTGGCTGTACAATGAGATACGGTCTTCCCAGAATCCCGCTTCCTTTTCAGGCCCTCACTCAAGCTCAGAGCCTCCTGCTGTAAACCTGGGGGAAACTTCAGGGTTGTCGTAAGAATCAAGCCCATTGATATTTTTCATCACTTGGTATTTCAAAATTCACTTACTTTCTAAAATATGGTCTTTTTGTCTTTTGAGGTATAATTTACATGCAATGAAATCTCTGTAGATATGTTTTGATCACTTTCAAAAATGACAAACTTTTATAGCCACCTCTCCTGTTAAAAGTATGGAATATTTCAGGGCTCCTAGATGGCTCAGTAGGTTAAGCATCCAACTCTTGTTTTCAGCTCAGGTCACGATCTCACAGTTTCATGTGTTTGAGCCCTGCATCAGACTCTGCACTGATGGTGAAGAGCCTGCCTGGGATTCTTTTAGAATTCTTTAGATGACTGTCTCACTCTACCAGATAAGAAGATCCCTGAGGTTAGAGTTCCTTGCCCCAAATGAGAGAACAGCAAATGGATGGATGGATGGATGGTTAGATGGATGAATGGTACCATGGCTTTTAAGAATGCATATATGAGGTCTTAATGATGTCCACAAAGTCTTGAATGCTTGCTGTAAGATGAAGACCACTTACCAGAAAAAAAAAATCAATCTTTCGCTTGTTTACACAGAATATTCACATTATGGTTCAGGCATTTCTTTACTTTTTCCATGGAGGCCCTTGTAGTCCATGCTGAGTTCACCTAGAAAATGCATCCAAGTGTTTTCTCTGGTTTTTTTCTTTTCTTCTCCTTCCACCATGATAACCTTGTGCTTTTCCTCTCTCTTTCCCAACTCATCCCTCTCTGGGTTCTGGAGGAGTAGCATCTAGTCTTTATTGTCATTCCTGGCTGGAGAAGGCGTTCTCTAGGTCGTTTAGATGATTTTGAATAAACGTATACAAGTCAAAAGGGACAATATATATTTAGCTCACTAATATTGACATCTCTTGTAGCATCACTTTGATAGGTCATACTAGCAAAGGTCTATGCTTATAATCCATTGAAAAAAATTACTTTGTAGGAGTTTATGCTGACAGTAATGTACAGAGACATGGAGGAAAGGGTGAGGGAAAAATAAAAGTCCATTTATAAAAATACAATACAAAGTTAATTTGTTTTAATAATTTAACAATGCAGTGGAAATGCATTAATCCAAAAAAGAGAAGCAATGATGAAAGAATGTGATGTGGTTGGGTAAAGGGTAAATAATTAATAATAATAATAATAATAATAATAATAATAAATATTATCTATAGCCACAGTCTTCTTGGAATTTTGGAAAAGGAGAAGAAGTACACTGACCTATACTTGGGACCTTATTGAATGGGAAGAAGAGGAGGTAAGATGTTATGAAACCAGGAGATAGAGAAACTGGGATAACACATGATGCAGAATAACACATTATTCACTGTCCTTAACATCCAAGCTGGAAGCAATTAAACACCATTAGATTTTCCCTTGGTGTTTTTTACTAACAACATTTCTTATTTCAGGAAGAGAAGAGAGCTCATTGATGGAGTTATGTAATTTTTTTCAAAGCACTTCCATGATATTTCCTAAAATGACATTACTGAAAAATTGTGCTAATTAATATATATGTTAGGGATTATCTGGAAAATAATTGGCATTTTATTTTTTTTAAGTTGCTTCTTTTCCAAGACTTGCTATAAAAGTAGGCCAAAATCCAGGAATTTTGTATCAACCACCGGATGATTTTTTTTTTTTTAATTTATGACTTTGATATGTAGGTAACTTTAGTCTCTCTTCCAGGAAACACTTCGTCCCCAGTTTGAAGCCAAGTATTATAAGATGGAGAGAGTGAATCCCATTAGTGGGAAACCTGAGCCACATCAGCCTTCCTCAGACAAAGTCACTCGTCTTCTTGTTTCTATCTCAGGAATATTCTTCATGGTAAAGTATAACCATCAGTATCAGAATGTTGTTGGATTCCATGTTTAGAAGGAAGTTCTAAGATACCAACTTATTTTGCAACCCTCAGAGCGCAAGAAACCATATCCAGCTCAATACCTTGGTACTACATACTATTAAACAAAATTAAAATCACGGCGAGTCATGAATGATTGCAAAGACAATTTGGGCATATCTTTAAATAAAACACTCTTTCAGAGAAACAAAAATCATCTAAGATAAAATGGATATTTTTTGTGTTTCCCTGAAATTTATTAAGACTAAGCATTCCACTTGAAAGTGGAAATTTGAGCAACTTAAATCTTACAATATGTATTTTGACTCTAATGTAACTCAATCCCTTAAAACAAAAAAAAATGATGTATTCTTTCTTGGAAAAGGCAACTCCTTTAGCTCTGTGGGGGCAGTATATTAATCTATGGTATTGCTTTTGGTTTGTGAATTATGCAAAATATGGATGTCTCCTCTGGTCTCCCATATTGTAGATTTCTTTGGTGATCACTGCAGTGTTTGCTGTTGTCGTGTATCGCCTGGTTGTCATGGAACAGTTTGCATCATTCAAGTGGAATTTCATCAAGCAACACTGGCAATTTGCAACATCAGCTGCTGCTGTCTGTATCAATTTTGTAATCATTATGGCACTGAATCTTGTAAGTGTTTACAGTTTTCAATAGGCGAAAAGGCATGGGTAGGGGAGAAGTCTGTTTCCTTCATGCTTGGATTGTATTTACAGGAATCCAAAATGAGACCAGCAATGCAACTCAGTTTAGCAGAAACAAAGTTCATCTATGTGGTGTGGATAATGGATTTTTTAAATTAAAATAAATAATGGTTGTACTGTCATCCTTTCCTTTGAGTTTATAGTCTTGATTAGTGAAAACTTCCATTCTAGCGTGTCTAGTGTGGACTAGAAAAGGTGCTATGCTCTTTTCATTCAAATAAGGGATTTTTTGGGGCGCCTGGGTGGCTCAGTCGGTTAAGCGTCCGACTTCGGCTCAGGTCACGATCTCGCGGTCCGTGAGTTCGAGCCCCGCGTCGGGCTCTGGGCTGATGGCTCAGAGTCTGGAGCCTGCTTCCGATTCTGTGTCTCCCTCTCTCTCTGCCCCTCCCCCGTTCATGCTCTGTCTCTCTCTGTCTCAAAAATAAATAAACCGTTAAAAAAAAAAAATTTCAAATAAGGGATTTTTTGGGTTCAAAAACCATTCCAAAAAACTGAACCTCAGTGGAGAATTTGTTACAAAGATATAGAAAAATCTATTCGAAATAGAAAGCTTGTTATCTCCAAGGCTTAATGTGATATAGAAAATAGCTACTCTATTTCTTTCCTGGGTCTAAGCATTTTTCTCCTTCCTTTCTTCCTTCCTTCCTCCCTCCCTTCCTCCCTTCCTTCCTTCCTTCCTTCCTCCCTCCCCTCCTTCCTTCTTTCCTTCCTCCATCCTTCTTTCCTTCCCTCTTTCCTTCCTTCCTAATTTCCGTCCTTCCTTTCTTCTATCCACCCATCCTTTTTCTTTCTTTCTCTTTTCCTCTTCCTTCCTTTCTTCTTTCTTTCTTTCTTTCTTTCTTTCTTTCTTTCTTTCTTTCTTTCTTTCTTTCTTTCTTTCTTTCTTCCTTTTTCAGTTCTTCTGTTTGCATGTCTACCCTCTTTTATCAAGAAATGTCTGCCTTTACTTAACCATGACCCATCTTTCTCTCATAGCCGCCAGGGATGCTGTGGTATTGCGATGATTTTATCTTCTTTGGCTCTAACTACATGACCATGTTGGTCAGGTTTCCATAGTCCATTTAACTGAAATTATCTACTATTTCAATGTACTAATTTCTCAGAGACAGCATCTGATTGGTTCAACATCATGTCCACTGATTGACTTGTGACCTATATGGATGAGAGGACATTATTATGCCTAGGTCCACATTTTCAGCAAGGACTATGGGTGGGGTCCTATTTTCTCTGAAGACAGGAGGCACTGTTTAGCACACTTAGGATAATCTCTGTCCTTTAATTATTCCAACAATGACACAAGACCAGTATTCTCTCCATTATGTAAATAAGGAAACGGATTTGGAGAGTTTAAATAACTTGTCCTAGATCATACATATACTAAGTGTTAATGCTGATATATTTACATCACGAGATAATTTTTGTAGATATATGAGCAATATACAAATAACGATGTTGATATTATGTACAGGTAATGTGCATTTGGTTCCAAATATAGATTGACACAGATGTTTTGCGTGTTTAGACTGGAGAGGGCTAGGTCCATTTAAAATAATCAGGAAAGATTTTCAAAGAAAAGTGAAAAGTGATTGTGATAAGTAAGTTTTAATGCAAGGATGATAGTTAATATTTCCTACTGGGATCAGCTTTCTTCAGATTAATTTTTCTGGTAGAAGGAAAATACTGTTTGCAGTCTCTCCAAATAAACCACATAATATATTTAATTTATGTCCTTGGCTCATACATTAAAGTAAATAATAAACACTGAAAAAAATATAATACGAAGATGGGGAGGCATGGATGGTAATGTATGTAAGGTACTATAGGTTGCACACTGCACAAGTCACTACATTGAAGGAGGAGCCATTCATGGCATAGATGTAGGTTTTTATATTTATGATTATACTCTTCTGGTAGACAGTGAAAGATCTTGGTTCTAACAAAATCAATTTGTTATGACAATTTTACAGTAAACAAAGATTATTTGGATTGGCTTCATTATGTGAGGAAAAGGAGGCTAAATAAATGATGTGTTTATTTCTAGGGAACACAAGCAACCAACCAGTCTGGTCTTAAATTGACTTTGTTTTTTATTTTTAGTAGGTTAGTTGACATAAAAATGATTGTCCAGAGTCCTGCTATCTAGGATGACCTTACAGGCAAGTAGGGACATGGAAAACACTGAAGAATGAATGTTATCATAGTCAAAGCACAGAGGGCTTTGAGTAAAATGGGAAAGAAACCACACACTGCCCCTTAAATTGGTGGGGTTGTGATGGTGTATCAGAAGACTCCATGCAAAGAGGACAGGGTACTTATTCTGATGAGCCAAGAAAGAGCAGAAAGTGGATTGTCATTGGGGAAATTCAACCCACAAATGTACAGAACCACAGAAGTGCATCTTCTTTGTTCTAAGGGAATGGTAAGGGGTGTCTATAAAACATAAATTTATTGGAGAATGAAGAAAGAGAAATTAGAAAAGTAGATCAGTGCCTAGCTGTGGAGATCTGGAATAGCATGTAAATAATTTGGACATCATCTTTTTTTTCTTTTTTCTTCTTGTGAGCAGTGGGGAGCCACTGGGTATTTGATAGGTGAATAACCACTAATTAGTGTACCTAATAAGATACACTTACAGATACGAAAGACATTAAAATATTAGAATATTGTATTATGTAATCACTATGCTGATTAATTTTAGAATTCTCAGGAAAAATGTCAGGTTCTCTGGAAAAAAAAGTGTGTTCAAAACTCCTAAAAGTAAAAGTAGATATCCTGAGTGCATTATCAAACATGGAAAAAATTGGAAAAATAATGATTACACAAAAGTAATGCTATGTCATCTAAAACACTGTATTAATAAGATGTTCTTTTGAATTTTAAGTAAAAAGATGATAATTTCCTGTTGTATAAATTAATCCCAAATTTAGACAAAGATGTAATGATTAATGAACAAACATAAACCTGATTTTAAAAATATATCTGGCAAAGATAGTATCGAAAATCAAACTAATGAGCAATTACAGCTACACAGATAAAAATCCCAAGTATACATAAAAATGTTATCAGGAGTTATCTCTGAAAAGTACTGGTGATTATTTTCTTTACATATTATCTAATGGTAAACATAGTTTGCATTTTCACGTTTTTTTACAATAAGCTTATTTTCCATTTAAAACTAGTAAAAGATAAATATTTGATATTAATTTCTGATATTTTAAAGAAATCATAAATGATGACAGGCCAAGATTTATGTAGAAGGATAGGTTTTTATTGTATTATTTAGAGTAGTAAATATTAGCAACAGACCCCTTAAATGAGCAAAAATAAGAGAATATTAATTCAAGTTCTATATAATGGAACATAATATAACCAAGTAAAATGCTATTTTAATATTATTTAAGGACATGACATGCAGATACATACAAAGCATCTACAACTGCACTTGATTTCCATTAGAACATACCTGCATTTTTAAACTATAAAGGAGTAACAATAAAATGTTGACACTGTAAGGAATGGCAATAAAATGTGGTTATCTCTCAATAGTGGGATAATAATTTGATTTAGTGCAACCTTTTTGGTTCTTTCAAATATTTATATGTAGATTTTTACTTATAATCAGAAAAAAAGAATCCTTACTTTTAAAACATTCTACCATGACCTAAAATTTGGAACAAATTAGAAATGGAATGCACTTTATTTTTACTCTATATATGAGTCATCCATAAAACCACACCCACCCAGGTAGCAAACTTGGGTTACTTTTTAAATTTTGTCTTTCACTGCATAGAGAGAAGGTTTATCAGTGGCTGAGCCGCATGCCAGCACACGTGCGTGAGCGCACGCGCACGCACACACACACACACACACACACACACACACACACACACACACTCTCTATTCCCTCTGTTCCCATGTGTGCCCCCTGCCCTTCCCCTGCCCTCTGAATACTGCCCAGGCTCTCATCACTTTGTGGTGTCTCTCCTCAGTTTGGTGTCTGAATAAAAAGCAGTGGACACAGGACAGAAGCAAAGCAAAGATTTGCACTTGATCTTTGTGATCCTAGCCATGCCACAAACATCTCTGAGCGTTCAAATGAGGGTGATAAAACTAACGCATAGGAGTATTGAAAGATTAAGTGAGATCTTCTAGTATGTGGATGGGTCTCAATAAATGTTAACCTTTTTCCTATTTGCTTCTCTTCAATATTTTAAAATTTTATTTCTGTTTATAAGTCTATATACACCCCATTGTCTTTATTGCAAAATACCAACATTTTCTTTAATTTTTCCCTTTCTTTTCATCTTTAAATGATAGAGTTTATTTATTAACCTTCAGTCCGATATAGGAATGCCAATAATCTTTTCTTTGTTCTTTTTAAGCTCTTCAAACCACATCTCATTTATTTATAATTTTTTCACTTTTTTTCTTTAAATATTACCTATTACTCATTCATAAATTTCTAAGTACTCAGAGTTGTCTGTAGAAAGGGAATCACTTCTAACATGTTGTATTATGTCTTTTGATCCAATGTACGTCTAAAATATAAGAAAATTTGAAATATTTAATTGGTTCATGCAAAAATCATACCACTGGGCTAATTTTCAGTAGTCTTACTTCTTTTTAATGAGTTTTTTCCTTTCTGAAGTCTATTATTTTTATCTTTTTTAGTTTTAAATTACAAAATACATTGTTGCTATATAATGTACTGACAGTATGAAAACATTAAAAATAATAAGAAAAGTTGCTATTTTTTACCCAAAATTCCACCATTGTCCCATCCAACCATAAACTCATTGTACCCATTGGAGGTCATCAATGTTAATGGTTTCATTTCTGTTTATTCCCCTCACCATCAAGTGTTAGTGCCTTCAAAAGAGTACCCTGTGTTCCTGTGTTTGACAGTTTGTTCCAAAGACCTACTGGTCTTCAAAAATATCTTAAGTGAATTAATGAACTGGGCTAATATTTTTGAAGATGGAAATTATTACATAGACAAAGAAAATGAAGAAACCCAATGTGTATCATTAATTTATGCTTGGGAAGGCAAGCATGACACTTCTGGGAACAGAACCTCCAGGTCCAGGGTTCAATCCTTAATTTCCACCTATCTTTTCAGTTAAGCTGAAGAACTTGTCATGATCAGAACCTATAGTTGAATAAAATAGGACCCTTTACCTTCATACATTTTCCTTACAAATGGATTCTATTTTCACCAAAAATTCAAGAAATTGAAATTTTGCTGCTGTTTCCCTTGGTGTACCAAACTCCAATTTCATATTATTCCAGGTGCTGCTGAATGACCAATCCCTTAAGCTCTGACTCTGCCCCATTTCCAACCCCCAACCCCAGTTATCATCCCTTCCCTAGAATAACAATGAACCCACATACACACAGTCTTCTCTCTCATAAGCTTCAGATACAATTTGTTCTCACTGAGTTTGTACATTTAATGAGGTTCAATATATTCTTTACTCCAAAGTACTGCATTTTATAGATAACAAAGGCCGAACTAGATGGAGTGAATCTCTAATTGTAGAAATAAGATCTCCGGAGGCCAATGAGGATAGCATTATTTTTGTCATAAAAACAATCTTTTGAGATTCTCAAAATCCCACTAGCTCTACTTAATTAATACAGAAGCCCATGTAACTACCTAGTGCTATAGCTCATCCGTTGTTCCTGAGAGAAGACAAAACTGACTTTCTTTTTTCAAATGTTTATTTCAAATGTTATTCAAATGTTGGGAATTTTGACATAAAGATTTAGAGATTGTTGGAGGTGAACTAAGCTGTAAAATTTCTCCTTTGCCCTTGCCACTAACTTAGGAAAAGATTTTTTAAATGGATTTAGCATAAAGGAATTGAACTACAAAGCCAACTCAACAAATGTGAAAAGAATGTCCTATTCCTCTGATTTAATCAGTATAAAACCATAATGCCCTTCTGAATTTATGTATTCCCCCCCTACTCAAGATGTTAAGGCACTTCACATTATTTAACAGCCCATCTAATTGACCTGAACCCACAGGGTCTTAATCAAATAAACATAAATTAAAACCATTAATCTTAAAATGTCAACACTTTAAAAAAATAACACCACCAAAAAGAATGACCTAGAATACCAAACACTACCATCTGTTATTTTTGGACAAACACTAAATATGCAGCACATAAAAATGTGCTTTTTGTTTCTTAATAGCTAGACTGTGTGATCCTTGTGCTACCATAGCCTCCAAACGAGCATTTGGCGTCAGTCAAAATAGTCTACTAATCTCATAGGCTTTTCAGCTATAATACATGTGCATGAAATTATTAAATATAGGCATGGCAAAGCCGTTTCAATCAGTCTAACAATTTTTAAATCAGAAACTTTTAATATTTAACATACACAGCCAGAAATCTTAAGTCATTCGTGCATTTGTTTTGTCTCTTTCATCACGTCAATGACTGTTGTGACTTCTGCTTCTGTAACATCTCTCTTACCAATTCCCTACTCACCATTCTCACTTCTACTTCCTTAGTTCAGCTACTTGTAATTTCTAGCTTGGACCATTGCAGTAGCCTTCTCACTGGTTAGTCTTCCTGTCTTCGTTTTTCAACTCTTTTCATCTCCCTTGCCCACTGCTCTTAGAAGGATCTTTCTAAATTGCAGATTTGGTCATTTTATTTTGTACTTGAAACTGCTTAACAGGTTTCCATTGCCTCTAGTATAAATTCTAAATGTATTAGCAAGGCATGAAAGACTTGATTATTTAAAGTCAGTTTTCCTTTCTCTTCTTGTCTAAAGTTGGGCCTCACTCCCTCCCTTTCAAACCACTCTTCTCGCTCCCTGGCATTTTACTTTTTCACAACCATATCTCTTGGTTCAGCCTATAAAACCACTCCAGCCTACAAAACCATTTCTGCTTGCTCCCTGGCATTTTACTTTTTCACAACCCTATCTCTTGGTCCACAGTGCTTCCTCTATTTACCTTTTTAATTTCTTTTATCTCCTTGGAAGCTATTTCTTTATCTATGAAAATTCCAGTAAAGGATCATTTCCTTCCATAAAGCTTTTTCTCAATCCAAAATGTAGAATCAAATAATCTCTTCTTTGTGTTTATTTTTCTCACAAGGTGCTTGGACATGCCTATTCTCCCTCCTTATCAGACTCCCTTGATAGAATTAAACAATGCCTCCTGTAAATGCTCTCCTGTTACAGTGCTTGGACCATGACTTTTCTCCCACTATCAGGGTGTAAGCTCCTTATGAGCGGGCCTCCTCACTTTTCTATCTCCAGGTCTTTTGCCTATGTCAAAAAGATATTTATAATATATTCTTCAAATAAATTTTAAATACCCTGTTCTCTAAATTTTCTAGCATCTTGAATATTATTCACATTGCAGAAATCTTAGCATCTTGGATAATTGCTCAAAGTTATTTTTGTTATTGGAATTATATTTTCAATGTCTTTCAAGTTTGCAGCACTCATTAGTTTCATTCAAGCTAATAATTAAAAAGAATATACATCCTCTAAGGTTTCAAAACAAATGGATCATAGCATTCCTAAATAAATATTCCATTTGGGATAAAAATATGGGTGAAAATAATTAAAATTTGATCACAAGTCCATTCTACAGATCATGAAAATACTGAAGAATGTTTCCTGTTCGTACTATGCCTTCAAATCACCTGGAACACTTGAAAAACTAGAGATTTCTGAGTCCCATTTAGAATCTCCTGTGTAGAGCTAGGAAATCTGTATATAAAACAAAATATTCAAAAATATTTTCTAAGTGAGTCTGATCCAGCCAGTCTCTAAAATGCCATTAGGAAATCACCAATTTAAAGGATCTGAGGTAATTTTGATACATAGCCAAGATCAGAAACTACATTTTCAAAACTAAATCGCAAATAATTTAACAACAATTAAAACTTCAACATATTATTTTAACATCTCTTTACCAGGTATACAGCTAAAAATCCACAAAACCAGAATTTGAAACCAGGAGTTACTCTTCACTAATCCCATCCTTTTTGTCCTTTATGTTGCTGCCCTGAATGCTATACTACTTAAAGGTACCATAAGTAGCAGGGTTACTATTATATCAGGTAATATTTCCAAGAAGATTTTAATGAAAATTAAAAATGTGCAGGGATACCTGTGTGTCTCAGTGGGTTGAGCATCCAACTCTTGATTTTGGCTCAGGTCAGGATCTCAGGGATGAGATAAGATAAGACAAGACAAGTTAAGATAATTTTTGAAAAATAGAAATTAAAAAATGCTTAAATGTGCAAGTATTCCAAAATGCACATTCTTGTTGCCTGGCAATCAAATCTTAATTAAAGAATAGGTGACAGTAGCATGACAGCTGTCTGGTCTCATGATTAATGTGTAATTTTAAAGAGAAAATAGAAACATCACTGAAGAAATACTCTTGTAGTTTGAAATATCTGGGATTAAGCCAGTTAAACTATTTCAACATTGTCAACAAAAGAATGAGCTTTTTTTGATATTCTTCTTTCCATTTTAAAATTTTTGTACCCTTTGTACACTATCACCAAAAAAAAAAAAAAAAAAAGATAATTCAAAATACATTTAACTAAAGTATTCCATGTTGATTCTGGACTCTTTCACATGAGAGATTTATTTCCATCTCTAGATTTGAGAACATCCATTCTTATGTTTCTCTCATGGGCCTAACCACTGAAGACCTCAAATGTACCTAACTTCTTTAACACTTGGTTACCAATTACAATGCAAATAGGTTATTGTGGAATAGGGTGGATCAAAGGATTGGACCACACCTCTTAATGTGGAAAAGAGGTAATGCCAAATGACTCATTTAATAAGAGGACCAGCTTTTTAAAAAAAACATTAGTTTGTTCATGTCTATATCCATGGTTTCTAGAAATTCAGAAAGGTAGAATTGAATTCTACAGACCTTACTATGGACTACCAGGCCCTGAAAAATGGTTTCCTTCTGAGACCTCTCTAACTCCTTTCTTACTACCTTGCTCCTTTACTGCCTCCCCTCCTGATCCTTCAACATCCTTGCCCTTTAACACACCAAATGTGTCCAATCTCAGGGCGCTCCCTCTTCCTATTTCTGCTCACTTCCAAGGTAGTGAGCTCAGATCTCTTCTTGGCTCCCTCCCTCACTTCACATATGAGCTCTATGCTCAATTGTTGCCTTCTCAGAGATGTTTTCCTGACCACACTATAAAATAATACTATTTAATACACTATATAATACACCATAAAATAATAAGGGTGCCCACCACCCTTCTCTATGTACACAGCCTCCTGTATTTTCCCTTTGGGTACTATTCTTTTCCTGACCAATTGCATATTTGTTTGTCATTTGTCTGTAACCACTGGTATGTAAGTTCCATGAAACTGGAGACTGTGTGTGTCTGTTTACTGTGTTCTTTTTTTTTTTTTAATGTTTATTATTGAAGGAGAGACAGAATGTGAGTGGGGGAGGGGCAGAGAGAGACTAGCCACAGAATCCACAGCAGGCTCCAGGCTCCAAGCTGTCAGCACAGAGCCTGATGTAAGGCTCAAACTCACACACCGTGAGATAATGACCTGAGCTAAAGTCAGATGCCCAACCGACTGAGCCACTCAGGCACCCCTGTTTACTGTGTTCTTAAACACTATCTGGCCCATTAGAAATTCCTCATAATTAATATAACATAATTTAACATAATTAACATAATTAATATATATGACCAAGAGAGTTTCAGCTTACTGAATGCACTAGAGAGTGATGGCTAGAAGTATAGGTTCTCCAGGGCCTCTGGGTGGATTAGTTAAACGCCCGACGTCTGGTTTTGGCTCAGGTCATGCTTGATCTCAGTCTGTGGGGCTCCATGCTTGACAGTACAGGGCCTGCTTGGGATTCTCTCTCTTGTGTTTCTGCCCCTCCCTCTCTCCCTCTCTCAAAATAAATAAATAAACTTTAAAAAAAGTACAGCTTCTCCGACAAGAGATCTATATATATAATGCACATATATAGTGTAGTGACCACAACAATTGTCCCTGAACTTCCCTATTCTCTCTTCCCCCAAATACATATCCATTCCCACCTTGCACGTGTGTGTGCACGTGCGCGCGCGCACACACACACACACACACACAGCCCATGATTGCTTGCATACAGCATACGGTTAGATATATCTAATTATGGTTTCTTCCTGCATTTCGTAGTTTTGGAGTTAACAAGTCAGTGTGCAGGAGTTGACTTTGTAGCTCATCATCATGGTGGTGCCAGTTAGCTACCATCTGGGCCTTCGATGATGCAGGTTCTCAAGTACCCCAGAAAGCTTTCCAAGACAATATTTCCAGAGGTGACACAGCATTTCTGTGATTTATAACATTCTTCCAAAGATTACTGTAATCCACTGGGGGCATCTCCTATGGATATTTCCATTGCAGGGAAACAGGTTCTGTGTGCCAGGTGTTAGGACAAAAATCAGAAATGGTTTCTGGGACAAGGCACAGGATAAATGGTACAAGAGAACCGTAATAGTAACTCCTGACTTGGCTATTAGTTTAGTAGTGTTACTTAGGCAAGGTACCTGACGTTCTAAACATTGGTTTCCTGTTCTGTAAAATGGGGATAATTATACCTATTTGATAAAATTGTTGTAAGGATCACATTAAATAATATTATATCTGAAGCACTGCTTGGCACCAGCCAAATACTCTAAATGGCAGTTATTTAAGTACAATTTTCTTTCACTCTCTATGAGGGCACTGAATTTAGTGCTAGAAGCACAGTACTGTGGAAGTACTATTTGTTGATTTGTAAGTCTATCCTGTCACACTGCTTTGGAGTGTGGATTCTATAATCATCTTACTTGATAAATGGGGCTTGGAAAAGAACATGTGAAGACAATTTTGGTACTCATGAATTCAAGGTAATCTTGTTCTAAAATTTAAAAAAAAATCACAGTTTGTGTATATAGCTAAAAATTAAAACAAAAACCACAACAAACTGCACAAGAGGTAGAATGAGACTGTTTATACTCAATATAATCTTTCTGGCTCAGGATAGCTCTTCAGAGGAAGAAGCATAATCAAGCAGATTATGAATAATCACAATAGTTTTAGTGAAAGAACTGTTAGGGAAAGTAAACAACTTTTAGAGTGTCCAGATACCTACCTATTAATTTGGCATGCCAACAGGTAGAGTTCCTGGAATTTATAATCTGAAGAATAATGTGTTGAATTATGGGGTTATGTAGTTATATTGACATGTACCCACATATACCCACAAGTACACACTACCTTTCTGCCTGTAGCGTATTTGTTTTCTGCAATATGTTTACTTGGAATTTTGGGAAATATGTTTCCTCTCCTTAAGTCTGTATGAGTGATGGACTGGGTAAGAGGAGAAGTGGGAGGGTGGCAGAAGGTGAAAACTGTTACCACAAAACTCAGTTGTGCTTGTAACTTACTTTTGGATTCCACAGATTTTACTTACCAGTCTTATTGTAACACCAAACCTGTTCTGTTCTTTAGGAATGCAAACTACCACACACTGTTTGTCTTAGCTTGAAAATTCTTTGTCAATAATAAAGAATCTAAATTTCCACTTAGAATTCCAGTATAGTTAAAATATATATAACTTGGTGATCAAATCCCAGATCAGCCATTGATTAGTTGAATGACTTTTGTTAAAAAAATATTTTTAGTTTTTTAAAGTCTCATTTCCTTGATTTATAAAATGGAAATAAAGATAGCTACCAGAAAAGACTTATTACTACAGAAACCAAGTGTGTCTGTATGTATATATACACATATTTATAACATGTTTATATTACACATTATACGTCTTTAGTGTGTGTGTGTGTGTGTGTGTGTGTCTGTGTGTGTGTAAAGCACCACATAGTAAGTTTTAAAGCATGCTTCAGCTTAATTAAAAATGTAGCCACTTTGGGGCGCCTGGGTGGCTCAGTGGGTTGAACGTCCAACTTTGGCTCAGGTCAGGATCTCACAGTCCATGATTTGGAGTCCCGCATCTGGCTCTGTGCTGACAGCTCAGAGCCTGGAGCCTACTTTGGATTCTGTGCCTCCCTCTCTCTTTCTGCCCCTCCCCTGCTTGTACTCTGTCTCTCTTGCTCTCAAAAATAAATAAACATAAAAATTTTTTTAGAAATGCAGCCACTTTGTAGACTAGACTTTAGATCTTTCCTTGAATAGTGTAAATATCAGCCTCTTCTAGAAGAAAAGAAATAACATTCACTATTTGTTTTCTTTTATTACAGGCTTACGAAAAAATTGCTTACCTTCTCACCAACTTAGGTAAGTCCTTTGTTTTTACCTCGTTCCCTAGTTAAAGAGTAACATATGGACATATCAGTCTGTAGTTGCTTTATGTATTTTAGCATTTTTTAATGTTTATTTATTTTGAGAGAGAGAGAGTGTGAGAGCACGTGCAAGCTGGGGAGGGGCAGAGAGAGAAGGAGAGAGAAAATCCTAAGCAGACTCCGGGCTGTCAGAGCAGAGCCCAGTGTGGGGCTGGATCCCACCAACCGTGAGATCATGACCTGAGCTGAAATCAAGAGCCCGGACGCTCAACCAACTAAGCCACCCAGGCACCCCTATTTTAGTATTTTAATATCAACTTCAGTTTTATAAATTGTCAATCAAAATGAAAGACATGCATGGAAGGTTGGAGCATTCTGTATAACTACAGAGAGGCAGTTTATGTAGTTAGCACACCCAGTTCTCCCTACATGGAAGTGCTTTTTCCCTGCCTTAGCAGGTCTTTGGGCTTTCCCCCAAATATTTGTTTTTACCAAAATGTTGTACTATATGTACACAAATTAAAAGGCAAAATAGTATCAAGAAATTTATAAGTAAAACCAGTACTCTGCCACATTACCCATTCTGATTTTCCACTTTCCTGAGAGACTACTTTTTAATAATCTTAGTAATTTCTTTTGTTATTTCCTATCCTATTTCTAAATAATGTGTTTCTCTGACATTCTTGGATTTTTCAGCTTTGGGAAGCTATTGCCTTTCTATTCCAAATGACAAGAACTTAGATCTTAACATTCTCTGCAGTGTTCTCTCCTCGCACACTTTCCCTCTGTCACATGTTATACACACATAATTTCGCCTCCTTCCAAAGTAGTTATAGTCAACAGATTTGGACTTTTGTAAAAATTTTTTTAATGTTCGTTTATTTGTGAGAGAGAGACAGACAGACAGACAGAGTGTGACCAGGGGAGGGACAGAGACAGAGGGAGACACAGAATCCGAAGCAGGCTCCAGGCTCTGAGCTGTCAGTGCAGAGCCCTACCTGGAGCTCGAACCCGCGAACCATGAGATCATGACCTGAGCCAAAGTCAGATGCTCAAACGGTCAACTGACTGAGCCGCCCAGGCACCCCTCAACAAATTTGAACTTTAACTCAAATTAACAGTGTTTACATCATTGTTTTCTATATAACTGTTTTTATATATAAAGTATGGGGTGTACTATGATTGTTTCCTTTCTTATACAACCTTTATACTTTCATGATGCTAATAATAGCCCTTTTTTCCTTGATTTTCTACATAGTTTCCTTAATTTATCCCAAACTTTCTGCCTCAACTCTGAATGGTCTCTAAACACATTCAAAAACATCAAGTACCCTACTCATTTTCTTTTCTTCTTAGAGTTACCCTCCCTGAACCCAGTGTTACTCCAGTCTCGAGGGCCTACCCTTGACAGCTCAGAGCCTGAAGCCTATTTCAGATTCTGTGTCTCCCTCACTCTCTGCCCCTCCTCTGCTTGTGGTCTCTCTCTCTCTCTCTCTCTCAAAAATAAACAAACATTACAAAAATTTAAAAATTAAGCCAACTGATGAAAAGAGTGTCAGTTTTGTCAGACAGAAGTCAATTCAAGAACAAGAGCACACATATGAAGAAAATAATAAGAATAAAGTCACCATGTTAATATTAGGCAAACCAAAATTTAATATCTGTTTGAGTGAGAAAGAGAGATACTTCATACTGATGAACAGTCTACCAGGTCAGTACAATAGTCATGATTTGTCTATATCTTTTTATAAGCCTCCAAAATGTAGAAAGCAAAACATGATAGAAATTCCCCCCAAAATTGATGAGACCATACTCAAAATATAAGCCAGGACACAAAGCATTTGAATTTCATAACTAACAAGCTTCTCTTAAAATATATATAAATGGGATGCTCAACAAAAAATATACATGTTCTTTTCAATCACTTGATAACATAGACAAAATATATCCAAATAATTTGAAGGCAAGTGAAACTGCAGCTTTTTTGACCCAAAGCAGAAATCACACAGGAACGTTTGTGGATCATGACGCAACAAAATTAGAAGTGGAGAACCAAAAACAAACTACACAATGGGGATTTTTTTAAAAATCCATATTCTCATCTCTAAATAAGTCTTATGCTAAATTTGCAAACTGTTTGGAATGCAGCAGCGGTGAAAACACAACCAACCAAAACTTTGGAGCAACACAGGTTCTCCAGACTGCTGTCACTATGGCCCACCAACCAGTCAGCCTGGGGACCGCCCCACAGACCCCTGTTACTTCTGGCACATACTCTCGTTGGACTTGGACTCCCGCCAGACCAGTTCCCCTGTTCTGTGTCTGGATCATGCATACGTCGGGGCCCATCTTTTCCTGAGATCAGATCCCATCTATTTTCTATCCTTCTTGAATTCTTTAATTGTATGAAAATGCATATTAGCTGTGCATACAGCTCTTCTAGCCTTATTTGGATACTGGGTGGGAGTAGAGGCTACAATACACACTGCCACCTTTATCCCATCTCTCTCATTATTTTTGTTTTGTTAAGAGTCATAGAAACATAGGACATAAGAATGGACAATGTTCTTGAAATCATCTTGCCTAATTCCTTGTTTCATAAACATTAAAATTGGTTGCAAAAAAAATGTAAAGAGATCCACTTGAGATCCCCAGAAAATTAGGTGTAAAGTTGAGATAGGAGCTCAGCTCTTATGACTGAGGTAGCCCTCTTTCCTTTTACCATTCCACTTCTGTCTGTGCAAAATATCCATTCTTTAAAGAACTCTGTGGATAATTTAGGTCCTTATTCTAGCATAGCCAGTTTGGGTGAAGGACTGATGCAATGTATATGGTTACTTCTAAATGACAATAGCAGAGAGAATCCTGAAAATCTTTATATATGAATAGCAGGCATTGTATTTTTGTAGCTCTGGAAAAAGTCTAAAGATTGTATCGTTGGATCCCTTTATCAACCCTGTACAGCAGATATCATCATTCACATTTTGCAGATGCTGACCTACAACTCAGTGATGCTGAATGTCTTGTAGAACTAGTAAATGTTCAGAACATGAACCTGGGGTTTCTGAGTCTATATCCATATTTCATGTTTTTCACCTCATCTATGTAAACATATCCTGTTTTCCTTTTAGAATATCCTCGAACAGAATCTGAGTGGGAAAACAGCTTTGCTTTGAAGATGTTCCTTTTCCAGTTTGTTAATTTAAATAGTTCTATCTTCTATATTGCTTTCTTTTTGGGGAGGTAAGTCAACTTTATGCATGTTGTCTTTGCAGAGTGAAAAAGATTGCCAACCGTTCCATTGCCAGTTTGTTAACAAGGGTGACAAATTCTTGTCCCCTGCCTTAGAAAACTACTAGTCAGTCTTCACATATGTTTCAATCAAAAGACTTCATTCAAAGTACAGGACAGGTGCCACTACCAATTAAAGTTGGCATAAAAAATAAAACCTGTGTGCCATGCTTGGGTTGAATGATGATTATCCAATCATCATTGATGGTTTTGTTAAATACGAAAATAATTTTTGTATAACCCTAGGTTATAGTTCCTTAGTGTGGAAACTTCTACCTATCACGATGACATCTTTTTCCCCTGTCTTTACTGCACAATATGAAAAAGATGCGTATTAAACTATGCTCAACACTCCAGCGGTACTGAAGCTAGAACCATTTTAAACTAAACAACTCAGCACATTACATTAATGTTCATTAGCTAGATGCACAGAACATTAAAGATCTACAGGTGAAAGTGGAAAATTTCCTTTGGCTGGTTTGTCTGTACTTTCTCACCCCACTGGCATGGCATTCACACACCACGTTTTTTTTCCTTTTTAAGTCAGGTACTTTGATGTGTAAGCATGGTCTAAGTCAGCAGTTCGGGGACAAGATGCCCCAGTGAACCTTGATGTCTACCTACACATGCACTTGTTGTGATGCATTAGATGTTCTTCAGTCAACCCCACATAAACGCTAATGAATTAAAATGCCTTTTTACAGATTTGTAGGCCACCCAGGAAATTACAATAAACTTTTTAACCGGTGGAGACTGGAGGAAGTAAGTAACCTTGTAAAGGTGGGTGTGGGCCTGGGAGTGGATATGGGTCAATGATCATAGAAGGGGAGTGGGTGGGAAGAGAGACACAGAGAAGTTGGGTACACGGAATTTCAGACATGCTGAAGATGCTTTACTGGTAGAGAGTTCTTAAGGGTTCAGAAATGAAGGAACTACATCTTCCCAAAAAAAGGGTGTGAACTTAAAGGTTAAGCCCTAAAATCCTGACCTCAGCTCTTTAATTTTCTGTCAAATCCATTTCTTCATTCACAAAGCCCAGAAATTTAGCTCCAGGGATTTTTCACTTTGGGGGAATTATTATAATCTATTCCATGGGTTTTTGAACTTTTAAATATGTTAGGTTTCCTTTCAAGCAGGGAAACTTCATCCGAAAGAAATCTTACTTGAAACACCAATCTATAATTATATAGATGTGTCTTCTAAGTCTCATAGTTTTGTGTTGATTTATAATATGGATGTTATAGAAACAAAAGGTCTAGTATTGCTAGATCACAGGGTTAAACACTCTATATATTGTCACTGAGACTGACAAATTGTCTTCCAAAATGCCAGTCCCTATAGCGTATGAGCCTGCTTCCTCAGACTTTTGCCAACAGAAACATTTTAATTTTTACCAATATAACATCTAAAAGATATCTCCTTTTGATTTCAGCTCCTTTAATTGCGAGTAAAGTGGAGAATATTTTTCATACGTTTGTTGGATAGTTTATATTTCTGTGTGTATGCGCTATTCTTGCTCATTTCCATTAGACTATTTTTCTCTGTCCTAATAATTTATAGACTAATAGGCTCTCATCTTTCAAATTTGCTGAAGATATGTTTCTCATTTTCTTGTATATCTTAATTTTGTTTTGATGCATTTTTTTAAAAACTAGAACATTTTTCAACTAAAATATCATTGCTGTTAATGACTTTGGGCATTTATATCATGCCAAATAATGTGTTTTTCATTCTGGAAATTAAAAAAGAAAAAGCCTCACACTTGTACTTTTCACTAATGTTGTTTTTTAAAATATTAACATCTTTGTTGCATTGGAAGTTTGTTTCTGTGTAAAGAATAATCAAGATTTCCCCCCACCCCAGTTAGCAGTCACATTTTTAAGTAATAATACATTTTTTCATCACTCAGCAAAATAAGATTTCAGGACTTATTATATTCTCCATCTTGAAATCATGACTATTTCTGAGCTCTGTTCTGTCTCATTGGTCATATGGTTTATTGCTTCTCTAGTTCAAAATTGTTTTAATTATTCTAATATAAAATCCAATTTAATATATGGTAGTATTAGTAGGAGGTCATAATTTACAGAGAGGCCAACAAAGGATTCCCCGAGAAAACAGATACTTCCAGTCTCTATATAAAAATTTCTCCAAAACTCAGGGGAGTCGTCATTGATATTGTCTCCCTAGAGCCTTCTAGTTGATTGGAATATATGGAGAAAACCTAAAAGTTCCTGAGAACAACATGCTTTACATCATAGAAAACTGGTTCAAATGCTAACCTTGCTACTTATTAATTCTTTGCCCTTAATTTAATCCCTCTGAATATCTGTCTCCTCATCTGTAAAGTGGCAGTAGTAATACTTAGGTTGCAAAGTTGTTTATAGATAAGAGGCAATTTGCATAACACACTTAGCACAAGCCCTGGTCTTTGGAAGGCACTCTGATTGTAGCTGATAGTTATCAATGCTCTGTCTCCACAGCCACCTGGGTATTTTCCTCTCAGGCGAAGACAGATGAAGGCTTTCCATAACTCCAGGCCTCCAGGAAGTCCCCAAATCAAACTTGCAGTTTTCACTCATAGCCCAGATTATCCTATATCTGCTAAGAGGCTTTCATCTACCCAGTTTGGGACCCAAGGCTTACTTTTTACCAGGAGTGATCAACTGGATTTAGCAAAGGGCAGTGTGGGGAACCGAGTGGTACAGGCAGGTAGATCTGCATATTGATGCCATTTTAGGAACTGCTGTCACCAATAATTTTGTTCAGTTGGATACTTTTACTCTTAAATGTAAAATTATTGGAAGTCATGGTTCTTCTTTGGGAATCCCAGAGAAACAATCCCAATACTGGTGTCAAGAAAAATGTTTCATAACCATTGTAGACATTTTCCACAATATATATGGATGGCCGTATTTTCCAACAAATTATTATTTATTTTGAAAAAAATCAGTGAAATGAGAAATGTGAATTTGTAATAGACCCTAGAAATTCTAGAACTGTACACATAAATCTACTTAATGGAAGATAAAAATTGACTCTCTGAATTCAATCATACCACAAGCATTTATTGACACATACTCTATTCCAGCACCCTACTGGGTAATATGGGGTATGCAAATGAAGACGTCCTTTTCCTTGCTTGATGATGTTAATAGTTTTGAAGAAAAGAATATAGCCGTGTTAGATAACAAGTATTTTGTCTTTGGAGTCTGACGATCCACATTCTAATTCAGTCCCACCCAAATGCATGATTTTAGTATCTCTAGGTCTCAGGTTTTTCTTTTGTAAATTGTGATAAGAATAACTATCTCAGTAGTATTGGTGATAGGAGGATAAAACTGGATCATGCATGTAAAATCCCTGGTACAAATAGTGGTAGCTTTTATAAACAAAGAAAAGTACCTCGGTTTTATTTAAAACATTTATGAATTGGCTATACTAACCTTTCTTCATACTGTGCTGTATAATATCTCACATAAACATGTTCTGTAAATCTGGGGCGCCTGGGTGGCTCAGTCGGTTAAGCCGCCGACTTCGGCTCAGGTCATGATCTCGCACTCCGTGAGTTCGAGCCCCGCGTCGGGCTCTCTGCTGACAGTTCAGAGCCTGGAACCTGTTTCATATTCTGTGTCTCCCTCTCTCTCTGACCCTCCCCCGTTCATGCTCTGTCTCTCTCTGTCTCAAAAATAAATAAACGTTTAAAAAAAATTTAAATCATGTTATGTAAATCTATATAAAATGTTAATAATGGCTAATATTTAATGAGTGCTTGCTATATGCCAGCACATTCCAGCAATTGTCCCTAACTGTTCTAGATGTATTAATGCATAAATTCTATTATTATACTCATCTTACAGAAAAGGAAATAGAAATTGATACAAGTTCTATAATTTGCCTACAATTATAGAAACCTACTTGTAAATTGATGAAGTCATCAGTTGATTCAACCAACCTAGCATCAGAGTCTGCGCTTTGAACATTGTGCTTTCCAGCCACCATTGGGATAACACAGAGGCACAATCGAAAACATAAAGGCAATTGATTTGGATAAGACATGGCTGAATGATTGCTGACTCACACATGTAAATTGGATTTAGAGTAAACATACTTCATGTAAAAGGAACACGGGTATCAGAATCTGATAGTCCTGTCTATCACCTAGCTTTATCATCTACAAAATGAAGATACCAACACCCATCTTATGAGGTTCTCAGGAGGAGCAAATGAGAAACATATATTAAGGCCCCCAGCTCTGGGCTGTCCACAGTCATATGATTTTTTTGGGGGGGGGAGGTGCAAAGGGAATGAAAGCCTGGGTCTCCTGCATGCTCATTTATGCTCTTTTACTCATTCAAAGTATACGCTCTCTTACCAATTGAATTTTAGACTTGAAGGACTATATTTCTCCAGAGGGAACCATTATATGAGAGGGGCAGACCCACAAAAACTATTTCTGCCCTATAAACCGCAAAGTCATAAAGGCTCAATTTTAACAAAATTAAAAATGGCCTGTCATCCAGGCCACTTTGGCCTATGACTGTGGAGAGTGAGCCAATCACATGGTTCTATAATGGTCTTTGTTTTCCCTTTCCACATAATAATATGCTCTGGTATTCAAGGCAACAAACACACTTGGTAAATAGAATTCATCTGTAATGTTATGTACAAGAGTAGAGGATGAGGGTGCAACAGACCAAGGCGTTCAGTTCCATTACCAACAGTCTACACTATATGACCTTGTACAAGTTAATTTACATCTTTGAGTCTATTAAAAAAAAAAAAAAGTTTCCGCTTTCAACTGGGGTCTATGCCTGCCTCTGTAGCTTAGTAATTATTCTGTTTCAGACGTTGTACGGAACCCATTTATCATATATATGCGGGAGAACTAGGGGGTCCTAAATTAATCCTAGAAAGAAAGGGCAGGCTTACATGGGAGAATTGAGACTTCTCCACACAGTAAAAATTACCGCTGGCAAGCCCTCTCTCTGGCTCAGTTTAGGGAGTTTTAAATTACTGGGCTGGAACCAGAAAACCAGGCTCTTCGTGTCCTAATTATCTGTTCCCTTTGAAGTCCCACTGGTACCAATTTGATAGAAATAGAAACTGTGGATCAAAGCTATAGTGACTATTGTTCTTATGAGCAGGACAGGAACCCATTTCTAAAGAAACAGACCCACGCTTTCCTACCCAAGTGTCTTCTACAGTGCAAAGTTTTCAAGCAAAACACATTAGTTGCAATGTTCATTGCAATCACATTTTTGTTTGTGGGGGTTTCTAATGCTACCCTTTATTGCATATCTGAAAAAGCAGAGAGCCGCAGAGAAGGCAAAACTGGGTCATACTGACAAGCCATTCTGTGGCATGCTTTTATCACTAAAAAATACATTCGAGGTAGATATTCCCTCTTCAGGATATAGAGCAACTGCTACCTACCTTGAGAGTGGGCTAGACTGAATGACTCACTTCAGAAAAGAACAGGGAAAGGGCAAAATGAGTAACTTTACAGTAGAAATACCTGGCAAACACTGTATCAACCAAGTGATGAAGATTAATGTCACTAGTGATGTCGTGTGGAGAGCATGTAGCTTCTGATGGAATGTGATGAAAATGGTACTTTATGTTTGTGATCTCCTTCCATCCTCAAAACACATAAGCCCAGGTTAAACACATGAAAACATCAGAGAATGTTGGTTTCTCAGCTTTGACAAATATACCCTGGTGATATATAAGGGGCAATGGAGGACTGAAGTGCATACGGGCATTCTCTGTACTATCTTTGCAAATTTTCTACATTTAAAATTATTATAAGACAGAAAGTTTATTCTAACTTACACATTTTTCTATCTCCTGATTGTTAATAGATATATAGTATTCAGAGCAATCATTAAATAGGATCATGCCTAATACAGACCGTGGCAGATAGTAAGTGCTCATTAAAAGTTAGATTTCTTGTTATTGCTGTTACAACTTTAATCACTATTCTTCTCTAATTACTGAAAACATCCCTATCAGGTGCCTTATACATGTTCTGTCTTCCTTGTTTTTATTTTCTTTATGCACTGAGATAGTACTGCCTGGTTTTAGAATTTGCTGTACAGTTTGAGGGTAGGGATGTGTAACCAACTGAGAAGAGCAAAATCATAGTTGTTGTTCTGTTTCAGTGTCATCCCAGTGGCTGTTTGATAGACCTCTGCCTCCAGATGGGAGTGATCATGTTTTTGAAGCAAATATGGAACAACTTCATGGAACTAGGATACCCGTGAGCACTTTATTTTTTAAACTTGCCTTATTTAAACTTGCCTTACTGGGGCCAGGTAACCAGACAGATGAAGGTTCAGTTCCCCCCCTGCTGCTCACCAAATGTGTGACCATGTGTGAGTTAGTTAACTTTTCTGAGCCTCAGTTTTCACATCTCAAGAGGGTATCAATGGCTGTATGTGCCTTGAGAACACTGGTAAGGAGTAAAGGAAATAGTGCATGTCAAGTACCCAGTACTCTGTTCAACATATTAAGATGCTTTTTGCTATTTTTAAAGCACTATTGACAGTACAGGTTCTTAAGGATAAAAATAACTTTCTGGTTTCTTCTGGCTACCAAAAGACCAAGGCAGATGTTGTTTAACAAAGAGAACCTCTGTTCATGCTCCTAGATCAAGAAACAATAAAACAAAGATACAATTTTGGATAGGGAGGACTTGTACTCTTTATTACACCAAAAAAAAAGTCATTAGAATAGGATTGATTGTGAAAACAACTATATATATAAACAACTATATATATATATATATATATATATATATATATATATATATAGTTTGTGAAATATATATATATACATTGTGAAAACAACTATATATATATATATATATATATAGTTTGTGAAATATATATATATACATTGTGAAAACAACTATATATATATATATATATATACACATATATATATATACATATATATATATAATATTCTGTTTTGTCTCTTTAGATAGGGTTTATCTGTAAAATGCTGACATGTTGAATGCCTACTTTTATATCATATAAAATAATATTACTCTTCCAAATACACTGGAATACAGTGTATGTAAAACAATGTCATATGGAAGCTGTAAGGCCTAATCAAGGTTAAAAACATGACTATTTTGAAGAATTTCTTGACGCTAGAAGGACTAGTTAACTGATGATATAAATAGCTTAGGTTTAGTCATCAAATTATCCCATCATTCTTTCTCCTTGTTGGCTTACAAATGGTATCAGGACATTTCAGAGCAGAGACCTTAGGACTGGAGAAGTGATATCAACCCTGAAATCTGCCATGAGACATTATGTTACATATTAGGCAGTTAGAGCATGGACTATGAAATGTCTGAGACCTGGTTCAAATACTTTCTCTGCCTCTTGCTAAAGATGCTTATAATTTACTTCACCTCTCTCTGACATTATTTTTTTTAATAAAATAAGGGATTTGTGGAGATTGCATGAGATACCCAGTGGTCTTTAACCTTAACCAATAAACAACTGAGCCTTTTTGTGAAGAGATCCTCAATATTCCAAAGGGATGAAAATGAATCTCTTGTAAACGAAGAGAGCATAGGGATGTAGGGATAGAAGATAGGGTAGCCCACCCCATCATTCGTATCCCTTCCTATCCTTGATTCATCTCTTTGAGACGTAAGGTTTGGGAATGTCATTTGAAAATAGCTGAGGAGATTAGGTAGCAAGTGCCTACCACAAGATCTGATGTGCTGTGAAATAAATAGCTTCATAAGCACCATCAAGATGGTATAGTAGTCATTATCTTATTTAGAATGGCTATCGTTATCATTTTCTGTGTACTTCTGTACATATCACACACTTTGGGTAGCACATTTTCACGATGGCTTTGCCCAAGTGGTCAGCCTGGATTGTGTATATCAAATCCCAAATGTACAATGGTAAGGGGCATTCTGTTGGTGTTCTTTCAAATCCAGCAGGAGTGAACCAGTCACTGAACAGTAATTTTGAAAATTTGATAACATGGTTCTCTTTTTTAAAGTAAAATCTTAAGCAGACCGAAGAAAATAAAACTGAACCAACCAGGCCTGCCTCAATCCCAACACCCAGCCCCTTTTCCATCTTCATGAGGTTCCAGAGGCAACTTCCATGGGACATACACTGAAGAACTACCTGACTTTTGGATCAATGGTTGTTTTTTCAACACCCACTGAGTATAGATATGTAATTAATTATATGTGAGAGTTGAGGTACTATTCACTGAATCCTGTAGGATTCACTTCATTCTAGAGGTAATTGTCATATAACCCTTGAAATAATTAATTGCCCAGATGTCCCCGCTATATGCATACTGGGATATTTCTGTGCCATGTAATTTCAAGATTGCCCCTACGCTAGGGAAATACTGTTGTTAATTCCTTTCCAAGTCTTTTAAATGGACTGAGACACAGATCCATTGCCTGTAAATTATTGTTCACTATATTAACAGAATGTAATTGTTAATACTCAAACCCTTCACATTCATAAACTCAGAGGTGAATAGACTTAGTAATACATTGCAGGATAGGGACTAGAACCTATATCTCTTGAAACCTTAACTAGGACTCAGTTATTCAATGTGAAACATGACTTTACTTGTGTTTCAAGAGCACAGCTCAGCTGATTTTGGGTTATGAGCAATGAAGAGCTCAGATCCAATCAAATAGGCAACATAGAAGTTTAAGTATTTATATAGGTTGGAGTGGAGGAAGGAATCAGAAATGGGTATTTATCTTATAAGTATCAGGAAGCACCTAAGTGTAATGGGAGGAATTAAATCCCGGATACATATGTAGACATTTAGAAGATCTAGGAAGGCTGAGACCTATTCTCTCATCTTAAACTTGGAAGTTGAGACCGTGCAAATATCTCTAATCCCCAGAAATGTGTAGTGTACTCCCAGAGTAGTGATATTTGTCTTTTCTTAATGCACTACAAATTGTTTACTACATACTTACCTAAGAGCTCAAAAGCCCTTTGTCTGTTCTGTGATATAGGTTGATCCAGAACTGGTGGTCACGACATAAAATCAAGCGAGGAGTACAAGATGCTTCCATACCTCAGTGGGAAAATGATTGGAATCTGCAGCCCATGAATATTCATGGACTTATGGATGAGTATTTAGAAATGGGTAAGGAAAGAAACTTCTACACAGCTCTTTGGCTTTCTTGATACTCTTTTGTAACTTCACACAGGCTTTGGTTTAAGAGAGAAAACCATCTCTGTCCTTTCCAACCCCAAGCATTCTAAAATACATCTGTACCTTTATCTCAACATAACTAGAGAAGAGATTAAAACATTGTCCTTGGAGGGGCGCCTGGGTGGCTTGGTCGGTTAAGCGTCCGACTTCGGCTCAGGTCATGATCTCACGGTCCGTGGGTTCGAGCCCCGCGTTGGGCTCTGTGCTGACAGCTCGGAGCCTGGAGCCTGTTTCAGATTCTGTGTCTCCCTCCCTCTCTGCCCCTTCCCTGTTCATGCTCTGTCTCTCTCTGTCTCAAAAATAAATAAACGTTAAAAAACAAAACAAACAAAAAAAAAACCATTGTCCTTGGAAGGCTCACAGATTCTGTCCTCTGTTAGCTGTAACATTTGACCAAAATGGAGAGTTTTCTCATAGTAGAATACCTAGCTTTAGTGCAGGTATTTAAAAGGAACAAAATAAAGCAGAATCCATTCCTGTGTCAATAACATACCATCCTGCCAGGATAAAGCAATAATTATTTCGTACAATAAACCTTTGCACAGACCTGGTATGAGTTCGATTGAGAAACCCACTTATTTATATTAAGAAAATAAGGATTCCCATTCCAGCTGTTAAAATCTTTGTGTATTGTCTTGACATTTACTTTTGCTCTGGACTTTACTTTTTCTCATCTATTAAAAAAAAAAAAAAAAAAAGACAAGATGAGGTCTCTTGGGTCCCTTCTAGAGCTAAGCATTTTTCTTCAAGCCCTCCTCTTTGACTTTTTTTTTTTATTCACTCTTTCTTCATGCTGCATGGCCTAGGGGTGGAAAGCACATAAACTTTCAATCCATTGAGATCAGAGTTTAAGTGCAGGTTTTAGGATTTTTAGCTATCTACCGTTTTGCAAGCTTACTTAACATGTATGAGCTATAATTTTCTTAGCCGCAAAATAGGATGAGCATATTAGGATATGAAAGCATATCCCTAATATCAAGAAATGATATTGTTTGTATTACTAATTTTGTAATGCTCTCCCTTTACAGTTTTGCAGTTTGGTTTTACCACCATCTTTGTTGCGGCTTTTCCTCTGGCCCCTCTTTTGGCCTTATTAAACAATATCATTGAGATCAGGCTGGATGCCTACAAATTTGTCACCCAGTGGCGGAGGCCTCTGCCGGCTCGAGCAACTGACATAGGTAAGATTCAGGAATTAAATGGTTCTTGCATTGCTAAGGCCATCAGGTGCCTTGAGCTTAGCACCATGTGGGTTTCTATTGTTGGGGTTCCCTTCCAACTATAACAAAAACTGAACAATTTGGGTTAACAAAATAATGAAATGAACACTAACTTACTTGGGAGTATGTTTATACTAAATATGCTATTTCATGAACTTGTTTATAACTAAAAATGATCTCATATACACATTTCCATGTTAAGAAAAATTGCTCTTCTTCATTTTTTATAATTCCTGCACCAATTTCTATTACATGTTGTGTGACATTTCTAAAAACTCATTCCCTTAAATAGAGATGTTTAGATTGCTTCAGTTTTTCTTATTATAAACAACACTGAGGTGAACATACATCTTCATACATACTTTGGCTGATTATTTCCTCAAGATACATTTCTAGAGTGGAAATCCTATGTCAAAGAGCGTATACATTAATTTTTTTTTTGACATTTAGCATAATGCCCTCCATCCATTTAAAATTTTAATAATTTCTCAACATGTTCTCTAGAAATACTGTGACAATTGATACTCCTACCAGGTATAAGAATGGTTCTTTTTTTTTACTGTTGTTCATCCTCACAAATCTGAGGAAGAAAACCATGTGATCTTGTTATGTTTCCCCACATTTTTATAACTATGAGATTAAATACATTTGTATTTCTTCTTTACTAACTGTGTATGAACTTTGTCTATTATATTTGATTTGGTAATCTTTATCTCCATGTTCACAATATTAACCTTTGATATATAGGTTGCAAACATTTTCAAATGCTGCTTTTTAACTTTTCACTCTATCATGAATAAGTTTTTAAAGTGTGCATATTATCACATTGATATATCTCTCTTATAGTTATTATTTCTGGCATTCTTAGAAAGTCCTTTAGAACTCCCATTTTTTCACCATGCATTTTTTTTCACCATGTATTTTAGATATGTGTATGTTATTTGGTTATCTGTTAGCCCTTTATGGTTTTATTTAAATTGTTGATCTAATTGGAATTTGTTAATAAAGGGGTTGAAATTGGTATCCAGCTTTTTTTTTTCCTAAAGAGTAGCAAATTTTCCCAAAACCATTTATCAAACACTTCATCTTTCCTAGCTTGTTTGAATTATCTCTATTATACTAAATTCTATATAAACTTAGGTATATTTCTAGAATCTCCATTTGTCCCTTTGATCTGACTACTTATTTTTGACATACTGTTTTAATAAACTGTGATTTTTGTAATAGAAATTCTAAGTATATGAAAAAGCAAATTCATACTTTTCCTTCTCCTTTTCGGGAATTTTCTGGCTAATATTGCAAAGTTATCTTTTTGGTTAATTATATAAATATATATACATACATATAGTTAATTATATATATGTACATATATATGTAGATATACTCCACAGCCAACAAAGTTTATTTCAAATATACTACTAACCTGCAGAGATTTAATGCTATTCAACTTGAGTTCCCATTTTTAAAAACAACTAAAATTATTACTATTATTTAATTTAAATATATTTATTATTTCATTATTAAAGTAATATGAGCACATTAAAGAAAATCTGGAAAATAAATCAAAAAAGAAAAATCAAACCCCATTCCAGGCTTAATTAGTGTTTATTGTACTTTCCAATGCAAAATTTATTACTTTGTTAACTTTTGTAGGTTGTCTTGCTCAAACCAGACAACGAAAGGTATAAAAATAGTTAATATTCATCTTCCCTCTTTGCCTGTCCCTTCTACCTCAGGGCGTGAGTGATATCAGCTAGGCATTACACTTTGTCAGTGTTTTTCTTCCTCGTACAAATATACAAAAAATTGTACACTTATGGATTCTGCATTTTTTTTTCTTCATGAATATCCTCTAGCTCAAAACATATTGGTGTCATTCATTTTAATAGTGTAATAATACTCATAATAGATGTATGATAAGTTGTATAGTCATTTACTTAGTTGTCCCAAGCAGGGAATAAACATTCATAAATATAACTATGAATAAATATAGGTGTAAATATAGACACAGACATAGATATTATATATATTGTCTATCACATATCCATAGATGTGTATGAACAGTGTAACTCTGTAGTACAGATCCCCAAAATAAGGCCTACCAGATTAAAATGTATTCACATTTTAATTTTAAAAGATATCAGATTAATCACCACAAATACTGTAACAAGTCCTACTTCAAACAATTACTTTCAAAAGGGTTTCTGTTCCCACAGTCCCTCAATAGCAGTGGATGGTAAGAGACTCAAATCTCCTACAATCTGGTAGATTAAAAAAAAATCTTATTTTTTTGAAAGGTGTTTCTCTGAAATGCTAATTTTCAACTAGTGATTGATTATTTTCATTTCCATAGCAATTACTCATTGGTATTCTTGGCCCATTTTTCTCTTGGGTAGTTTGCCTTATTAAAATGGTAGGACATTTTTGTGTATTCTGTATAATAACCCTTTGTTTTTTGTGAAGCAAACATTCTCTCTGGCGATTGTTTTCTTTTCACTGAATATTGTTACTTTTGTAAAACTATATGTTAAATTTTGATGTATTCAAATGTTTTAATGGATTCTGATTTCTTGTCTCATGATTTTTTATGTCATGTATTTTTTATTTTTATTTTTTTCATTACAACTCAATATAATGAAACATAAAGATTTTGAAAAACAAAGAAAAGGGATGAGGGTTGGAGACAGTTGCCATCCTATCTAATTACCTTTAGCACTTTTGAGTATTTCCTTCCAGGACTTTTTTTCTTTTTTTTTTTATCAATACTTTTAAAATGATGTTTAATCCTGTTTCAAATATCACTTTTGACTACAATCAATATTATATGGATACTGTATACAATTTTAAAAGCTTTTTTGTGTGTCTTTATACCAGATTGGGAAAGTCCTGGGTCTTGACGCAAAACTAGTTTTGCACTTTTACTTTAAAAAGGTACTTGAAACAATTCCTAATGATATTTTAATTTTCAGATCTCTCTAGGTAAGGTTTACCTTCCCTCTGTGGAAAAGTATTCAGTAGATTCCAATCTGTACTGAGATACTGTGCTAAGGAAGGAAACCATGAACAGACCTGGGGTCCCAAAATAAGTAAAACATTCTCTCCAAAGAAGACTCATTAGAGGGTTTTAATGTTTTTTTTTTTATTTTATTTCCTATCTTTACTCTTTCTCCTACTAGGTATCTGGTATGGAATTCTTGAAGGAATTGGTATATTGGCTGTTATCACCAATGCGTTTGTAATTGCTATTACATCTGATTACATCCCACGTTTTGTCTATGAATACAAATATGGCCCCTGTGCAAGTCGTTTTGAATATGGTGAAAAGTAAGGTTGAAATTTACACATTTTTTCTTATATATTTTGTTTGTGATTGAAATGGGAACTCATTGGGAAGTTTTGTTCTGTGACCGTTAAGGTTAATGTTTTTGATCATTGCACTTAAAGTGTGCTTATTGGATGAAATCAAGCGGGATAAAAAGGGCAACAGTATTTCTTATGCAAAAATTGTGAAGTCTCTCTCTGTTTTTACTTGTAAATGCCTCACTGGTATCCAAATGTTAAAAAACATTATAATGTATTTAGAAGTGGAAGAGACATTAGAAATCATGCAATGCAATCTTCTGACTATATAGATGGAAAAATTGGGCCCACACTGGTTAATCAAATTGCTACAGGGAATAAAGCTAGTTTGTAGGAGATACAGTGTGTGAAGGAAATGTCAGCTACATGATGAGAGAGTTGTCAAAAGGAATTTATAGCTAGGGATTTTAAGGTGCAGAAAATATTGCCCTGGATCTGTGTCCTTTTTTTTTTTTTTCCTTTGAAATTAAAATTTGAATCCATGCTTTAGAGCAGGGTTTCTCAACATCTGCACTATGGACATGTTAGACCAGATAGTTCTACTTGCAGGGATGGTGGGGGTGTTTCTGTGCATTGTAGAATATTTAGTAGAATCCTCAGCTTCTACCCAGTAGATACAAATAGCAACCTTCCTACTCCTCAAGTTGGGACAACCTAAAATTGTCTTCAGATATTGCAAAATGTCCCCTGAAGAACAAAATCACCCATTTTACAACCACTGTTTTAGGGGAAATGTGTTTTTCACATCTTTCCTTCTTGAAAGCAAGTATTAGGAAAGAATGTCAGAGAGCACTAGCCATGGGGAATAGAAATGGGAGTTTCAGCTGCAGATTAGCCTTACAAGTGGAAGAAGTTATGGGAGATAAAGCAATGATAGGAGAAGCCACTTCAGTCCTACCTCAGGGGCAGGTTTGAGCATGCGTCTCATGTAGATGCAGGGCATGTGCCCCAAGATGCTGAGCTCTGGTTTACGATGAAATCAACCCTTAGCTCTACTGATGAACCGATATTTTCTCAGAACACTGAGACGCTTTTCTGAACATAAACATCTCAGTTTTTCAAAGAGAAGTAATAAAGACATAAAATCTTATTTTGTATTTTGGAGTCATGTCAAGGGACTTTAACTTAAAAGCAAACACCCTAGATTGAAATTCTTACTGCCTTTTACAGTATCATCAATCTGGACCCTTATCCAGAAGGGTCGCCTTGATCCAGGCACAATCATCAATCTGGACCCTTAATAAAGAAATAGTGTCTAAAGTAACATTTTATGAACTGTAAAAGACAATATAAATAAGCTACTTTTAGCATGAATAGTGAAAAGCCAAAAAAAGTTTTTCTTAATTTAAAATAGTCTAGAAGTGGATTTTAAGGGTTTATAATATGTAGGCATGTTTGGGAACCCTCTTCCTTAGAAGTGTTGTTTGCTACTGTCTTTGCTTCCATCTAGTGGCAGGTGAAAATGAAAGTGGTTGGTTATCTGCTGTGTATTCATTTCCAGTCCTGCCTTTCATGTAGATAGCACCAGACATCTCCATATTCAGTGACTAGATGTAGAATAACTTTAAGAAGAGATGTAGAGGGCTTATACGAGGTTGAAACTGCACATTCCTAAGACCATCCTGTTATTTAATTTTTTCTAGGTATGCTTAGCAGCTAAGCTGGAGTAGATTCATTCAGATCAGAATTTTTCAGACCAAGATAGCAAAAGGACAAAATGGCTGTGGAGAGGAGGGTATTGGCAAGAGAGTGGTTAAAATGACAAATCATGGGGTCTGGGATGGACAGGCAAGGGAGTAAAACCAGTGCAGTCCTGTACTTCAGAATTCAGGGTTAACAATGAGATAGATGTACATTTGAATCTAGGTTTGAACGGCCGTTTGTTCTGGGCAGTGATTTTCAACATGTGTGTCCTTCAGAGTCCACAAGGCCGATATTGTTTTCATAATAATACTAAGATATTCTTAGTTTGTTTGCTATAATGACATTAGTACAGATGATACGAAAGCGATAGTGGATAAAATGCTCTTGTGGCTTTGCGTAACTGAAGGCAGTGGTACCAAAAACAGCAATGACTGTATTCCTTTGTATAACCACCATTTTAGAAAATGCCAGTAAGAAAATTCAGAATGTCCTTGATGAAACAATAATTATTACATTTATTAAACCCCCGCCTGGAATAAATGTCTTTTCAGTATTCCATGTGACAAAATGCAAAGTGTGATAAAGCACTTCTCCTATATGCTAAAGTGTGGTGATGCTCGTCTCAGAGTAAACCACTTGCATGATTGTTGGATTTGCAAACTACACAAAATGCTCTTACTGTGATATAATGATTTCCAGATAAACTATGGTTATTCAGACTGGCGTATGTAGGAGACACTCTTCTAGAAAATGGACAAAAGTAGCGTGTCATTTTAAGAAAAATAACTGACATATTTGTTGCCATTAATAAAGTTCAGGTTTTAAAGTGAAAATCAAAATTTTAGATAATTTTATCTACCACTGACCTTGAAAGTTTCCCAGTACTTACAGATTTTTCTTGATAAAAATCAATGGTGATATTAACAATTATGCTTTTCGTAGTCTATAGTAAAAATATAACAATATTTGGAAGATCTGCGTAATTCAAGAAACAAATATTTCCCAGATGACCCATATTTAAGGTTACAAAATTATGCATAGATAAAATATGACTTCAAAACACAAGATAGACCTGTGGATTTTAATGTAAAATCCATATAAAAATTTTATTGATACTTTAAGACTCCACGTTGCAATTAAACTTTAAGAAATGGCACAGGTAGAACTTTGGTGTAATATCCATGAAAACTATCAACAATTATTTGAAGTGCTATTAAAATATCCTTTGTTTCAACTACTTATCTATGTGAGGCCAGATTCTCTACTTACTCCTCAACTAAAACACCGTTCTGCAATAGATTTAATGCAGAAACAGATGTGAGAATGTAGCTGTATTCTAGTAAGACAGACATCAAAGGATTTGCAAACATGTAAAACAATGTCATTCTTCCTACTATATTTTTTGGAACTTATCACTATTTTCCTTTAAAAATGTGCTGTTTATATCAATTTGTAATGAATTTGATAAATTATCTTAAATGAATTAATAGATAAATATTTTCTAAATTTATTTTAATTTATAATGTGTGAATAGCAATGCATCCACATTCATGCAAAAAGGTTCTTGAGATCCTAGTAATTTTTTAAAAAATTTAAAGGTTAGCTGAGCTCAAAAATCTTGAGAATTATAGACTTGGAGGAAGTTAGTCTCTGTAAAACTTAGTTCTTTATATGATGGAATTGATAATGTACATGCTCTAAGGTTATTGTAAAACTTAACTCTGACTACAATTTAATACCTCACCATCAGGATAGGAATTTCTACTTGTTTTGTTCATTGTCAAATACCAGTCATCTAGGAATTTTTCTAACAAATTATAGGTCCTCAATAAATATATGTTGAATAAGTTAAATCACAAATACACATGCTGTTCTATTGGCTGCTTAATTATAATTACAATTATAATTAATAATTAGCCAGATAGTGTGATTTGCACGTATAAAACATATATTTATAGAGTTTTAACACATAGGAAGTAATTAGCACAATGCTTAGTGCACAGTCAGCGCTTAATAAATGTAATCCAAATGAATGGGGAAAAACAGTGGAGGGGTGCCTGGGTGCTCAGTCCGTTAAGAGTTTGACTTTGACTCAGGTCATGATCTTGCGGTTTGTAAGTTTGAACCCTGCGTCGGGTTCTGTGCTGACAGCTCAGAGCCTGGAGTCTGCTTCGTATTCCGTGTCTCGTCTTCTCTCTGCCCTTCCCATGCTCATGCTCTGTCTCACCCTGTCTCTCAATAATAAATAAATGTTAAAAAAAAAAATTAAAAAAAAAACAGTGGACAAGAGTTTGTCTCATTAACGTAAACGTACATAATAATGGAAGTTAGAGGATTAATAGGACTTACTGAATCCCGTCATGTGTAATGAAAGAATTGGACCAGAAATTTATAGATCTCTGAATCATGTGATACTTTTCTTTTTTCCCCAGTTGTTTAAAGGGATATGTCAACAACAGCCTATCCTTCTTTGACCTGAGTGAGCTTGGTGTGGGAAAATCTGGTTATTGCAGGTACATACTTGTAAATTATAGCTATCTTTTCTTCTTGCTTTTATCATTCCATCTCCTCCCTCTACATGCTAATGAGGCCATTTCAGCTGTCATTTTGGAGTTTTGGTAAATTACAGCATTTGGGGCCTCCATGCTTTGGTCTCTATTCCTCACATTGTTTGTCTTGTGGATTTTAGGTACCGGGACTACAGAGGTCCCCCGTGGAGTTCTAAACCCTATGAGTTCACCTTACAATACTGGCATATCCTCGCTGCACGATTGGCCTTCATTATTGTGTTTGAGGTTAGTCACAGGCTGATGAAATTACTATCAGTAAACCCTTTTCCTACTGATAAATGAGTTGGCCCTTTGAAGTCAGCTCCTCACTGACTTCCAAAAAAGGACTTGTGTATATCCCAGTAAAAGATTCAGATACAGTGAAACTGCTATAAGAAGTGCAAAAAAGCAAAAGCTGAATAATGTAAGAAGGTAGGTCAGTGGGTATTTATGCCAGAAAACTAAGATAAAAGAAGCTATTAACAGTTTAACTGAAAACTTAGGTTTGAGCCTGTTAGTAACCATATTTAAAAAGGAAAGGATGGTTTTCATCATGTGATGAGAGAATCTATACTTATTCATTGGGAATAAGAAACATATTTTCTAACAACTTAATTACAGTTGACCATATGTGTGTTTGTATAAGGGACATTGCAGAATTCAATAAATAATGCCCGAGAACACTTTCATAAAATGTGCATAGATTTTGATTATCAGAGTCATGTAATAATATTAGACTGTAGTCCTGTGAAGAAATTTTGGAGAAGCTACAGTATTGTTGCCTTCCTTAGCATATAAGAAGCTTGATGCCGTGAAGAATTTAGTGTTGGAATATATTGAGTATCGATTCTCTAAGGTACCATTAAGTTCCATGGAAAAACTGAATGTATCTGTTTTTTTATGGAGAGGAAAAAAAGACATACATAAGACTTTTGGAAAAAGTTTTTTTAAAGGCAGATATACCTCTCCACTGATCTCCAAAAAATATGTCAAATTTTGTAGTGAAACATCCTTCATCCATAAAACGAAATGCTTACCTCTAAGGTTTAATCCAGGATGAAATTCTATTTACCTAATGATTCCATAAGCTTATAAAAGTGTCTCCTGATGAAGTGTGACGTTTCACTTTATTACAGGTAACATAAGAGAGGTTAAGGCATATTTCCAACCCAATGATTCTAAAAAGTCTTCTTGTTATTGTGCATGTTTTTAATGTACACTTTTTTCTTCATCTTCTTTTGGAACTCAAGTGTACAGTCTTAGTCAAATGCCTCAATTTACAGCAGCCTGTCATCATGGAAACAAATGATTCCCTCTTTATTTTTTCTTCTTTATTCCTCATTACTAATTCCATTACCCACCCACTCCAAAAGCACCCACTCTTTTTTCTTCAGTAGAAAATTTCCCACATGTTTATTTGAACATACACATATGTATATATAGTATTGTTTTAAGTGTTCTTTTTTCAAAATTACTTCAATGGTATTATGCAATAACTTATTTTTGTCTCTTACCCAGTTTACTTTTCTTAGACCTAGACAGAGATCTTTCTATGAGGTCAATCCATATTTAGATAATTTCTTCAGTCTACTTATGTATGATAGTTCATTGGTTTTAAATACCATATTCCCCTGTGGGTGGGTACTTGGGCTTGTAATAATCTCTCTACCTCTATAAATCTCTTATAAATATTGGACATACTACCTTCTAAACATACTTAAGGGTTTTTCAGGAACATTATACTCAGGTTTGGAAATTGTTTAATTTCACATAATACTGACAGATTACGCTCCAAAATTCCCTTAGATTTTCACCAGATTTTCATATAATGTGAATTTCTAATATTTTGCAATTGAATAAGAGTAAGGTAATATTTTGTTTTAATTTTGTTTGTTTGTTTGTTTTAAGCTGTTAACTCACGTCATCAACTTTTAGTACTACAAAACCATTTTGGTTTCCTTTTTTGTGAATTTATAACCTTGATCTATTTTTGGCTGAATTTCTAGTTTGTTGCCAAATTTCAAGATTTTCTTACGTGTTCTACATATTAGTCTTCACCAGTTATAAATATACAAGATATCTTTTTCTTGTCCATAACCTATTAATTTTATCTATAAACAAGTAATGTTTAATTTTGATGTCATCAGGTCCTTCATGGTTTTCCTTTTAACGTTTTTGCTTTTTTTGTGTGTAGTTTACTTAGGAAATTGTCTTATCTCCAGCTCAAAAATATATTCTACTACGTATTTTACTATTAATTATATAATCTTACCTATCACACGTGTTAAAGATATCTGGACATTTTATAGAGACTAAGGGAAAAGCTTATTTTTCTCATTCAATATAATTTTTATACTGCTGTTTATTAAATAATATATTATTTAACCATTGATTTGTAAATCCACCTCTGTAATAATCCAATTTCCTATAGTATTTGTGTCCCCGGCCACAATGTTCTGATTTCATTACTCCATTTGTCTATTCCTGTTCCTTATCACACTATTTAAATGCCCTGGCTTTGGAATATATCTTCATATCTGATAAAGCCAGCCACTTCCTACCCCTGCCAAGTTTGCTTTTTTTTTTTTTTTTTTTTTTTGAGAGACAAAGTACAAGCAGGGGAGGGGCAGAGAGAGAGGGAACAGAATCTGAAGCAGGCTCCAGGCTCTGAGCTGTCAGCACAGAGTCCGAAGTGGGGCTCAAATTAACGGACTGAGAGATTATGACCTGAGCTGAAGTTGGACGCCCAACATATTGAGCCACCCAGGCGCCCCAAGTTTGCTTTTATTTTTAAAAATTGCCCTAGCTCTTTAGAGTTATCCATCATTTATATACATTTCAGAAGCCATTTTTCAGGTCCCTCAAATATCATGCAAGGATTATGGTTAGAATTGCATTTATAGAAAACACATGTTGACTTATTTACAAAATCTGTGCTGATTCATTAATCAACATGAAATTTATTCAAACCATTCTAATAGAGTCTTAAAATATTCTCTTGCTTGTTCATTCCTTTTTATTTCCAGAAACTTTGTAGATATTTTTATTGCTGTTATAAACACTGTCTTAGCCTCCATTATGATTTGATTGATTTCTGTTGGAATTCTAATGGTCTTTTCTAACATGTGCAATGTTCCTTGTTTAAGTCTTTCATTGGTTCTAACCTTCTGTCTGTTAAATCTGTTGGATAGCCTTTTCAAGTGATAATACAAGTCGCAAATAAGGACAGCTTTGTCTCTTCACTTGTGAGGTTTATGCCCATTTCTCCTGCTTTCCTTACTGTGTTGCTGGAAATTTCAGTAAGATATTGAATAGCAATGGTGTGAGCAATTGTATCTTGTTTCTAAATTTAATGGAAATACTTCAGATTTTTTAAAAATATATTTGCTGCAGGTTTTTTGTTTAAGATACACTCTGTCAGTTTAAGAAAATTATCATCTGTAACTGGTTACAAGGCTGCTTTGATAAATGGTAAACTTTAGCCTTTTAAAAAATAGATTTTTTAAAGTACTGAATCATTCTCTCTATGTGAATCCGTTTATAGCTTCATTTATTACCATTGTATAGGACTCGGAGCATATTCTTCACTGTTTTAAATTATAACAAATGTTTTTGATTTTTATTTCTATACTTTTGAGACCCATTGCTGGATATTTATGTGCATACCAAATATATGATCAGGAAACAAACTCCCGATCTACTTTTCTATGGTGAATACGACAGGCTTTACTGTGACCTACTGTGCAGTGCAATTTCCTGAGGCACTGACGTAAACCCAGTTAAAAGTACCTTGAATTCCTCTTTTCCACATAACGAGAAGGTTGTCACAAAGTCCTGTAGGTAAATTCTTTTTTTCCACACATCATCCTAACTCTATCAGTATCAGATTTTCTTTTCTGAGCAACTGAAAGGTCTACTCTTCTCCATGGGAAAAGAAAAAGGATGCAGTTATTATAACAGGAGATGATATTTAAGTGGTGCTTCTATTGCACCAAGCCCTTCTTTAAGCCCTTCACATATATCTGCTCATTTAATCCTCATAATAACCATTAAGGGATATCATTCCTGTCACCATTTTAGAGATTAGACACAGAGAGCGTAGGTGATTTGCAAAAGGTTACACAGCTAATAAGGGTCAGAGGATGGTTCAGACATAGGCAGTTTCATTCAGCCTCTGAACTTTGGACCACAGGCTTATTACCTTTTGGTTTTTGGTCCTGTCTTTTTTATATACAATACTTTTGGCAGTCTATTTTTAAAAATTAATACATGTTTATCATAAAGGAATTATGTAATAGAGACAAAATATTTTACAATATTTGAACTTACTAGAGTAGAAAATCTATGAAATGCATGTTCTGGAGATTGAGTCCACAGTCTCACAGAATGCAGTCATGGGCAGACTGTTTTCTATGTGGCTTATACAATGTGATTATGATCTATCAGACCTGAGTTTTCCTGGATGTGATCTTTCTCATCTCTATATATCAATGCATGTTATAATAGGATTGCATAGTATATAAGGATTTTATAGATGTGAACTTAAGATTCACTCAGTGTTTATAAAGTGATTTTTAACATGTGGCACCTAAAAGAGGAAAGAATTCTCTTTTCTCCTGATACTTATGTGATGGAAGGCAACAGTATAGTTGTTCCAATATAATTTCTTTAAAATTTTTTAGGTTTACTTATTTTGAGAGAGAGAGAGAGAGTGTGTGTGTGTGTGTGTGTGTGTGTACCAGCACAAGTAGGGGAGGGGAAGAGAGAAGGAGAGACAGAATCGCAAGTAGGTTCTGCCCTGTCAGTGTAGAGCCTGATGCGGGGCTGGAACTCACAAACTGTGAGATCATGACCTGAGCCGAAATCAAGAGTTGGATGTTTAACCGACTGTAGCACCCAGGCACCCACCAATATAATTTCTGAAAATATTAATATTCTAGATAGTACACTCTGAGTTCTGATGCTTGATTGTAAGGCAAATGCAACATTGTTCACAATCTGTTCTATAATTGGCATTCCAGAATCACTGAAAAGTGTACTTTCTCCTCTTAAATTTGCAGCACCTTGTTTTTGGGATCAAGTCATTCATCGCATACCTAATTCCGGATGTACCAAAGAACCTGTATGACCGAATACGACGGGAGAAGTACTTGGTCCAAGAGATGATGTATGAGGCTGAACTAGAACATTTGCAACAACAACGGAGAAAAAGTGGTCATCCTGTTCACCATGAATGGCCTTAGTTAATACCTGAAGGGCAGTACCAATGGTGGGAATGATAGCAACCTTAAATTCTAGGGGGGATCCAGGAGGAAGGCATACCTGGCAAACCATACATATGATATGTTACTTGGAAATGCATCACAGCCATCTCTGAGATTTGGAATATCCAGGCTTCTAGGGAAGAAAAAAAAAATGACTCATGACATCTAAATGGTTAGATTGACATTGCAGGAAGCCGGGATCTAATTCTCAGAACCAGCCTCAGGGAGTTGTGTGTTTGGAGACCTCTACCTTCCGTCAGCTGCAGTGTGATAGGAAGGGTGATGGTGAGGTTTCTAGCAACAGTTTTCCATGTAAACGTTCATAAGCCAGGCATGCTTACAGTATCACCTGCTCTTCAGTCACATACTAATCTGACTTTGGAAACTTAGGTGAGTTGAGATACTTATAAGAAATGACTTACATCAGTTATTGCCTTTGCTGCCAGAATTCCATGTCCCTTCAGCTTATAAGTTTGGGGAATTTTTTTTCTGAGTTTATGGATCTGTGCTACAAGGAATTTATGCTGCTTTACATTGACTATGCAGTCGAAGAGTTGCACACCTTTATTAGTCAAACCAAAAATCTAAGATTCTAAAAAGAATATCATTCACTGAAACATACTCTATTGCATTGGCTACATTCAAATGTTGCTACATTCAAATGTGTTGTATCACTGACAGAACAAGTTTCACTGCCTTTTTTTTTTAATTAAATTTCAGTAGAGCCACATAGTTATAAAATATGGGCGTTTATTCTCATATCATTTAGAATACCACTCATCCATATTTTACCGTGGAGGGCTGTTTTATAGTATGTTTAATTTTCCTCCCTAGTTTATTATAACAACTCTCACAGAATAACAGAATAACTTGAAATGCTGTAAATATGTTGGTTTTCCTTGTATTTTTGCACCTTGGCAATATGTAATGCAAGTTACATTTTGTGCAGCTCTGAGATCAGTTACATGGTATGCCATCGTGACTTATTTATTCAGGAAATCAGAAGCCAGATGCTTTGCAACACGTTAAGCTTTTCTAACAATGTGCACTTTTGTTCATGAGCTAATGAAAACAATGCATGAATATAAATTTATATTATTTGTAAATACACACACATGTATTTTTTGTTTTATTTCCTTTTCATCAGTAAAGGGAGTTTTCTGTTACTGTTTCTTTGATAGATTGATTTGGTTGATTTTTGAAAACTCTCTAAAACTAAGATCAAATCAACAATGACAGACATGGTTTTGCTTTGTTGTGGAGTTGCTATTTCGGTGTCAACTCTGTGAGTGTTATTGTTCACAGACAGATGCAATGGGAATGATGAAACCTCAAGTAACAAAAGTCTGGAGGAGGTGTAAGCTCTGGGAGCAGGTGGGGAAGAAAGAGGAGAGTTGAAGTAAGGGAATGTGTGGGAGAAATCAAGACACCTTTCCTTGCGAAAAAAATCAAAACTGATCTCAGTCTTCCTCCCCTGGGAATGGGGTGACGAATTACATACTCACACATTTATATACATATATATAGTCATATATATGTATTGTGTGATTATTATTTGTCCAATTAGGGTTTTTTTCCAATTAAAAATTTTCCAATTTTTTCCCAATAAAATTTTCCAGTTTTTTCTGATTGCTTTCCAAATAAAGCACGGTTGTTTCCAAAATGTATAAAGCCAGATTAAAGACAATGGAAATAAAGCTGCTTTGTATATATGCTAGAGTATCTCTAGTAAGAAAATTATAAAGTTTCTCTTACTGGAAAACTATTTGCTATCATTCTAACCCTGAAAATGTTTTTTTGTTTTTTGGGTTTTTTTTTTTTTTACTTTTTCTTCTTTTATTCCAGGAAAAAGCTGACAGATTATAGTTGTTCGTTGGTTTGTTCTTGTCAAAAATGAACACTTCCCCACTTGCCCTCTGATTCTGGGCAAAAGGAAGGACCCCAGACTCTAAACTTCCCTCCCAAGCCCTTATTGCCAAGGACTCTTACATTCAGATTCCTCGGGGGTTCTGTTTCTGCCACCTGCTAATCATAACAACTAGTTCCACTAACTGCACAAAGGAGTTTTAAACTCCTCCATGTTTGTAGTATCTGCAGCATTTCCTTTTATTTTGTTAGTTGAATGTATACCATGCCTGAGGATAAATGTTCTGTATGCCTATTGAAGACATAAATGAACCTGACACTTATGTCTTTCCCAAATTAGGGACACAAGACAAAAATATTTGTCTTACTGTAGAGCAAAGAATAGTGGTAGTCATGCCCTTGAGAATTCTTTCTGCTCTTTCTGAGTTATTTTTATACTACCACCATCAGTGTTTAAAATCGTATTGATTGCCTAGAGAGAAAGAAAATGAAAAGAGAAAGGCATTTTCAATAAAAAATTATAATACATTGATTTAGGCATTGCTGCCTTTGGTAATTTTCGAGACGAATAGAAAATGAGAGAATCACCGAAAAAGTTACCTGAAATCCTCCTTTTGTGAAACAATGCAGTAGAAACTAGCTATGCTTTTATGGTTGTTGACAGCAAAATATTGACAGCCCCTCACAGTATGTGAGTTTTAAGTCACTCTGCTTTCATTGAGAGACATGTTTTATATCATGGTTTTCATAGGAATACAAATTATTTCACAAAGATTTATATAGCACACACTATTCTCAGGAATTCTGTATTACATGAATGCTGCTTATCTATTTTCATATTCTAAATCGTTGTCTTTTCAAGCAAATGACTAACATATATGTGCATGCAGTCTGCCTTGACAAGTTGTTCAAAGCTGAAGCACTTTCCCAGTCCAGTGTGTGAAAAATTTATCGAGACTATAGCTGAAATAGTTTGCAGTTGTCTGAGTCTGTGCACGCACTTTTCGATAAAATGCTGCTGAGTGACTGCATGATGAAATACAACTTCTGAACGCTGCACTTTCTTCCAGAATGGCTGTTAGCACAATCTGTTTTAGAACGGAATGGAAAGGAACCTCTTTCACTCAATAAATTGTGTGATACGGTATTTTTCCTATAATTTGCATGTTCAATTTAATCCTGCTTGTTTTTTCACTATAAGTTGGAGTGTGTTTGGGGAGAAGGGATTGCTCATTCTTTAGCTCTGAAGGCAATAGTTTCCTATTCTTGCAAGCCCTTGTTACACTCTTAAAAAGTTTTGGCTATTTGTTCTCTGATAAGCTCATTGTCATCATCAAGGCATTTGCACATGAAAAGTACAGATGGAATCCCGTACTGATTCTAATAATGCTTTGTTCTAGAAACAGAGGGGAGAGGAAGGTTGATTTGTTCTTATGAAAGCAGTAAATGTTTTTCACACAGAAGCATTTTCTTTTTTTCACACTTGGGCTGACTCCACCAATCACCATCAAAATCTCCTTAGGATAGGAATTTTAGCACAGATAAAGTTCATGCCAAGAAAGGAGGACATACAGGGACAGTGTAGCCAACTGGCAACAATAGGCTACCAAATTGCCCATGTTCTCTCAACTTGATGCTCAAAATTGAAAATTTAGGTTGCCTGAAGAGTTGTGTAACTAATATGGTTGAGCTGATAAGTTTGTCAATTGGAGGCAGGTAAACATAGGCCCAGGGTATGGTGTGTGTGCTTGTGTGTGTGTTTGTGTGTGTGTGTGGGGGGGGGGGTGCACGTATGCATACTTACTCTCTGAGATATGCCCAGCTCAGTCCTACTATGGTCATAAGGTATTTCCACTACATTTTCCCCCAAATCACTATATTATAACAGGTTTTAGGAATAATTGTAGATTTCATCCAGAGAATAAGTCATCATCTTATTCTTTCTGGTATTTTCAGTCACTTAGGAGAGAACGTTTCAGGAATGGCCTAAAAAACCCGGCTTTTGATAGAAATGTGTGAATTTCTCTACAGGCATTGCTATTCAAATTGAAATGTGCCAAGAGTTGTCTAACTGGAAGATTGATTTAGCTTTAGCTAGAATCATTGGTCAAACGAGGTTCCTACTACCTAAGATGTATGCATTTGCAATGGTGATGTCTTCAATGCCATCTGGATTCATCTGAAAAACTACATCCACAACCACATTTGATGGTTTTCTTTCTAGAAAACACAAGTATTATAGCCACTATGTTCTAGCAACATCCACATTAAGGCATCTTTTTTTTCAGAAAAGGAAAATGAAAGCAGATACGTTGATAAAAAAAGGGACTCATATTTAGGATAAAATCCAATTTCTTGTATAATTAAAATCTACTCTCAGGGAGAAGCAGCTTATCCATCGAATCTCACTGTTTTATATGATGATCCCACTTTGTGCCCCAGCAGGATTCTCCCTAAATAAAACTGGTTCTACATCCAGCTGGATCCAAGTGAGTCTTGAGTACACGAGAGAGTAAACTGTGTGGATGCTGTGTTACATCTTTCTTTAAGAAAGAAGGGGGCAAATTTCCAGACATATGCCTATATTGACTTCCTCAGAATATTTATTTCCATCTTAATTCTCTCTGTGTGTGGAAAAAGCAGTTTCTCTGCTTTCCGTTTTTCAGGAGGGAAAACTTCCTAAATTATTAGTTGAAAAGCAAAATTTAATGATACCTATTAAATGGTCCCCACAAAATATAACTGTTATATATATGGATGGCTAACCCCATGTGGTATTCACACTGCCTCAAATGCTTTATAATTATTTTGTCGGTGTCCATGCCACTCAACATTACCAGGTGAATATAGTCGGCCTAATTTATTTTTTAAATGATTATTTTTTTAAATAATCTCTATGCCTTACATGAGGCTTGAACTCACAACCCTGAGATCAAGAGCCACGCCCTCTACTGACTCAGCCAGCCAGGTGCCCCCACATCAGGCTAAATCTAATCTTTCTAAGAAATAGTATGAGCCAGACTTTCCCCACTTTTCATTAAGTGAGAATAGGGGGATTGAGTGGCCAGAAAAATCTGATGGCAAAGATAATTGTGGAAGCAATGTTTGGGGTATGGTTGAGGGGATGTAGAGACTTTCCTACCTAAGCAAAAGTGCCTGCTTTGCAGGTCTTATTTCAGCTTTTTCTGTGCACATACCCTGACTTCTTTCTGACTGAAAAACAACCACAGTTTCATCCATTCTGTAAAATTCAGAAGAAATGAAGTTTTTTCCCATTATTTTTTTTCTTTATCTATTTTAAGATTACAAAGCTAAATATGGTAAGCTTAGATTTCAGTGACAAGTCTAGCCAAAGAATAAAAGTCTCAGTTTTCAAAGCTGAAGATTAAAAATGCACTTAAAAATATATGCAATTTTATCTTTCTAAGATGTGTGGCTATTGGCATCAATATTGTGTTTTTCATCTAGGAAGCAGCTAGTGGAGTCCTTTAATTGAAGAGGAAGTTTGGGGAAGAGACAGTGGTTTCTCCAACCATTTTTATTCTTATGTGGATTATTAATTACGAAGGATCATTAAAGACTCCTTCTAAACTCTCGTAAGAAGTTGTAATGCCAATTTAAGGAAGATTTGCTCCTTTGAAATAGATTGACTCCATTTTTCAGGTTACCATTCTTGAAAGGTACATAAACCTTTATTATGTAGATTCCAAATCAGTCAATGACATTGGCTCTACAAATTCTGCTGACTGTCTTACGCTGTTACAAATAAGCAATTTGTGAATTGCTCATTTATTTTCTTACATGGCAGTTACATTAGGGCATTGAATCAATATACTACATGAAATTATTTTTTAGCTTTTAAATATGTCAAAGCAGATTCTGTAATGAGGAACTGGATGTTCAGAACATCTGTATATACACAATTGCTTTAACATGTTTTAAAAACAGATGAATGGTTGTTTCTGGGAATTCCTAAGGACAAAAAAGCCAAAGTCTATAAAAGACATCACCATTATATATTGGTTTTCTTAATTTATAGTAACCTATTAAGTCATAAAATCCTTCTCATGGTTACTTCTGAGACAGTGTGTGTGTGTGTGTGTGTGTGTCCCCAAGCCTTTGGGCAGCCCAAATATTATAGATATTATCCAAAATATGTAAAAGAAGTCATGTTAATATAGTATGTCAAATCTTATTTTGATGTATGATTACTTGGTGACTTGGTAGACCTGCCTTAATCTATTAGGTTTATATAAAAGATTTTCGAGTGGATAACTATTTGCATCCCACTCCTAACCCTGTAGAAAATATTCACATTGATCATTTAAATACACTTCAATCTGAACTTACTTTTAAAAACAAATAATTAAAATAGTTATGTATCTTATATATCTATACTCATTCTAAAGACATTTTACTTAAAATTGAGTAGTTGTATAAATACAGCACTAAATTTAGAAGTATTTCATAGCTGTATGAAAAAAGACACACAAAATTTGAAAATAGAAAAAAAATAATTTTAAATTTCCCACTAATATACAGAAATATTAACAACTAACATTTCCATGATAGAGTAGGATTATTTTTCTAATTTGTCATGAAAGTATAATGAGAGAGGCACCAATATCTTCTCACACCCCAAGTAAGGGCCATGTTCTGATTAAATAGCCAAATATTTGTATATTTAACTCTGTCTTCTGAATATAGCCGATATTTCAAACACCAGGAGTGCAATAATAGACAAGGGGGCTTATGAGTGCTTGTTACTCACATAGGCATTTGCAAATCTAGATTGGTATGGTCAGGAGATTGGAATGGAAATAACAGCATTAACTCTTTCCAAGAATTACAAATTAAAATAACCCATTAGATGATTATCAATTATGAATTACACTTGATTAAAATTTTGTTTCCTTTTAATATCATTGGTAATATCAGTTAAATTTTAGTTGTTTGGAAATAGATTATACTTCAAGGTTATTAATGTTAGATAAAAGAGGTAACTTTACAGTATACCCAGCTACCTTACAATACTGAGATTGAGCACATGAAATTTCTGAATATACAAATGTATACATAGAGAGCTAAAATGTCTGTAGCATTTTAAAACAACTTATTTCTAAGAACAATTTAAAAGGAGATTGCTCTACTTTTTTTTTTCTATTTACTGATCTGATCTTTGTAATAATGTTTAAGTAAGATTGTAATACCATAAAGATTTGAAATATTGTTTGCAAGTCCCCTGGTGTGTGGCTTATTTCTTTTTCTCTTTAGAATGAAATGCTAGAACCCTATAAAATCACAAAGGAATGAAATTTATGTTCATGGAATATTATTTGAATTAAACAACGGAAAAGCCCTCGCCCCTTCTGCCGTTGTTGGAAGAATCACAGTTATAAACTGTGCACTGAGTCATACACGTGGCTTGAGATGCCGTTTACGTATAAGTGTTACAATGGTAATACTTAACAAATCATATATATGAATATTGCATTTTCAGTAATAAACTTATCTATCTTTATAACAGTGGGGTTTTTTTTTTCTTTTTTTCAAAAATTTAGGACCCTTAGAAATCATACTTTATTTAAAATTGCCATTCAAAGGCTACTGTTTGGAAATTAATGGCATGACTTTTAGTTTATAGTTTATGGTTACCTTGTTCTTTCTAATTCTTAAACCACTTCAGTAATTCACATACTAAGCCAGTATCTTGAAAATTCTAAAGAGAAACAGTGAACCAATTTAACTTAAAATGAATACTGTAATATCACTTTCTTTATATACTGCAGACTAACAAGTATTGAATGTTTTGTGGGGGCCAGTCACCATGCTAGTTCATATGACTTACCTCTATAAATCTTCACAACAACCCTATTACGTAGGGACAATTTTTGCTCCTTTTAATTTATAAGAAACTAAACTCTAAAAAGTCTTGGCCAAGACTGCTGAGACAATTTATGTCAAAACTTACATCTAAACCTAAGCTAAGTCCAATCTGTCACCTTCATCAATAAGCTGTACTTCTTAGGGCACCTGCTTGACTGAGACGGTTAAGCATCCACTTCTTGATTTCGGCTCAGGTCATGATCTCAGGGTTTATTTGTAGGATGGAGCCATGCATCGGGCTCTGTGCTGATAGTGCAGATCCTGCTTGGAATTCTCGGTCTCCCTCTCTCTCTCTGCCCCTCCCCTGCTCACTCTCTATCTCTCTCTCTCTCTCCCACACAAAATAAATAAAGATTAAAAAAAAAAATAAGCTGTACTTCTTGCTCCAAATGGTACCAAAGAGAATATCAGTGACCAAAATGAATTCATCAGCATGAATGGAAGAGAACACTGAAGTCATTCCATTTCATTTTTACTAATATTTGTGATTGAGTTTAAAAGAAAGAGACCAGCATTAAGTTTGGCACATTTTAGGCCATCTTAGAACTCATCATTCATAGCTCCATTTACTGAGAATATCCCTGGTCATTCTGTGGCAAAAATGGCCACAAGTTCAGCGTATTTCCATGGCCCGGATTTAACTTGGCACTGAACAGAACTTATACCACACCAGCAACCTTGACACAAGTCTGAGCTGATATTCCTAGGGAGGAGTAAGAGTAGGAGAGGTGCAAGAAAGTAGTCAAGTCTATTGGCTGCACTTACTTCACAGTTTCTGTTTAGCCACACAACAAATGTGGTTCCTGGACACTGTGGAAGATGGTTTTTCTCTTGAACTCCCATCTGGTCTCTACCTGAAGCCTTAGATTTTTCCATGTTTGTTCAAATAGGAAGAATTAGGAGGGATCCTTATATTGAACTCTCCAAGCTCTCAGAATGTTGTCATAATGAAAGACGACAGAGCCATTTTTATAATGATGATGATGATGATGATATCTTCCATTTGTAAGTCATTTTATGCCTTGATAACACTCCAGGTAAGAGAATCAGTGACTAAGAAAAGAAAAAGTGTCCCAAAAAACCTTCTGGGAAAAATGCTGACCTAGTGATATCTGTGGAATAATTTCTGAGTAAAATTTGTGAGTAAAATAAAGAACTATTTAGTACAGTTTGTTTTTGTACAATTTCAAGTGAAAGTCCAAAATCTTGAAATGTATTATTTGATATATATCTATATAATACACACACACACACACACACACACACACACATATGCCCCAGCAGCCTCTCACCCAGTGCCTTGAGTGTCTGGTGTGTCTGGAGAAGCAGCTCCATGCCTTACTGGTTCTTAGCAGCAGAGACCACACCTGCGTGCAGGCACCTATGCACTTCCTGGGGAGGGGGGCAGCTGTCAGCTCAAAATGTCTGCTTTAGCAGACTTCTATGTGCTCTCTGATGCCTGTCTGCTGATCAGTTCAGACACGCCTTGGGGACTATGGTTCATGCTCTTGCCTGGAAAGAACACCACTCTGTGTTCTTTCTCCAGCGTTAGAATCTCTGACGGGGATGTGGTGAGAAGGCAGGATGCAGGGATCGTAACGGATTTATCTTTTCCTTAAAGTAAATAAGGGGTAATTTATCAGTAAAGCATTCCTCTGGGGGGAGAAAAAGCCACATATCCAATGGCTGCTGTTTATGAAATTCTCATCCTCAGAGTGGTTGTTTCCATTCCCAATCATAAGATATTTACTAAACCAATGAGGTTTGGCCAAATTTTCAACGTTCACCCAATATATTTTTGAGGCTCTAATTCATAGGAATGTCCTAACTACTAAATTGTTTAGAAAACAATTGCGCCTTTCAATCTACAAATGCTTAGATCAATACCTTCATTACCTTGCTGGACTAGAAAAAGTGTTTCTAGAAATTCTGCTCCTTCTCATTTTCAGATATTTTTCCAAATGTATTTTTTACTTATTACTTCTTTCCTTCCTTTTCCAAATGTATTTTTTCTCATATCGCTTGTAAACCACAGCCCAATTCTCTCGTTTTCTCCCTGTATTCTCCTCTTCTATTGAGTGGAGGGAGAGAAGAAAAGCATTGGGATGTGGCTTATAAATTCCAATTGTTCTTTAGTTCCTTTGCATATTTTTTACCACTGATTTTTTTCTATATTCTCTCCCTAATAACAAATACTGGTTACATAATTTTTCCCCCTATCTTATGCTTCTTTTAAGGTTTTCTCCTCCTGGGTTACTTTTAAACAACATAGCCTTTGGGACTTCTTATCCTTGCCCATTTGGACCATTTCTTTTTATTTTGCTGATATATTATTTCTAGACCTTTTGATCTCACCTGGCCACCAAACTAAATATCTGACACCTGCCCTAATGGACCTGACGCTGAGATGTTGGCTCGTTTCCTACTATCTTTCCTCTGGTCTAGCCCCTGGAGCACTGGTTCTTTTTTACTTTTTAAGGATTTCATTTTTTCGCTTCATCCAAAAAGCTTGCACTGCCTTTCCATTTGTTAACTATTGTTCAATTGTTTCCTGTTACTCTAGAACTTAAAAAATAATTTTTGTGAATTCAACTGTATAGATCTTTATTTCTCTCACCTTAGCCTGGTGGAACATGTTGAGCTGGTGTAGAAGAGCTAAGTAGAATATAATACCTGTGGATGAGGTATTTTGCTCCAAAGAAGACCCCATGACTAGTGAAATCTGTGGGCTGCTAAGCTACTTGCAAGATTCTCTGCCAGATGCCATCCTAACAGCCTCCTACATAGGACATGCCTTTTTCCTCTTTACCCAGCCCTGGGAAAGACTCCAGACTTTTGTTGAGCACAATCATTTTTCCCTTGTAAGGTGATGGAAAGAAAGAAATACTACATCAAGAGCCCAAAGGGAGCAGTGTGTTTAGTTATGATTGTGGCACTCACTAGATATACCAGTCCCTCTCCTGTACTGAGCAAAATTATTTATAAGGCTTGGTCAGGACAGCTGTAGTAGCAGGGATGACTGGAAGAAGACTTAAAGGTATGGGGGTGTGGGTTGAGGGGGTTGATGGCATTTAAGTGTTCCAACTGTAACTGCAGTGTGGGGTGATGTGAAATGTGCCTACATATATGTGAGATATGGGGGCTGGGGTAGATGGCATTCTTCCCTTTTATCAGCAGTGATGGAGAAGCATTTAATATGCATACCCCCTTCCACATTCTGCCTGTAAACTCCAAGATACTTGATTCTTAGAGAACCATCAAAAACCAAACCAGACAAACAAAAACCCTGAAGTTTAATATGACATAAAGCAAAGGGACTGATTCTTTTCACTGTGGTAAAATCCAGTCCTAATTCAACCCAGAAGGAAGTTTGCCAGTACACTTAAGGTTTGGCTGTTTCTTCTCATGTGAATGTTGGGGTCTTCCAAAGAATATCCTGGGAATATGCTGGAAACAGTCATTTTATTTGTAGTTATAAATAAGTATAAATAGATATGAGACATCCCTGTCTTCTAGCAGTGGCAACTACACAAATCTGCTAACCAATAGGCACATAGTACACGGTCTGTGTGTGTGTGTGTGTGTGTGTGTGTTGTGTGTGTGTGTGTGTGCTACACTCGCATGTGTTAGAAATGAGTAATCTTCTCTAGTGCCATATTGTTGTAGCTTTTGTCCTTGGGATCATGGCCTGGAATATTGACCAGGTCTTCTTGCCTGAGTCCATTCTGTAAGACAGATTCAGCCCCTTGTTTCCAGGAACTGCCATTCTCAAGGTTTTCCTGAAGAAAATGGAAAAAAAAAAACCACAACACATATTAAAGAGTTAGTCTTAATGTATTCCAAATCACTCCAGTGAATCTTGCTCAGCACCACCCCCAAATGATATAATATGATCAAATGATATGATATCAAGTCAAATGTTATATAAATAGGAAAGCAATACATTTCTTAATTCATAACTATGATGATGATTCAATTCACGTAGGTACTATCTCTAATGATAATAAAAACAGAAAGAACAATGTAGTGAACATTCGCAATATATCTTGTGTTGTGTGATGAAATGTATATTGTATATCTCTCAGTTAGTATAGTAGCCCTGTAAGGTAGTAGCGTTATCTCCTTAGGAGAAACAAACCTATGTCTCAGACAGTGGTGCTGCCCTTCCTTCATGAACAGCAAGGCCTCTTGATCATAACAGTGGGACCTACATGCAGACTCCCCCAGAGGTTGCCTAATGTCATCCTTCGGGAAAGGAACCCAATAATGACATACTAAGTACTCCCTCCCACTCTCAGCTCAGCCTTGAGAACAGAAGCTGCCTGTATCAACAGGATTTATCATTCATTCCAGAAAATTCTTGCCCAGGAATATAAGTCGCAAATCAGTAAATAGCTTGATTATTTCCTTCTAGAACTTCCTCCAAACCCATTTACCAAACAATGAACTGCTTGATCAGCTGCTTTCTCAGCAAAATAGAGTGCCTTCGCATTCTGAATGCCTCTCAAGACAGTGCTCTCCTTTCTTCAGTAATTATTAAACTCAGTTTTACTTCACATCCATATTAATATGGTGTTTTGGGGAAGGAGAACAACTGACCACTTTGGTGATGTGATATAGGTAAAGAGTCTGTCTTCTAGAGTACTGAAAGTATGAAATGTGTGGGACTGAAAGAAAGTCAATAACCCATAACTAAGAAAAAAAATATACACTCTTACACTTAATGAGGCAGAGACGATTGACATAGATAAGACCATTTGCAAACTTAACAGGAAACGTTACATCTCCCAAGGTCCAGCTGTTGTCAAATGCTGTAATAACTCTGAGGGATTATTACTCTCTTACCAAATGGACACTAGACAGCTTTTTTTTTCATTCCAACTTAGACTCCTGTCAGAATCTTACAGTGGGAACCCACACCTTACAAAAAATGTGCCCAGCATCCCTCTTGTTAAGGGTGGCATTGCCTGCTTTCCCTGGAGTGACCCCCACCCACCCCCTGGGCTGCATCAAGTCAATAAGTTAGATTTGGTCTGACCACAGGCTGTTGCTGGTGGCCTTTGGCTGATAGGAGCTTAATGACACTTGGATGGTGTCTCTAGTCTAAACAATTCTCAGTGGGATAAGGGGAGTTGGGCATCCTGCTGCTTCTCTAAGAAGTTCTTCCAGTCAATCTGACTCTATATTTACACTTCATGGAGCTAGAGATGTTTGTGTCCAGATGGCACTGTATGCTCTCCTCCCAGTTTTCAGATATAAACTGAGGTTGAAAGAGGTTAAACAATTTACCCAAGGCAAGTAAGACATGGAACCAGGATTACATCCAGGGCTGACTCTAAAGTCTATGCTTTTCACCATGATACTAGATTGTGCCCCCTGTTTTATTCCTTTTCTTCTGTTCATTTTTATATTTTTCCTAGAATTCACCCTCAGAATGGGTAAAAGGACTTTTGGAAACTAACTACTTGCAATGCCAACAATTCACCCCAAAGGTACATTTACCTGTCAACATATTTATATGCTCAAAAGCTAATCAGCTGAGGTTAACTGAAGCTGAAACTAGATTCAGATTGTAATATTCATTGCCTTCCTTTCTCACACCCACTTTTGTAGATGGTTTAATTGGGCAACAAGGGAATCCTTGTGAGCTCATGTGTGTTTTTCAGAAGCTCAAACATCAGCTTACCTGCTCAGTCCCACTGTCATGCTGAACACCACACCAGCACAGTCTTTTGTATTTCTTAGACCAAAAGCAAAATAAATTGCAAACCGGCCTAATTAGCAGTGGTTGAATATCCTTGCCACTTTGATAACCTATTAATGAAAGGACAGATGGATTAGGTGCTTGCACATTTCTAGGTCTTCTATAAAGATTTAAGTATTGTATACTTACTAAGTAGGTCACTTCTTAGTATAAGAGTGAAAATAGGCCTGACTGGTTAATAGACAGAGATTGGTAACTGCTCAAAGTGAGTAGGAGGATAGATTTTTAAATATCCAAAAACTGTCAGGTCAGGCAAATTCACAGCTATAGGGTTAAACAGAGACACCATACTTATTTTAAAGATGGATTATGGAAAACTCTATTCTTACCCTTTGTAGGTCAACAGAGGGGATAGCAGGAATCATGATTTCTTCCTTTAGGAAAACTCTTGGTTTTTCACTCAAATCAGATATATTAGAAGCCATCAGAGTCAATATTTGTAAAATTAAAAAGATTATGTTTACCGTTTCTTCTTCCTTCCACCCCAGTATCCTGAATAAGCAATACTCTGACATTCCCTTCAGCAAGTCTAGGCTTTCCTGACACCTTCTCTGCAACCTTTAAAACACACCTGTCCAACGTCCCATTCCTTCAAATCCTGCTGTGGAATAAGTCAAATTGATATTTGAACCAAGCTTTAAAGGATGACAATATTTCCTGCCTAGAACTTTTGCAAATCTTGGTATCATGATAATTATTCACAAATACCCAATCTCATTCAATGGTAGTCATTAATTCAGCAGCCAATTTAGTCTAAATGTCCCTAAATGGGGTAGCAGAGTGATGGTTTACAACCTTGATCCCATTCCTCCTCTGTTCCAGACACTGTGCCAGTCTATAAGCTTTTTTTCACAAATTTATTTCTAGAGATAAAAAAATGTAGATTCCTAAAGCTTCAAATTGAAGTTTAAGTGATATATTCCCCGGCATTATGTCACTCTGTCAGAAGACATTCAAACAAATAAATTGTACTCCTCTTAATAATAGTATTTGCTTATTAGTGAATGCCTTCTATGTACTAGGCATATTTTATGTAGACTATAAAATATATCTAATCTTTATAAAATAGATATTGTGATTCTCCTTTCATAAGTAAGGAAATAATAAATTTTTCTATGGTTTAGTAAATGACAAAACAAGAAATTAAACATATGTGATCTTAAAGCCTGAAACACTCCATTTTCCTTAGTGTATGTGTATGAGTGGGCAGTGAAAAAGAAAATCATATAACTTCAAACTTATAGCCAAGGGCAGCCTGAATAAGAAATATTTAATCCTGAACCCAACTATCCCCAGGGTTTCAAGCAGAGAAAACTTTTCTCTCTTAATGTACCACAAAAGTATGGAAGAGTTCTCAAATAAGATAGATACTTTATGTCTAAGGGAAGAAGCTGAGCCTTACTAAGAAAAAAGAGTTCTATACTTCACATGGATTTTTTGTTTGTTTCAAGTTTTTGTTTAAATTCTAGTTAGTTAATATATAGTGTAACATTGGTTTTACTTCATATGGATTTAGATTTAGTTTTATTCTTGGTTGGGGAAGGCTTTGGGAGATGGTAAACAAAAAGCCAAAATTTAGGGCTGCAGTTCTCATGGATAAGAAGGTTACAAATGAAAATAGAACTCAAGTGTGAGGCTCTATATTTGCCCTCAATCAAGAGCATGTATAATCCATTTAATGAGCAAGACCTTAGGAAACAGGCACTGAAAAACATCGTCCCCTTCTGGTGGAAACCACTTTTGTCAACAGAAACTACAAGGCTATAACAGCATAATTAATGAGAAAGGAGAAGCTCAAAAGGGATGAGACCATTTCCTGTGGATGAAGAGTTTTCCCCCCAGGAAAAAAAAGAGTTTGCGCTTGAAATGTCACCAGTCGTAAAGCAACTTTGAGTGAATTTGAGAAAGACCTCCATCTAGTATGTTTGTTAGTTAAGGCTCACCCGTGAAATAGGAGGTGGTTATGAGAGAAACTCCAGTCTCTTACTGAGATGAAGGAGGAAAGAACTCTTAATATTTAACCTTTCCTACTGATTGTTACATTACAAAGGATTTTCCTACTGCTTTACTACTGATTGTTATATTACAAAGGATTTTCTTACTGCTTCTGGGGGCCATGTGTTGAAGCACCATTTCTTTTTCCTGTAATGTATGGGGAACGTTTTAAAATAGATGTTTTATATATATATATGTATATATATATATATATTAATAATCATATATATATGATAATCAGGAGAATGATTTTGCATATGAGCTTCAAGAGAGTAAGCATGTCTTTGGGAAGAAGGGTTTCTTGCAGTGGATCCAAAATCACACCAGTAAGACATCCATCTAGCCCACCAATGCATGAGGCTAGCCCATGTCTTCCTTGGCCCCAAAGAGAAGAATCCATGTAACCAACCTGTTATGAAGCTGATGATTATCCCAGCAGCAATGCATCCTAAGCAGCCCACTGCACTGTAGTAAAGGTAGGAGAGCGAATACCAGGTGTCAGCGATTGCAGGTCTGTGGATGACAACAGCACGTGTCAACAGTTCCATGAGTTCTGAGGTTATGATCCACAATGACTTAGAGGACTATTGAAGGTTCATTGTAGGGCCTGGCATTTCTCAAAATTCCAACACTTTAATTTTTTGCCATTTGGTTATTTTTTTTTAAAAGAATCAATTGTAGACTAACTGGGCTCTATATTGCACTCAATCCAACTCATCCTTGCATTATAAGTATAGTAATGTATGCACTAAATTATAAGAAGTACAATGAGGACTGTGCTTTCCATTTCTTTTGTATTATTCACTCTTTAGACATTTATTAAGCCAAGATTTAATGCCAAGAATTGTGGCAGATATTGGAGATAAGAAGATGAGTGAGCTGCAAAGTCTACATATAGGAGCTAACGGACAATCATAAAGTGGAAGGGTAGCACCTCGAGTTAGGAAAAAAGAATTCTGTGAGCATTTGAAAAGAGTATCAAACCCAGGCTTGTGTGTGAGACAATACCTGAACTTGTTTTTAAAGACTAGTTAGTAGCTATTCAAGGAAGGAAGGTAGCTAAGGCCAGGGTCTAGCACTCCAAAAAAAGAGGACAGAAGAAGAACAGGCAGGAGGGAGGGAATATGGTGGACCTGGGAACTATAATAGGTTATTATGTGTTTGTAAGATTTATGGAAAGGAATGCTTCTAAACTAAATGAAATTCAGAAGCAAATGGAAGCAAGATAATGGAGTGCTCATAGACTGTGTAGGCAGGACCACATACTCAGGAGCACAGTCCTAGGATGTGGCTCTACCTACTTCATCCCAGTGCAGCCCATAATAGTTTTTCCACCTGATACATAGAGTTAAGGAGCTATCCAAAATTCTTAGATTTGTTTCTATAAACAATGAGAGTGTGAGAAAGTGCATTTATTAAAGTCAGGTACAGTGCTACAGGCTGTATTTATCCTTTCTCACTTAATCCTCTCAAAGCACAAGCAAAGTAAATATTATTTCCCTCATTTTTCTTTCAGAGTCTCTTGAGAATTCACGAAGTAACAAGTTATTAACTTATGCAGAGACAGAGTGGATAAATGATAAAACCCACATCCAAACCTAGGCATTTCTGATTTCAAAGGCCATGATGTTCTCCCTATACCATGTTATCTCCTGCGTTTTGGTGTCTTAAATTACCTATTCCAGCCAGAAATAGAAGATAAATCCTTTGTTAGGCCCCATTTAGTTTGATCTAGAAGCTGCAAGTTCACAGCAGTGCTCCCAACCCTGTGTCCACAACCATTCTACTCAGGTCTTTACTCTTTCAAGGGCACGAACCTTGATCTTCATACCCACCCATCTATCCCCGCCCCCCCCCCCCACACACACACTACTTTTCTTATTTTGAACTCATAATTCCAATTAATTCTTTTGCTGAGTTCACTCTTGTGAACCTGGGATGCAGAGGAATGGATATTCAGAATATTCAACACCCCTTCATGGCACTCATCAGTGCTGGGCACTGCCCAGAAGGACTCTCACAGGAAAGCAAGACCAGGCTCATCAGACTTATCCCTGGAGAATGCCTCTTCCTCAAACCTGGTTACCCACTGCCTGGGATTGAACATCATCTTTAAGTTCCACATACCGGCTGGATAGCTCTGTAGGTGGTGATAGTGTCACATTTGATGGGACACACTGGTCTGTTGATAAAGGCAAGGGCCATGTCTTGGAGTCTGGTGCAGGGTAGATAAAGGCCCCAATGGCCACCCAAAATGACAAGGTGATTCCAGTCAGAAGGCCACCCAGTGCACCCTTGATGAAGGGAAAGAAAACGTTAGTGAGAGATTTGACAAAGCTGTTGAAAGAAAAAAGAGATGAGGAGTCCATGCCTCAGAGATTCTTACTGACCACCCTAAGTCTTGGCCACATGTGCTGGAAACAGCACACCCAAACTGCTTTTCTTCCAACTCCCACAATGCAGTCTTATTTAGGAGTAACTTGTTCCTTAAATGAAAACACAGGGGAATGCTTTAATGGTTACGATTTTTAGATTTCTAGCAGGAACTTTTTTTTCCCTCCGTTTAGCTTCTTCTTACCATTTAATCCGTCAAGAGACATACAACATGATAACTATAGTTAACATCCCTGTCTGGTATATATAGAAATTGTTAAGAGAGTACATCCTAAGAATTCTCATCACAAGGAAAAAAATATTTTTTTTGTCCATATGAGATGATGCTAAACTCAATGTAATTATTTCACAAATATGTAAGTCAATTCACTATTCTGTACTTCTTATATTTATACAGTGCCATATATCAATTATATTTCAAAACTTGTGGAAAAGCCTATTAAGACCTCAGTTCCTGGTAGAAGAATTTCAGAAGCCTGGGAAAACCTCAGAAAATGGAGACAATGTCATTTTTCATTGACAGCCACTATAAGCTATTATATAGAAATTCTTTCTCCCATATCTCTTTCCAAGTGATTCTAGCAGAGTCCCTGACTCACAAGCTTGGAGCTTTTTGTTTGGGTCTAAATATTAGCAAGCATATTTACTAGCCTTGTCATTTAAGGGTTATGCTTCTTGATAGATAAACAGTGAAAATCAATGAGTGATAGAGTCATTTCTCCTATAAAGGAGAAAGAGCAGTCTAGCAGTGATCAGCGCCACTGGAAAATAAAATCTGAATCCTCCCAGCCTCCATTAGATAGTTGAGCCTTCTATGTGAGAGAGAATAAGTTGGTAGTTTCTCTGTTTATTCAGGGAAAGACTTTTTGATAACAGGACCAGAATGTTTTCTTCATTATTGTTTAGGGAAACTAAAGCAATGTGTGTGACTTGAATACTTATGCCTTGGTCTAGACCAGAAGTCTACAAAGTTCTATTACAAATAGCCAGTTAGTAAATATTTTAGACTTTGTGGGCCATCCAATGTCTGTCACAACTACTCAGTTTCTGCCTGATAGTACAAAAACGGACATACACATTATGTAAACAAAAGGGAGTGGTTATAACCGATAAAATTATTTTTGGGCACTGAAATGTGAATTTCATATATTTATGGGTCATGAAATTTTTTTCTTCTTTTAATTTTTTCCAATAATTTAAAAATATGAAAACCATTTTAAGCTTGCAGGCCATACCAAAATCTGGACGCTGTATTAGATTTGGCTTGAGGGATGTAGTTTGCTGACCCCTGGCCTAACAGTGAAGAGTGAATGGATTTCAACAAGAAGTTCAACCCTCAGAGATTTGTGGTAGCTGTCTAGAAAGCCATGCTGAAAGGGTCCTGGGGCTTCATCCCTATTTTGTGGAGAGAGCTATGATTGATTAGTAGGATCAGCTATGGCCAATGATGGGGGGAGGTAACCCAAATTTGTAACATTTACCTCCCTCTACCTAGAGCAAGGTGGTTTTCTGGGCTAAATGGAAGAACCACAGTTCACTAACATAGATAACAAGTTAATGTGTAGAATGACTAAGATATTCTGTAGCTCATTATTAGTTTTTTCATGGCCATATTGCCTTCCCTCATACTATCTCTCCAAAACATACCTATCCTTGTCAACCTCAATATCAGAAAAGTAAATTAAAACAAATAAGACTGTAAGGGAAACACTACAAATTCCCAAATGCTCCCTGCCTATCCATGCTCTTTGCCTATGTCCATAAGATTTATCTAGAATAGAGGCCAAGAAGGGTCAGATAGCTACAGTCACCTAATTAGACATATCATGTGACTCAGGCTTCACTGAGCACCCTAAAGTATATTTAAAAGTATGCAGAGTCAGGTTTTTTGTAGTCTAAGGACTCTAAAAAATATATGCATATAAGTGTATGAATGGCAACAAGTGAAAAGATAATTTTGCTACATTGAGAAAATTATGATTTTTAAACTGTGTTAAAGAGTATTATATTATTTTTTCAAATAAATGTTCATTTTGATGTATATTTATAAAGTGATCCAACCAACATTTAGTTAATATACAATTAGCTTGTAAACCAGCAAAACGAAGAACATCTAGCTATCAGATACACCAGGTTTGTTTACTCTCTTCTTAAATTTGTTAATTAAGTTAGTTAAATTTGTTATAATTCTAAGTAAAATGGAGGAAAAAAAAGAAATTTACAAAGCTTTTTTTTTAGGTTTTCAAAGTTGTCTTTAACCTAAATTATTCCCAAATTCAATATACCTTTTAAATTTCATTATATGCACCCTGAATTTAGGGAGAACATTTCAAACCCTAGAGTCAACTTTGATGTCATGACATCCAGTACTTCATGTGCTCCTTTTACTTTCCTTGTTTTCAGCTTCTTAAAAGGCTTCACTGAAGTCAGAGAAAGGAGGGCTTGGTTTCTGTTTAGTTCCACCATGGAAAAAAAGCCACCATTTTTTTTTTCCCCAGCCCAGAGAGATGGCCTTTCCAAAGAGAAGTGAGAAAAGAGAGAAGTTGTCTGGGCTTCATGAAGTTTTAGCTGGGAATCATGGAGAGACATGCAGGAGCCTTACCTTCCAGTTCACAAAAGGGAACAGGATTCCCAGAGAGAACAGACCCAGCATTGGTCCCCCGCACATGCCATGGATGCTGAGGGCAGCCTGTGGAGCAAGACAGATCTCAAAAACTTGCCCACTCCCCCGAATCCACGGCCACCTGGGATCACTCTCTCTCTCAGACCCAGGATAAAATTTAACCCTAGTCCTGCTGGTACCACTCATTACTTGCATGCTTTCTGGAAGTCATTTCTCCCTTCTGGGCTCAATGATAAGCATTGTATAAAATAATAAAAATACATACATTTGTGTGTGTGTGTGTGTGTGTGTGTGTGTGTATACATACACACAGGTAATTTGGATTTGATAGAAGTAGTTTTCCCTTAAGGTGGTCTCACTGATTTGTATACATTTTCTATCTTGTCAAAAAAAAAAACCAATTTTCTTTTTATAATGTACCAAATAAATGTATCTATACCTTATGTTTCATGCCTTACACAACTGATCACCTATTCTAATCTTGTTTTAACAATTCTATCATTTTGATAATAATACATTACCCCACTCCCACCATCCCACCCAGATGTTGAACATTAAGTTGGGACATGGTGGGGAGGCCACTGGACATTCCATAGCTCCATATCTCATATCCCATTTTTAAGGGCTCCATTTTCTTTGGAGATTGAGGGAGTTTGACAAATGCATTTCCATATGTCTTAGACTCTAAGTTATTGAGCCCACTGACTTGGCAAGGGGCTTTCATTAAACTAATCTGCTATTGGCCTGTAGCTTTGTGCCATGGTCTTCCAAGAGTCTTGGACATAAACGCATTGATCTGCATGCAAGTGAACAAGCATGGGAGAGTGCCAGCATGTGTGAACATGTGTACGTACATGCACACATACACACACACACACACACACACACACAGCTATCCTGCAGTGCAGCCTCTTTCTTTTTCTTTCTTTTTTTTTAATTAAAATTTTTTTTAATGTTTATTTATTTTTGAGAGACAGAGCACAAGCAGGAGAGGGGCAGAGAGAGAGGGAGACACAGAATCTGAAGCAGGCTCCAGGCTCTGAGCTGTCAGCACAGAGCCCAATACGGGACTCGAACTCACAAACCGTGAGATCATGACCTGAGTCGAAGTCGGACGCTTAACTGACTGAGCCACGCAGGCATTCCTTTTTCTTTTTCTTTCAATGCATCTGTAGGGCTCTTAGGTCAACAGCTGAGATTAAGATGCTCTATAAAGATACTATGTGTATCTTAACGTTTGTCAGGCACCGCCTATGTATCAGGTAGTTAAGATGACACTCCAGAATAATGACTTCATTTCATCTTCACAATTACCCTGTTCAGTAGATATCACTAACTGAATTTTATAGATGAGAAAACTGCACTGACAGAAAACATATTAAAGATATAATCTCATTTAGCAAATGGGAGAGGTAAGATTTAAGAGATTTAAGCTAGCTTTTTTGGCCATAAAACCCACCTTTTCTCTCCTAAAGGCAGTCTACAGAAAAAAAAAAAAAATGTCAAGAACACAGACTCTCATAATGGCTCATTTTGTTTAAGGGAAAAAATGTTCCTGAAAGATTCCATCACTAATAGTCAGAATATTTGGATTCTAACTTTGATCCTGCCTCTCATAACTCTAATTTGTGAATGTTCTGTTATTAATTCAGATGCATTCTATTTCGGAGTGTCTTTTTTGTGAAAGATAGATAGAACCAAGAGGCCATCAAATCCCCTCCAGCTGTAATGTGAATTCTTTTCTCTAGAAAGATGAGGTGCAATGCATTGTTATGTTTGTTTTTCCAGTTTAATTTTTTATGAAGTCAATGCCACAGATAGATCTTTGACAAGATAGAGGCAGAGAAGATTAAAGCCGATATTCTTCCCCAAAGTCAATACTTAATTTAATATTCTTGACGTTTCCTTTGCTGATTGATAACATGAATTCATAATTGCCCTGACTGGTGAATTTGGAAGATAATTTACTAGCTATTAAATTAGAGAATCAATAAGTTAGGAAAGGTGTTTATCCCTTCTAGTGGAGGAAAATACATTAACAATCTCATAAAGTCATCAGCCAATATGCTTCTGTATAAAAAGTTCGTCACATGATAAAAAGAAAAAAAAATCCAAGAGTTTCTGGCTTTTGAAGATATGCATTTCTATAACCTACAGTACTAAACTAATCTTAATTTTTATCTTTGTTTTTGTTGTTGTTCTTAAGCGGGTTCAATTGGGGGAAGACTTAAATCTCACCCAATAGCTTTCTCCTCAGTGGGCAAATCTCACATAAATTGCTCCTGCAAACTGGGGGTGATGAATAAAAGGATGTGCTTTGGGCTGGGGGTTGCCTTACTGTGCCTTAGCTTTCTCATTTCAAGTGGGAATCCATGCCTGCTTCCTGGGTTTTCCTGTGAGCATTCAACGTGTAATCTGAGAAAGGTCAGAATCATGACTAAGCACTCTACAGCACATAATGGGTACCCCCCAAATGCTATCTACTATTATTTTTTCCTTTCTCTTTTTCTTAAGTTTTAATTTTAATTCCACTTAGTTAACATACAGTGTTATATTAGTTTCAAGTGGTATCCACTATTATCATTACCTCCTTTAATTGTTGTTACCTACCCTGTTAGCTCTCTGGCTCCTGAGGCATGTCATTTGTTGGACTGTTTGGAGACCTACGAGGCACTTTCTTAAGTGGAGATAAGAACCTGCTTGGAACTCATTACAGCCCTTAGGAGAACTAGATGAGAGTCATTAAGATAGAAGCATAACGGATAGAACGGCCTTTCTGAAAGTGAGCTCTGCAAATCACTAGTTAACATGTGATCTTTGCTGCTTTTACCTGCCCCCTCCCCCTGTTTCTGCCACCACCACCACCCCCTGTACCCTCTGCCTCCCTATATATGGTCTATGGTCACATTTTAAAGAAAACCTGGGGGTACCTGGCTGGCTTGGAAGAATGTTCAACTCTTGAGCTCAAGGTCATGAGTCTGAGCCTCCTGTTGGGTGTAGAGATTATTTTAAAAAAACTTTAAAAAATAGGTTTCTTGGGGTGCCTGGGTGGTTCAGTCAGTTAAGTGTCCGACTTCAGCTCAGGTCACGATCTCGCGGTCCGTGGGTTCGAGCCCCGCGTCGGGCTCTGGGCTGATGGCTCAGAGCCTGGAGCCTGCTTCCAATTCTGTGTCTCCCCCTCTCTCTGACCCTCCCCCGTTCATGCTCTGTCTCTGTCTCAAAAGTAAACATTAAAAAAAAAATTAAAAAAAAATAGGTTTCTTTATTTTAGGACTTCCTGGGGTGTTCAATGTGCTAATGTGGCTGTGGATTTCTGAGAGGGGCACGGAGTGTGCAGCATTTCCCAAATGTCCTTGACATTGGAAATTTGCTTTCTTAGGGCATTTCACAGAATGAAGGTCTCCAGAACACACTTTATAACGTCCTAAGTAAAAGGGCCTTTGCTGAAGAAGATTCAGGCTGCCCACTCCTAGCACCATCCACAAACACACACCATGAGTATCGCATGGCTTTGTGAACACGAATTGAACCTGCCTTTATCCCTTATGTCTGTGAAACTTGGGCTTCAATCTTCCCATGTGTAAAACCTGAATAGGAATGTTGTCCCATTATGTTCAATCTAGAAAAGCTGTTTGGAAAATTAAATAGGGGAATTATAGTTGACTTTCTGCACCGTCAAATCAGACGTATTTAGAGAAATGAGAGGGACACCCTATGAACAATATCTCTCCTAGGAAACAAGAGATCAGAGTTTGCATTTCTTGCCAACCAGCCTCTCCTCAACTGTGTGAACTGTGGGGCATACATTTTAAACAATCAAGAAAGTGGGCCAAGCATATCCATCTAAATAACGACAAGCAGATGAGAGCATCATTTACAATCATCCCTGCTTTATCGTAAGCTCTGTTTTAGACCAGTCTTGTAGGTCTTTGTGTATTCTAGAGCCCTTCCTACCTCAATTGGAAATAAGATTAAAATACAAACGTTTCTGAAAAAGAACAATTTAGTGATTGAAATTCTTGCTAAATTCAACATGATGATACTTCCTTAATAGTAAATAATGTTTGGGTAAAAGGGAGAAAGCAGTGGGGCACAAGGCCTCAGAGCTGACTTCTACATGTGGTCCCTATGAATGCATGGAAGTAAACTGATAAGAGATGCTGCTGATGTCACTAAACCTACCAGTGCTGCTGTGTGAATGAGCAAATAACAAAGTGCTCCAAAAACTAGGAAGAGGTTATCAAGCATCTGTGATAAAACAGTAAGTACCTAGCTTACCAGAGGGGATACCGGGTTTCCAATCCTACAGCTTCTTATGTAGACAACTGAGTTATTGTATCCCTCAATCTCCCTGACTTACTCCCTGGAGCTCAAAATAGAAAGAAAGGATTCTTCATAAGTAGTCATTAGAAGGATCAAGTCAGATGCACAGCTCTGCAAACTAAGATGTGTTCTGTAAAAATCAGTGATTGCTATTCACGCACCCTTATTCATTTCTTTGCTGAAGCAACATTTATTGAAAAGCTATGCTGTTCCAAGATAGTACAAAGGATGTTGAAATTATGCAAAGATGGGGTCCCCAGGTGGCTTAGTCGGTTAAGTGCCCGACTCTTGACTTTGGCTCAGGTCATGAGCTCATGGTCATGGGATCGAGCCTTGAGTCAGGCTCCACACTAGGCATGGAGCCTGCCTAGGATTCTTTCTCTCCCTCTCTCTCTCTGCCCCACTCCTGCTCATGCTCTCTTTCTTTCAAAATAAATAAATAAACAGTAAAAAAAGAAATTACGCAAAAATACAAGGGGGATATAGAGGGCTGAAGTAGAATCTGAAGATGGGCTTTTCTACTGTTGCTTCCAAGGTGGCTGATTTGCAGAGGGAAGAGGGGTGGCTCAGGAGACTTGGACCATAAACCTCGCTCAGACACTGACTAGCTGTGAAAACCTGAGCAGGATATTTTCACTCTTTTCTGTAATTATCTACAAAATGAAGATGCTGAAACATATTGTCCTCGGGACTCCTTACCTTCTTTTTATGGAAAGGGGAATTGGATGTACGAGAGGCAGTTCACCCTAGATAATAGATAGAGGTGGGCTCATGGGCCAGCTCCCCACTCCTTACTTATGTGCCTCTGGGACAATCACTTCTTCTCTATTTCTTAGTTTCTTCATCTGTAAAGTTAGTATATTAATCATACCACCCTGAGGGAAGTGATAAAGGTTAAATGTGGTAAAACATTTGGGATTGTGTACCTAGAACGTAGGAAGTGCTCCATTTATAGCAGTTATTATTATTATTATTGTGATGATAATTATCATTACTGCTTTTATTTCAGGATCATACATGCTCAGATCTGGATTTTAAAAGGGCAGTGTACCATAATTGACTTCCATTGCTAGCTTTTAAAAGTTTCCCCTTCTGAAAGCAATTTTGGTTGAAATTTTACATGCATATTTCATTCGGAACTGGTATCAGAGTCTCAGCATATGGCACTTGGAGGAATAAGCAAAGCCTTAGCACAGAAAGTGGGCAAAAGTTGCTAGGAAATCAAAGGTGTCTTTTCTTGTTTTCATTACCTGCACAACACCTCCCATGAGAGAGGCAGCCACGGCCATGGAGGTACACATCACACCAAACAAGAGACCTGAAAGAAAGAAAACCCGTGACCATCATCCAAAGTGGCTTTGAGGAATTTCTTGAGCTCCTGCCCAGGACTGTCTCTGAGGGAAGCCATTTTGGAAGGGAACTCGGTGAGAACTGTCCTTGCCACTCAGCCATCACAAGCCCCAAGAGGGTAAGGGGGGAGACTTTGTTCCCAGTCAGGCAAAATGAGCTGGAATCTGGCCTCAAGGTGTTTTCTCTCCAGGATTCAGGAAGAAAGTTACCATGTGGATGCAACATGAAAATGCGGAAGAAATTCCGGTTTGACCACTCATCAAAAATCAGCTGAAGAAATCACTAACCTTTCTGGGATTCAGAGAGCTCTTCATTTTTAAGATGGCTAAAGTATCTATACATTTTACCTCACAGCGTTTGCAAATCTGGAATGTTTTTTCTAATGTTTTCCTTTAGTGCTTTATTCATGTCGTCCTTATGACCCTTTGTATATTGCATGATTATTTGTTTACATATCTACATGGGAGACCTACCAGGGCCATCAGAGTACCTCGCCTTTGAAGCATCTCATGCAGGGCCTCAGTACCAGGGGAGCTTGAGGGGTGAAGCAGCATATGGGTCTTACTAATCTTTTTAAGATGATGAGTCCTTTTAACCACCTTTTAAAAAACAACTGTTTTTATGCATCTTTGTTTAAAGATCGTCTTAAAATTACATTCAATTCCCATTATAACCCTTAAACTAAATAAGGGAGGGATAAAGAGACAAAGAGTTGGAGATATAGGCCCAGACACAGTGACAGAAACGGACAGAAAATGATTTTGTTTATTCTGTTTGAAATGATCTCTCAGCTAAATATCTAGCTCAGTTCCCAACATGATTATTAATTCACTTTTATGGAGTACTGACCATATGTCAGGCACTTTACCAGTGCCAGTGCTATAAAGTCAGAATGTGATTCCTGCCCCAAAGATCTCACATTCTAGGAATGTGTGGAAGGGACTACACATAAATAATGCATCCAATAGTGTAGTGCCTGGTACATCGAAAGAACCATGAATTTTTTATTATTATTATTATTATTATTGTTATTTTATTTCAGGTTTAGTACATGATATACATGATATTTAATATCAGGAACTCACTCTTAAAATGAAATCAGTCTAACAACTTTCAATGCAATCTTTTCCAACTTCTCAATAAGATAGAAAAATAAGGAAGCTCAAAACTACACCAGAAACCAAGTTTGATCAATAAAAACATTTTGGAATTCTAAAATTATTCTCATTATCTTTAAAGGTGATAGACTGGACTGCAAAAAATTTAAGTTTTACTGTAAGATTGAATTTATATAATTACATAATAATTTTATAATAAAATATAAGGAGTGAAGCACAGTTACAGAATTAAAATCATTATTGTTAAGAAATTTGCTTTGTGGAGAGGAAAAGAACAAAATTACAAAAATACAAGAAAAAGTAAAGTATATGGAAAACAAAAAATCCAAATTAGAAGAACATTTAAGAATAAGTAGATAAAAACAATCGATACTTTCAGACACTTACTAGAAAACCCATTAGAATTTTAAGAACCAACAAGAGTTGGATAAATGACCAGATACAAAACAAAATAAATGAAAAGTTGAAGGTGTTCCACATTCATAATGAACAGTTTAGAAGATACTATGGAAAAAGCATCCCGTTCATAATATCAATGAAAGAAGAAAAGAAGAAAAAGGGAAATGAGAAGAAGTGAGAGGAAGAGAAAAGCTGAAGGAGGAAGACCTAAGTGTAATTAACATACAGGGTAGCAAATATGATACCATTATAGAAAAATACTATTGCTAGGTAGAAAGCTTACAAAGATGTCAATTCTTCCCCCAAATATTTTCAGATGTAATGCAATCCCATTGGGATAGAGGTGCAGGTCCATGATGTGCAATAAAGTATTTTAAAGTTAATATGAAGAATATATAAACATATATTACCTAAAGTTTGTTTTGGTAGAAAAAAAAAGGAAAGTTACAATTGAAAAATTTTTAAATTTTAAACTAAAAGAAAAGTGACAGGAGTTGCTCTAGCAGATATTTTAAGTAAAACACTATAAAGCTAGAGTATAAGACAAGATGGTATTTTCCTACAACTGGTAAATAACTTAATGAAAAGAAGTATATGATATTCTTAAACAAATCCTTATAGATGAAAGAGTCTTATATTGTATATTATCATCACTGAAATATTAACAACCAGTGAATAATACTAGATTAATGATGCTGAGAAAATTGGCTGTATAAGAAAAAAAATTTAGATCCTCATCATAAATCAAATAATTTGAATACATTTAATATGAAATACAAAATTATTGACAGTCTAGAGAAAAATAAGGAAATATTTAAGTATGTTTTTAATGGGAACAAATTTGTAAGCATAAAGAAATGGATAAAATAGTAAAAGAAATGTTACATATATTTTAAAAACTATGTAATATAATTTCTGTACATCAAACATGTATTTAAAAAAATCTGAAGGACATTTTTCAATATACAAAGGTAACATTTCCTTTATACATGAAGAGATTTTACAGACAAAATTTCTAGTATCTCATCAACAAACAGAAAGCATAAATAATTTTTTCACAGAAATACAAATGGTTATTTATGATCTGACAAATGTTCAAATTCACTATAAATCAAAAAATATAAACTAAAGCAAAAATGTGATGTTATTTTGCCCATGAAGTTGGCCAATTTTTGAAAATACTGATATCAAGTGCATAGAAAAATATGTCATTACTCACTGCTGCCACACATAAATATTAATTGGACCATGCTGGAAACATTTTTCATAATATATATCAAGAACTTCAGTGAATTTGTATTATTCGATTTGGTAATTTTCTATTGTATATCTTTATTAAGGAAAAAATTATGTATGCCATTATAGATTAATGTATATGGGTAACATCACAATGTTACCAAAAATGAAAAAAGATTTTAAAAGGTAACAACATAAAAATAAAAAAGTAAGCCATTTTGCAGACTATTAAGAAAACATTAAAAAACCATGTTTTCAAATAATGCATACATGACACAAGAAAATGCTCACTATAGCATCCTAGAAAAAACAACAAAGAGCAAAAGTAGCTATAATTTTATTCAAAAAGTGCATATGTTTTCTCCAATTACCTATATTTTCTATAATACTTGAATAATAATATAATTTGTTTATACCTAAGAAGAAATGTTTTGCAAAACTATAATTCAGTATGGTAAGTGCTACAGTGAGCGTAAACATAATATGCAATATGTGATTAAGCAAAGAGCAACTATTCCTAGAAGTGAGCTTACCAGGAGTTTGGTAATAAAAAATTCTTTAGAAAAGAATTTGGCATAATGTATAAACTTGTCAAATCACCATGTGGTACACCTGAAACTAATGCAATATTGTGTGTCAACTATACTAAAAAAATTAAAATAAGTAAGTAAATGACAATTATAAATAATAAAAAAGAAAGAAAAGGAAAGAATTTGACTTTATTAGACCATGTGATTGGCTACAGTGAGCAGAATGTCTTCCCACGTAGAGGGACGGATATGATCAATACAAGGCATAATCGGGAGATGTTGAAGTGATAAATCTAGCGTGTAGGGGGAGTACAGAAGAGTGTCGAATATAAGGTTGGTGAAAGGTAAGCTAGCTGGTAATTCTCTCCCGTTACCCTCCTGGTATCTTTGGAAGTGTGAATTCATACGTGAAATTCCTCATACATCTCCGTGTGCCTTTGTGCCTGTAATGAGTGCTGAATAGCATGTGCAGGATTTTGACATGCACCACATGTACATTTCATGACATGGAGTAGAAGATCCACCGGCTGTACCTACATAAGCCTTTACTGATCCACGTGCTCAGCTTGTCGGAGAGACGGGGAAAACAACTCTTGACAAAATCCTCAAAGGTCACTGTTGCTAAGGCATTGATGCTTGCAGCCACAGTGCTACAGGGAGAGAAAAGCAAGAACACAGTCCAGGCTAAATAAAGCTGACCAGCCTGCCCCCTCTTTCATAGCAAATAGACAAGACAGGGCTCTAGAAACAAAAAACAGATGCAGACATGTCCTTATCCTGGGATTTCAGGGGAACAACGTGGCCTGCCTACTTGCTCTTCAAAACTGTTTCTGTGCTTAGTGCTCTCTGATTTCTTCTTCTAATGCCTACTAATGCCCCTGAACAAGACATTAAATGAGTTAGCAGGCGGTAATAGAGGTTGTGCATGAGTGTGTATGTGTGTGTGTGTGTGTTTGGTTGGACTTGAGGCAGGAAATACTGTCTTAATCCAGGAATAAGTACAATTTGCCATTCATTAATCATTCACTCATACCATTTATGCATCCATTTATGCATCTCTCCATTCTACATATTAGGCATATGGTGGCGAACCAGAAAAGCATACACCTTATACTCGGTGACATAGACATTCGATAACCAATTACACAATTGGTCCCAGTTGGTATGAAGGAAAATACCAACATGCTATGAAACTATGCCTTGCAGAGTCCTAAAGTGATATGAAGTTAGGGAACTCTTTCCTTAGGAAATGATGATTAAGATAGGCACTGAAAGGACCCATGCAAATTGGGGAAAAGATGTTCCAGAGCAAAGGGAAAATTACATTTAAATACCTCTAGATGGAAGACTTGTTGCATTCAACAACCTGAAGCCACCAGATTGAGTAGAATGCAATTTGTAAGGGAGAGAGGAGCAAAGGATAAGATGGGAAATGGGCAAAGACTAAAACCACATAAAGAATCTTATATTCCCTCTGATTTTCCACCTAGAGTCCGCTCTTAGGACCGTAAAACTCACTTTGATGACAGGGGACCCGGAAATTTGGGTTTTCTTTGCAGAATAGCATGAAAGCTTATTTAATTCCTCATATGGAACAACATCCTCCTTAAGGTTTTAGCAGAAGTAATCTCTCCATAGCATCCACTGCCAACTGTGTCCCTTTCTTAGAATTTTTGGTCTTGAGACCAAAAGAGCCAACCATTCTCTTATGGGGGAATTACCTTTTGACAAATATATGTTTTCCACTCTGGAGAGACCCAGCCTTAGAGTAAGAAGGAAAGATAAATAAGGAAAGCTCTTTAGAGAGGGGCAAAATAAAAGCTGCAGTGTCACCCCTCCATGTGTTTGACTCTCTAGTGCTCATTTTTCCTGTCCTAAGTTTCCCTGAGATCTCAATCTCAACACCACAGAATAATATCACTTTGTGTTCTTGATGCAAAAATCCTAAAAATAATATTAGTAAAAACAATTCAGTAGTACACTAAATTAGAATTACACACCAAAGCAAGTTAAAGTCATTATATAAATTCAAGGATGTTGCTGTTTTGGAAATCTGTCAACATATTAATATGCCAAAAGTTAAAAAAAAAAGCCACTTCAAAAATGCCAATAATTTACTAATATTTAATATCTCTGATAAAAAAATTTCCTAAAAGAATAAATATATGCATTTTGTTCTTTTTTATAATTTATTAACTTGAAATGAATATTCTTAAACGTTAATAATATCTCTCAAATTAAAACATGATATCACATTTAATGGTAAAATCCAAGAGCCATTTCCTTTAAAGTCATAACAAAAATAAGAATTTCTGCTAATCTCAATTATTACCATTGTTCTCAATGCCCAAGTATATGAGAGTGAACATAGAAGTGTAACTTATTAAAAAAAGAAAAACTCAAAAGTATTTGCAAATATTATGATTTCTGTACATTCAAATCCCAAAGAATTAACTGAAAATAATCAGGGGAAAAAATCTACATATCAAGGGAAATTCTGTAAAAAGAAAAACATTGTGAATAACAGACATTAAATCATATCTTAAAGCATAGTGGTTAAAATTATCAGTGTTTGCATCATTATAGATAAATAGACCAAAGAACTATAAAGAAAATCCAGAAAAAGTCCCAAATATATAGAAGAATGTAGGCTATAATAAAAATAGCATTTAAAGTCACTGATGGAAAGACAGCTTATTTACCAAAAAGTAATGGGACAACTGGCTACTATCTTAGAAGGAAAATAAGTGTCGAGCTCCACTTCAGTTTTTATACCACACATATAGTCTAGATGATTTGAAGGTTTGTTATTTAATAAGACTATAAATATACTAGAATGGTGTCTGGATAGTTAGTTATAATGATAGAATGGAAAAGCCTTTCTGAGAATAATATTAATCCAGAAACCATAATGTAAAAGAATTGGTCAATATAAATTAGAATCTCCATATACTCAGAAATAAAGCAAATATACAAACAACAAATGAAAAAACATGAGATATATGCCGAGGCTATTTTTCTTGTATATAAAGAGGAAAACTTTAAAAAACTAACAAAGAACATAAACTGGCATGTTACAGAAAAAGAAATACAAATGGCCAATGAAAGTAGGGAAATGTAGCCAATCCCACTTATGGTCAACCAAATTCATATCCTAATTAGTTACCATTTTTCACCTATTTGTTTGGCAAGTTGAAAAGTTTGATAGCACCCAATATTGGTGGTAGTGTGAGAAAAGAGATGCTCTAGTATTTTCTTTTTAGAATATAAATTGTTGAGAATTTTTGCAGCTGAATTTAGCAATGTCCATGAGAAGTTTAAACTATTAAGTATTTGGACACAGTAATTCTACTTCTTGGAATGTAGCCTACATATATCCTTGCACAATGTCACAAAGATATACGTTGTAATACCTTATGGATTAAGTGTTTGTGTTCCCTCACAACTCATATGCTGAAGTCTAACCCCCAAGGTGATAGTATTTGGAGCCGGAGCCTTTAGGAACGATGAAGTCATGTCAGTGGAGCTCTTATAAATGGACTTAGTGACTTTACAAAAGAGATCCAAGAGAGCTCCCTTAACCCTTCTACCGTGTAAGGACAACAAGAAAATGGTCATAAATGAGCCATGAATTGAGCCCTTACCAGACACAAAATCTCCCAGGGCCTTGATCTTAGACTTCCTAGCCTTGGGAACTGTAAGAAATTGTTTTTGTTTTTTTTTTATAAACCACCTAGTGTATGATATTCTGTTATAGCAGTCTGAGCAGACTAAGATTTGTTAGATATGTCTTACATTAAAGGATTGGTCAAATAAATCACAGATTTTAAAAAAGAGTAGGGTACATCTACTGATGTGGAAAGATTTCTAAATTATATTACCTCAAATGAAACCATATATACAATATGATCCTTTTTTTCATTCACTAAAAGGTATATATGTTCCCATAAGCAAAGAAATTTTCAGGTTCATTGACAAGAAATTAACAGCGGTTAACTCTGTGGGTGGAGACAAAGGATTTGAGGAATAAGATATAAAACTTTGACTTTGATCTTCTGCTATTGTTTGAATTTTGACTCTGACCATTTTACTCTCTTAAAATTGGCCTTTGACAAACCTTATCAATGATTATCTGCAACTGAGCTCCAGGAAGGGAAGTGAGGCTTTTCCAACCAGCTGAGTTCATAGAGTCAAAGGTCTGGCATAAAGGAAGGTAATGATACTACATTGATCTCAACACTGTTACCTCGACCCTTCAAGTTACCATCATCTCTCAACTGTGTCAAAGCAAATGCCTGTTACTGGTTCCCCACTTTCGCCACTCTTGCTTTATCACAGTCCTTGGCCCTGACAGAAGCCTGAGGCTTTAATTGTATGGCATTGCTCACTCTCTAGCTTCAAACCTTCTGAGAAAATTAGTAACGGGAAACTTCACTAAAATGAGGTCAGGAGGTTTCAGCAGGAGATCTCATGCCCTACCACTTGTGGTCAATTGCAGATCCATGAGGAAGACAGGGACTTGACCTTGCACTTGGATACTACTCTCTATTCCAGCTTGAGGAAGAGAAGCTTTCCCCTCAGCAACCACTCAGCCAATGAAAAGCTGCCACACTTTGAACTCCCAGTTCAAATGGTCTTTTAGTTCATAACAGCCTTCCCAGCTTAGTCCTTTTCTCCTTAAAATAAAGCATACCTCTCCTTTGTTCCCCAGACGTGCATAAAGCTTTGCCACTGCTTATTTGTCCTGGATTATAATTCTCTTTTATTTCCCAATAAGCCCCAATAAGCACATCTTTAGCTGGTAAGATAATTGTCGGTTTTTATTTTTAATGCTCCAAGCTACTTCATAAAGTTTTCTGAGTAAAGTTCTATACATTGTGTGAAGTAAAGCATTCAGCAAGCCAGCTGACACACAGTAAGTACTCAGTAAGTACTGGTGATTACTACCACCATCACCCTTGTCATCTCACGCCCTTGCCATCACCACTGTCATTATCATCAGCATCATCAGAGCAGGGTGTTGTCAATATACTAACCTCAGAGTTCCGCTGAAGGCACAAGCCACAAAGAGTCCAGGCAGTCCTGGCATTGTGAAAAATATCTCCATGACAAAGTACGGCATCAGCTTTGGAGGTAAAACAAGATAGAATTAGTGGTCTTATCAGCAGAGTCTGAAATGTAAGAATGTCTATTTTTAGCAAAAGAAGGTGGGAAAAAAAAGACAAAAAATAAATAAAAATAATACAGGAGTTTGCACAGACTAAGGTTGTTACATGCTTGCAGTTGAGGTTATAATCAATCCAATTTCAGGGGACCTGAGGTCCAGCTCCAGCTGTAGGGAAGGCGGAAGGGCGGGAAGGGGCAGTGGATACTAGGAAAAAGGGTTGGATCAACTTAGAAAGTTCAGGAACTTGTTTTGTTTTTCTTATGTTTGCAATGTATGCCATTCCCTTATCTGTTTACCCTTAATGTTAGCAGTTAAACCCTAACAACAAATGCTTAAAACAGGTCTTCAGAGAATGTAGGTATTATGGTTCCACTCCGTAGCCAGATTTGTGAGAGGGGGACACCCTCCACCCCGCAGGACAGAGGGGACAGTGAAAAATACAGAGGGGAGAGAGGTGATCGTTCCTCCTGAGCATATCCTCCATAAATGGAGGGGTTTTTTTAATGTTTATATATTTATTTGAAGAGAGAGAGAGAGAGAGAGAGAGAGAGAGAGAATGAGCAGGGGAGGGGCAGAGAGAGAGAGAGAGAGAGAGAGAGAGAATACCAAGCAGACTCCAGACTCGACACAGAGCCCAAGCCCAACTTGGGGCTTGATCTCACTACTGCAAGATCATGGCCTGAGCCAAAATCTAGAGTTGGATGTTCAACCGAGCCACCGAGGTGCCCCATATAAATTTGAAAGCACATTTAATGTAGTACATTGGGTTGATGGTGTTCAAGCTATGGTGAGAACACATGCGCAGAAGCATTATAGAAACAAGGGTCATATTGTTCAATCTGAGAATAAAGCATCTTTAATGAACCTTGAGACATATAGAAAAAAAGAATTTAAAGGCCACATGGATAACCAAAGCTATGGGTTCAAGCCTAACCTCCATGCTCCTCAGCCTTGTCGTGGCCCCTGGCCTTGTCTTCAAGGACAAGGTGAGATACCTTTTTACATGTCACTCCCCACTATTAGAACCTGGTGTGTATATCACCCAATAGGAAAGGAAAGAAATCAACTCTCTGGGGCTTAGGAAGTGCCTTGAGATCCAGGTGGAAAAAGAGAAAGAACCCATATTACTCATTGATGGCCAGAAGCACACTGATTTCAGCCATTCCCTCTGGACCCAAGGGAACACATACCTGGTCTGGTGCTGAGATAATGCCAGAAGTCCAAGGGTCACAGTCTTTGAAGTGGGAGTACATGATTAAGCCAGAGAAGACAGCACATACCAGAATGATCCAGAGACCCAACAAGTTAAAATACAAGGCTCTAGAGAAGAACACATAGATCTATCAGTAGCCTCTATGCCATATTACAGGATGATGAAGACATCACCAAAAATTCAAGGTGAAAATTTTGGTGGCTTTTTGCTGTAAAATAAAATTCCACAGCTTTCAAGAACCATTACATTTTACACTTTTGCAATTTTTTTTTGTTTGGGAATGTTACATTTTTAGAATGATTACAAAAATTGAATGAGGACTTTTGATGGCTTTTCTCTTGAAATAAGTTTTTCTGCATAGTCTCAATGTGTGGTATAAGATCTTGGATGAAATTTCATATACGGATCACTCATATTATGTAACTGCCAGTGAATTTCACCCCACTCAATTCATAAAACTGTCAAAAAGTAAACTTACATTTTAACATCTTTACTTCTAGGAGGATAATGAGATAAATGTAGAAGAAGACACATTTTGGAAATATTCACTATATTCATTCACTATCCGAATGAAATTTAAAGTTGATTTTTTTTTCTTTTTAGAGAGAATAGAAAGTATACAAAGGCTAGGTCATTTTCCCCATATTCTGGGGAGCGTTTCTTTATATTGTACAACACACAGGTATGCTTGATTCCAGTTTGAGTGCCTTGACAATATGCTATGGCTATATTGTAGCCATTATTGATTTCTGAAAGTCAAATTATTACTAATTTTCTTTATCTCAAGGAAGATTTGAAAGTGGACTGGACTTATATAAACAATCTCATTCTGGAGAGAGTTTCAAAGGGCCAGGAGAGCAACAGTGGGAAATTTCTTGGATCCAGTCATTGTTCAAAGGGAATCAGATACATCCACATTTAAATATAAGGAGGGGTGCCTGGGTGGCTCAGTCGGCTGAGCCTCTGACTTCGGCTTAGGTCATGATCTGATGGTTTGTTGAGTTCGAGCCCCGCATCGGGCTCTGTGCTGATGGCTTAATCCTGGAGCCTGCTTCTGATTCTGTGTCTCCCTCTCTCTCTGCCCCTTACCCACTCGCATTCTGTGTCTGTCTGTCTCAAAAATAAACATTAAAAAACTTTTGTAATTAAAAAAATAAATATAAGGACACACACTAATTTCAAAGCCTCTTAACACCCATAATGTATAGGTATACCTAGCTTTCATAAAACGCTTAAGTCAAACTACTCATTTATGAAACAAATATGGTTAAATAATTATCTTGTTTGGAAGTTTCTATTTTATACTATTTACATTAGAAAAGGGACTTATCCCAGAAGTTACTTCCTTGAGAGTACTCTAACAATGCTTGGTGTTGAGTTACAAGTTTGTTTGCTTGTGTTTAGAGGGGTTGAGTTAAAGACCGCTGTTTGGGAATAGAAGTGACACATGAGGTGGCCAATCCCTATTAACTGCACTTTTATATTCTTGCTTTCCTCCCTTCCAGACAACTGGATTCAAGCCTTTATTTAGGCCACCTCGAGAGAGGCCTCTCTGACCTTCTTTATTTGAAACAGTCACTTTCAGCTGTCTTATCTGTTTCCATTCCTTATACTATTTTACATCTTTACAGCATTTATGATAATCTGAAAGTATATAATATATTTATTTGCTTATTATTGTTTTCTCCCATCCAAACAAACACAGTACTATAGAATAGTGCTGGCACATAGCATACATGAAATTATTTTTATTTGGGGTAGTGAATAATTGAAAGAATTAATTAATTAATGGTAGAAATTGAGTACAATACAATTGTACTCTTTACATCATTTATTTTTAAAAAATAACATTGATCCCAGAGTCAGAAAACTTTATCCTTAATAGCCATCTGACCTTAGACAAGTTATATAACACCTTGAGGCGGTTAAATCATCTGTAAAACGAGTGTTAACACATCTGCTTTATTTCTATCATAGGACTAGTATAAGGATTGAATGAGTTACACTTTGTTAAAATAAATGTAGGCTATATAGCCATATAGAGAACATTCACACATTATCCAAAACAATTTTAAAGCTTCACCAGTCAACTGTGGGAAATGAGAAACCAATGGTGAGACTGTATTAAATATTAAAGCCCTGTGTTGTGAATTTGTTTTTTATTAGAAACGGACTGTGATTCCTTAAAAGCTAATTCTCCTACTTGTAACTTAAGCGGCTCCACTGATTCATTCAAAACATATTTATCAGGCATCTCCATGTACGAGGTTGTTCTAGATACTGGGGCATAGCAGTGAACAACACAGAACCCACCCCCATGGAGATTACATTCTGGGATTAGAGACAGGTGATGATCACCGAAATGAAAGAAATGAGTAAGATGCTTTTAGATGTGATAAAGATATGAGGAAAACAAACTAAGGCAGTAGGAATAGAACAAAAGTGACTCGTGTGTGTGTGTGCATGTGTGTGTGCGTGTGTGCTTATCTTAGTCAGGAGATGGGATGGAGACGGGAAGGAATCTGAGAAGCTGCATCAGCCCCTACTACCCTCATAGCACTATTTAAGATCAGTAGTCTTGAAAGATAAACTGGAGTCTAGAGGAGGGGAAGTCAGTTTCCAAGGAGCACATCTAAAATGACACGGTGGGTGATACTATTTCTAGGCGCCAGGAAAATCGATTGGGTTTAAGATCAATCAAATCATCCTTAGTGAGTAATCAGCATTCCTGGTCATGAAATTATATCATAAACAAATGCCTGGTTTTAACCCATGGACACATTCAGTATGAACATTCTGGATCTATTTTCACCTACAAATGTTTCAGGATGTATTTTCCCAACTAGAAGAGCTTTTCTTAAACTCTGATGGAATGTTTTAACGGCTCCAGGCTCAGATAATTGAACAGAAGCAGAGCATTTAATCAACAGTCTGCAGGGCCTCCTAGGTGAGAGCCGATGGGCAGCTGGCTCTGCGTGGCCTCCAGCCGACTCCGTGGTGAACCTCGAGCCTTCCATTGTGTGACAAACAAGAGGCCTCACCACATCCTCACTGCAGCCTTCCTTCCAGCTGCATGCACTTCAACTGTCCTGACCATTTGGACTGACTTTTCATTCCTGAACTGTATGAACTTAGTCAATTTGGAATCTCTCAGGGAAGTGTTTTCTAAAGAGAATTTTTATTTTTTCACCTTTCCTTATTCTCACAAAATTCGTATCATAGCAGGGTGGCTGGGTGGCTCAGTCAGATGAACATCTGACTCGATTTCGGCTCAGGTCATGATCTCAAGGTTCGTGAGATCGAGCCCAGCATCAGGGAGCCTGTTTGGAATTCTCTCTCTTCCTCTCTCTCTGCTCCTCTTCTACTCTCTCTCTCAAAATAAATAAATAAACTTTAAAAAATTCCATCATAGCTCTGGTTCTTCCACAGAAGTGGGGATGGGTGGAACCAGGAGTTGCAATCCTAAATGCTTAAGAAATCATGTACATTTTTTCTCCATGCGTATCTCTCTTTTTCTGACAGTTTTCATACCCATTAAATATTCATGCAACAAATTCCGGACGCCAGGCAACTATTGTAAATGTAATTGTATTGACTTTTGTTTGATTTCAACTCACTAAATGAGGCTTAAAGATATGCAAATACAAACACATACTTGGGAGTGTGTGTGTATATGTATATGTCTGTGCCTACACATATACACATATCCTCCTTTGTATACAGACACACACAAATATGTGTATTTCTACATAAATATGTGTTTCCAGGTATGTGTTTATACATACACACATGTAAGCATGGCCTTCTTGAAGCATAACTTTTCAAATAAGCGATAAATATTTAATAAGCACAAAATATTACTCTTGACCTTGTGGGAAAAAACTTATGAAAAAGATACATTTCCTTATTTTCAGGTACTATCGTAGTAATAGGGAGAAATTAGCGTGTTCACAAGAAAAAATAATGTAACACAAACATAAGATTAAAAAAATCTAGATGTAACAGAGAATTATTATTTATTTCACCATAAGATCCTTCCCTGTAGAGATACAGTCAACTTCATTTTATTTATTTTATTTTTTTATTATATACAGAAAGGGTGTACAAGCAGGGGAGAGGGGCAGGTAGAGAGAGCAAATCCCAAGCAGGCTCCATGCTCAGCACAGAGCCTGACACATGGCTTGACCCATGACCCTGGGTTCCTGACCTGCACTGAAATCAAGAGGTGAAAGCTCAACTAACTGAACCACCCAGGCATCCCCAGTCAACTCCATTTTAAAACAGAATTTTAAATGAATTTTAATTTTATTTATTTTTTAAGTAGTTTTTATGCCCAACATGAACTCACGACCTCAAGATCCTCTACCTACCAAGCCAGGCAAGGGTCCCTAAACGAATTTTAATTAAAAAAATTTTTTTTTACATTTATTCCTCTTTAAGAGACAGAGTGACACAGAGCACAAACAGAGGAGGGGGAGAGGAGACACAGAATCTGAAGTAGGTTCCAGGCTCCAAGCAAGCGTTCAGCACAGAGCCCGATGTGGGGTTCAAACCCACGAACCGTGAGATCATAACCTGAGCCGAAGTCGGTCACTTAGCCGACTGAGCCACCCAGGCGCCCCATGAATTTTAATTTTAAATGAATTGTGAGATCAAGGTCACACTTGATCTTACATTTTAAGTAATGCAGCTATTTGATAAAGTGACGATCTTGTGTGGAGGATTTGTTAATATTATTTATTGTAATAGGATATGAATATGGTATCAGTGAATTAATGGAATACTAGGTAATGCTTTCAATTCTTCCTTCTGAGAATGTGTGAAATATAGAAGTAATATGTGCTCTTTTGGAATTCAAGTTCAAAATGGTGAACCATGTCTCAGCAATGTTATCTTGTATTCAGTCTAAAGAAAAAAACTGCACTGCAAGTATTTTAAAATCAGTTGTGGAAATATTCACAGTGGCTGTTTCTCACTCTAAGAAACATGGAGGTCATCCTGACAAATCTGGGGATGCTGGTATTTGGACAGCAACAATGAGGATAAAATGTCCGGTTTAGATGTAATTCTAGCCTATTGCTTCCAGTTCTGCAGAATAATACATCACTTCCTTCAATCCCTGTTCCAGAGCAGGATGCCTTGAAGGGTTTGGAAAAGGCTTCATAAGTTGTGCCCCTGTTGGAGTCCTTCAGGGTAAGCACGCCCAGCAAGACTGGTGACTGCTAGCTCAGCAAGAGTTGAATTGGTGGAAGCCCTATTATGTCTTACCTCATTACCTTGGCTTTCCTTTTTTTAAACCTGTCCTTGGAAAACTTAAGGATATTTAAAAGAAAAATAGTGCTCAAGAGACCACAAGCTGAATCAAGTAAGTGATAGGGGCCACCTCATCGCAGAAACTGTAAGTAGAAAATCTATGCTATCTACCTCTGCATTGTCAGTCATGGCACCTGATTTAACCCAGTAATTTCTCAATAAATGGAGGTAACAAATGATGGAGAGCAAAGGCAGACAGACACAAGCTCAAACTCACTTCCCTGCTGAGATGGGAATAGTAATGCCTGCCTCAAAAAATTGTTGAAATGGTTAAATAAATCTTTCCATTTCTCTGTCACACACACACACACACACACACACACACACACGTGCACGTGCACAAGCATATAATAACTACCCAGTAAGGGAAAAGAAAACAGAAACATTTATCTATAACTTACAGTTTTGCATGTTTTTCTGTTTTGCAAGAAATGCATCTCTGTATGGTCGACTGATTAACACCATAGATCCCGAGCCATGTAAAAGTTCCTCCCACCGAGATTGTCCAAAAAGTGTGCCGCCTGAGAGGGTCCACATCAAAGCTGTGAGGCACAGAGAAGTGAGTGAACAAAGATGCTCTTTTAATGCCAGATATTATTTTAGTTGTTGAGGTCATGCAGCTAAATTTTATAAAACATGGAAAAGTAGTATTGGACATACTCAAATATATTTAGTCGAGATCCATTTGTTGAATGCTCTATTACATTGTGTAAGCCACCAGCATGAGCTGATCCTTGAATGAGAACCGTTAAGAATCCCACAATCATGACAACCATCTGAAATGCATCTGTCCACACCACTGCTTTTAATCCTCCCTGCAATGGAGACAATGGATGTGAGTTATTGAAAAGGAAGGCTACAAGTCTTCCAATTCTTTACAACCTCTCCACTGATGCAATCTTTCTTTCTTTCTCTCTTTCCTTCCATTTCTTTCTTTTCCTACCTTCCTCTTTTCTTTCTTATTTTCTTCTTTCTTTCTCTCCCTTTTCTTTCTTTCTTTCTTTCTTTCTTTCTTTCTTTCTTTCGTCTTTCTGTCTTCAATAGTCACTGAGATATATTATGTGCCAAGCACTATGTTATGCATGGGAATAAAAATGGCAAGTAAAAAAAGACAGGTTCATTATTTAACTTCATAGAGTATATAACCTGGTGGGAGAAGCAGATACCAGACAATAATATAACTAATTATTTAGGATTGTGGACAGTGAGGTTAAGAAGGACAGGTTACTATGACAGCATATAGCAGTGAGTCCTGACCTGGTCTTGAAGAAGTGGCATTTGAAGGATGGAGATGTATGGCTGAAGAAATGAGAGAATGCTAGAATATGTAGATCGAGATGTATACAGAATGCCCAAAGGGAGGTTGCTGAATTTGCTAGAGGCCAGAACACACAGATTTTGACAAGTCTACATAAATGATTTCTTAAGAGCAGTAAGAGAGCATTAAAGAGGGGTGACACAACTCATTTGGTTGTGTCCGACTTCAGCTAAGGTCGTGATCTCGTGGTTCTTGGGTTTGAGCCCCGTGTCGGGCTCTGTGCTGACAGCTCAGAGCCTGGAGCCTGCTTCGGATTCTGTGTCTCCCTCTCTCTCTGCCTCTCTCCCAGTCGCGCGCTCTCTGTCTCTCTCAAAAATAAATAAACATTAAAAAAAAGATTTAAAAAAGACAGCATTAAAGAGATTTACATGATGAGAGATTTTGTTTGTTGGCTTCATAGTGGTGTCAGGAGTGGTTGTGTGGACAACAGATTGCTGGGCCATGGAAAGAAAAGAAGGAGCAAGAGATACGCTCAGAGTTGACGTCAGTAGTCTGTGCCCAAGATGACAGAGGTTTGGAGCAGGGTAGAGATGGAAAGAAGTGGGTGGATTTGAAAGATACTTGGGAGGTCAAATCAGTATAACATGTGAATAATTGAACACAGATTTTGAGGAAGTGAAGGAATTGAGGACAATCACCTGGGTCTGGTTTATACAGCATGAAAGTTATTTTTTTTAATTGAGTGACAGTAAATAAATTTGGGGGAACTGAGATGGTAAAAGGCTGAGAAAGAAGAAAAGAAAGAATGATAGATTCCAGACATTCCTGGAGAAAGGAGCTTTAAGAGGTAGAGAATGATCAAATAGCAAACAAGGCAGTCTCTCCAGAGGATCAATCTAACAGTAGAGCTCAGGACAGAGGCATGAGACAAGAGGTTATCATGGTGGTTATCAAACCCGATCCTCTTTAGAGTCACTTAAAGAGTTTGAAGATAAACACACAACAACGTCCCAGCCCCAAACCCCAGGATTCTGAATAAATTGAGGTGTGGGTGGGGCCCCCGTTCTTCATGTTCTCTGAAAGCTCCCCAGGGATTCTAATGTACAATTCTAGTTGAGATCACATGGTCCAGAGGAAAGGAGGTGACAAAGAGGCTGCTAGAGTAATCCAGGTGTAGGATCCCTCGTGACCACAGTGAAGGTGGAATGAGCAAACTGGGAAAGCTCAAATGAAGCGATATAAAAAAAAGTGCTTTGAAGATGAATAAGTACTATGAGAATGGAAGGACGTGGTATTTTTAACATTGAAAAATAGAATTATCATCCCCGGTTACTCCTCCAGAGTGTCAAGAACTTCTGTGAAAAGATGACAGGCTTCAACTTTATCTGGAGAAGAAAGGAGACATCAGGGTTGCCCTATCATTTCTTTTGTAATTAAAATGTAACTTAATAAATAGTCATCAAAGCCCCTCCAGAGGCCTTGCATTTGTATATTGTGTTCACATCCTGACATGAGGAATAATCAATACTTACCTCCCACCTGCCAATTAGTGGTATTTTGATTTTCTTTAAAGACATTAAGGCTTCTAAACCCAAATCACAACATCAGATTTTAGTGATATGAAGACCAAATGTCAAAGATGTCAGTTTCCAGAGGCTACTTGATATTGGTTATGCAAAAATATGCATAAAGCTGAACTTCAGTTAGACATGACGTAAAAGAACAAAACACTTTATGAAATGTACATCAAAAGGCAGATTATAGCCACCATGAAAATTTCTCTGACTCTATAAGTCTTTCATACAATCACACACACACAAACACACACACACACACACACACACACCACTGATCTATAACCCTGATCATGAGATGTCACTGATGCATTTAATCAGTCTGTGATGTTTGAAATCTAATGTTTACCTCAGTAGATTGCAAATCCCTGAATGGCAGGAATCACTTATTGTTTTAATCTTCCAAAGGTTATCTTGGGTACGCTATGCATTCATAGGATTCTAAAGAGTTTGCAATACGAGCAACAAGTGTTAGATAAATAAGCCACCATTGTAGTGAGATCCAGAAGCCTGTAACCTGGCTAGAGAGAGAAGAGATGGGACCCAGGTGTGGTAAGGGATTATTAAATGGGCGGGTTGATGCACATCAGGAAAGATTTCCAAGACTAGGCTAAGAGGCTTATACTTTATCCTGTGGAACAATGGGAAGCAAGAAGAGAACTGGGTCAGTTAAGTGGCATGACGAAATGGGTGATTAAGATTAATCTTACAGGCATGCAGGGTGGAGGGAAGCACTGAAAACAATTAAGAAGCAGTAAATTTAGTTCATTCTAGCTTATTGTAGTTATTAAAATATCCAGACTTGTTTCTGACATCTTACTTTTCGGTTTCTATTTGTGCCCTATTTTTTTCTTTTCCTTTTTTCTCCTCTTGCTTAAATCACTTGAGGTTTTTGTTTTGTGTTGTTTTAATTCCCTTTTTCCACTTTGACCATTCTATTTAAATGGGATTTCTTGAAATGTTGCCATAAATTTTTAAGTTAGAGTCTACATATAAAGAATGTCTTAATCCCCAGCAATTCAAAGATTATAAAACCACCAAGTCTGATTACTCTCTTCCTTATTTACATGCTATGCTGTCCAAATGAGGGTTATTCTTTTTCTTAATCCTCAAATTACATATAATAGTAACTGGTGGTATTGGTGTATTTTAAAATATTATAAATTATAACATATAATATATTACAATATAATGCATAATTAGATATGTAAATTATACCATACTAAAAAAGTTATTCTTTATCATTAAGCACCAAAAACTGTTTGACTAGACTTATTAAATGTTTACTATTTTATTTTCTTATCATTACTTCCTCCATCTAAAATTGGATAATTTTCCTTCTTCCCACAGTTTTTCTAGGTTTTTCCTAGATTTTTCTAGGTTTTTCTCAGGGGAAGATATATTAGTGGTAAATTCTCTTGGTTCTTGACAGTTCCTGAAAGTTAGTTTTTTGCTGAATACGCAATTATAGGTAGACATTGTTTTCCATTAATGCTTTGAAAATATTATTTCACCATTTCTGCCTTCCATTATTGTTGTTAAGAAGTGTGCCTTGTATGGGTAGGTGCCTCAGAGCAACTAATCTGTCACATATGGCCCGATGTACATGGACCAGGAGCTTATTTTTAACCTAGGTAAGAGATATGTGTCTGGGATAGAACGAACTAGGGTAGTGAGAATGGAATGAAAAAAAAAAGACAAAAATCAGTAGTGCAAAGAAATGGTGGAATTTGAATGTATGAAAAAGACAGGGGCATTTTTAAGTTGTATATTTTCATGATATATGTTCAAAAAGTGTCTGACATGCACACAATACCAAACTCCATGGATGGTCTGCTCTATGATAATATAGGATGATTTTATTTTCCTCTACAGAGGAGAAAAGAGAATCCAGCTATCTGAAAACTGTCATATTTTTAACTGGTTCCTTACAGCCTCTGTATATGGTTGCCAATGACTCCGAAGAATGAAGATTCTCTTTGCAGAGCATGATAAATAACAGATGCCCAGTGAATTTTTTTTGAACTAAACTGATTTTAACAATTATATAAATATGTGCCAATACCACCCAGCTTCCTTGATTAAAAGCCGAGCATGTGTTAAGTCAAATGTCAATGTAATCCAAGATTATCCATAAATAACAGACAAAAGCTCTGGAATCCTCAAGTTTACAAAATACCATTATCCTTGATCATTCATACATGCATTTTGTCTTTCTCAATCACTAGGCAGTGAAGTATATGCTACCTATAGTTCATAATTACTGTTAACAAGCACTTTTTTTTTCTCAGCAATTGCATATGGTCACTTATTCTCTGATCAAGGAGGTACTTCTTTCATTAAATCTTTTCTTTGCCATGACTTTCTCGAATGAGCCCAGAACCCCAACTCTGCCAATGGTACTGAAAAGAAATTTAAATAAAACAACAGCACCTTCCTCAGGAAACTGTGATGGATAAGCCAACATATTTCTATTGAACTTTGGAATAGTAATTTATGCTATAAATAGACACCCTGTTGTTGGAGATTTGCCCTTATCCCATATTAGGAGTTGGTGCTAAATACTTTTTCACAGTTAGATACGTACCAGGGTACAGTAGAAAGTGCAAACAATTCCTGTTGCGAACACAGAGCCCCAGAGATCAAACCCAGTCACTAGAAAAGGAGAAAAATATTGAAAGAAGTTACTCTGAGAAAAGTAGAAGAGCAAGTTATATGAGGAAAAAGTCACAATATTTTTGTAAATGTTCTTCGTGGGCAAATGGAAATCAAATTAGAATTTTCTCTTATTAAATTCACCTCTGATAAAGATTATGTTTTGCATTGTTATACTTCAACTCCCTGTCTAATTTTTAGATAATATTAATGGCCAAAGTTTTTCTCCTAACATTCTGCAACTTCAAGTTTTTGCACCAACTTTTTCTTAGCAGATTTTGTCTGAGTGCTTTGAAACCACCTGAACATCAGCCATGTAAATATTTCTTGATATAAGTACATAGAATGATTAAATTGAATATTGAATACTTCTAATATTATAGGTATCATTATGAAATTAAATTTTTAAATTTTTTTGTTTCTAGGATTCTATTCTCTCAAAAATGTCACGTATAATTCTTAAAACAATCACTACAACTACCTTTTACACCTATATTCAGATCAACTACTTCATGAAATCACTCAGGCAGGATCATACATTATAAACTAATTTAATGACTTTGTGCATGCAATACCAAAATTGCCACCCTTTCAGTGATTAAAAAAATAAACAAACAAAGGACAATCTAACTTGGTGTTTGAAACCACGTAGGCAAAATGAAGCAACTAATGATTTCCATTATTTTCAGTTTTGGAATTTTGGAGCTTTATGTTGTGACCACTGCAGTCGCTAGAGCCCCCTAACCACAGGAATGTCTCCCCGAGATGTATGCATATTTCTCAAGGTGTATGTAAGCATACGGACAATGGGAAGTACCCACGGGAGTATGGGTAACTCACCTTGATTGAGTGCCAGGGCAGGGGCATACACCACCACTCCTGTGTAGAGAATCTGGTGGGGAAACAGGAATCAGGTGAACAGTGTGAACGGGGACACGGAAGAGAGAGCTGCCTCAAAGGCTCCTTATTGACCTCAGAGAGGTATCTCCCTCAACATGTGCACTGGACATGTCACTGGCAACCACTCTAATCTTGAAATCATCGATCACTGTCATCAGTTTGCAAAGGGTTTCATAAGCATTAGATGGAGGAAGAGCATTGGACTTTCAAGAGTGCTATGAATGTTGAGATTTTATGGCTAGATATGGTGTATTTCTGAAGGATATAAAAATAGGCTTCCAGGTACGTTTCTGATGTAAGCTTTCTCCACCCACCCCCGCCTCCATGCATATATCGCAATGACTCAGCCTCATGTTTGCAGCTTGCTGAAATAAGGATTTTAGAATGGAGAGAGTACAGTGCAGGGATGACTATAACAACGTGGGTGGGCTCATCTTTGGACTCCCAGGATTGTAGCCACTACACTGACGGAAATGAGTGCAGCCCCATTTCCTTTTAAATGGGATTTCAACATTTAGAGACTGGTGTGAGGGTTTTAAAAGGCAAAGGTGTATGGGCATGTATGGGCTTTTGTCATTTTCTCTCTCTTAAATTCTTCAGTTGGTAAGTGGGAGTTTTGATTAAGAAAGGGAAGATTATTTTCCAGCAAAAAGTACTTGGTGAATCATAGGAAGTGAACCAACAGCGTGCCACACTCAAATGCGGGGCAGCATGAAGGAGCCCAGAGCCTAGGAAGTAGGAGAGAAGTCCAAAAGTGGAGAGAGGGAATATTGTCTTAAAATTATTTTCAGCAAAATGGGCATTCCTGTTTCAACACAGTTCACCAGTGAAAAACCAGTTACTGGACCATTTCATATCCAAAGCAATGTTTACAAGTGAAAGAAAAGTTTTAAATAAAATGTTAACGTTTTTTTCCTCTGTGGTTTATAATATACACCTGTTTGTTATTTATTATTTGGGTGGATATACGGGATCTGTACAATGTGGATAACTCTCAATGTAATCACATGTCTCACAAGTGCTATCCTTGGAAGAAAGTAGTTTCCTCTTGGCATTAAGTCTGTCCCTTAGTTTCATGAATTGTCCCCTGAAGCAAACAAACCCATCTCTTTTCACCCCACACATTCTGCAACTGTAGTGGTCCTCTTCCCCTTACCGTCTGCACGATGTAGATGACAGTGGCTGCGTAGCGTACTGGTTTATTGAATCGCAGTTGTAAGTACTAGAAAGAACAGAGAGAAGGACAAGCAAAGAGTCAGAGTTTTACACAAAAGCTGCTCAGAAGATTCTCGTATGATCTCCCTAATTCCAATCCTTGCCCATCCATTCCATCAACCATACATCTGGCACATTGGTTCTGCTACAGCAAGGTTCTAATCATGTCACTCTTTTTCCTAAAATCGTCAATGATTATCGTTGATAAAGTGCTCATGCGCACTGAGCATTGGTATTCTCTACCAATATGTATGTATATATATATACATATTCACCAATTCTTAGTCATCTTTCAAGAACACAGGCCCAGCAGCCATGCCTATTCCTACCTATACTTTCTCCTCTGCGCTCTGAGAGCAATTATATTACACTATTTATTACATTAAACTTGATCACCTGCTGTCTTGGGTATTGATGTTGGATTCATGTATCTCACTGTATCTGTTCCTTAAGGCTACTGTATAACAAATTACCACGGATTTGATGTGGCTTAAAGTAACAGAAACGCATTCTCCCGAGACTCTGGAGACCAGAAGTGCAAAATCAATTCACTGGGCCCAAATCAAGGTGCTGGCAGGATGGAGGCTTTAGAAGAGAATCTTTACTCACTTAACGGTAAAATAATTTTTATTCCTGAGACTCTGGTTCCATCACTTCCATCACAATGTGGCTCTGTGGTCACATTGCCTGATCTCCTGGCTATCCTCCCTCTGTGTCTGTCTTAGAAAGGTAAATATGACTGTACAGAGGGCCTACCTGGATAGATCCAGGATAATCTCTTGTTTTAAGAAGCTTAATTTAATCACATTTGCAAAGACCATTTTTTTTTTTAAATCATGTAAGGTAATGGTCACAGGTCTAGGGATTAGAATATTGACTTTTATTTTTTAGAGGGGAAGCGATGCATTTTTCAGCCTATCACACTTACCTTCCTTGATACATGTAAACAGTGTCTTCTATTTTATTCACTTTTATTTTCATCTTTCATATATTCATTCATTTATTAAATAATTATTACCTGACTTCCTTACTGCATTCTAACATGCAATAATACCAAATATGATATAATCTGAACCCTAGGGGATTTTACAGATTAAAGGAGATGACCAATAACAAATTTATACTAATAACAAGTGATGCTTCAGGTATGATATGTTCTAGAAGAACTACCAGGAGCTGTGCACACATTAATAGCTGGATCTGGTTTACTGTTGGAGGTCAAGAAAGGTCTTTCCGAGTAAGTATTCTAGACTACACTAGCATTTGTCTTCTCCTGCATAATAAACATGTACGGAGTGAACAAAATAAATGTGAAAAGTAGAAAATGGGGGCACCTGGGTGGTTCAGTGGGATAAGAGTCTGACTTTGGCTCAGGTCATGACCTCATGGTTTGTGGGTCTGACTGAGCCCCACATCAGGCTCTCTGCTGTCTGCGTGGAGCTGACTTAAGATCCTCTGCCCCCCTCTCTCTGCCCCTCCCCTGCTTGCTTGCTCTCTCTTTTTCTCAAAAATAAATAAATATTTATTTATTTATTTATTTAAATATACATATATATATATATATATATTTTTTTTTTTTTTTAAGTAGAAAATGTGACTTGAGGTTTCAATTTCTTGGTAGTAGTTTCAAATTGGTTGTAATTCTGTCTTACCCGCATTGAAAAAATATTTTTTTATTAAATCAGAAGTTAACTACTGGTTTCTTCTTTTCCTGGAAATGATACCTAACTGTTGCTTCAAGGCATAAGATGGGTCCTTCTTTGAAACCTAAAAGTAACTCCCTTGGCAGAACTGTTACTCAACTTCATACTAATACACATGTCCCAGTTTACCCTGATCAACCCTTACTCCAAGAAAATAACCATATTCTTTGCAGACCCTCTTTCTTCAGATGATTGATTCAGTACACTGTGTATGAGTCAGGAAATAGTCTAGTGGGTGTGTAACTAAGGGCACCAAATATAAGGAAAATATTCTTAAAGAGGTAAGGAAGTCAGTGAAGAGTTAATTCTCAGATGTCATAGGATAGAAAATGGTGCAAAACTTTTGTGGTGAAGACAATTTAGGTTCAAATCATATGCCCTTGAGAAGATTCATTTACTGCACTAAACAACGGCTTTCTTTTTCTAAAACTGGTGCTTATAAGTCTCAAGTGGCATAGTATTTGATAAAGCCAAGTATAGCAACAGGAATATAATGGGATCTTAATGACTGTAGCTGTCACTGTGGATGCAACACCTGAATTTATTGGCGCTCACATTTCCAGTACATGTTGATGGCATCTAAATGCACCTGTGATCATATGCTTATGGGCTTTATTTCAGCTCTTGCACAGGGAAAGCTAGAAGTGCTTGGGGGTGTTATTGGCCAAAAGCCAGTGACAAAAGGGAGTTAGACAAATAAATATTCTGGCTTCTTTGCCATTGAGGAAGGACAACCCTGAGACATGATCCATCTGTCTCCCAGAGATCCTCAGTAAGATTTGAACCTCAATTGCTCACAGTGGTGACCTGCTCAAAAACACACCTTCTATTGGCTTCATTTCCTTCCATTTCCTTCCTTAACTGCCACTTGCTTCGCCATGTTCAACGAAATTACTTCCCCCCAAAATGATTTGCATTCAAATCCTTGTCTCAAGGTTTGCTTCTGGAGGAATGTAATTTAAGGCAAGTATAATCCAACTGGCAACTTTAAAAATGCTCGTGAAAAAAGGTGTATCCTGCTGATGTGAATATTTTCCCCATCACATAAAAGAGCTCAAGGTAGCCTGCTGGAGGATGAGATCAAGTGTAACACAGATAAGCTGTCTTGACTGAGTTCCCCTAGACCCACGAGCCACTAGCCAACCAATTAGCTGATGGCAGTCATATACAAGGTCCTAAATGAGACCAGGAGGAGAACTTGACTATTTTACTGGACTCTACTGAGCCTAGACCAAATTGCTGACCCATAGAATTGTGAGCAAATAAAATTATTTTTTTAAGAAATTTATTTCGGGGTGGTATGTTGCACAGCATTAGATAACTGATATAAAAAATCATACCAGGAGTGGAAAAATATCGTAGTAAAGCCCCAAAATATTTGGTTTTGACTTTGGGACTGGATGGCACTGAAGTTTGGGAAAGCAAAGGGGAGATTGTTCCTGAAAAATGAAAAGACAGTGAAGAAACTGCTACAGAAATCTGGACGAAGTCAAGGGTTTTAACATCTTTGTTTAGTTTCACGAAATTCAGTCCATTCAGTCTAACCTGAGAGGCAGTATTGAGAAAAAATATATGTGAAAAAAAAAAAAGATGTAGATCAAAAGTAAGACTCCTTGAATTCTAGGTTGAGCTTTGCCGCTGTCTCACTCTGACCTAACCCTCTGGTTTCTCTTACACGAGACAAGAGAGACAATTCCAACTGCATAAGTTTGTATCTGAATGAATGCATTTACCCAGTCTTTCAATTAGCTCCTCCCTCCATCAATGGTCCTCTTTGGTGTCTATCTATCTATTGCTACAGTCTAAGTAAAAATGAAAGTTCAACCAAAGGGTTGCATGCTTCTTGCTCGTTTTCAAAAATAGCACAGGTAACACTTACCATCATTATATTCGATTATTTTCAAAACCCCAGACCTGATCAAGCTACATTCTTTTCTATCTCAGTAAAGAGTAAGTCAACTTCTTATGTTGGTTCAAACTCACAGAACATGGATCCATTCTTTACTCCTCTCTTTCTCTCACTCCCCACATCCAATTCATACAAGAATCCTGGTGCCTATGCCCACTTTCAAAATATAGCCACTTGCATCATCTCTTACCACTGCAATAACATCAGCTTTTGCCTGGGTCACAGTAAGAACCTCCTAACTAGACCTCTGGCTTCCACAGTCAAAACCTTAGAATCATTCTCAACATCCAGCTAGAGCAACACTCAAAATACAAATCACATCATGTCACTCTGTCGAAATGCTGTAATGACCCATCTCACAGAGAGTAAGAGTCAATCCTCACAATGACCTAAAAGGCTTTATAGCATTGGTTAAAACCCTATCAAACCCTGAATATCCATTTTAAAGCAAACATATTATAACAGCATTTACTATGCTGAAATAATATTCGATAATGACATCTTACGCCTACACATCTAATTTCTGAAAATTTAAATATAGTTACTACAATACAAGTGTAAAAGGAGAATTAAAAGGGAACAAACTTACCCTCCAAAGTATGTCATCTATAATGCTTAAAAACCACTATAAAGGATGATATTTTAAGAGTAGTAGCCTGTGCCTTCTTATAATGAAAAAGTTTGGATTAAAGAAAAGTAATTCCGAAGCCATTTAGTTTTTAAGAAGTCCAAGAAAAATGAGAAGGCAGGCAAACACCAGCCTATAAACTAGTGCGAAGGGCAATAATAACAGACTGTATTTATTAGCGTGTGATAAGAAAAAGAAGGAAATAATTTTAACTGAAGTGAAGACAACATGATGAGACTAATTATAAACTGTCCAAGTAGAGATAACAAAAATGTATGATATTGCAAATGAGCTGAGCCTAATTTATAACGTGAGGGTGAGAACAATTCCTTATGCTTTGACACGGGACAGAATAATGATAATGTCACACAGATGGCACATCTTAGTCTCAAAAATCCCACTTTATATCAAAACATTTAAATCAGTTGGCTATTGCTGTATAGTACTCACCCAGAAACTCACTGGCTTCAAAACAAAGGACATAATCAACTATTCTGCAATTAAAAGAAAAAAAAACTAAAAATAAAAAATTTTAAAAAGGATTTAATATTTGTCATCATTTTTTGTGGAATTGCTGGGTTATTTTTCTACTTGTTTCCCCAGGCCTCTCATGGGGCTGCGATCAGCTGCAAGGTCAGCTGGGTGACAAGGTCCAGATGGCCTCGTTCACATGTCTGCTAGGTGTGTTGGCTGCTGGATGGGGTGCCTCTGTTCTCCTCTCTGTGTTCACTCATCCTCCAGAAGCTAGCCCAGCTTCCTGACATAGCAGTACCAGAACAGCCTTCCAAGAGGGCAAAACCAGAAGCTATCTACCTCACGAGGCCTAGGGCCCAAATACACACATCACTTCTGCCACACTCTATTGGTCAAAGCAAGTCACAAGGCCATCACAGATTCAAGGGGTGGGGAAACAGACCCCACCTCTTCCAAGCCTTTAGCACTTTAAAGACCCCGGAAAGGATATCTATGGATGGATAGCAGGGAATGGAGGATGAGCAAAGAAATGTAAATTCAAGTTGCTATAAAGAGCTTAAGTAGTATAAATGTGGGGACAGTAACAACAACAATTATACAAATCTCTTATGCAGCATTTACCATTTGCCAGGTTCTGTTAAAAGCATTTGCATGTAACACCTCATTGACTCCTCACAGACATCCTTCGAGACAGGTGCTTCTATTATCACTATTTTACATATGTGGAAATCAGGTACAGAGAAGTTAAGCAATTTTCCCAGTCATGCCACTGGTAGGTGGCATCACTAGCATTCAAAGCCAAATAGACAGAGTCAAGAGTCCATGCTTTTAATCCCGGCACCAGATTGCCACTTCTTATAAAGCAAAAGCCTATCCTCAACTCATATGCACTTTACACAATCTGAATTTCTTATTATTAGGGTACTAATAATTTTAAAATATGTAGAGGGCAGGGGCACTTGGGTGGCTCAGTCGGTTGAGCATCCGACTTTGGCTCAGGTCATGATCTGGCAGTTTGCGAGTTCGAGCCCCACATCAGACTTGCTGCTGTCGGCGCAGAACCCACTTCAGATACTCCACCCCCTCTCTTTCTGTCCCTCCGCCACTTACTCTCCCTCTCTCAAAAATAAACAAACACTTAAAAATAAAATAAAATATGTAGAGGGCAACAAACTCTATAAATTAAAATCAACGAAACCCTTACATTTCCTGTATCTGTATTAATTTTATAATTGAAAGGCAGCCTCAGATCTCCTCAGTTACATATTTGCAAGTGGTTTAACGTAGTAAATGAACCACTTGACTAAAACCAGTTGCAACCAACTGTGTATTGAGTAGCACATCTGGAATGGATTGCTCAGTAAATTTTTCAGTAGTTTCAAGACAATGTTTTTATTCCATTTTAATTTGGGGAAAATATACTAATTTATAGTGTGTGTGTGGATAACTTTTTATTTTAAAAAGTTAACATTATTATGTAGCAAAGTACTACTAATTTCCATTTGCAGTAGCTTTTGAACATGAGGGCATTAAAAAATCACTAAACACACGGTACAAGTATTCATTACATGTATGCGTTTTACATACTGCAAGATACCTAGTGTCCCTGCTCATGCTCCCTAAATTTCAGTAGTGTCCCCCACTCATTGCCAAATTGCCCCATAAATATTTAAAGCTCCCTGTGTCTGCCACCACACCCACTAAAACTGCTACTCCTTGTAATGGGGTCCTCTACGTCTTTGATCTCATCTTTCTCCTTTCTCCCCTTGGCTCACTCTTCTCCAAGCACACTGATTTCCTTGCTGTCCTTCAAACATGCTAATCACACTCCCCTTTTAGGGCCTTTGTGTCTGTGGTTACTTTAACTTGGGTGTTCTTCCCTCCTATGGTGCAATTGCTTGTTTTCTAGAGGTCCCCACTGAAACAAATGCCTTATTATCATTGAAGTCTCACTTAACCACCCTATGCGAATTATCAACATTCTGCACTCAAAGCAGAACTCCTACTTTCTACCTTATTCTAATTACCTTTCCTCTATTATATTTAGTAGGGCAGGATATCATTGTGATGCAGCATTCAATCTCTAAAGTTAGACTGCCCTGCCCCCCCCCCCCCCCCCCCCCCCCCCCCCCCCCCCCCCGCCATGGCTTAGTCAGTTAAGCATTCAACTTCGGCTAAGGTCATGATCTGGCAGTTGGTGGGTTCAAGCCCTGCATCCGACTCTGTGCTGACAGCTCAGAGCCTGGAGCCTGCTTCGGATTCTGTCTCCCTCTCTACCCCTCCCTGGCTCACTCTCTCGCCCTCTCTCTCTTTCAAAAATAAATATGCATTTAAAAAAATTAAAATTAGACTGCCCAGGTTTGAAAAACTGCCACTTGCTAGCTATGTGACATTGAGCAAGTTACTTAACTCTATGTGCCTCATTTTTCTAGTCTGTTAAATGGGGATGATAATAATAGAACCTATCTAAAAAGGTTATTTGAAGGCCAAATGATTTAATATGTGTAAAGTCCCTAGAGCAGTGCTCAGCACACAGCTAAATAGCAAATACATTTCTGTTATGACCGTCCTACATAGTATGTTTATTGATCACCTTCTCTGCTATAAAACAAGTGCCATGAGAGCAGGGGTCTGACTCAGTGCTTCATCTCTAGGACCTGGAGTGTGCCTGGAACATAGATGCTTAATGAGTATTGAATGGACTATTGAATTAGTTGTAAAAATTATTTTCCACATTTGGCTATTTTTTTTATATATATAATTTGAAAAGCTCTCTTAATGAAATCTTCATGAAAGAAGGGAATTATGATTTCCTACATGGAAGCTGAAGGTGATAAACACTTGGTAAATTGCACAAGGTCATCCTATTATTAAGTAATGGACTTTGAAATCGAACTCATGTTTTCTGACTCTTCTCTCTCTATCCCTTGGTCTCCCTCTCTCTCTCTCTCTAGCAGTTACTTAGGTTTTGTTTTTTGTTTTTTGTTTTTTGTTTTGTGTGTGTGTGTGTGTTTTGTGTTTTGTGTTTTTTTTTTAATGCTAGCAATGCCTTTGGGAGTCAAACCTTAATAGCTGATTGGAAAAACCAAGGATATATTTATGTTTTCAGCAATGAGGATGATGAGCAATGAGGATATGTGCATATGTATTTTAGGACTAAGTATAAATTTAGTCATTTTCCCTTGAATGACATCCTAAATAGTAACTGTTGTATTACCTAATTCTGATTACCTAGTTTTGGTGGGGAGGGGAGTTGGAGGTTGGATATTTGGGGTATGATTATCTATGGAATCATAAGTTTTAAAACTTTCTGGAAAGTTTGTGCCAAAGTGGCTTTTGAAGTCTAGAGTAATCCTTTATAATCATTTAGTTTAGGGGGAAAAAAAGAGGTCTTTTAAGAATCCTCTGCTGTGACTTAGTAGGGATCGTACTGGATAAGGAAAATAAATACCTTTCTCATAGAAACCGACTTAGGATCATGCTTAAATATTGGACACACAAATTCAAGGTTTAACATGCTATTTTTCTAGACAATTATGGCAAAATCAAAACTGCCTCATTTTCTTTTCATTAATATAACCCCCTCATATCATTTAGCATTTCCCCCCATGGAAATATTTTCTAATTTTTTAAAAAAACATTACCATTTCTCCACTGAAAATTGGAGGATAGTAATAACTTATATTAAAGTATTCAGCTCTATTATATAATGGAAAGGGATAAAGACAAAATGGGCTCTCGGTAGGCTTTATCTGCTATACAATTTCACTAAGCCATTTATCTAAATCTCAGTGTTCTTATCTGGAAAATGACAATATTTACAGTAAAGTATTCAGCTCTATTATATAATGGAAAGGGATAAAGACAAAATGGGCTCTCGGTAGGCTTTATCTGCTATACAATTTCACTAAGCCATTTATCTAAATCTCAGTGTTCTTATCTGGAAAATGACAATATTTACAGTATATGTTCTGAATATTTTTTAGAATAATGATGTCAATAATACAAATAATAACATTAACTCTCTCTCATTGAAACTCTCCTACAAGTCAGGCAATGCATAATGTGGTTACAGATAGGTTCTCATCTAATCTTTGAAATGCCTCTGGGATTGGCTCCAGACTTTCATTTTACAAATGGAAAAACAGTTGTGTGTCCAAAGGTAACCTTGTCCCAATAACAACAAAATGTATTTTTACCGTGATGTGTAATTGTCCTGAAAATAAATGTGTTTTTCAACTACAATGTGTTATTAAGATGATGTATGTTATTAGAAGAAGAAGAAAAAAAAAGAATAACCAAAAATGTTCAAGTGGAGAGAAAAGAGCAACTCCTTCCAAAGTAAAGAAGAGAGTGATGTGTTTTGAAGTGTTGGGGTTCGGAGCCAATGGCCAAAAAGAATTCTTGAGATGTCTTCAGTGCAAAAAGGTGTTTTTGTTGTTGTTTTGTTTTTTTGTTTTTGTTTTTTTTTATTTATTTTTGAGACAGAGAGAGACAGAGCATGAACGGGGGAGGGGCAGAGAGAGAGGGAGACACAGAATCTGAAACAGGCTCCAGGCTCTGAGCAGTCAGCCCAGAGCCCCACGCGGGGCTCGAACTCACGGACCGTGAGATCGTGACCTGAGCCGAAGTCGGACGCTTAACCGACTGAGCCACCCAGGCGCCCCTGTTTTTGTTTTTTTTTTTAATAATGGGAGCAGGCCAGGACCCAGGGGCAGAAAGAGCTGCCCTGGGGTTGAGAGGAGTGACTGATTATATCCTTGGGAGCTGGGGGAGGCAAAGACAGGGGAAGTTTCCAAAAGGACTTTCATGTTAAAGGAGACTCACGGGATCCTCCAGGCCTAGCTATTTCAAGTTAAGGTTGTTTTACCCTGTAGCAAAGCATGAACAGAAAGACAGTTGGGGGTTCCTGGAGAAATGTTCTAGTCCACCTGCCTCAAGTATTTGTCAATGGGCTGCAGGTTATAAGAAAATTTAATTCTATCTACATTTCTTTGTGCCTTTGTTTCCCACATCAGGTAATAGTTGTCTTACCTCGTAAGTGCTGGTGATGCCAGATCTGTAGAACACAGGGAGAAAGAGCTCTGCCGTGAGGATGATGACGAATGCGTAGGAAATAAAGAAGAGCAGAAACGATGCCCCAAAGCGATAAACCTCGGAGGGGGCCCCTAGGACCGTGACAGCTGACATGAAGCTGGCTGTCAGAGACAACGCTACAGGGCCAAAGCTCATTTGCCTTCCCCCAACCAGGAACTCCCTTGAAGTTGCCTTTTTCCTCTCCTTGATAGCAAAGAACACCCCAATTCCAGAGGAAATGACAAAGAGGGCTGCAAATACGACGTAATCCCAAACTGCGAAGTTCTTCACCTCCATGCTGGGAGCTATGGCACCAGAGTGTTTCAACCGGGTCTCAGGGAGGTTGTTTCCAAAAGCAAAACTCAGTACAGTAGACGTTTTGCCAAGAGAGAAGGCTGTAATTTTCTGAAAAGATTGATGAGCACAGGTACTTGAGTGGATCTTCAGACACCAAGTTGTATTCAGAGAAGACCTCAAGAGTTGGCTACAAAGAAGATTCTGGTAGTGGTATTGGTACCAACAGATGAGAACTTGAAATCTGACCCCAGCCAGGAGCTGTCTGCTCCTGGACTAAAGCATGTGCCACAGAGAAGGAATTCAGATGTGTTCTGAAATTAATAACCATGGGGGTGGAATGGACTCGCCAGATAACATGCTCTTTTATCTTCTGGATTTTTTTTTCTGACTTAAGGTTAAACATTACTGGGGAAACAATGGAAGTGATACAAGTTGACCATCTCAGCATTTAAATTAGTGAAATGGAATCTGTAATACACAGCACCACCCTTAGTGTTGTCTTATCCCCTGAGCAAGGGAGGGTGGGGGATGGGTACCTGTGATTGCCCGAGGCATCGGGTGAGGAGGGAAAAGAGCAAAGGACTGGTATTGAGGAGACCTTTGCTCAAGTTGGCTCGGATCGTAAGCAAGCTGTGCAATTGTTGGCAAATCGTTTAATCTTTCTGAGCTTCATCTGGAGCAAGGGGGTAGTAAGACCTTACAAGGGTTACTAGGAGTCTTTCAGTGTCTCAAACTTGCTACCCTGTTTTTCCTGATCTGTAAAATGAAAGATAAGAATATCTACCTCATTGGCCATTATTTGTGTTTATAGTAGGGTACTCCTGAACAAATAGTCATTTCTCTCTTGAATCAGAAAATGGGTTTACCATTTTTTAACTGTTAATAAAGCATCTGTAGTCCTCAGTTTTATCTCCCAGTCTCCCCTTCATTTGGACATTTATGACACTTGTACCCAGAGGCTAAGTCAGAGTTAGCACTCAGACAAATGAGAAAAGGAAGGTGAAAATCCAGTTATAGATTCCTGTTTCTGATCTTGTTAGATTGCCAATTGTTCTGAAGTGTCCCCAGCAAGCCTCTGGGGGCGACAATTTCTCCATTTTGTTCACACTTTTCCTCTTTCTCAGCGGTCTTCCCAGACCCTAGCTCTACAAAGCCTGGTCATTCCACAGGGTCTAGTCCCTGTCTCCTCTGCTCTGTGGAACCTTCCGACTTGCACCTGCTCTCTCTACCTCAGCTCCTATGGGAAGCAGCCTCCTATGATACTCACTTTGAATTCTGAAAGAATGCTCACCTATTTTAATGAACGTATATGAGGATCTGCTTGAATTGGTCAGTTGTTGTAGATGACCAGCTTCTGGAAGATATAGGCACGAGGCCTGGTCCATAGTGCCCAGGAAATAGTGGCCACTATAGAAAATAAGGATATAATTAAAAAACCAAAAGAAGAAAATATAAATTATTCAATATGGCCCAAACCAGAAAGATTTTCTGTCAAACAGAGGAAATTCTGATTTTGCTTTTGACATCTGGATAAAAGAATAAATCTTTGATTATTTTTTTTAGCCTGGATACTGTCTTCACTCCTGACTTTGCTCCATGGATTTGATTTAGGCCACAGGAAGCTCTGATGGCCAAAACATGCTTTTAGTTACAAATAAATACTCTGGTTACAAATAAAGTCTCTGCCTGGAGCTATCTGCGTCCTGTTGTTAAAATTCTTTCTCTAACTTTGCAGACTTGATATGATCAGTTTTAATGGGAAACTAGGTCTTTAGTATTTTTATTTTAACCGAGGCTTTTAATTATTTTTACCATGAGGTATTCTAATTATATAACAGGTTTTTGTTTGCAATGGTCTCAGCAGAAAATCAGAACTCTGGCTTTCAGAGACTTGACTACTTCATACTTTAATATTAACACCAAGTGTTAATATTCAATCCACAAGGTGTGTAAACAACTTGTTCAGGTCAGGTGAACACGTGTTCTCAACATTATCATTACATCTGTGAGGTCCCAGGGTTAACTACCAGAAGCTTGCAGCTGACAAGGCAATGAGTGCTGCTGTTTTTAATGAACCATCATCAAGAAACAGTATTGTCAGGGTGCCTGGGTAGCTCAGCGGGTTAAGCATCTGACTTCAGTTCCAGTCATGATCTCGAGATTCATGAGTTCGAACCCCTCATTGTGCTCTGCCCTGGTGGTGTGGAGTCTGCTTGGATTCTCTCCCTCACCCTCTCTCTGTATAAATAAATAAATAAAACAGTATTGTCTACATAACTTCCATTTGTCTTGGATTTCAAAATAGTGAAGAAGCAGAATGGTTAATTGTTTGACATGCGGAGGAAGCTACATGCGTCTCATAGTATAATATTCCTTGCTTTTAACATTTTGCTGACTGTAAGTCACAGCGTCAACTTATTAATTTCATTCTCAGTTATTTCCCATTTTTCAAAAATCTTTTTCTCCTTTTGGTAACATTCAATATCTTCAAATTCTCTATTTCCCAGTGAAGCTCACTCTATGCAAGGTTCATGATGATTATAAAGCATAGAACCAATTTATTAATAACTTTTCAGGGAAAACAAAAGAACCAGCACACTCAAATGCTATATCAATTAGAAGGTGCATCCGTATATCAAAAATATTAACATGGAAGAGAGAGGAAATGTATTTCTTTGATCTGAAGAAACCCCAATATCTCCAGCTCCCTTTTGCAGGTGCTCCAAATGCAAACATTTGTACCTTATTCCTTCGTATGTGCTGTGACCTTTTTTAGAAGGTAAAATGTCAAGGCCTTCCCTCCCAACACATTCTTCCCTAAAGATGCTCCACTATCTAATTTACCCACCACCTAATAGGTTAGATTTGTTGTTGTTATCATTAATAGTCTCCTTAGTTTAAAATAGTTTTGCATCTTGCTTGGAACAAGTTCTAATGGGAAAAAAGAAGAGAATTTGAGAAAATTAAATGCTACCAAAGGGAGGAAAGGGCAAAGAAACTGGCAAGACCCGACACCTGGGGGAATGGTGTTGGGCACGTGGAATAGGAGTGAAGACAGAATACAGGAATCTGACTGGTGGCACAGACATCTCTCAAAACCAGTGAGGATTTCTCAAAACCAGTATAAGGAGAACCAAAGGTATTCTAACAATGATAGTAACTCATATTAAATCTTATTTTTTCTAGCTTATTGAGATATAGGTAACATATAACATTGTATAAGTTTTAGATGTATAATGTAGTGATCTGATACACTTATATATTGCAAAATGATTATCACAGTAGGGTAAGTTGATTCCATTATTTCCCATTTTGGGGGCAGTGGGGGAGAACATTTAAGATCTACTCTCTTATCAACTTATAGGTAAATAATACTGTATTGTGAACCATGTTGTGCTGGAGTGTAATTCCCTTTTTTTACCTGCAACCTTTATGGAAACACTGCTACATCACTGATATTATATTGGTGTTTCAACATTACACCAAAGGGAAAGATGTGTTCATCTCTGGGTTCAACATGGGGGATAAGGAAGAAAAACTGTTGAAGGAAGTATGACACCTAGGGGAGACTGAGAACCCAGAAGAAACAAAAACTGGAGAAAGACCTCCTGACAATCTTTATAATCTTGGCCACTGAGGCAGGGAAGACTACTAGGTATCATAGTCTATCAAAGTCAGGAGATTAAGCTTTCTTGTCTCTGTTTTTTGGTCTTGTGTTTGTGTTTTTGCATTTCTTTCTTTTTCCTTTCCTTCTTTCCTTTCCTTTCCTTTCCTCTCCTTTCCTTTTCTCTTTTCCTCTTTTCTTCTTTTTCCTTCTCTTTCTTTCCTTCCTTCCTTCCTTTCTTCATTCCTTCCTCCCTCCCTCCTTTCTTTCTTTCTTTCTTTCTTTCTTTCTTTCTTTCATTCTTTCTTCTTTCTAATATTAAAAGAATTTAATATTCTTTTATCCACCTAGGGCCCCTGGTGGCTCAGTCTGTAGAGCTTCTGACTGTTTATTTGGGCTCAGGTCATCATCTCCTAGATGGTGGGATTAAGCCCCATGTGATAGCGTGGGGTCTGCTTAAGATTCTCTCTCTCCTCACTCTCTGCCCCTTCCCTGGCTTATGTGTGAGCACATGCGTTCTCTCTCTCTCTTTCTCTCAAGATAAATAAACTTAAAAAAAAACAACAAAAAAATGAAGGGTGATCTGAGAAGGTTGGAGGATTTGGGGAACCAGGAGTTGACGCTCGAATTTCATTTACATACTTTCGCAAGGAAAAGTGTTCCCAAGCCCTACCGTAATATAATGGAAAACACTTACCTGCAACAAGAGACCAAATTTCTTTCTCTACCCTGACTCTAAGGGTAGATTTTGTGCTGTTTTACCTGGTTCTTGGTTATCACATTTGTAAAAAGTGATGGTATATCATATTAATAATTAGAAACTTAGATTAACGTAAGTAACTAAATCACCTTTTCAAGTCTGTTTAAATGTCACCTTCTTTGATTAACTTATTTAAAATGCAAACAACCACTTCCAAATCTCCTCTTTCTGCTCTATTTTTTCTTTAAAAATGTATTCTCTACTAATATACTGTATAATATCTTAAATATCAACATCCCTCCACTAAAGTGAAAGCTTTCTAAAGGGCCTTGTCAATTTTGTTCTCTGAGGTACTCTCAGTACCTAGAAGTTTCTGTCCCATTGTAGATACTCAATAAATTAAATTAAATTGTATAAATTCTAAGGATCAATTACATCTTCATAATCTATGTTGAATTCCTGTTTTACTGAGAAAAAAAGGAAGAAACCTCAAAGAAAAATTGTCAAGATTTTTTTTAAAGCTGAAATATTGATATACCTCCATTCACATTTTCCACATAAAACTGAAATGTGTATTCTGTCCAATCAAGTTCCCAAAGTCACTGTAGCTAAAAGTGACTGTAGTTAAAACTTCATTCACTCATTCTCCATGCACTCAGCAAAGCTGAAGAGGTAGTGACTCAAGCCTTGAAGAAGCAAATTTCAAAGTCCAGCAGATAATTTTACTTAATATTAAAACAGACTACTGGCATCGCACAGGGAGAACATTCTAAAGGAATATCCAGTTGGAAGGGCAAATGGGCAAGAGGGTCAAGGTCCTTCACTAACTGCCCTAAGGACCAAGCAAACCCTCCATTATAGGACAGCAAAAAGGAAAAACACTTGCATGATCTGCTATGGGCTTGATTTGCTAAATAAGCATAAAGAAAAAAAAACATTTCTTGTTTAGTTCAGGCTTCTAAGCATTAAAATAGAACTTTTGAATAAGCTTTGAAAATGAGACAGAATTTGCTTGTGTCTGACGCTTTCATATTTGATGTCACTTTGGTCCTTCTGGCTATAAATCTGTAATTTTGTTAAAAAATAAAAAAATAAAAATCTGTAAAAATTAGTGTCAATAGTCTCATTTTACAAATGGAAAGAAAAAAGGTACAGAAAAGGGTTTTATCCAAGATCAAGAGCAAGGTCATATAGCTGCTGAGCAGTGGTTTTAGACCCAAGCACAGCCTGGATAATTCTGAAATCTATGCTGTTTGTGCTATTTCTGACAAAGACATTTTCAGCTTACTCACTTTCCAGGTTTAATGAAGAGACTTTGCAAAAGCATTGAAGAAAAATCTAGGTTTTTCTGTCCTGGCAATCTGAACAGTGACAATCAGTACATCTCCAGTGAAATACAGCAGTGATAACCAAGGTTCCCTGTGTCCTGCAGTACTGTCATATTCTCAAGTAACTTATAAATAAATAAATGAATAAATAAATAAACAAATAAATAAATAAAACTTCAATTCAATTCAAGAAAGTTTTGATATTAAGTGACTTTTATTATTGAGTCTCTTTGGAAATGCACTTGAACAATATAGTATAGTTGGCAAGTTCTTTTTACTTTTTAAAAATGTTTTTAATGTTTATTTTTGAAAGAGAAAGAGAGAGACAGAGTGTGAGCAGGGAAGGGGCAGAGAGAGGCAGACACAGAATCCGAAGCAGGCTCCAGGGGCTGAGCTGTCAGCACAGAGCCCTATGCGGGGCTCGAGCTCACAGACCATGAGATCATGACCTGAGCGAAAGTCAGACACTTAACCAACTGACCCGCCCAGGCGTCCCTATAGTCGGCAAGTTCTGGTGTAATGTTATCGTTTACCAAGGAAACTCCTTTGTTCCTAATTCCGTATCAATTCCAGGTTTTTCTCGACAGCCCTGCCACCATCAGATACCACTATGAATAAATGACTTTTGAGTATTTCATGAACATTTGTCATCACTGGGAATATACAAATGTGTCCTGGCCTCAAAGGCAAGATTAAAAGAAAACTGCAAATATGTTGTGTTATGGTAATTACAACATATAGTTTTTCTAATAGTGACTCCTTTTATTGAAGCTTTCTCTTGGTGCCTCTGCTTAGGGTTTTGGGATATACTAACAAACTTAAATGTGAGAGTCAAGAGACAGACACATACTTATGTGTCAATAAGTGGAGGGTCTTATTATTAATAACGAAGACTGGAGGATTTGAGCCAGAGCTAGGCTCACAGTTTTGCTCAGTCATTTATAATTTTATCGCCTTAAACAAGGTGTTTCATTTTTTTGACACTCAACTGATCATCTTCAAAATAGAAATAAGACCCTTTTTCACTAGACTGCTGTGAATATTAGGGATAAGATAAACACAGGGTTTGAACATCACAAGAATTTCAAAACTGACGTCTGTCACTGTATAAGTGACAGCTGTCACATTTCAGCATTTGTACTTGAAACATATAACTTTACTCTGGAAAGAATGACGACTATGGGGAGACAACATAGGAGGAACCATAGTGTCAGTTGTAAATATTTATTTCCCAATTCAGGGGAACAAAAGTCAGATTCCTGACTTGGAGTTTTCTTGGTTTTTGCTTTATTCTGTATATGCAACGTCTAAATTACCCAAATCCCCCCAGTTTCATTGCTCCGATATAGTTTATCATGTTAGACATTTTATATAATTTTTCTCTTTCTTTTTAAGCGAACTTTTTGTATCTTCGTATTTTGTTCTTACAAACGTGGTAAAACTTGTAGCTCAGCTGAAATCTGTCGGGCAAGACTGCAGCTACCTTTGTTTTGTGATTCTGTAGATATTTGTGGCCCTCATGGCTTCTAAGTAACTTCTTGCCACTTTTGCACTCTAAAAAGCAAGTGTATGGCCTATTTTACAAATAAATGTCTTAAGCTTTCACAGATCAGGATTATTTCAGTACCCTCATGAAGCCAAAAATGTTATGGAATATCATAACAACTAAGACTTCAGGAAGAATGTGCAAGAAAGCACATTTGCAGGCAATCTTGTATTTTAAAATTCTAGAGGATTAGAAAGAAGGGTTCATGGAAAAACATTTATAATACCAGTGCCTTCGCGGGACAAACATGGGTTCAAGAAGCTATTTCCTTTTTGTATTAAAATATATCTTTATATGGAAATGGGTATATGGATGAGATTTTCATGTGTTTACCTACTACATTTCAAGTTCAAAATCCCACTCTTTGTCCCTGCCAAGTATCTTTTCAAATAAATAGATTTTGCTTGAGGTTTGTGAGGTCTGTCAGGCGTAACTGAGGTTTTCCTAATGGGAAAGCATGAGTTTGTAGCAAAACTTATCAACTGGGAAAGAGATGATACTGTGACATTTTTAACCATAAGTACTTTTGATAACAATTTTAAGAAAACATTACAAGCCAAAGAAGTGCGCTATGTTTGTTTTTAAGAATTCATCACCAGTACAAATTAACAGGTTGTGTGTAACATAACTGAGGAAGGAGGGTTGGGATGAAGAGGTGAGGGCACAATTAATTCCGAGATGTTGAAGATATCACCAGGTAAGCTATTTCTCCATTTTCAGTATTTTTAAAAATATTAGATCAAAGGAATTTGGGATTCGAAGTAAAAAGAATTGAGTCTGACACCAGTTCTACTGCTAATCTCCAGTGTGACCGTCAGCAAAACAAATAAAAAGACTTTGTAGAGGGGCACCTGGGTGGCTCAGTTGGTTAAGCGTCTGATTTCGGCTCAGGTCATGATCTCAAGGTTCCTGAGTTTGAGCCCCTCGTTTGGCTTTGTGCTGACAGCTCAAAGCCTGGCGTCTGCTTCAGATTCCGTGTCTTCCTCTCTCTCTGCCCTTCCCCCCCACTCGTGCTCTGTCTCTCTTTTTCAAAAAAAATAAATTAACATTAAAAAAAATTTTTTTTAAACTTGTAGAATGAAGATGATCCTACTTACCTCAAAGAGGCTGTTTTGAGGTTTCCTTACTATTATGTATTATAAACTGGAAAAGCATTACAGGGTACTGGCATAATGCCTTCAGGGGGAGGCAGGGAGAATAATAATAGAATCTTGAGTTTAGACATGAAATGGAACTGGATTGCATTTTCGCTATATTATTTTCTGACCATACAACTTAGCTTGATTACTTAATCTGTCTGAGTTTCCTTTTCAGTAAAATAGGAATACCTGACAGGGTAGTTATGAGCTCATTGTCTAAGGCAGTGTCTACCACACAGTAGTTTTTCTATGCATATGGTTTCTTTCTTTCTTTCTCTCTTTTTTCTTTTCTATGGGAGTATTAGCATGGATTCAGTTTAATAAAACAAGCCTTTGTTGAGTGCAAACTACATAAAAGGGTCAGAGTGAAGTGCTCAGAAAGTATGCAAGGCAAATGAAACCTGGTTCTTACTCCCCAGATATCTATTATCCAGTAGGGGTGTGGAGATGGGAAGATAGGAGGGCTGTTTCTAAATAAAGACTTCATGTAATTTATGATCTATTGTCTTAACTGGGACTACTATTAGTGAAAAAGGTAGTGCTATGATACTGGGGCAGAGATGTAAACTGAGGCTGTCCCAAGCAGACCAAGACAAATGGTCACCCTCTATACAGGGGGATAAACAGTTGGGCACTAGAAAGTGAGAAAATAAATTCAGCTGAATTCCTTCAACTGCCTCAGGCCAACTTTTAAACCAGAGATTGGTACTTTGTTTCTGATCACAAGAGGTTGCAGAATGTTCTGGTTTCCAGCCCCCACTCTCTGGCAGTGTCTCCACTGGGGAAAGGCTTGAGCTCAAGAAGGGGCCCATCCTCCAACATCTTGTGAAAAAACACCCTCCCACACATCATTCCCACCCAGGTGGAGGAACACCTACACTGTGGCTGATATGCTTTGATGCTCTACTGAGACTGACTTCTTAATGTGTTTATTTTTAGTCACCAAAGAGTGAAAATGCCCTAATTGCCCGTGGAATTAAGGTCAACCTCACTGTCAAAGGGGAAAAAAACAGAAGAGCAAGTAGATCTCATAATACCTAAAAATAGAAACATTTGTGTTTGATTTTGTCTGTGTATTAAATTTAGGAGCTTCTATATGATATATTCATAAGAATCAACTAACTCTGCTCCTACTCAACAGGAACCTTTCAATTTTTAGGAAGCGTAGCCGTCTGTCCATTTATTGTATGCCCGACATTCTCTTTCCTTAAGAGAGACACGTCTTATACTTGATTAAAGGTTTCTGGTCTTGAGTAACCACTGAACTTGCAAATCTGGCATAAAATCAAGAAAAAAAAAAAGGAGGGAGGGGGCTTTTAAAAATCAGTTTGTGACCTTGTAAGGCAGAAATAAATGTTTACTTTTATGAAGACAGGGTATCATGGTAGATAGATCATGACTTTTGTCAAATATGGATTCTTTTTCAAGCTCTGTTCCACACTACAAGTTTGAGGGAAGTTGTGAAAACTGAGACTTTGTTTCCCTAGCTGTAAAATAGGAACAATTTGAAGGGTAGTTGTGAGGACTAAATAAGACAATGCCTGTAAAGTACTTAAGATCATTAATATTAGGAATAGTATTATGGTCATATGGATAACTAGTACCAGGTGTACAGGTGAGGTTTAATAAATGATAACTCAATAAACGGTCTTACTACTGAGGTTATAAAGTTATAAATACAGTAACTTACAAGAAACTTATAAGAAAATCTTAATTTAATTAAAAATTTTTAAATCTTTACTTAGCAATTTTCACACAACCTAGACTACTTTTTATTCAGCTAAAGACTTGTTTTTGGACTTTGGCTTCTGTTAATCATTATTTTATCTACTATTAAGATGTTGTTGCCTACCTGCACTAAAGTTCACAGGTCCACACACATAAATGTAAATACAGCTGAAGTTCTACGACTTCTTGAATTGTAAAGTTTTATCACAGGGACTAGTCAATCATTGAGTGTGAAGGAAAAAGATAGTACTCCTTCTTAGAATAAAAGCAACACGGTCAACAATTTTTAGGATCTGAATCATCTTGGATGAGACCTTTTTGTAAGTCGATTTCACATGCCATCCTTCCCAGGAATTAAAGGCTTACTGAGGGAGCATTTTATGTAAGCTTGTTCCCAAGTATACCCCTTGGGAAAGAACATTCAGAATGGGCAAGAGAAGAAATGAAATGGACCTTTGTGGACCCACCTGTACTACGTGCCAGTCAGAGGGCTACGTACCACATAACAAACCCAAATACAGGCAGACCTCATTTTGGCGCTTGGCTCTATTGTGCTTCATAGACATTGTATTTTTTACAAATTGAAGGTTTTTGGCCACCCTGCCTAGGGCAAGTTGATAGGAATCGTTTTTCAACATCATTTGCTCACTTCATGTCTCTATGACATATTTAGGTAATGGTCAGTATTTCAAACTTTTTCATTATGATATTTATTATGGTGATCTGTGATCAATGATCTTTAATGTCACTCTCATAGTTGTTTTGGAGCACCACGAATTGCCCACATAAGAAGGCAAACCTAATTGGTAAGTGTGTATGTTCTGACTGCTCTACTGACCAATCATTCCTCCATCTCTCTCTCCCTCTCCTCAGGCCTCCCTACTCCCTGACACACAACAATATGGAAATGAGGCCAATTAGTAACCCAACAATGGCCTTTAAGTGTTCAAGTGAAAGGAAAAGTCCCACTTTTAATCAAAAGGTAGAAATGATTCAGTTTAGGGAGGAAGACATGTCAAAAACCAGGATAGGCTAAAAGTTAGACATTTTCACCAGTTAGCCAAGAGGTGAGTGCAAAGGAGAAATTCTTAAAGGAAATGAAAGGTGCTTTCCCGTGAACACATGAATGATAAGAAAGTAAAGCAACCTTATTGTTGACATAGAGAAGTTTGAAGATCAAACCAGCCACAACATTCCCTTAGCCAAAGCCTAATCCAGAGCAAGGCCCTAACTCGCTTCAGTTCTACAGAGGCTGAGAGAGATGAGGAAGCTGCAGGAGAAAAATTAGAAGCAGAAGAAAAATTTGAAAGTTGGTTCATGTGGTTTAAGGAAGAACCCATCTCCATAACATAAAAGTGCTAGATGAAGCAGCCAGTGCTGATACAGAAGCTGCAGCTTGTTATCCAGAAGATCCAGCTTAGGTAATTAATGAAGGTGGCTATGATAAACAACAGATTTTCAGTGTAAATGAAACAGCCTCCCATTGGAAGAAAATGCCGTTTAGAACTTTCATAGCTAGAGAAGAGAAGTCAATGCCTTGCTTCAAAGTTTCAAAGGACAGTCTGACTTTCTCGTCAGAGACTAATGCAGCTGGTGACTTTATGTTGAAGCCCATGCTCCTTTACTATTCCAAAAATCCTAGAACTTTTAAGAATTATGTTAAAGCTTCTCTGCCTATACTCTACAAATGGAAAAACAAAGCCTGGATGATAGCACAGCTGTTTACAACTTGGCTTACTGAATATTTAAGTCCACTAAGATGTCCTGCTCAGGAAAAAAAGATTCCATTCAAAATAGTAGTGTTCATTGACAGTGTGCCCGATCACCCAAGAGCTCTGACGGAGATATACAACAAGATCAATGTTGTTTTCGTGCCTACTAACACGATATCCACTCGGTAGCCCACAGACCAAGGAGTAATTTCAACTTTCGAGTCACATTATTTAAGGAATACATTTCATAAGGTTATAGATGCCATAGATGTTAATTCCTCTGATGCATCTGGGTAAAGTAAGTTGAAAAACCTCTGGGAAGGATTCACAATTCTAGATACCATTATGAACATTTGTGATTCATGAGAAGAGGTGAAAATATCTACATTCACAGGAGTTTGGAAGAAGTTGGTTCTAACCTCCATGGAAGACGTTGATGGTTTCAAGACTCCAGTGGAGAAAGTACAGATGTGATGGAAACAACAAGAGAACTAGAATTAGAAGTGGAACCTGAAGATGGAACTGAATTGCTTCATCTCATGATCAAATTTGAGTAGGTGAAGAGTTGCTTCTTCAAGATGAGCAAAGAAAGCGGTTTCTTGGGATGGAAGCTACTCCTGGTGCAGATGCTGTGAAGACTATTGAAATGACAAAAAAGGTTTAGGATATTACATAAACTTAGTTGATAAAAATGTTCGAGAAGATTGACTCCAATTTTGAAAAAAAGTTCTAGTGTAAGCAAAAGTGTATCAAATAGCATCTCATGCTACAGAGAAATTGTTAATGAATAGAAGAGTTAATTGATGTGGCAGACTTCACTGTCTTATTTTTTAAATGTCCACAGCCACCTCAACTTTCAGCAACCACCATCCAGATCAATCAGCAGCCATCAACATCAAGGCAAGACCCTCCTCCAGCAAAAAAATTAGGACTTGCTGAAAGCTCAGATGATGGTCATCATTTTTTAATAATAAGGCCTTTTTCAAAATGTTTATTTATTTGAGAGAGACAGAGAGAGAGAGCAGGGGAAGGGAGGGGCATAGAGAAAGGGAGATACAGAATCTGAAGCAGGCTCCAGGCTCTGAGCCATCAGCACAAAGCCCAAAGTGGGGCTCAAACTCATGAACTGTGAGATCGTGACCTGAGCTGGAGTTGGATGCTAACCAGTTGAGCCACTCAGGCATTCCAACAATAAAGCATTTTTAAATTAAGGTATAAACACTGATTTTTTGACATAATGCCATTGTACACATAATCCTTACTAGTATAGTTATGTCTAACATAAAATTATGTTTAACATAACAAACCTAACATAGTCTAGTATAAACTTTTATATGCACTGAGAAACCAAAAAATTCATTTGACTTGCTTTATTGTAATATTTGTTTTATTGCAGTGGTCTGGAACTGAACTTGGCTCGTTGATGGCAATGGGGATGATGGGGCTCTAAACCAATAAAAGCTAGAAGACAGACTTAACTGCCAGAAACTAGGATGTCACAATTGTTATAACAAATGGCAAGGTCAAGGCAGCAGTCACAGGGTCTTAAGTCAATGAGAGTTGTGGAGATAGTAAATAGAACACAGTCTCTAAAAGCACTGATACCAGGGTGCACCTGGGTGGCCCTGTCAGTTGGGCATCTGACTTTGGCTCAGGTCATGATCTCACGGTTTGTGGGTTCAAGCCCTGCATCAGGCTCTGTGCTGACAGCTCAGAGCCTGGAGCCTGCTTCAGATTCTGTGTCTCCCTCTCTCTGTGCCCCTCCCCCACTCATGCTCGCTCTCTCAAAAATAAATGAACATAAAAAAAAGTCTTAAAAACACTGATACCAGGATGTCTATCAGCATGTTCCTCAAAGTCTGCATTACAATGAGTCCACTGTGTTCACGAACTCACCTGCTGGCTGTTTCCTCAATGCGTGACTGTGTACTAGTGATTGACATCCTGGGAAATTGGAGTAGCCCTCACACTGGGCCCTTGGCTTATGGGGTAATTGCTAGTACAATGGAGAAGTCAAATGGAAACCTCTGAAACTGCCTCCCACACCTGTCCAACATAGCACATCAAAAACAACATCACATCCTGAGAGATGGTAGACAGATTAAAGCATTAAAAGATTTAAAGAAAGCAGGAGTAAGAATCCTTCTCACAGTTCTGTTTCATATGCTAGTCTGGCTTCCTGTAAAAACCAGGTGGAACCTGGACAGTTATATAGATTATCGCACACTTAACCAAGGAGTAGCCACAATCACATGTCAAACAAGATTATCCATCTATCTACCTATCTATCTATCTGTCTATCTAGATATCTATAAAACCATAGATTGATATAGTATGGTTTTTCAGGACTTGATGTGTGACCCTTAATTTGGTGAGTGTTCTTTTCTATTGAAACAGGATTGAGGATCTGAAAGAGTTGACATTCACAATAAATAGATGACAATATATTCAATAATTTTAGCCCAAGATTAGGTTAACTTTCCTTCTTTATGTCATAATATAGTGAAAAAATCTGAGCTATCCTGACACACTGCAGAATATCATACTGATCTAGTACAACATTGGCATCATGCTGTTTGAACAGAATAAACTAGAGGTGACTAAAATGCAAAAATCTTTAAGATATAAGTGCTGCAGAGATGACTCGATAGATCCTATGAATATTGAGAGATCTCCCACTTTGATGTTTCAGTGAAACATTTTAGGAAGCCAGAAATCAGGGTTATATCAAGATACTTCCTTAAAGTAAAAGACAAATTATTATTGCATCCTCTTTCACGAAGAAATCTAATTTCTGGAAGTCCGTTTTTTCTTTTTCTTTTTTCCTGGAGACAACTCATTTCATACCCAGGAATACTGCTCTGGACTCTACACTGCGTGCCATGAAAGCATGTCATCTTTGATTGGGGCCCATAGATAGAAAGGGCTCTGCAGCAGACCTAAGTGGCAGTACAAGTGGACCAGCCACTTGGGACACATGATCTGACAAAATCTGTGGTATTGGAGATGTTGTGGAAAAATGTGCACTGATGAGTTTATATCGGATCCTAGTGGGAGAATCAGTGGGAAGACTGCTGGGTCTGGACTCTGGTAGAGATACAAAGTTTGGCCTCAGAGACCAAGTGACCATACTTTTGTTAAAAGTGTCCCTACTACCCAAAGCGATATACAGCTATTTCAAGATATCTCCTATCAGTGTATTTCAAGATATACTACAAAGCTATAGCAATCAAAACAGTGTGGTAATGGCATGAAAATAGACACATAGATCAGCGGAACAGAATAGCGATCCCAGAAATAAACCCACGCATTTATGGTCAGTTAATCTATGAAAAAGAAACAAGAATATACAATGGGGAAAAGACAGTCTTTTCAATAAATGGTGTTGGGAAAACTGAACAGCTACATTAAAAGAATGAATGACAGTGGACCACTTTTTTACACTATACACAAAAATAAGCTCCAAATGGACAAGACTTAAATGTGACGTCTGAAACCATAAAACCCCTAGAAGAAAACACAGGCAGTAAATTCTCTGACATTGCCCATGGCAACAATTTTCTAGATACGTCTCCTAAGGCAAGGGAAACAAAAACAAAAATAAACTATTGGAACTACATCAAAATAAAAAGCTTCTGCACAGCAAAGGAACCCATCAACAGAATTCCCCATCATGACCTGGCTCCTGTTGGACTGACCAAATCATAAAGCCAGACAGTAGTTCCAGCAGAAATTCATTATATGGTAGAAATTTTATTTTTTAATTAAAAAATGGTTTTTTTTAGTGTTTATTTTTGAGAGAAAGAGAGAGATGGAGCTCGAGCAGGGGAAGGGCAAAGAGAGAGAGGGAGACATAGAATCCAAATCAGGCTCCAGGCTCTGAGCTGTCAGCACAGAGACCGACGTGGGGCTTGAACCCACGAACCATGAGATCATGACCTGGGCCAAAGTTGGATGCTTAACTGACTGAGCTGTCCAAAAATCCCATGGTAGAAATTTTAAATTCAGTATTGAGCATAAGTAGGGCAAAGCTTGGTTTAAAGATGAGTCAAGTTGGTATATGAGTGGAAGACAAAAATGGACAGTGACTACAATATAGCCTCACTCAGGGTGGCCTCCAGAGTAGCACTGTTGCTCAAGTAGACCAATAAACTACTGGGTGTCAAGTTGATTATTGAAGGCCCTTTCCAACTTGGAAAGGCCAGTGATTTGTTCTCAGAGAATGGACATTTAATTCAAGTGTGGGTTTTTCTTTCATGTCCACGGACTGTACCACTGCAAAGAGGAAAACTGCCTTCTTCCCTTGATTTACATACACATAAATTTGCACTAATTGTAATGTGGAGTAGACTTCACTAAAGCTTTGGGGAAGATAGAGATGGGAGGGCTGTTTACATCAGCAAAATGAAAACAACTTTTGGGGGGTGCCTGGGTGGCTCAGTCAGTTGAGCATTGGTCTTCAACTCAGGTCATGATCTCACTGTTCGTGAGTTGGAGTCCCCTGTTGGGCTCTGTGCTGACAGCTCGGAGTCTGCTTTGGATTCTGTGTCTCCCTCTCTCTGCTCTTTCCCCACTCATGCTCTCTCTCCTTCAAAAATAAATAAAAATTTAAAAAAAAAGAAGAAAAAAAAACCAACTTTTGGTTATTCATCTCCTTGTCTCCCCTCCCCTCCTCTCCTCTCCACTCCTCTCTCTTTTTCTCCGCAGGAGTCAAATCCATCAGCCAACTAATCAAATAAAAGTCTTCCTATTTTCTTCTTTAGAGTAATTCAGCTCTTTTTCAGTTCCTACCCACTAATCCAGGTTTGCACACACCCCCCCCCTCCATTGACCAATACAAAATGTAAAGAAAACTTTGAATTAATGCTGTTAAGAGCCCAGTCCTTGTCTGGTATGGGAGCAGGGGTGTTTGATCTTCCAGATACAGATATAATAAAGTCAATATTGATGATGCTATAACAAAACCTTTGAACTCTCTTTATTAGGAAATAGAAACTGGTATAAAATTTAATTATATCCTACTCTGATTCCTTTTTTTTAAATGTGTATTTACTTATTTTGAGAGAGAGATAGAGAGAGAAGCAGAGAGAGAAGAAGAGACAGAATCCCAAGTAGGTTCAGAGCCTGAAGCAGGGCTTGATCCCACAAACTGTGAGATCATGACTTGAGCTGAAATCAAGAGTCTCGATGTTTAACCGACGGGTCACCCACAAGCCCCTATTCTCCTCTGATTCCTGATTTAGGTGTACCAGTACCCATATTTCCTAAAAGGTAACATTGTAAAATGCAGGCATAAATATATTTGAGTGAGGTCAAACGTTGCTGTAATTGATATATTTCAAATCATCCAGAGAAGACCCATGATTGGCTTTTTGAAGACCTGGTTCAAGTTCTACAAATTAGCTAGTGCCTTAGTTTCACCTTCTACAAATGAAAGCACATGAATAAAAATGCCAGCCCTTCCTGCCTCATGACACTGATAGGACAGCTAAAAGAGAGCATTATTTTGAAAATGAGAAACAGTTTAGAAGTATTTCAGCTTACTAAATATTTTTGGATTTTAATAAGACTTCCATCATCAGAGATATTATTATGTACTGTACATAACACACATATGGACGCTATATGTGTATTTAATCTCTATATCCTAAATTATTGAAGGTGAAGGTTGTTTGGAGCCAGTAGTTATAGATCAAAGATTGGCAAACTATGGCCCTCAGGCCAAATGTAACCCTCATTTGATTTGCCTGCTTTATAAATATGGTGTTATTAGAACACAGCCCTGCCCGATAAATGTGTATGTCTATACCCACCATCACCTTTAATCAGACTACTGCCTCTTTTTGCAGTCAGTGTGCCTGTTAACAAAGGCATAGAACAGGTTTGTGTTTTTGCCAGAGCTGAGAAATGAACGAAGGTGTCAGCGAAGAGGTGTAGTGAAACCATCTCCTGGTCATGCTTTAGAAAAAGGAGTTGGTGCCTGGTTGTTTCTTTAGTCAACATGTTATAACTTGAGGAAAGGATTTTAACGGCCCTTAACAGAAGAAAGGGAATTTCCATTTCACAAGTAATTCAGAGTCATGTAATGCATAGAATTTAAACTTCATTAAAAAATCACTTCTGATCAGAAAGAAAAGATAGGATCGACACACTCACACTGGCATTTGGAATTAAAGTGTTAGTATCAGACAAATACATCAAATCTCTGATTTTTCAGCTCTGCCAGATTTCAGGCTTTCCCTGAGAGCAATGGTTACAGATTAAAAAGAATATTACACAAAAAATTTGCAGACCAGTGATCTAGTGGCCCCCTGCTTTCGGCACGTCAACTTCTATGAAATGACACTATCTATGAAAATGGTTAATTACAGCTCAAAGATTTGCCGTGAGGCTCAAATGAGACTGGATCTGTAAATGGATTTTAAAAATTGGATTTGGTCAAGTGTGACAGAGAATTACTAGAACCAGACAGTCATTGTTATAACTCGTGGAATGGCCAGACAGCTTGAGTACAAACTCTGACCTTACTACTCACTAGCTTTGTAACTCTGCAATTACTTAGCCTCATTAGGACATTTTCCTCATCTGTAAAATACAAATTTTAATAGTATTCCCAAGTATTTATGAAGTTTAAATGAGCTAACATATGCAAAATGCTTACCCAATATCTGAGGCATGCTAAGCACTTAATAAATATTAGCTGTTAGAGGAATTATTATTATAGGAGCCCTTCCATCTTAGATAGCTATTATGTTTAAGTAGTAGCTTACGCCATGACTCTCCTGTATCAAATATCAACTGTCATCCTTCCTACAAGTTTGGCTGGAGGTTGGCAAATCGGTATGTTGTAGCAAATTAAATATTATTGTGCCAAGAAAGTTGTAAAGGTCTCCATCACACTTCTATATAGGTATATTTTGTCTACTTATAAATTATTTACATGCATTAATATATTATACATATTTTAAAGTATATAGACATTTAATAGAATTTAATTATAGAATTTAAATACAGACATTTAATAGAAGATATAATATATAAATTTATAGATTAAGATAAATACATTATAATAATTATTATATTATTTATATTTATATTATTATGTACTTTATTTATATATAATAGTATAACATAAATCATATTAGTATATTATACATATTAGGCTAATAAGAAAGAAGACACATAGATATTAGATACATAATATGTAATATATAGGCATATATATGTGTCTGTATATAACATATATACGATAATTGCTTAATATTTTTTCTTGTGTCCTAATTAATTCACTGGTGAAAAAAACTCCCATTTGCAGACTACTGTACTAGTCATTCAGAAGTAGGCATGGGGTGCCTGGCTGGCTCAGTAGGTAAAACATGTGACTCTTGATCTTGGGGTTGTGACTTCAAATCCCACATTGGGTATAGAAGATTACTTAAAAATAAAATCTTTAAAAAAAAAAAAGGAGAAGTTGGCTGGGAAAGAAAGTCATGGGTACACCAGACTGTGAGTGTTTGAGAGTTTGACAGTATGTTTATTAAACAAATATGTACTTCATGAATAATAATAACTAACAAAATTCAATGTTAAGTATCTTCAGGCATAGTGCGAAGCAAATTACATATTTTCTCCTGTAATCCATACAATCACTCTCTGAGGTAGATACTAATTTTATTCTTCAATTCATGGATGAGGAATATAAGAATAAGAAAGTTAAGTAACTTGTCCAAATTTCCTATCTAAGTAAGCAGTAGAATGATGTTTTGCAACCATATATCCCTCCCATAACCAGTGCCTTCTCCCTTGGTAAAATCATAATAATGATAATTACTACCTCCATTATTACTAAATATTATATTCACTGGGCACATATTATATGCCAGAACTTTACTAAATGTTGCTCATAGGTAACAAGATAAAAGATTTGTTCAACGAACTCCTTTGATAAGGAAGCCACATTAGAGAAGGTGAAAACCTAAGGCTGTATCTCGATAGAAGACAAAGAAGCAAAAGAGAAATAAACTACATTGGAGGATGGTGGATGAAGTTGCAAAAGACTAAAGAAATAAGAGACAGAGGGAAAAGAGAGAAATCAGCTAGATGGTTTGAGGCTAGTATATATTGAAAGGTTATATAATGTTGAAAAAAGTCCCTTAATATGAGGACTTTAAACAAAAGAAATATCTAATGTTTAATTAGAAAGTTTTAAAATCCTTGCCATATATTACCCTCTTTGTTCTCCCAAATCTTCAGGGACTTTTACTACACATGTAAGTGCTCTGTATTTCCTTTTCTTTTTTTTTTTTTAAGTTTATTTATTTTGAGAGAGAGAGAGAGAGAAAGAGAGAGAGAATACCAACTAAGATCCACACTATCAGTGCAGCACCTGATGCAGTGCTCGAACTCATGAACTGCGAGATCATGACCCGAGCCAAAATTAAGAATCAGGTGCTTAACTGACTGAGCCACTCAGGCACCCAAGTGCTTTGTTTCTTGATCTCTCTCTCAGTCTTCTGTCATCTTTCTCTTTCTCCTTTCTTCTCTTCTGATATTCAAGGAGAGGACTGAGTTTCTGAGAAAACCATTACAGAACTGATAAGAACCGGAGAGAAAAAGCAAGACTGTTCATATTCCAGAACAAATTCAGAAAAAGTGAAAAGCCCAGCATCAGAACAGACCATGAGAATACAAAACTCTGTCCCATCTGAGAAGGGGTTAGAAATACCAGGCAGTGTACCGTGGAGCTCTGGTTAAATCACTCTGTATCTGCAGGGTTACAAGATGTCATGAGTAATTTTTTACAGCTGCACTGTGGGGGCCTACTGCTCTCCGAACTACATTGTACATCGAGTGCTGGGCACAAAAGTGAGTGTGACACCTGCCAGGATGTCACACGCTCTACGTGAGACTGTGACTCAAGATAACCAAAGAGAAACCCAACTACATTCTCAAGAGATGAGGTCAGGTAATACAAAATGCCCTGGGAAGTGGAACACTCTGAGATAGTGTATTCAATTTACAAATCTTCCCATTATCACCTTCTACAATAGTAATTAAAACTAATGTGTAGAGCTCAGTACTGAGCATCAGGGGCAGACCTAAGAATTCTATATCTATCATGCCTTAATTTTCCTTACAACACTTTGAGAAAGTACCATTGATTACCATTAGCCTATGGATGAGGAAACGGAGATAAAGTTGCCTAAGGACATACAATTTTTATAAAATGGTTGCAGAATTCAAACCTAGGCAACTTGATTTCCATTCTTGCATGCTTGATCACTATTCATACTGCCTTCTTCTTGTGGTAGCCGATGGCAATAGCAACTATAAAGATGATGCACAGGAGACATTATAACTGCCTTTTATTGAACAAATAGATGTGTCATGCTGGTTAATGTACACATATTGTCTTATGCAACATTAAAAACACTTTTCAGGGTAGTAGTAATTTTTTCATTTCTCAAGAGGATGTAGTAATTTGGCAAGGTCACATGGCTGAAATCAGAAGTCAAATCCCAATTCAGTTCTGTTGGACTTCCCCAAACCTATGAATAAAGCAATGATCTATCTTTAGCTGCAGTGAATAATCCCACCCAGTAGATAAAAATTTGGGTTTATTCTGCCTTTTTAGTCTTGGAGGGAATGCTTTGTCTACAAGCGTGTAGCTGTAGTCTCTGTGCCTTCTAAGGTCTTGAGGGTCAGGTCAGAGATCATGCATCTCAGAGGCACCACAGAGACCTCTCTGCAGCACAGGATGTCAGAGGACCCTCCACAACAAAGACCATACCAATATTCATGGGATCAGACTCTTAATATTTCCTCCTTTAAAGGGAAAAAAATTAGAATATTTCAAGAGCATGAGAAAATTATAAAATATCAAGTGAGGTTTTATGGTCATATTAAAGTAAATCCTTATTTCCACTCATTTAAAATTGCTTTGGAAAAGCTTAGTAATGACTTACTCACTTCCCAAGAACTAAATCAAATTGACTTCTTTGTGGGAATTTTACATAATCAGTCTCAAGTGCACTCATGAAACTCATTCTTTCTTTAGTGTCTGAGACATTACTCTTCCCCAGTTTTCCTCTTGCTTCAAACCTTCTTTCTCATTCTCTTTTAATGACATGACTTCTTTAGCCTGTCTCTTAAGTATGTTGCCTTCCCAGAATTCCATTTTTGATCCTCTTTCTTGGTTACTCTGCTTAGTGAATCTTGTTATTTGGCTCCCCAACAGCTCCCTTCTATTTCCAAAAGAACTCAACTTTTTCCAGTTCTAAAGTTTGAAGAGGATTGATACCCATATCAAGGAAGCAAGCACAGGTCTTTCTAGGTCTTCACCAATAAGCATAATCTCATCCTCTTTCCTGGCTGCAGTGGCTGGTTCACAAGGATACACATGAAGTAAGGTGTAAGTGAGTCAGTACATCATGTTCCTCCAAAATTAACTGGAGATAGAGTAAGCATATGGTTTAAACTAGTCAATTAGAGCAACTGTGTGGAAGAGAGCAGGAATTGATGGAATCTGGTTCTTATGAGACATTGGTGAGTTTCAGGCCAAATTTCAACTGGACCTACCCTAGTTTGGGACACTTCAATGATGTGAATCAATAAATTACAGAGTTTGAGTTTCGTTTCCTATTACTTGCAGTTATGAGCTTTTCAACGGACTCAATATACCTTCTAAGTAACAAAATCCACTTTCTTTATGTATAATTATTTAGCTTCTCTGAGACTCCCCAGATTAAACAAGAAGATATTGACAGAAATGAATAAAACAACAATATTAAAACTTTTAAGCATCATGACTGTCATGTAATATAACCATGACTAATTATATTGCTGTTATAATTATTTATAATCATTCACCTTTTATCTTCATTTGACTCTTGAGCATCAGACCAAAACGTACAACTATGTGTTGCACATCTCCACTTGGATGACTCCTCAGCACATAAAACTTCCCCTTGCTAAAATACAACTTTGTTTCTATTGTATAAGCTGTAATTTTACTTCTTCTGATTGGAGACACAGAGTCCTTCAGGACTGTGGCTTACATGTAACAAAAATGAAAACATCCCAAGACTTTGTAGTGGCTTTGCCCATAAAAGCAAGAATCCACCAGGGCTTGTTGTGAAGTCCTTGATTATCATTATGACGGAAATATAGCACAGGGAGAGTATACTTAATGAGCTCTTTCTCATTTGGGGAACTCACTTGGCATGGGTTTGCACAGAAATGCTTCACTCTTATAAGACCACAGTACCTAATTAAGCAGTCCATGCTATTTTACTACAAATAACATTGCGTTCTTATTTCTAAATGTTATTTCAACTGGTACTTGATCTCCTTCACGTCAGATTTGTGTAAGTTTTTCTAATCTTTCCTTAGGTATGCAACATTATATGCCTGCCAAATTTAGATAACTTCTTGGAACAGATTCAGTTAAACTTCATGGTGGAGCCCTGTTATGATCAAGGTCAAATACTGGCTTATGATAAATTTTCAGATCATAGGAAAATCTAAAAAGAATCCCATTTTCTTTTTCTCTCACTTTTTGCCCTACCCCATCTACTTGTAAATTCTTACATATATGTATATAAATTCTTATATATATGTAAATTACATATATATAATTAAAAAATTTTTTATGTTTATTTTTGAGAGAGGGAGAGACAGAGCATGAGCAGGAGAGGAGCAGAGAGAGAGGGAGACAGAATCTGAAGCAGGCTCCAGGCTCCAAGCTGTCAGCATAGAGCCCAGCATGGAGCTTGAACTCACAAACCATGAGATCCTGGCCTGAGCTGAAGTCAGAGGTTTAACCAACAGAGCCATCCAGGCACCCCATATATATGGTTTTTTTTTTAAGTTTATTTAGCCACCTTGAGAGAGAAGATGTATGAGCACAGCAAAGGGGCAAAGAGAGGGAGATAGAGAGAATCCCAAGCAGGCTCTGCACTGCCAACGAGAAGCCTGATGTGGGGCTCAAAACCAGGAACTGCAAGATCATGACCTGAGCCAAAATCAAGAGTCAGAAGCTCAACCAACTGAACCACCCAGGCACCCCTACTTATAAATTCTTAATTTTATCAAGTCCAACACAAGACATTGTATATTTGTATCTCAAGGAAATATTTCCTAGGATGAGTGTGTGTGTGTGTGTGTGTGTATGTGTGTGTGTGTGAAGAGGAGAAGTATTGAATTATCCATCAAAGCTCACTCATATGGTCAATGTTAGATATTAGCTATTCTTTTTTTTTTTTAAACGTTTATTTGTTTTTGAGACAGAGAGAGACAGAGCATGAACGGGGGAGGGGCAGAGAAAGAGGGAGACAGAATCGGAAGCAGGCTCCAGGCTCTGAGCCATCAGCGCAGAGCCTGACGCAGGGCTCGAACTCACGGACCGCGAGATCGTGACCCGGGCTGAAGTCGGACGCTTAACCAACTGAGCCACCCAGGTGCCCCAAGCTATTTTTTAATTACTACTAGCTTTAGTACTTTTCTCTGCGTATCTGTGCAGAGTGTATGTCAAGGATGGGGAGGGTGTAGAGAAAAAGAGAGAAACACAGAGAGACAGTCTTATGGCACAGAAAAATAATTCTCACCTGATATACATATAATGAGAGGTTATCTTGCTAACTTTAAAACCAAGATTACTTAGAATTCCATCTAGCAATCCATATGGTTTTATCTGATGACACTGGTTTGTTTAATTGCCAACTTTTTCTCTTTCAACATTAGCTGCCAGAAAGTTTAAAGCTAAATTGCTGGCTCAAACACATATTAAATGTGTGACTCATTATAGGTTGAATGATTAACCTTATTTATGGTGGCATCTTGCATCCAGTCTTTTATGATTTTTTCTGTATTTTTTTTACTTACTTTTAACCCAGGCAAATTTATTATCTTTTACTGTGCTCTGCAAGTCATTGCTAAGCCTTCTGAAATAATAAATAGGTAGTCAATATGAAGGTCTATAAATTGTGAATAACTGAATAATTATCTCATATACTTACTTTTTTTTTTTTTTGGAGACATGCCAAGTTATTGTGTGTACCCACTGTCAGCTAGAGGCCAGGAATCGACATTAGCCATTAGTCTGAGAGGTCCCTCTCACCTACTTTGATTCTTCCTCTCAAATCTCTTAAACTCACTCTGGCTTCAACATTCCAAACAATTTTTTTCTGTTTCTGGTTCTCCTTCACATTTGTAAGCCTTTGCATCATGACTTCTACTTTACTAAGCATTTCCTGATACCTGTTAAGCACTATCCCAACCTCATGTCTTTATCTATCCTGTGAACACATACAATAAAATTTTCTTAAAATCCTGTTCTTATCTTTCTCAAGAACAACGATGTGTCATATGAAGACGAAGCTTCTTTGTAGGACTCTAACGGCTCTCACTGGCGAGCCCTGTCTTACTCCTACAAATTATTTTCCTCTGCTCTCCAACATGGACCTTCCTCTTCAGCCATTGTTCTCATTTTTCCACAGCCATGTCACCTTCATTCCTGCTTCCTACATGTTCATTCAGTTTCCATTACTGGAATATCCTCCCTGCTCTTCTCCTCCAATTCAAATCCCATCCAAATTTTAAGACTCAAGCCATAGTTCCTTTACAAAGGTCCTAAATCTTGGAGGTTGTTCCCCATCAAATGTGTAATTGTTTATATATATATATATATATATATATATATATATTTATAAACATATATATATGGCTAGATAGATATATAGATACATAGAGAGAGAGATTTACTTTCTATAAATGAGTTATGTATTTCTTGATGACAAGCATACTATTGTATCATTTTCTTAGGTCAGGTCACTAAGCACATCACTGAGAGTTAGTATAAAATTAGTAAAAACTCATTAAGCCATGATCACACTGTAATCGAGCACTCAGCCAGGACTATATGTTTGAGAATCTGTGAAATAGAAGACCTCAGGGATTCTTTAATGGTCTGATTTGTCCAATAAAACATTTCATGATGATAATACAGAGTCAAATTTGCAATACAATCAGAGTCTCCAACACAATATAGATGAGAATGTCTGTGGTCTGTGTTCGGTGACTACAAACTGTGATTGAATGTGGTTATGGCGAAATATCTCTATAAAGACCTGTCAAAAAAATGAATTTGTTTTCTTTTTATGTACAGGAGACTCATGTTCCTTCTTAGGAGTTTGAAAAGTTAATCTGAGATTTTCAAGATTCATAGGCCCTAGGCCTTGCTTCTCAGGAAGTCTGGTATACGGCATGTGCGCTATGATTTTTCCCTTCCTCACACTCAGTGTAGGTATAGGCCTCACTCGTGTCACTATGACCAAGAGGGCCAGCTTGGTAAGAGGTCATGCTAATCCTTTCCTCTTTAAGGACCCTTCTTCTCATCACATAAGCCAAGGTGCAATTAGAGCAAACGGAACAACTGACAGGTCAGCTAGAGCCTCTTCAGGTGAGGACTTGCATTAAGTGGAAAATTACGTCCTTATGGCCCTGCAATCCCCACTTGTTCTCATGACTTTGGTTAGGAGTTTGTTCTGTAGGCCACGAGTACCCACTGGAGATTTCTGAAGGAACTATTTATATAATTTTTATAACAAAATCCCAATTCATAAGTGTAGAAAGATTGATAACGTTTTCTACAAATCCTTACCTCGCAGTCATTTTTACTAATTATTGATTCAGGCAAGGATCGGCAATAGACTCTTAAAACTTTAGGTGAACGTTTGACGGGATAGAGATTAGCATCCATCTGTGCCCCACAGACTACGAATCACTTATGAAGGGGAAAGTGGCGACTGTGTACTGGAGAAACCAGGCAAACACCACTAGTCAACTCATCAGAATCAACATCACCAATAACAGAACAACCTGATAGGATGTGCCTGCCTATGTAGTGCGCTGAGATGACAGAGCATCACTTATGGGCTATTGAGCCAAAATGTGTCACTGGAGTCTAAACGTAAGGAAAATTTTTTTCAAAAACCACGATTGAAGTATGCTCTGTAAAATAACTGTCTTGAACTCTTCAAACATGTCAGCAATGAGTGATCATGGGTTGGATTTTTGTTTTTTTGTTTTTGCTATGAATAACATTTTGGAACAACTAGCAAAATGTGAATATTAGATAATAGTAATGCATTATTGTTAATTTCATATGCATTTTACTAATTATAAGTTATTGTAATTATAAGTTATTACTATTATATGGTTATAAGTGAATGTCCTTGTTCTTAAGAGCTATGTGCTGAAATAGAAAGGGTCAAAATGTCACTTATTTTCAAACATTTCATAGGTAATGTATATATAATATGTATATTTGTGTAGATTTAATACATATATTTATATCAACACATATAATATGTAGGTATGTGGACAGAAAAGCCATGGTGTGCAGTGAATATGGAAGCTCAGGGTACTATCCCCAGCTCCATGTGGTAGGCAGACTAGTGACCTCCTAAAAATGCCCACATTCTAATCCCCAGAATTTATAAACATGTTAGGTTACATGGCAAAGAACCATTAATATTGCTGATGGAATTAGTTGCTAATCAGCTGAATTTGAGATGGGGAGATTATCCTGGATTATCACAGAGGGCCCTTTCGAATCTGAGGATTCCTATAAGTGGATGAGGAAAGCAGAAGAGGCAGAAAAAGAGAAATAGCAGCATGAGAAGGCCTGAGATTGAACTTGCTGGTTTTGAAGATGAAAGAAGGGCCCACTGGCCAAGGAATTACGATGGCTTCTAGCAGCTGGAAAGACAGATTCTTCCTAAAGCCTCCAGATGAATATAGCCCTGCTGACACATTGATTTTACCTGAGAGCCGTTTCTTCTGATTTCCAGAACTGTAAAGTAATAAACTTATATTGTCTAAGCCAGTAAGTGTGTGGAATTTACTATAGCAGAAATAGAAAACTAATGCACATTTTTTTTCAAAATAAAAGATTAAGAAGACAAAATTATCATGAAAATGAGTTTTAAGAATGTGATCTCTGAAGGTAAATTGCGAAGGTAAAATACTATCTATAGGATTTGTCACCTTTTGGACACTTGATTTATAACACAAGTGAAGATGAAAAACCAGAGTGGCTCAGTCAGTTGTGTCCGACTCTTGGTTTTGGCTCGGGACATGATCTCATGGTTCGTGAGTTTGAGCCCTGTGCCAGGTTGGGCACTATCAGTGCAGATTCTTTCTTGGGATCTCTGCTTGGGATTCTCTCTCTCCCACTCTCTTTGGCCCTCTGTCTTCCTCTCCACTCTTTCTCAAAATAAATAAATAAACCTTAAAAAAAAAAAAAAAAGAACCAAAGTAGTGCATCTGGGAATCAACACATTGCTGAAGTACAATAAAACCAAGGCCAATTTACATACCAAACCAAAACCATTTTATATAAATATATATGACATATTTTAGATAGTATATAACATATTGAAATGCCCCTCTCTCTATATATTTATATAAATTGTCATTTGGGGCACATAAAATATTACAAAGGGAACTGAATTCTATTCCTGTCTCTGCTAGCTCATTTTGCAAAACTGGGAAATAATATAAATCCTCTGAGCCTCAGACTCCTCAGTTGTACAAGAAAGAAATGATATCTGTCTTGAGGAGTGCTGTGAGAATTAAGTGAAAAGGTTGCAAATACTTAAAAGAGGGGTTAGTATAAGATGGATGGTCAATATAGAAAGCAGTCAACATATTACTATTGTTGGGTTTTTTTGGTTGTTGTTCATAGTACTGCTGTTGACACTCAGTGACACTGACCTCTCTTGGTTCTTTCATCTTTTGGCCCCTCCCCATCAATCCTTTTCTGCCTCCTCTGTCTTTATCCACCCCTTATATCCAGGCATTTCATAATTATTGGATCTCAACCCTCTTTTATTCTCAAACTATATTTATTCCCTGGGTGACTTTTTCCTTTTGATGACTTAAAATATTGCCTCACTCTTGGTGACATCTTAGTATCTGTATCCAATTGAATGCCTAAGTCTGAATCCCATCACCAAAGTCACAGAAAGGCAGAAATGTAAATTACATCTTTGAAAGGTTTGGCGGGGAAAGAAGACTAGGAACGGTGACTTAAAGGAAACACATGATTGAGCAAAACTAGTTTATTATTTTGTTTTGTTTCATTGTATTTTGGGAGATAAGGGAGTTTTAGTTAATTTATACATGAAGGGGAAAGTTGCTGAAGGAAATAAAAATAAAAGAAAGAGGAAGATGGTTGAAGGGGCAAGGGAGAATTAGAAACATGGGATCAAGAGAGATTTGGAGGGAGAATTTAGTATGATGTGTGAGCTTGGGTAGGTCCTGACCCCAGAACTGAATTAGAAGGAGGCGAGAGGGTGAGTCAGGAACAGAGCCTTTGAACGATTAACTCACTTCTTTAAAGTTTTTTGTCTCCAGAAGCTCAAACTCTCAGGCATTGGTTAATGTTTGGTATGTATGTATAGTGCTTCTCATATTTGATAAGCTTACATTGGAATAGATTTGAAGACTTTTTAGTAATTTCAATGCTAATTATTGCAACATCTGACAAAATGGTGCAAGGCAATTTGAAGCCCACCATGCCTTTTCCTCGAACATTAGAAAAGAAGATGAATAGGCGAATTGTGTGTTTGTGTGCATGTGTGTTTGAGCAGAGCCTCCAGATAAAAATTTTTTGCACACTATGAAATTGTAAGACTTCTTTATAATATTTTCTCTGTTCAGCTAATATACAGAGAGCTTTCTGTGTGTGTCTGCCCTTTCTATGGTTGTCCAGGAAAAGTCCTCAGAATGCAGCAAACACACACAGTAAGGTGCACTGTGAATTTCTGAAGGCCTCCCATAACTGAAGACAGTAGGTCATTCAGAATAACGTTAATGGAAAAACTGCCGGAAATGGGCCACACGCCCTAACTCAAATGACCCTTTCTTTTAAAAAGTCATAAAAAATGACTACATAAGACCCCAATCCTGCTCTAACACATGAATAGAATTTGTATTCATCGTCCACAGACCATAGTTTGAAACAAGACTAATGTGAACCAGCTGTGTTGTGTCACAGTACAACGAAGTAGGCAGTGGAAACGCCTTCTAAGGCACCACAAGATGGCAGCCTCATCATGTTGGACTCTTCTATGGTTTCCCTGCATCTGCTGGGTTTTGAGTTTAGGGGCAAGAACCTCAGGGTAGAGGGGCACCTGGGAGTAAGGATTCAACCAAGGGCCACAAATAAATGAAAATCAATTTATTTTCCTTTTAAAGTGTATATTATATATATAATATATTTTTAAATTTATTTTGTTTTGTTTTGTCCTCAGGAAGCTACTGAAATCACACATGTAATTTGCAGAGCTCTGCCCCAAAGTCCCATCTGGCTTGACACTGCTGGTTCTGGTGGGCCTGAGGCCAGATAGGACCATCCAAGCCCAGGAGGCAATGAGTGAGTCTCTTGCTGCTGGTGCTTGCCTCCTCAATGCAGAGGTCCCGTTTGCCCTTGTATGGGATTCTTTTCCTTTTTCTCTTTAGTCTTCTAAGTGGTTGAGAAATCAATTTATTTTTTATTGATGTTCAGTTCTAATTTTGACTTAACTGTCCCCTCTTATGATGCACTTTTGACTGCATAATTTATCTTACCAAAATTTTAGAAAAGGCAAAATAATTTCATTCAGTAAAGGAAGTATATATGTTGGAAGTTCCTGAGGAAACACATTTTGATATGCCATGTATACCAAACAGGAAAATAATTTAAAATACAAAAAAGTGAAACAGAGTAACATAAAACTACACAATCTTATTACTACCCAAAGATAAACCCGTTAACTGTTTTACAACATATAAATAAAATTATTTTCCAAGATGGGATTTTACTATACAAAGATACTGTTTTATAGATTAAAAAAATCTGATGGTGTATTTTATGCATTTTTATATGTTAAACATGTATTTCCACATAATAAATTTTAATGGTTATATATTATTCCATTGTGTCAATATGCGATAGTATGTTTCATTAAGTCTTTACAACAAACATGTTTTTAAAAATGCTATAGTTTTATAGAAACAACAGTTTAAGAGGAGAGGAAGAAAGGATAGGAAAGAATAATGTGAGTGAAGGAAGAAAAGATATAGATTAGAAGAGAAGGATACACAGAGGAAAGAGATAACCAAGAAATGAAAGACAAAAATGTGAAGAAATCAAGAATGTGTGAAAGATAGAAAAAAGAAAAGAAAGAACAGAGGGGAAAATAGCAGAAATGATCTGCAGTTAACCATCAACCAGTGGTTGGCTTTTCATATGGCTTAGAGGTTTCAGATTATCAGCTTTTATCTTTGCCCTTTGAAATACTCAGCTGCTGACAGACAGGTGCTATATAGTTGTTCTTTACCTCAAAGGCTGGCAAATTCTCACTGAAGAACATTGTAGAGGAATGATAAGACACAAATGAATCCTGAAATTGTTCTCTGGTTGCAGCTATGGATCAGTGGACTGTCAACCCATGCTTTGGAATTAAGCAGAGGGCCAAATCTCCAGAAGGAGAAGAGACACAAAAACATATTTCTACTTCTAATTCAACAATAAGATTGTGAAGAGAACACTCATACCTGACATGATAATTCATATGTAATGATTTCCATGAAATGTGATATTTAATAAAATAAAAAAATGTAATGTAGATGAGAAATACACAAGCATACACATTCCAGGACATGTAGACAGAAAGATGTGTAAGTATATGTACTAAGTTGGGACTGGCTATGAAACTAGAGGTGTAAAGGGATTATAAAAGAATAATTGGCTTTTCACTTGATTATTTCAATGGTAAGCCATGTATTTTTTTTATTTTTTTAATGTTTTTTTATTTTATTTTTGAGAGAGAGATTGACAGAGTGTGAGTGGGGGAGGGGCAGAAAGAGAGGGAGACCCAGAATCGGAAGCAGGCTCCAGGCTCTGAGCTGTTAGCAAAGAGCTTGATGCAGGGCTCAAACTAACAAATGGTGATATCATGACCTGAACCGAAGTCAGACACTTAATAAACTGAGCCACCCAGGGGCCCCATCATGTATTGTTTTTAATAAACAAAAATAAACTAATAAAAAGAGAGAAGTTCAGCCAGCTGAGCACAGCTAATTCATGACAAGAAGGGAAGGGAGATGATTTTGCAGAATCCGTAAATCATGGCTGACAGGAACAGCCCCTCTGGTATCACTCCATTGAGTGCTTTCTCCAGAAGTCTCCAAAGGCCTAAGTCTTGGCTGATGTCATGTGACTCTTATGTGATGGTGTGTATTTTAAGCTTCCCTTGAAGAAAATTCTTTGTGAGGCTTGTATCTGGAGCTCTTTATCTTCAGATAGTTGCAGCTGGCAGCATTGCATTTCCTGAAGGAATAAGGTGGATCAGAAGACCTGAGTCATCAGCACACAACAGGCTTCAGAAGGAACAGAGCATTTTTAAATGATGACCTTCATTTCTGTGAGTAGAGCAATAGGAGGAGAAAGTAAAGCGAAGAAAAAATATTAAGTTTCTCATGTTTCAGAAATAAAGGTAAAAGAACGAGGATTGACCTACTCTAAAAATTCCCCCAAATCTTAGATCGTGGGCTCCTAGGAATCTCCAAAGATTAACAGGGGTCTGCAAGCCATTTTCAATATTTCTTAAAATCTAATGGCAATCATGTATTTTACCACAGTAAGGCTGCAATAATTGAGTTAAATATCAAGAGTTTTCCCTTGTCTGGGACCTTTCCAGCTCATTTTTATACACCATGTTAAGTTCTCACATAGAAATTCTTGGGTTTTTAATAACAAAGGGAAAATAATTAACAATTGCTCAAGAAATACAATCTTTACCCTACTTGTGACTCGAAGTCTCATCTATTTCTTGAACTCTACCCTTTGTTTAATTTTCCAGTTTATTTCCCTTCCCTCGTCCCAGCTAGTATTTGGCCGTGTTGGCTTTGCCTCAGGACATTCATCTGTGCATGACACCTCTGGGCAGCTTTGATAAGACCTACCCAGAATTCAAGGCCTCTCTTCCTGCAGAAGTGGAATAAAACCTACTTTTACTCTATTGAGAACATGCTTTTTCTTACAGTCAGGCAGAATCTTTGCTCAGGATCCTTGGCAAGTATCTGGCATAGAGGTAATTTTCTAGCAGCTGCCGCCAGACACCCAGACTCCAGATCTAGTAACATAAAAAAAAAAAAAAAAAAAAAAAAAAGATTATTGATTATACCACTTGGGAAGCTGGTAAAGTGAAGGTGGCTCAGGAAAACTTTCAATAAAGATTGTGGGGATTTATTTTAAACATAAACATCAAATCTCCAGTCTTACCTTTTAGTTCTGAAGTCACAGGAAGATATCCCTTCTTGCATAGTCACTGTATCTCTCCAGGAGAATTTTTAGAGGGTAATTTACGAATTGATCACTGTGGGGGACAACTAAATTATTGTAGAGACTCTGTTAAGGCCTTGCAAAGATTCAAGATGAAAGAACTTAATTTTTGATCTCTAGAAGATTACAAATGTGACAAACCAGTCTATATACTACAACATAAGGTTGACTAAAACACGTGCAAAATTCTATGGAAGTACAGAGGCAGAATTGCTGGAAAGATTTTATGTTTCTTAGTGAAACATTTGAGCTGGTACCCAGAAATTTAATAATTTCTTTTTATTACAATGGATGAAGGTGGTCAAGAGCAACAACAATCAATTTAAAAATATTTTAATTTTTTAATTTATTTTTGAAATGTTTATTTATTTTTGAGAAAGAGATAGAAAGAGAGAGCAAGAGGAGGAGAAGGGAAAAGAGAGGGAGATGGAGAATCCAAAGCAGTCTCCCCACACCAACAGCAGAGAGCCCGATGTGGGGCTCAAACTCATGAAACAAACCATGAGATCATGACCTGAGCCAAAGTTGGAGGCTTAACTGACTGAGCCACCCAGATGACCTTAAAAAATAGTTTTAAAATGTTTTAAAGAGTGGAAAGAAAGAATATTCCAGCCATAGGGAACAGTATGAGCAAAGGCTTGGAGACATGGAAAATATATGGTAAAATGGAAGGCGATAAGTATACTATAGTTCTAGAGTTGAAAGTAGAGGAGACTGTAATACAGAGAAAGTCTAAAAAGAATTTCAAGGCCAGAATATACACAGCTCTGAATCCCAGGCTAAGGAGATTTCATTTCTTTTTATAATCAACAAGGAGCCATTGAAAGATTTTGAGTAAGAAGTGTTTTCAGAATTATGCCTTAGAAAGATTTATCTGGCAGCCACAGTAAGATAGTAAGATCAGAAGCCAGGAAACCAATTACCAAAATAATACCGATGGCAGATGTCGAAGACCTAAAATAGTACATTTTGAAAAGAGAAGGACTAGGCCCGGCCACAAAAACATCTGTAGCTTGAGAAGGTGGGTGCTAAGATTTTTCCTGTGCTTGTCAGTTCCATCACTGTCACTACTCACAAAGAAGATTTAAAATAAACGATTCTATTTAAAAAGAGTTTTATAAAAACAAGCACACAGAAAAAGCATCTTGGTGAGCTTGAGGACAGCAACAGTGCCCCCAAAGAGGGAAAGCCTTGGCCACGTAAAGGCCTGATGTTCACATTTCCAAAGGCTCTTCTGTCCTTTAAATTGTACCGTCAGTGCAGTCAAAGGAGGGGGAATTATAAAATGTAATGCTTTTGTAGAGAAAAATGTCATCCATTTGCCCCTTCATGGGAACAAATTAGTTTACAAGTTTATCTTGGGAAATTAGCTTTGAATAAACAACTTAAAATATGATCATGACAAATTCAGGCCACAGAAATTAGAAACTTCGAACTAAAGAATGTGAGGTCTTGAGGGAAAATTTAGAGTTTCTTATGCATTTCATCTTCTATTTATGTATTTATTTTTCATTTGACAGAGAGCTTCGCTCTTTGGTCATGACCCAGGTGACCGTGTTTTGTTACCAATGTCTAGTCCACCAGCCACATCTCAGAAAGCCCTTCAAGTTATCAATAGCCAGGCTTTTCATCACATTTAAATAACCAATATGATCTTAATACACTGATAAATTCCAAACAAAATCAAAGTCAATAGTCATTTCTTTTATGGCCTTATGATTTCCATTAAACTTTCAGAGATATTGAAAACAATATACTGATTCTTGTCACTACCGTATATTACTAAATCCTAAAGGATCACAGGAACCTTGGGTGAGGAACAGTAGTTCTAACCTTATTTCAGATGAAAATGAGTCATGGAGAAGGGGAATACTTCCAAGGACAAATAAGTGTCCTCAACATCCTATAATTTAATCTTAAGTAGCTTCTCAGGCCAAGGGAAAGAGGCCAATCTTACAATCTATTTCAGTGGTTGCTTGTGTCCCTAGAATGTGAGGCTGATTTACATGCTGTCTGGCTTCTGACTAATAGACAGAAGGCCAATGGCTGCCCCTTGAGCCTTGCGCTTGTCTGTAGGGTTTTCCCTGAAAGTGTTTAATTATATGAAAAAAAGCAGCTGTCTTTGATTCCACAACGTGCTTAGCTAATTTCCCCAGGTTGCTTTAACTCTGCCATCTGGACACATTACTGCTCTCTTTGGATCACTTTTAAGTAACCATGACAAGGAAAATTTAAAAAATAAAAAAGATCAGAAAGACACATACACACACACAAACACCCTCCCCCCTCAAAAACAAAACCAAAACCCAGGAACAGAAAACAATGGAAAGAACCAAGACAGGGTTGATTTTCCTGGAGGGAAAACATAGTTGCCTGGTAATTTCATTTTAGCTCTGGGAAAAGAGCCCTGGCTATGTCACATCCCCTTCTCTGCTTTTCCTCTGCTTTCTTTCCTTCTCCTTTACTCCATGCCTGCTCTTGTCGTCCATTCTGTGTGAATAGGACTGGAGGCATTTCAGGTACACAGTTTCTATTGAAGAATTCCTTTCAGTGCAAAGGGAGAATATAATCAGATTGCTTGATTTCACACCTATGAGCTTGATTCCAGAGATGCTATGAATTAATGATCAGGAAAATATTTGCAATGAGTGAGAATTTTGTCCATGTGCAGACAGTACATGGTCTGAGTAGAGAGATGGAGGATGTAGAATTTCTATCAGCTGTGTTTTCAAATACTCAGTGTTGCATGCTTGTGCAAGGAAAAGTCAAAAACTTCTGTATAGCCCCAAATCCTATGATCAAATGTTTTATGACTTCCGTGCCAAGTATTTATACAACGTATTCCTTAGTGCCTTCCATGACTTTTAGAAAGACTTTCTTACAATAAGCAGAGGTTGGTTCCCTGTGGGCTACCTACCCCTTGTCTCCTAATCCTATTCCTTTTACTCATATAGAATAAGTGAAATGCCTTTCTCCTCTGATGGATCTTTCTGAAATTTCAGAGATGTTATCACAGCTCCTCTGAGTTTTCTCTTCTCCAGGAAAAATTGTCCTTGCTTCCTGAAATTGTTTCTCCTAAGACTCACCCTTAGATGAATTCCATGTGTGAATTCCTATTTTTCATATCACCCAGAACTAGACACAATCCTTTCTGAAAATAGCACAAGTAATAAATATTCATTGAAAAAAATTAAAACACGGGTATCCAAAAAGTGTTTTAAAATTATCTGTGAAGAACTTCTTTCTTTCTTTCTTTCTTTCTTTCTTTCTTTCTTTCTTTCTTTCTTAGAGAGAGCAAGCATGAGCAGGGGAGGGGCAGAGAGAGGAAGAGAGAGAAAGAATCTTAAGTAGGCTCCTGCCCAGCTCAGAGCCTGACTCAGGGCTTAATCTTGGGAAGGTGAGATCATGACCTAAGCCAAAATCAAGAGTTGGATACTTAACCCCAACTGAGTCACCCAAGCGCCCTACCTTTGAAAAATTTCCATGCAAAAATGGGCTGCTTTTGGTAGTCTGACGTAAAATCCTTCAAAATTATTCACATGGAGACATACACTATTCAATGTTAGCAGGATAGTTGGGTGAAAGGAAACTCAAACGGTCTATTTCTGAACATGGCCACAAAAGAATTATGTTGTAGTAGATCTTTTCCCAGGAAATGTCACCTAACTGATTCCTCATAGTTAGGTAGAGCAGAGGTCAGCAGACTTTTCCTGTGATGTGCCAGGGAGTAGATAAAGTAAATGGTTCAGGCTTTGTGGGCCGCTACGCTTTCCGTTGTTGCTGCTTCTTCTCCTCCTCCTTTTTCCCCCATTCATTTACAAACTTAAAATAATGTTAAAACCATTCTTAATTTCTGGGCCATCTAAAAATAGGACGCTGACCAGATTTTGTCAGCCGGCTATAGTTTGCTCATCCCTGCTCCAAGGGAAGTATTTCATATGACTTCACAATGACTGACAAGCCTTGTCCCCTTAATACTCCTTGGTATATAGAATTGATCCCTGGGGAAGATTTGAGTAAATGTGGACCCTCCTAGGAAGGAAGGAATAGAGACCTCGAATACGACCTTTTTGAGATCAAATTTTGTTACAGTCTCTCTGGTGGGTTTATTCCCAGCTGAGATATGATAGCTGGAATGTATACCAATGGCTCCAAAATTGAACTAGCTCTGAGAGAAGACTTCTGGATTATTGGCCTGGACCTTTAAACAGTTGGAGAAGAGAACCGACAGTAACATGGCCTATGACTAACTGTGCTAGTTTAGTAGAAAGACTATGCTTTGGAATTAATGACTAAGGGTATGAGTATATTCTTGGAGAATTATAATCCTCAGAGGAACTCAAGTGGCAAGTTCTCTGTTTTAGTCATAGATTATGTTGTAGTAACAATTATCCGAAAACTCTGCAGTTTAACAAGATAAAGGCTTTGGGTTTGATGGACAGCTTCCCCAGACAGCTCTCGGTCAGAGATCCAGACTCCTCACATTTTGTGATGTCACTCTAACACCTAACCATGTTTTTCATGGGAGGAGAAATGCCTGGTAGACTCCTTCAAATAATTGAGAAACAATTTGAGGGAATCTGGAGGTCCTGTGTGAGCAGGTCAAACAAAGCAAGAGTCATTAAATTGTATTGTTATTAGAACCTCATTTGTTCCCACAAGCCAACAAGGTCTGGAAGAGCTTAGAATTAGTTGTGCAGTATGTCAGTTTTTGATGAAGAGATCATCTGTTAGTAGGTAACTGGCTGTAATTCCTGAATAGAAGTCTAACAAGAAAAGCGATAATAGCAGCATTTCCTTTTGAAATCTCACTTTACAGATTGCAAACTACTTTTACATTCATTATGTCAGCTAATCTGCACAGAAATCTGTGAATAAGGGGTCAGTGATACATCTATTTTACAGGTCAAAAATAAACACACGAGATGTTAAAAGTGTTCAAGGATGTGTAGTTAACTAATAATAGTGGGCTTGTAATTGCAAGTTAGAATTTGTGACCCTAAACCGCATATTCTTTCTATTATATCAGTTGTTTTCAAGCTGTGTTCTGTCCAGCCCTAAAATTTCACAAATCTGTCTAAAGAGAAATTTGGGAGGAGCAAGAGGGCAAATGAGTTCTCTACCAAACTTAACCAGAGAGGTTACAACTTTATTACCTAAGTATTTGAGGCTTCCCTAACACATTTGAGTAAAAGTTTTGTGCCTAACTTAAAAAGTAAAAGCCCCTGCTCCAAAACACACTATCTTGTGATGCAATGGATGGGATTTTAAGTGGCTATAGCCTGTCAAAAAGTAAAGGTACGGGGCACCTGGGTGGCTCAGTCGGTTAAGCGTCCGACTTCGGCTCAGGTCATGATCTCACGGGTCATGGGTTTGAGCCCCGCATCAGGCTCTGTGCTGACAGCGCAGAGCCTGGAGCCTGCTTCAGATTCTGTGTCTCCCTCTCTCTCTGCCCCTCCCCTGCTCATGCTGTCTCTTTCCGTCTCTCAAAATAAATAAATAAATAAATGTAAAAAAAAAAAAAAAAGTACAGATAGAAGCTTGGTTTCCAGAAGTGGAATTTGAGCTTGCCTAGAAGCAACAGTAATTTGATAGAAGACAAGAGTTATATCTGGCAGATGCGTTTCATTTAAAACACATTTATTGGGCCCTACTGTGTTCTAAGTGTTGTGTCTATGCTTATATCTTGCTAAATACTAGTCCTAAAATTTAGTGCTAGGTACAAATACAGCTGGAAGTCAAGCAGTTCTAAATGTGATAAGAGGAACTCTATAGAGTATAGGTGTCCCATAGAATGTTCCACAGCATTGGAAATATGTTTTATACCTGCATTACCTAATATGATTGTCACTAGGCTGCATATAGCCGAGAAGCCCTTATAATGTGGCTAGTGTAACTAAGGAGTTGAATTTTTAATTTTATTTCCCTTATTTTTTAAAGTTTATTTATTTATTGTGCATGTGTGTGTGTGTGTGTGTGAAAGACAGAGAGAATGTGAGCAGGGGAAGGTCAGAGAGAGAGAGGAAGAGAGAGAACCCCAAGCAGGTCCTACATTGTCAGCACAGAGCCCAACACAGGGCTCAATCTCAGGAACCATAAAACCATGACCTGAGCCGAAATCAAGAGTCAGATGCTGAACCGACTGAGCCACCCAGGTGCCCCATAATTTTATTTCCTTTAAATAGGCGCACGTGGCCACTGGCTACGGTACTAGACAATGCAGCTATAGAGGTTTGGAGACAGAAAATCCTGATAGTGCCTAGAGATGGCCTCATCACCGCCACCACCACCATCATCAACACTGGCGTCCTCCCCACCCTCACCCTCATCGCCACCATCATCATGATCTCTGCCACACTAGCTCTGGCCAGCATCACCTCTCACTGGATTGCTGCAGCAACCTCTTATATGATCCCTCTGCTTTCATTCGTGCTTCCCTCCAACATATCACAACCAAACGGACCTTGACAAACGCAAATGTGATACATACAACTGTTCGCTTCAAATCTTGCCGTAGCCCTGCATGCATTTTGGATAAATGGCAACTGCCTCGATAAGGCTCACATGTTCCCTTTCCTGTCCCACAACCAGTTTCATGTGATTCTCATCCCTGCCTGTTTCTCCAGCCTTGTCTCTCCCCAGATTTGTATTTGGGCTATATAAAATGATTATTTCTGTACCTTAAATCTACCACACATTTTTGTTTTGTTTTGTTTTTCTTTTTAATCTGCAGGCCTGTGTAACCTTGTTATTTTCTTCTGAGGAGATTTTTCTCCCTCTCGTTTTCTGGAGCCATCCTGAGCCATCCCGGAGGTCTTGGTTTAAATGGTACATATTCCAGAAAGCTTCACCTGAATCCCTCAGGCTAAGTGGGTGAGGTACTCTATTTCTATGTTTCTAGAGTTCCCGGACTTGGTTTATTTTAAAACTCACCGAGATGTATTGCAACTGCTTGTTTAATATCAGTCACCCCCACCAGACAATGAGTTTCATGAAAGCCCAGAGTTTGCCTATCTTTTTCAACCAGGATTCTACCAGGCCCCAAATGGGTATTTCATACATTCTGGCTTATTGGATCAGTGAAACCTGAATGAGTGAATGTGTTCCCATGAGGATCAGCCCCAAAATGCCCACCACCACGACTACCTTCTGCCATCTCTAGAGTATCACAGACTCTAATCCTGTCTTCCCTTCCTTTTCTTCCAAATCACTTTGCTTTCGAGGTTAACCCAATTAACAAATTTGTGCTGTCATTGACTACTAGTAGCTATAAATTACGACTATGAGGATGAATATCTATCTTCATGTACACAGGATCATAATGGAGATTCATTGGTTTAATGTCAAAAATTGTCCTAAATGGAAATTTCTTACAATTAGCAGGTAGGTGGTTGGGAAACAAGGCTTAGGGCAAGAGGACCTCTAACTTTCACTTTTTAAGTCACTGTCTGCCTCCAAGCAGTCACCTGCTCTACTTATATTTAAGTCTGGCCTTAGATTTTTGTCTTCCTGAACATATGTTGAAAATGGGGATTTTCTGGGACACTTCAAAGATACTTAGTACTGGAAACATTGACTTCATTGGAAGAGAGTTATGGCTCGGCATGATGAAAAAGTCAGGAATTGTGAATGACGGACACAGAAAAAATGTATATCTGGAGACGGGAGCAGAGAGTCAGGGGAGAGAGCTACGTGCTACCAGACATAGACTATGGACGAGGTTCTATTTTGGGACTTTTATAGGAACTCATTTAATACTCAGTCACTAATACCTTCTCCACTTTTTAGCTGAAAAAACTGATGCTTACAGAGGTTGAACATAATAAAAAATGAGCCAGACTTGATCCTGTACATCCATCAATGGCCATACTGATATACCATGTTTCCTTTCAACAGAATAATTCAAGATCAAGTCAAATTGGAAGAAGGGCCATAAGAATAGCACATCTAGAGAGTATTCTCTGAGCTGGATGAAAGTGAAAAATGAGGAAGACAAGAAAACAATGGTTCTTTCAAGGCCACAACACTCAGTAACAAAAATGAAAGAACCAAGGAAAGTTCTGCCTTCTGCAAAGATGGAGCATGTGGCCACTCACATAATGGGGTTTGAAGGTAAACAAAACAAAGCTTCTCTCTTCGAACCACTCCCCTCAACTTGTCTGCCTTGTCTCCTAGGACCTCACTCCTTTGGCAAGAAAGAGTACTATTAAAATCCACGACTTATATATAATCTATAAGGATAACATGCCAACATTTGTCTGAAACCACCCTTCGTAAACACTTGCTAATTTTTGTCTGCCACCATCTTCTCCTTTCTTTTGGTAATAGCTTATCAAATTTCCTTGGGGAAACTATCCCTCTTCCATTTTCAATCTATAGAGTTAAAGTAGGACTTCATGAACTACCTTCTGCTTCTAGAGTTGTGCATTGAATCCAGATCTGTCCATTAGTAATTGATAATTAGTAGAGAATGTAACCCTCTCTGTGAGTGGTGAAGGAGTGGGCGTATGACCACCCAAGCTGGGTCAGTGAGAGTTCTACCCAGGACCGTACTAGATCAACTGGGAAATAAATGTTTGATTCATCATAGTTTCTAAGCTGGTGTGGTGCAAGCTTAAAGCTGTTGGTGATTAATTCTGTCACTACATCCTGAGAGCCAACCTACGAAATGATGCAATACCAGAGAGAGCAAAGCTGCAAAGTGGAGAAAGACACATGATTGATGACAAAATGTGAATACTTGGATTTGGTTGTGCCTGAAACTGTACGTTAGGAAGTGTGAAGTGATATTCTATTTGACTGGCTTTCTTTTTTTCTTACACAGTTTCAGCTGTGTTTTGATCACTTGTAACCAAGAGGCCTAATTAATTCACCTGCTATTCATGTAGGTATTATTATTAGCCATCCCCAGCTTAAAAAAAAAAAGACATTTTTAGAGCAGTTTTAAGTTCATAGAAAAATTAAGAGGAAGTACAGAGATTTCCCATACACCTCCCTGCCCCAGTGCAGAGCCTCCTTGATTACAAGCATCCCCCAAGAACGCAGTACATTTGATGAATGTACAACTGATGAACCTACATTGACATAGCATAACCACTCAAGGTCTGTAATTTGCATTAGGGCTCACTCTAATGATTGTATAAATATATAATGGATTGTACTAATATATAATGACATGTATCCCTCATCAGCATACCCTTTTTCAGAGAATGAGGAAACTGAGGAAAGATGAGAACAACCTGTTGATGAATATAATGGGAAGGATTAAAGCCCAGATATGAACCACAGGGAGTCTATAGCCAAACATCTATCTTCCTAGGCACAGCCTCAGTGGTCTTCTAAGTTCCAGACCCCTGGAGACTTTAAGAAAGTCCTTCAGGGGTGCCCGGGTGGCTCAGTCAGTTAAGCATCCACTTTGGTTCAGGTCACGATGTTATGGTTCGTGGGTTCAAGCCCCACATCGGGCTCTGTGCTGACAGAGCCTGTGTCTTCCTCTCTCTGCCCTTCCCCTGCTCGCACTCTGTCTCTCTGTCTCTCAAAAAAAAAAAAAAGTCCTCAATAAAGCAGTCAAATCAATTGTATTAGCCCTCAACCCTTTTTATTATTTATTATTTGTATTAGCCCTGAACATCTTTTTAATAGGCTATGTGACAAAAAGAGAAGTGACAAAGTGTTAATGAAGCTTACAAAATATGATAGGTTTGTCGAGGAAAAGCAATTATGTAATTGAATTGGGAGATGAACTAACAACTTTTTCATGAAACACCATTTTACTGAAAAGAATAAGAGTCAAATTAAGATTATTCACTCCTGAAGTTTTGTAGATAATTGCTCAAAAATGAATGAAATCAACCATCAAAATTTATGGGATGCAGTGAAAGTATGCTTAGAAGGAAATGTATGGCATTGAATAAATGTATCAGAAAGAAGAAAGATCTAAAATCAATAATCTAAGTGTCCACCTTAAGAAACTGAAAAAATAAGAGCAAATTAAATACAAAGAAAGCAGAAGAAGAAAAAAAGATTAGAGCATAAAAAAATGAAATTAAAAACAGGAAACTAAAAGAGAATAAAAAAAGCCAAAAGCCAGTTGTCTAAAAGGCTTATCAATAAAATCTATAAGCCTCTAGGCAGGCTAAATAAGACAAAAAGAAAGAGGACACAAATTATTAATACCAGAAATGAAAGAGAGAACCTCACTGTATATCCCAAGTACATTAACAAGATAATAAAATTATAAGCAATGCTATGACCATAAATTTAGTAACCTAGTTGAAATGAACCAATTCCTTCAAAGATACAATATCCCAAAACTTATACAAGAAGTAGGCAATTTGAATATCTATTAAAGAAATAGAATCAGTAACTAATAGCCTCCCAAAACAGAAAGCACCAGGTCCAGATGTGTCCTGGCAAATTCTACCAAACATTTAAGGAAGAAATTAAATCAATTCTCTACACTTTCTTTCAGAGAGTGGGAGCAGAGGAAATATTTCCTAACTCATTCAATGAGGCCAGCATTACCAAAATACCAAAACCAGACAAAGACAGTATAAGAAAAGTACAGATCAATGTCTCTCATGAACATAGTAGATTCAAAATTCCTCAAAAACTATTAAATCAGTGGTTGCCAGGGGTCAGTAGGGAAAGAATAAATAGGCCACACATAGAAGCTTTTTAAGGACAGTTAAAGTACCCTTTACATGATACCATAATGATGGATGACTGCCATTATACCTTTTTCCAAACTCATAGAATGTACAACACCAAAAGTGAACCACAGTGTAGACTATGAACCTTGGGGACCACTCTAATGGGGGATGTTGACAATGGGAGGCTGTGTGTGTGTGTGTGTGTGTGTGTGCATGTATGTGTGCATGGGGAGGGATTTTATGGAAAGTCTTTGAACCTTCCCCTTTATTTTATTGTGGTCCTAAAACTACTCTGAAAAGCTAACAATTCAATCAAAAAAACATTAAAAAAAGAAATGAGTATGTCACTGTAAGGCAAATGGCTGATGGCTTTTGTTGCTATCCACGAAATTTAAGCTTTTGAGTGAAAGCTAAGATTTTGAAAAATTTGTATATGTCACTATGACCTTAATAGCATCCTAATGACTTAAAGATTTTTCTCATGAGATTAATGATGATATTAGCAAATGAAACTCTTTGATATCCTGTCATGAACTATGTCAGTAATTGAGAGACTAGCATAAAAACAGTTAACAAATATTGATTTAGGTAATTAGTACATGACATTACAGGTCATGTAATAGGTAAAAGGTTCTTGCAAAGTAAAAGGCATTGAGTTATAATGTAACAGATTAAGAGAAGTTCATGAATATGGCTTCAGATTCCATTTTGCAACTAACTTTAAGGAACTACCCATTGTCAGTTTTTGGTATGTTATCAAAAAGATTGTAGGCAATATTTTGATTCTTTTCATGTCCTTTAACCAAACTGATGTATCACAACAAACTGAATGCAGAGCCCATGTGACAATGTAGCTTTCTTTTGTTTTCTTTTGCTAAACCAGATATTAAAGAGATTTGCAAAAAACACAAAACAATGCCATTCATTGCATTAACTGTATGTTTTGGGAAACAGTTTTTTTCTAATAAAACTATTACTCATGTTAAGATGCAATGGATTTTGCTATTCTTATTTTCAAATGACTCAATAAGCATGTAAAAAATTTCTCAGCTTTAGTTTTTAATACAGTAAATATAGATAGATATAATTTACATAAATACTGTAAAAGCTTTTTGAGATCTTCAATAACTTTTAAGAATTTAAAGGGATCCTGAGACCAAAAAGTTTGAGAGCCATGACACTATATCTATCCTGCTTCTCAAAAATAAAACAGATGTGCTTATGGTTCCACCCTAGGCAACTTCCTTCTTAGAGGGAATGAAAAGCTAAACAATAGATAAACATATAAATAAACAAAATAGTTATCATTGAAAAAATGTTTTGGAGGAAATAAGCACAGGGTTGTGATGATAACTAGATGGAAACTAGGCAGGGTGTGACTTATGGGAGACCTCTTTGGAGAAGTGACAAGCCGAGATGTGAGAAATGGGAAGATGTCATCTATGCAACAAGCTAAGAGAACCATGATTCGGGCATGGGGAATAGCAGTGCAAAGACCCTGAGGCAGTAAACAGTTTGGACTAGGTTCCAGAATTATATCATTCCAAAACCCATGCTTTGCTTTCCTTCTCTGAAACCACAACTGATTTCTCTTAGGCCAGCTATGCTCTGGCTCTTGGAACAATCCATCTGGAAAACGGAGCAGAGATTGTTTTGATTCTTCCTAAGCGATGGCTTCACAGCCCATTCGTTGGCAGGTTAATCAGGAGCCTGCAGACAGCCTTTCATTTTCTCTAAGGAGTAGAACTCTCAAGTGCAATGCTTGTCAGTAGTACCAGGAAACTGCTGTTGCAAGAAGAAGTAGGAAAAGGGTGGAATTTAATTTTACAGGGAGAAGACTTAAAGGCGACCTATAAATTATGTAGCTATTTTTCTATACCTTGGCCCCAGTCTGGAAGTTTTCAAAATAAATTATTTGAGCCAACTTCACTGTGGTTGCACATATTACATCGTGCACTGTGGTCTCCGAAGCATGTGTCTTTTGCTGACCTGGCATTTTGAAAAACTGCTCTGACCTACTGAAGAAAGTGGTGGTTCCCAGTGAAAGTGTTTGCTCATTTCCCATTCCCTGAGACACTGTCCACTTACTGAGTTCTCTGACTCGGAGGTGGAAAGCTAAAAAGTTCATATGTGTAGTAAGCGAGGGAAACTATTAGCATTATTTCACTAAATGATGGGATTTCCTTATATTTGCAAACGTCAGAGAGTAATAGATCTCCTCTCCTCCTAGGAGTAAGCCCGTATAAAGCAGTAACTGGGGTGACATTAGAGGAACACACGAGTCAGTACCGCGGTGCCGACTTCCTGATGAAAGCACTACGTCAGATGCAGTGGGAGACCACGAGGGACAAGGTGCACTCGGGTGAACATAACCCAAAAAAGTTGGGTGACTGGGACAATTCAGGGAGCCAGCGATTCGATTCGCACTTGACATCTTTGATACAGCCTTGTAGTCCAAAGAGCCTGTGTTCGTGGCTGGATGTTGTGTAGGGGAACCACAGGTACTTTCTTGCTTATGATGGGTAATGAGACGATTCACTTCAGGCTTGCCTTCTCTTCCTCTCTACATTACCTTTCCCTTCATGGAAAGGTATTTATTTTCAATGTTTTTGGTTGTTACCCCTATGCCAGTGACTCAGATGTTAATTGCCAGTCCCGACTGGACATTTCACCACAGAACCGCATATCCAAAATCAAACCTCATATCCCAACTCAATGCCATAGCTCGGCCTTCAGTGTTGATGTTGTCTACTGCTTCCCATTTTTGCACATGGCTGCTTTATATTTTCTGGGTTTTGTGAGTAAAATAGAGAGGCCACTGATGACTTCCTACTTTACTGTTCTGGTGGAACTAACATTTAAGCCTTGAGCCAGGAGGGCCTACTGCTTGTAAACTTAAATCCAGTCACCTTAATATGATCCCGTGGAACTCACCTGAATCCAGCTGGACTTGAGCCTCTGTTCTAGGACAGTAAAATTGGAAGACAGCAACTCTGAGATGAGCCTCCTCTCAGTGAAAATCATCTAAGGGGAAGATAGATGGGCTTACCGACTCCCTGAAATGGACTTGGAATTTTTATTTTTTCCTGACCAGTTAGCAATGTCTGTTATTCCTTTAAAATGTCTTTTATCTTCCTTCCTATGCCTACTGGCTGTCCCTACCACCAACTTAGAATCTAAATTTGTATCATCTCAGACATAGGTTTTATTCATATAGTCCTAGCTGTTCTCTCTGTTTACAAATTTTACCCATTCCCAGCCATCCTGTAACCATGACTGTCTGTGGCTATCAAGTGCACGAAATTTACAATGCCTCCCTTTGATTCCTCAACTCTAAGACTCTGCATGAATTGAGTAACTGTTAGTTGAGGCAAGTCTGGTTTTCGTGACTACCAAAATGCATCCTTCAATGCGAGCAGGCTCGGAATCATATAGTGTGGACACAAGTATTCTTGCTATTATGTCTTTAATCAAGCTTTTTCATCTTTAGAAAATACCCTCTCCATTGCTTTGTGTTTTTATGAAGACCTAAGGCTTAATTTGAAAGTCTGGGAGAGAGAAATAAGGCATCCAAACTATTATAAAGTGGATACCCTGTTACAGAGTGGAGGAATTCATTTTAGTGCAATAGTGGTTGAGCTACTCTTATTATCTACACAGTGTTTTTCTCCAGGAACTGTGCCAAAACCTTGGGCAGAAACAGCAGTTAAAAAGAAAAATGATTCTGCTAAAATTTCAATTGTGACCTTGAATGCAATGCTTTATAGTTTGTAGAGGACAAGGAAGGATGATTGAAATATCATGGATGCACAGAATGGGGAGCATGAAGCTCACACCAGGAATGGAAGAAAAGCCAAGAAATGTCAGGGGTGACAAACAGAGAGACATCATAACTCAGAATGTCCGAGGAAAGTGAACTTGGCTGGCACCATCATGTGGCAGTGGAAATTGCTACATTGTCTACATTCACTGCACTTGCCTGAGGAAATGACAAAAAAATCCAGGGTTGTCTAAAAACAGTGAATTCACAAGCACAGGAGTTTCTCTCTGGGGTCTCCGTAAACTAGCTGGGAAAGAGCAAAATTCAAAGAGCATTGAAGTTCCCGTGATTCTCACAATTGTGCTGAGAATAGAATGAAAGAAATTCAACTTTGCTACTGTGTTTGTGAATTGATTTAACCCACAGTCTGATGAAACCTGGGAAACATGACTGTGAGTTTTACCTAAGGTGACTACACATCCAGTTGTCAGAAATAGCCCCAGTGTGTGCACCACTCCTGTAACCGACTGTCCCAGTGTCCCGGTGTGGAGGAAAAATTACACTTTCTCACCTGGTTCTTTCTTCCATATGTACCATAATATTCACCTCTTGAGATGAGAGATGTTCAACTCTGATCTAGCTGCAGACACCAAACTTACAGGGTCTGGAAGTTTGTATCAACTTCAGGGCTTTAATCTGACAAAGCTTGCCACCGGAAAGAAACAGATGGAGATGGGTGCTAAATTCTTCTTGGGCTTATGTAACATTTCACTTCAATTTCTTTTTTTTTTTTTAATTTTTTTTTAACGTTTATTTATTTTTGAGACAGAGAGAGACAGAGCATGAACAGGGGAGGGGCAGAGAGAGAGGGAGACACAGAATCTGAAACAGGCTCCAGGCTCTGAGCCATCAGCACAGAGCCCGATGCGGGGCTGGAACTCATGGACCGTGAGATTGTGACCTGAGCCGAAGTCGGACGCTCAACCGACTGAGCCACCCAGGCGCCACCTTTTTTTTTTTTAATTTTTTTTTAACGTTTATTTATTTTTGACTTCAATTTCTAACTGAAGGCAGAAATCTCCAGAATCTCCTCTGTTTTTGCCGGACTTTCCAAATTATTTTATTCCATTCTGACCTTTTGTTTTCTTTTTCACTGTCACAGCCAGGAGGTGACGTGGTTAGGGGAAGTAAACAATCATGATAGTTGCTAGTTTCCCTTACACTGTAGCAGGTGAAATTTGCTAAGCTCCTTCACATGTCTTATATCACTGGAGTACTGTGATACTCTGGCAAGTAAGAAGTCTTTATTTGCTACTTTGTAGATGAAGAAATTAGGTTCAGGGATATCATGAGAGTTCACAAATTGTTAGAAAGAAGCAGCCTAGGGAGTCTAAGGCAAGTCCTCACGGTTTTAGCCCAGATTTCTTTCAACTATAGAAGGTCCCTTGAAAGTTTCAGTTTCCATCATCTCAAGTACTTGGCAAGGGGACTTCTGTAACTCTAGTACAGGTTTCAACTTGTAATACACAACTCGGTACTTATTTTTTGGAGCAGCAGGCCTTGTAAGGGCCTCAGAGAAGAGCACAGAATTACTTCTCTATTCTATATTTCAACTGTCTTTTAAATCACTTTGTATGTTCATGTTTATATTCAGACTACTATGAATTGTTCTGAATCTGTTCCACACACTTTCAAGGTGTGGGACACACACACACACACACACACACACACACACACACACATATATATGTATAAAGAACTAGGACACTTTGTATCTTTACTGGTGTCTACCAAATAGCCTTATATGGATACCATGTAGTTTAAACCAGCCAGAGTTTTTTCGTGGGAGTACATAAGCCTCTTTAGAAGTGCAAAATTTGGGAAGAAAAGATACATCACAAAAGAAGAGGGCTTTGTCAGTATTTCACCAGATATTTATTGAGTTCTCTCAAGTATAACCTCCACTTCTGTTAATATTAATGGATGTTCCACATGTGTTGGGAGAAAAAAGCTTATTCTTTGGCATAAGAGAAACGTAAGCCTGAATACTTTTAGAAACTGATGGCAATTCTGATGGCACGGAATAAAAGTGGAGCACAGGTTTCACAACTGAATTATTCTGGGCAAAATGTCCTAGCAGGTTGTTCAGACAAGTTTATTTCTTGGGCAGCAAATACAGAGAAATGAATAATTCAGGCTTCTCACTCAATGCACGTGATACTTAGTTATCACAGCAAGATCCTTTTAAATTTTTAAATAATTGTATTCATTTTATTATTATACTCTTCTTTAACCCACCCCACTGTCATTTCCCTACCTTCCCTACCTTTGGGTTGAATCTATTCTAAAATGTTCAATGTGGTCTTAGGTGTGTATATAACCTTGAAAGAAATGTAGCATCATTTTATGTGTACTTATGTTTTAATCTGTATAACTATTAGTTTCCAGATCTTGTTGTAGTTCTTCTTTCTTTCTTTAGACTCAGGACTTGTTTTTCCCCCTTAAATGTATCCTTGTTGCTGTCAGTCTAGTTCCTTACTTCTAACTGTTGCCGAGTATGCCTTCATTACAAATGTAGCCACTGCATTTGACTTAACCATATGTGCAGTAACAGACATTTAGGTGACCCCAGTGCCCTATTTCGCTAAACAGTGCTCTGATGAACTCCCTCATACCTGTTCTCTTATGGAGCTATAAGGGAGTTTCTCTAACATACACATATAGGAAGAGTAGGAATATTTGTTGTGAGTGATACCATCACTTGTTTTACTAAGCCTTACTAAATTACTATCCAGAAAGGCTGCAGCTGATGAACCATTCACTAGCAGTGCACAAGGATTCCTTCACAATTGCAAAAACACTTGCCAGAATCCAATTCTATATTTTTGTTAAATGGGTATAAAGTTCTTGTTTTAATTTGTATTTCTCAGATTACTATACATTTGAGTATCTCGTCATAAACTTATGTTGAGTTTGCTTTTCCCTTTCTGGTTTGTTTATTCATATACTTTACTTTCTTTGTGATTTTTACCTTCTTCTAGTTGAGTTTCTACCATAAATATTATTCTCTTTTCAGCATACCATTCATCAACTAGAGAATTTAAATTTTGATGGAGTCAAATCAATCCCCTTTCCTCTGTAAAATGTGTACTTTTTTGAGTGTTGTTTAGAAATACTTTCCCACCTGAAGTTTTGAAATATATTTTCTTACATTTTATTCTATTGGTTATTGGTTTTGTAGATTTATTTTTAATATTTAGTTTCTCATTTGCTTATGGTTTATATTGTATCTTGTGTGAAGTAGAGATCTACACAGTGAGTCTTTTTTCCCCAACAACTTGGAAGTAAAAATGTATTTTGTCCCAGTGATTTTTCATGTTTCCTGTATCATACAAAAATATATGTGCATTTATTATATTTGTGTATGATATTTGCTTCAGTCTTGGCTCTAGATCAGGCAAGAGAAGAAGTTAGGAAGCTCTATAAATGGTGATCGCCAATGTTCAGAATAAAAGAAGATGGCACCTTGAACCGAAGAGCTTGTGGTGGAGGCAAGGAGGAATGTTATGATTCAAGGTATATTCAGACTATAAAGGTATAGGAATTACTAATAAATAGGGAGTGGAGAGAGAGAGAGAGAGAGAGAAAGTGATAACAACTCTTGTGCCATCTAATGAGAAAGGAAAAGCTAAGGAGGGAGAGTGAGGGAGGTAAAAATCAAGAATTAGGTTTTTATTTCTATTGTTTTGTCCTTACCTGATTTTTTTTTCCTAAAATAAATATACTTTTACAGAGAAAAGTTATTTTAATGTGTGCCTACCACATGCTAGACATCTTGGTGGACATTTTACCTCCTATGTAATAATTCAGTTGTGGATGTCTTAAGTTTGTGATACTTGCTAGCCATCCAAGTGGAGATGTTGAGGTTAGTTGCAGCAGTCTGGAGCTCAGGAGAATGTTGGAAGCTGGAGAAATGACTTTGGGAGTTGTCAGGACACAGATGGTATTTAAAATCGTGAGACTGGGTGAGATCACCCAGGGAGTGAATATAATTGGAACAGTCTCAGCACTGCAGCATTTAATGGTCAGAACTAGTAGTGGGGTCGGCAAAGGAGAGCAAGAAGGAGAGTTTGATGACCGTGGAAGGAAGTCAAGAGATTGTGATATTCCAGAAACCAAAGGAGAAAAATGTTTTCAGAGAGGGGAAACATTCAACTGCCTCACAGACTGTGCTAAGAAAATCAGGAAGACAAGAATAGAACTTTTGTCACCATGAGAAACTGCATTTGTCACCGTGGAGGTCCTTGAAAATGATGATGAGTGGAATTTCAGTAGAATGGTTGGGGGAGAAAACCTGTTGGGAGAAGTTCAGGAGAAAATGAGTAGTGAAGAATTGGAAGCAGTAGGTATGGACAATTCTTTGAAGGACTTATGCCATAAAGTAAAGAAGATAAATGGGAAAGAAGGTGCATGGGAATATACATGATGTAAGATTTAGGAAGGTTTTTGTTTGTTGTTGGCTGGTTTTGTTTTGTTCTTTGTTGTTGTTGTTGTTGTTTTAATGTGAGACGCTATAGCATGTTTGAGTTGATGGGAATGACCCAGTAGAGAAGGAAAATTTAACAATGGGGAAGATAGAGGGAAGACAGAGGAATAACCATTCATTTTGAACGCCATCCAGGACACTTGTGGCATGGTTGGGTTCTGTAAGAGCAACAAGGGTCCATTCAAAGTAGCAGAAAGAAGACAGAGCGTATGAACATCGATGCAGGTGGGGTAATAAATTAGGTAGTAAGATGATGAGGAAGGGAGAGAAGGGATATTGGAATTTTGAAAAGAGAAACAATGGTGTAAAATACCGATGGTGAAGTAGAATAAGTTTTTAAATAGTCTCCTTCATAAATTAAAGTGCAGAAGAATCACCAGGGAGTTTAATATCCAAATTCCTATGGTCTATGCCCAGATAATTAATTCCACACAGTTATGGATCACACCTGAAGGAGTCTTGAGTTAATAAGAATAAAATAGGCCAATAGGGGATGTCCTCCTCTAGACTGGGCAGCATAACAGCCATAAATTCTAAGGATTGTGACTCTTTCCAGGGACTTGGGAAAGATGAAAAGGTAGGTATATGGACTTCATTTTCAGGCAAGAAGAAAATCCAGGTAACAGCAGCTAGATCCAGATATATGTGTGTGTTGGGATAAGTTATGGCACCAGGACATGGTGTTAAAGGTGTTTGAGGGGCGCCTAGGTGTCTCAGTCGATTGAGCGGCCAACTTGGGCTCAGGTTATGATCTACTGTTTGTGAGTTCAAAACCCCATTTTTGATCCTCTGTGCCCCTCTCTCTCGGCCCCTCCCCCATTCATGCTCTATCTCTCAAAAATAAACATTAAAATAAAGGTATTTGAAGAAAGAATGAAATCATGCCATTTGCAGCAACGTGGATAGAGCTGGAAGGTATTATGCTGAGTGAAATAAGTCAGTCAGAGAAGGACAGATACCATGTTTTCACTCATAGGTGGATCTTGAGAATCATAACAGAAGCCATGGGGGAAGGAAGGGGAAAAATAGTTACAAACAGAGAGGGAGGGAGGCAAACCACAAGAGACTCTTAAATACAGGGAACAAACTGAGGGTGGATAGGGGGTTGGCAGAGAGGGGAAAATGGGTGATGGGCATTGAGGAGGGCACTTGTTGGGATGAGCACTGGGTGTTGTATGCAAGCGATGAACCATGGGAATCTACCCCAAAAACCAAGAGCACACTTTACATACTGTATGTTAGCCAATTTGACAATAAATTATATTAGAAAAGAAAAAGAAAAGGAAAAAGTCCAATGCAAAACAAGTAAATAGTCCAAACCAGGGTCAGTCCTAAAGTCCAGAGTTATAAAAACCAAAGTCAATGGAAGTACAAGGGGAGAGCAAGATGGAGAACATAGCTTGAGAGAACAGAAGAGAACCAAAATGTACATACCAAGAACTCTTCATGACATTCTTCCAACTTGCCTACCAATTAGGAGGGAGCTGTAGGAGTGTCAGGGTTGCTGTGTGTGAATTATGCCTCCCAGATATACGCAGTGCACAATTTGTACAACCAGAGGTTGGGTTCTCAGGGTTCATTCTAGAATCAGAGACCCAAGTTACATGAAGAGATCTCTGCCAACAGAGGAAGGGGATCCCTTAGGGTACCCTTCCTTCTTTTCATAGCCCACACCTAAAATCTATTTTAAAAAGTAAAATTTACTAATAAATAATGAGTGTTGGCATGTTTCCTAAGTGATTTGTTTGAATCTTATTTAAAACTCACAATAGGGTTGCCTGGGTGGCTCAGTTGGTTAAGCAGCGAACTCTTGATTTCAGCTCAGGTCATGATTTCACAGTTCATGAGATCGAGCCCCATGGACAGCGTGGAGCCTGCTTGGGATTCTCTCTCTCCCTCTCTCTCAGCCCCTTCCCCACCAAAATGAATAAATATTTAAAAAATTCACAATAAACTTACAATGTTGATATAAGGAATACCCTGCAGGAAACTGAGATACAGACATAAATAGATACATAAAGAAATACATTGAAATCCTATTGCTTTAGTTATTAGGACACATGACCTGCTACAGAAATGTGAATTCAACTTAAACCTGAGTGAGAGAAGCAGTATAAGCAAAAGGTGGACTGTTGAATAATGATATGCTTTAGAAAATCTGTAAAATAAATAAGAGGGAAATCATTAAGAACTGTCTTATTGATGGAAGTTGTGTGCAGTTGTCCAGAGTCTTGAATGTACATGTGCTTTCAAAGGGACTCATGGACCATTTCAATGTCATTGCTAGTGGTCTGACTTGTCACGTGTCATTTTCATTTCTTAGGAAACTAGGGTGGCAATTAGAAGTCAGGAATTTGGATGAAGAAAAATTAAACCTAATTAAAATTATGATATGACAAGTCAGGAAAGAAAAAACATACTTGGAGCCACATTTTCCCCATGCAGATACTTTTCTAACCCATGTGCTTATGTACACCCTGTACATCTCCCAATTCTCTCCCTTTGCTGCAAGGGAGACCCCTCCCCCCCGCCAGGGACCCAGAGAATACCATTTCACTGAGCATGTATTTGGCTAAGCTTATACATTCTGCAAATATGCTGGTTGCTCATCTAAGTATGAGGAAAATTGCAATAAGTTCTGAATTTCAAAAATCTCACACATTATTCATATCACACAGAAATGAAAAAACAATCTATATCTGGTCTGAGCAAGTGTGGTTAGTTTGAGAATAGCTTGAGAGGCTCAACTGAACAGGAATCTCTTAAAAGCAATCCTGCTCGAACATAGTAAATCACAGGAAAAAGAAGTTCTGAGTCATTGTATGTGTTGATATTTGATCATTGCATATGCTTGATAAGGTTCAAATGCATGAGGCACTGCCCTCGGGAATTCTCCCAACCAGGGAGCTAAAACAATGAGGGGGTGAGATTTTTATGGGAAAGACTAATAATGTTTTTGGTGTCAATTAGAGAGGCAAATGTGATGTGATGAGAAGGCTCTGGATGAAAAGTGAGCCCCGAGTTCAAGTTCTAGCTCTGTCACTAGCAGTCCGGTAGGTCTTGGCTTTTTCGACTATCAACTGAAGCTGTTGCATTTTATTATCCTGAGGTTGGGGTAGTGTGACACAGGATTAAGGACTCAAGTCCACAGAATCAGACTTGACTGGATTTGAAGTAGTCCTCACTTGCCAAGGAACTGAATATAACTCATTTTAAAATTCACCGTTGAATTAAAGCACTAGAGTATCCAGGATTAGAAGCCAAACCAATAACCAGGATGAAAGGCACACACCTCCAGGGCTGACCTTCAGCTGGCATGCTACTGCATGGTTGTACCAGAGCTAAAATATTGGAATACTTCCTGTGGGCTGGAAGAGTCTCTACCCCAAGCCAGCCCGCAGACCTCCCCACAAGCTAGCAACTGAAGGACACAAACCTCGCCTAGCAGGGGACCTTCAGGATGTTGATCTGGAGCAAGCCACAGTGTCCATTCCAATCGCTTGTTCTCCATGCTGAATCAATTACTGCATATTTTAATTAGTACCCCAGCATCCACCCCAGTGAATAGGGTGTCCTCTGCCTCTTTCACTAACCAACTGAGGCTCAGCCATAAGAAACAAAGGAAAGAATGATGGGTGTGCCTTCTCTAGATCATTGCCATGCAACCCCTCCCACCCTACCCCCAACTTCTCATAGGAAAAGGGAGAAGGTATAATCAACTTGACCCTGGGTTTCCCACAGCAAGAAATTGTGAAGCATTTGGTTGAGTACGTGGCTGGGATGCTTCTGTTTAAAACAACAAAGAGAAGTGGTACTAGGGAGATCTGGATCCAAACCCTATTTCTAACTTTTTACCAGCTGTCTATCTCAGGCAACTTCTCCGGGTTTCCTATGCTTCTGTTCCTTCATCTATATAATTTTTAATAATAATCAAAATAGCTAACATACATTCATGCATTAACATATAAAACTTGGTGCTGAATGGTTTATATGAATCACCTTATTTATTTTTCACAATGACCTTATGATGCAAACACACTTTCATTCCCTTTTTACAGTGAAGGAAGCAAAGATCAGAGAAATTTAGTGGCCTGTCCTCGTTCTAGCTCACACAACTGTTAATAGGGGTTCCAGAAAGTGGACCCACTTAGTTTGATTCTCAGCTCATGCTCTTAAACTCTGTCCCCCCTCCAAAATGTAAACTATTCTCTAGGATAGCTACCCCTATTTTAATGATAACCAGATCTCTATGAACAAGAATCTTATTTCTGACAAACACTAATTATAACCACAACAGAGCTAACCCTTTGAAAACTACCCTAGAAAACACAGACCATATGTTCATCCCATCTTGTAGGGTATCTTCGAGCAGGATCGCACCACAACACCCCAATGCCAAGCATCGTGTCTTCAGAAGCTTGATAAGCAGCTGGTTCTAGCACTCATGGAACTCATTGCACTGCTTGTAGATGAAGGATTATGGAAATTCTGGATTATGAAATTCTGAATGTTCAAAGCTAACAGAGAAGATTTTGATCCTGAGGGAATATAAACAAAAAGTAAACTTGAGAAATGGCAGTATACAATGAAAAGCAGCTGCCACAAGAGAGTCTGTTTTGCCAGACTGGAGTCCACAGATGCACTGAGTTTCTTATGTCGTGCTATTCAGCTTTTCGGGAGGCATGCCTGCTCTATCTCCTGGGTTATTTAGTTAAGACCCAAAGCAGTCTTTCTCTGAGTGCAAATATTTTTACTCATTTTCTCTCATTAGAAGAGAAACTGAAAATGCAGAAAACGAACACTTGTCTTAGACCTTCATGGGCCCCAGAGCCCAAGGAGGGACACTCATAAGAAGCAGAGCCGCTCTGAGAATAGGTTGTAGCCTTGGTGTGCACGAAAGGTGACAGAAATCTGACCCCAAGAGAGAATTTACGGTATCAATTCTGTAGAACAAGGGTGGATATTGCTTTGCTGAAAGTCTCAGAGTGGTTGTTTTGCCAAAGTTCTACTTCTGTGTCATGATCTTCCTCAGATTCACTGGCTGCATAAACCATATTCACCTTTTCTTGCCAGGCCAATGTTAGATTAAGAATTTAAGTCATTCATTCTCTTAATAAGCACTGATTGATAGGCCAGAGGAGGTAAGTACACAGACTCCGGGGACACAGACTCTGGTGGGGTGGGCAGGGGACAGGCAGAGTGAGAGCTGCAGAATAGATGGGCTTAAAGGCAACCCACTCTACAGGATGTGCACGGGCATTGTTTTTAGCATCAGCCTGAAGAGGGGCCCCTGAACTACCCTTTTTGTGTTAGATAACCCTTTGAGCAAGGCGGAGCATGGATTGGAGAGCGGAGAGAACTGGGGGAGAGTTTAAGGACCAGTTCAAGCAAGAATTAAGGGAAACTTCAGCTGAAGCTGGAAGTAGAAGATAGTAGCTAGACAAGGAGGTGGGGCAGAGCTGGAAGAGGATTTTTGGAAGATAAAAGCCTAGGGAGCAGCCTCAGTAAGTGCTGAAGAAAACCAAACCGAGCAAAACAAAAACAATGTTAAAGATCCAGGGAATGGAACGGTAAGTAGCAGATCAAAACTAGATGGAAGTTTCTAGAAACCAGATAATGGGGAAAAGGATACTTTTTCGGAAAAAAAGTAGGGGAATTTCTCCTGAAACCAGAGGGATGAAAGCAAGAATGCTTACATATGTATCCATTTCAAATGCTTTTATCTTGGCTGTTTAATCTCTGCTTTCACTCAGAATATGAACTCCCTCACCTCTCCCCAACCAGAAACCCCACAAAACACCTTTAGAGTCTCTGTAAGATCCACAATGTGAGGGCCCTAAGAGAAACCCAGGATCATTAAAGCTGTTCAAATAGCAGTCCCAAGAAAAGAACTTCTTCTTATAATTTTTTAATATAAAAGATTTAAACATTAAAAACCCTATGCCTGCATGAACTGATTTACAAATTACAGAATTCTTTTCATTTCATAGCCATAGAATATGAAAATATATATATATATCCCATATATAATTTCATATGGAGATTATTTAATCAGAATTAGTGTCCTTAAAAACTAGAAAGATGTGAGGTGCTTGGGTGACTCAGTCGGTTGAGCGTCTGACTTCGGCTCAGGTCATCATCTCATGGTTCGTGGGTTCAAGCCCCACATCAGGATCTGTATTGACAGCTCGGAGCCTGGACCCTGCTTTGGATTCTGTGTCTCCTTCTATCTCTGCTCCTCCCCTGCTCACACTCTGACATTCTCTCTCAAAAATAAATAAAGACTAAAAAAAACCTAGAAAGATGCATTTCTGCTTTTCCCAAAGCTTACAAATAGTAGACTTTTCACATAACGTAGCTTATAAAACACTTCAGAGACAGACTTAAAAATTCATGAGGCCATATCATAAGATGAAATGAAGAAGTGCAATTAATAATTCATAAGTCATAGAAAAGGTATCTCTGTTCCTGTTTAAAAAATTGAAGCTAGTTTTCCTTGACCCCCCTCCCAAAACAAACAAACAAGCAAACAAACAAACAAAAAAGCCAACCTCTTTGTAAATGTAAGCCAATGACTGAGAAAATCATTCCGGTAGATTTACTTCCCTTTCATCTAACAGGTTATCCACTGGAATTATGTGAGCCATCATTTGCATGCATGGATAAGTAAAATGCAAATTGACAGGGCCTGTATTAGGTTTCTTATGCGGTGTAACACACAGCCATAAACTCAGTTAACTTAAAAGAACACACATTTTATTGCCTCCAGTTCCATGTATCAGGAGTCCAGGCATGGCTTAATTGGGTGCTCTGGTCAGGTTCTCACAAGGCTGCAATCAAGGTGTCTGCCTGGCTGGGGCCTCACCAGAGGCATCAGTGAGAAAAGATCCTCTTCCAAGCTTCCTCAGGTTGTTGGCAGAATTCATGTCTTTTTGGTTGTAGGTCCAAGGTTCCCAGTTTTTGTGGGCTATTGGATGAAGGCTGCACTCAACTCCTGGAGTTGCAGTTTCTCACCACGGGGCCCTGCCTATAGGCATTTCACAGGTGGTAGTTACTTCTTCGAACCAAGAAAGGAGAAAAGTCAAAAAGTCTCCCTCATGTAAGGTAGGCAGTAACCTACTTGTAGCAAAAGCCCTACAGTACCTGGGCATCATTTTATTTCAAGGTTGGTGTTTTATGTATTAAGTGTACCTGTCACCTTTTGTGTAATCTGTCTCTACTCCTGGTATGTGTAGGTATATAAGGATTCGTGAGACATCTTGAAAAACACCTGGAAGAATATGGGACTGTAAAACCAAGAATATACTAGGCGGTACAAAAAGGCATTTTACACTTACATTGTATTTTTGCTTAAAATAAATATGTTTTCTCCATTCCAGAATGCATTGGCAAAGACAACAGGATCACATCAGGGTTAAACCAGGATTAGACAAACTTGAGCTTGATTTCTATCTCCACTAATTATTGCCTAGACATTTTTTATCAGTAAGTATCCTTATCTTTAAAATGGAAAAAATATGATAGAATTGCTGTGTTTCTCCTGAAATAAGTATTTAATAAATACTGTGATTGTTTTAATGGTGGTGGTTGTCACTACCATGAGCCACAGTAACAAAATCAACATCGTTATCTAAAGGAAAACTACTAGCGAGGAACAGAAAGTTGTTTTTCAGCAAAAAAAATAGAGAAGACACGTGATTTAAATATTAAAAGGATAGCTAGTACTTGATGAACACTGTAAATAAAGGTAAAGATGTTGTCTCAATAGCAGCTAGATCTCTGCTATTATTTGTTTATATGATACGTGTTCATGTTAGGTGTCAATTACTGGCAGCTGATAGAAAATCTGTACTGGGGCGCCTGGGTGGCTCAGTCGGTTGGGCGTCCAACTTCAGCTCAGGTCACGATCTCGCGGTTAGCGAGTTCGAGCCCCGCATCGGGCTCTGGGCTGATGGCTCAGAGCCTGGAGCCTGCTTCTGATTCTGTCTGCCCCTGTCCGCTCTCTCTGCCCCTCCTCCGTTCATGCTGTGTTTCTCTCTGTCTCAAAAATAAATAAACGTTAAAAAATAAAAAGAAAAAAAAAGAAAATCTGTCCTAAAACTGAGCAGCTTATGTTGCTTCTATATCCTGTTTCTCAAATGAATTACACACGTTTCCTCTTTCCTCTTGGGCTAATTAGAGAATTTTAAAGAGGAAAAAAATCCTGACACCTGTGATAAATAATCTAGCCTCATAAACAACACATCTGGAAAATGTATCTGGCATTCCATGGGAAATAGATCTGGCGTTCTAAACTGTAAATCATGAGTGTTTTGAATGTTGAGGTCCTAAAACAAATTATTTATAAAAAATGAAGATTTTAAAAATGGTCCATTCCCCCTGGTAATTTTTTCATGATCTAATAATTCATGGTGTTTTGGGGTTTTTTTAGACGTTAGAAAATTAAGAAGGGAAAGAAAAATAGGAAAACATAATCTGGAGTCTAGAATTATTTTTGTGCAAGCCTGGGCAGCTGTGTTTCTAATTACACAGGGGGAGGCCTTTAAATGACCGTTTCCAAGTATTTCGTTAATGCCATTGGAAACTACAGAAGTGTGTGTGTGTGTGTGTGTGTGTGTGTGTGTGTGTATAAATCCATTTGGTTATTGGGCAATATTGTCCTTTTTTCATAATAATGACATGTTCCAATTATAAATGCACTGCAAATTTATTCTAGACAACACGGTCTTATACACACACAAAGAGAAGAAGATAAAAATCACAATACCACTATACACATAATCTTTATGTACCTTTTCACACTTCTATACAAACTCCCTTCTTCTACCCCAACATATATATAAATTTCTTACTAACATTTGATCATAATAAATGAGATATTTTCATAACAGCTTTTAAAATTTGCAATACTTTGTTAGCAGCCATTAAAAGCCATTAAGGTCTGTATTTATTGGCATGTAGATGAACACAAACAAATATATGGGTACTCTAGAATTTATTCTAAAGTTGCTTATGGATGACAGCACCATAAAGAGAATGCTGTGCTGTTGTCCTTGTACATTCATATTTTCACACAAATCTGATTATTTCCTTAGTATAAGTTCTAGAAGTGAAGGTGATGCCTCAAGGTGAATGAACATTTTTGAAAAATTTTCTTAAACTATTATCAAATTATTGTCCAAAAAGATGTATCAATTTACATTCCCATTTACAATTTGTGGAAGACCTGTTTGGTCATACTCATGCCAAAGATGAACTTTACTCTTTAAAAAAAAACACAAAAAACAAGATACTCATTTAAATTCTTTTACATTGACATCTCAACGTGGATAAATTTTATATATTTGATTACACACTTGATTAAATACCTTTATTAGAGATTAATATTTATTATTTTAAAAACTATTTAATATGTTATTTATTGATTTTGTATATGAGTTTGTCTGTTCTTATTTATTTTAAATCGTTTATTGTAAGTCAAGTTTATTAATGCTCATTTTATTATATTTGTTGAAAATATCTTTCCAGCTCACATCTTTAATATAGTTTTTTCATCTTTTCTTGCTATATAGAAATTATACCTATTATTCTAACAATTGCAATTTAAAATAGTTTCTTCCTCAGGAACCCTCTTGCACTGTTGGTGGGAATGCAAATTGGTGCAGCCGCTCTGGAAAACAGTATGGAGGTTCCTCAGAAAATTAAAAATAGACCTACCCTATGACCCAGCAATAGCACTGCTAGGAATTTATCCAAGGGATACAGGAGTACTGATGCATAGGGGCACCTGTACCCCAATGTTTATAGCGGCACTCTCAACAATAGCCAAATTATGGAAAGAGCCTAAATGTCCATCAACTGATGAATGGATAAAGAAATTGTGGTTTATATACACAATGGAATACTACGTGGCAATGAGAAAAAATGAAATATGGCCTTTTGTAGCAACATGGATGGAACTGGAGAGTGTGATGCTAAGTGAAATAAGCCATACAGAGAAAGACAGATACCATATGGTTTCACTCTTATGTGGATCCTGAGAAACATAACAGAAACCCATGGGGGAGGGGAAGGAAAAAAAAAAAAAAAGAGGTTAGAGTGGGAGAGAGCCAAAGCATTAGAGACTGTTAAAAACTGAGAACAAACTGAGGGTTGATGGGGGGTGGGAGGGAGGGCAGGGTGGGAGGGAGGGCAGGGTGGGTGATGGGTATTGAGGAGGGCACCTTTTGGGATGAGCACTGGGTGTTGTATGGAAACCAATTTGACAGTAAATTTCATATATTAAAAAATAAAAAAATAAAAAAAAATAAATAAATAAAAATAAAAAAAAAATAAAAAAAAAATTAAAAAAAAAATAAATAAAATAAAAAAAAAAATAAAATAGTTTCTTCCTTTGTTGTAAACTTAGAAAAATTTTGTTCCTGAGCTCCTAATAAGATATTTACTTGCATTTTATTTTTCAGTACAAATATTACATTCTTAAATTCATAATGAGGTTTATTTTACTTTAAGTTGTGATGTGAGGTTCTCAATTTTTTTCAAAATGGTTATCCAGCTTTCTTAACTTCATTTACTGAAAAAAATAACCATTTCTTTCTTTGTGTATTCTTTCTTTTTGTGATTCATCTGTCCTTTTCCTCTGTATTTTTTCTTTATTATACTCTAAGTTCCTAGAATGTTCAAAAGATAATCTTAAATATTCAGTGCAAAGTAGCATTTTCACCAAAGCTGAGAATGAAAGGTAAAGCAAATAAAAACCATTCAATGGATGGTGGTGAGATACAGAATCCAGAAGTAGCATAAAAAATAGAGTGGTTCCTTCTGGTAAAGAAGAGAGACAGGGAGATCAGAAGGCTCTGCAGAAAAAAATGACATCTGAGTGGATTTTGAGGGACAAAAGTGAGTGGGCAGGCAGAGAAAAGGTGAAGGAAGAGCATTCAAGAGGAGAAAAAGCCTTTTTGACCTTTCTAGGAAGAAAAAAAATATTCCCTCTTTTGTGTATCCAAAGCATTTTGGTAATATTCCCATTACAACCTCAGTTAACACTTATTGAGGTCTTACAATGGGCCAGAACTTGCTTAAGTAATGTCTAAGGGTAGCATAATTCATTTAATTCTCCAAACCACCTGTCAGGTAGGTACTATTATTAGCTCTATTTTATAGGTGAGGAAGCTGAAACACAGAGATCCTAAGTAACTTGGCCAAGCTGGTAAGTGTCAGTCAGGACACTCAGCAGTTGGGCTTCAGAATCTACACCAACAAGTATTATTATGCCATACTGCTTCTTAGTACATATCAAATTTAAGATTTAAAAAATTTTTTAATGTTCATTTATTTCTGAGAGAGATGGAGACAGAATGCAAGTGTGTTAGGGGCAGAGAGAGGGAGACACAGAATCTGAAGCAGGCTCCAGGTTCTGAGCTGTCAGCACAGAGCCCAACGCGGAGCTCGGAACCATGAGCTGAACCCGAACCAAAGTCGGACACTCAACCTACTGAGCCACCCAGGTGCCCCTGGAATTTAAGATTTTTAAAAGAAAAACTTATATATTTACCATGAAAGCTAAGTGTGAAATTTATGTATTATCAATTTCTTTTTTAATTTCTTTTCACCTGCAGTAATACATGTATTTTTTGCAAAAATTTTAAGATAGGTTTATGTCAATTATTTATTGTCTGTGCAAACTTTATCAGTCAGACAACTCTTGGCTCTAATTTGGCCCTGTGAATTGTATGAAAGCATGCCCTGGTGCACTGAGTGGTGCTTATTCACATTCGGTCTCCAGACCTGAGAAGTCTTGGTTAATTCCTGGTTCTACTACTTTACTGGTTGTGGGTCCACAGGCATATCATTTATTCCAAGTACATGAGAAAAGTAGTTGAAAGAGATGACATAGCAGATGTGAAAGCACTTAAGTTCTCAACCAAGAATAATAACCCAATAGTTGGTGAAATACCCCTCATTTCTCCTCACTCTACACACACACTATTGAACCATAATTTTCTGGAAGCCATATATAATAATAGCTATGTTGATAGTAATGCTAGTTAGTAAACATTTATTATATTCTAAGGCATGGCATTTTTTTTTCAATTTTCTACTCCACTAAGTTTATTCATTTAAGTGCCCAAACTTAAATTAACTGTTTTTGGAAGAAAGCTTTCTAACTAGTGACCGCTGAACGTCACTTTATGCCTTTCCAAGGCACGGCATTTAGAACATCCTTCTTTCAATCTTACAACATCGTGGTAAGTTAGGCAGCACTGTCAACACATGAATAAGAACATTAAGTCTTAGAGCATAGAGTGGGAGTACCGATATCTGTACATGTTCTACCTGGCTTCAAAATACATGTTTTTTAGCCTACACCTTGCTGGTTAAAAAAAACCCAAAAACCAAAAACCAAACAGCAACAACAGCAACAACAAAACCTTTATAAAGGAAATGTAGCAAGACAATAAAATAAATGGAAGTCACACACAGTCCATAAAAACTCACCATAACACGTCTTATTCTGAAACTATTCCAAAACAGGTGAAAAGACACCTACTCCTTTACCCAGGTCCTAAACACAGCGGAAAGAGGAAAAATATCATGTATGTAACTTGAACTTTTGGAGATAAGCCTAAATGGTTCAGTTACAGAGCCAGAGGCATGCCATTCATTGCTCATTACTCTTTCTTTCTGTGGGAAGGCTGGCTTTCCCAATGTCTATGTTAGTTTTCTCAACTACCAGATAATTCTAGGATAAATGATCCCAAGCTTCTTGGGGAGTTGAGCCAGTTAGTTTCCAGGATCTAATGAAAAAATGCCTCCTCGTGCTCTAAGGGGAAGGCGACATTTAATTCTGAGGTTAGCAGCAATCATAAATATTTGAATTCATACACGATTCCACAAGTGTCCTATAAATGTGGAACTGATTTTAAAGCCATAAGTAAGGACTAGTTTATAAACCTACTAGCCCAACATCTGTGATCTATAATAAAAAATTTTTTTTTAAAAAAAGCAAGATTTGGGTCGGAGAGAAGATACCATATGTAGGAATGGAAACACAGTGGAAGATAAACACTGGTAATTTGGAAGGAGTGTTTTGTCTTCTGAGTGGTGTTGACTTGTTTGAATATGTACTTATAAAGATGAGGATGTCTGTTTCATTGTATTGTCTTCCAGACAGAGTCTAATAAAAAAATCAACATGACAGATTCCTCCTTGCTGGGATCACTAATGGCTTACAAAATAAGCATTTGGATTATTTTATAATTTTTATGATCTCAATTAACTTGATGGCCAATGACTTTACATACAAAGAAAGGAAGACATAGACTAGATTGATGATAAACTTAAATCTCTGAATGAATTTTATCCTATTGGGCCAAGACGCCCTTTGAAGTGGAGACCTAGAGGACATCACACCCTCACACCCTATCTCACACACACACACACACACACACACACACACACACACAAATCCAGTTTGTGATTACTAAGTGTAACTATCTCATTAAAATTTCTTGCAAAAGAGCAAGGCAGAGTCAGAAGATACAATCCTAAATTTGCTTCTAAATATGCAAAAATAGCAACACAACTGGCATAAATGTCATGATGGTACAAATAAATAACGTTTTCCCTTCTCTTGGAGACCTATTCAATGTGTTCTGAGGCCCCAATCATGGTTGCTAGATGTATTTTTGCCTGTGCAATAGATATAGGGAAGTTTATAGATGAAATGAAATTTAGAAAACAAAGACTCTCACCTCTTCTTTATGCACATGAGGAAACCACAGCACCCAGAGAGGAAGAGAGATCATAGGGCCTGTTGGCTTCAAGATAAGAACTAGATACTAAGGGTTTTGACTTCCAGCTCAGTATTCAATAAGTTATAAAATCTTGTTCAACTTATTTGTTCAATTATAAATAATATCAATATATATTCCACCAGGAATACTGTGCAGAGGAGAGCCCATGAGCTTCCATGAATGTTATAGCCTACTAAGATTTTTTTTTAAATAAACAGATAATCACATTAAGACTTAAATAATTTAAAACTGTGATAAGTACTAGTAAAGATAAGAATAGGATGCTTGAAAGTGTATAAAATAAGGACTTAATTTAAATCAGGAGAGTCAGCCTATTCTGCGTAAATGACACATAAGCTGCAAACTGAAGAATGATGAGATGTGAGTGACTGGACAACACAGGAAGGGAGCACGCAGAAAGGCTCTGAGGCATTAAAGAGGCTGACACATTAGAGCAACTGAGGGAAGACCAATGTGCAGAAGTAGAGTGAAGGAGGGAGGGAAGAGCCATGAGATAAGATTTGGATGATAGCTAATAAGAGAAGGACCTTATAAATTATGTCAATAATTTGTCTAGCAGCTAAAAGGAAGCCATCAAAAGATCATAAGCAGAGTATAAGTGACATGACCTAATTTCCATGTTTAAAAGACATTAAAAGACATTTAAAAGACAATATATATACATTCATTTAATTAGACTCAAGGGAGCAAGTTGAAAAAAGCCGCTATTGCTGATTTAGACTACATTAATGGTGAGAATGTTGGGAAGCGGACAGAATTGAGACCTGTTTGGGTGATATACCATCAAGAGGACTTATTTATTGAGTGGATGTAGGAAGTGAAAAGGTGAAGGTGTCACAGAAAGTGTCTTGGTTTGAGGCCTGAATATCTGGTTATATGGTGTCCTGAATGAGAGACTGGCTGAGAAACAAGTTTCTGTGAAAAGGTGGCAAGTGGGTAGAAAACAAGAGCTTAGAGATCAACGTTTGGCCCATTAAACTTGCACTACCATGTAGAGTTTTAAGAACAGAGTTGCATCTTGACTCAGAAGAATATTGTAGAAATAACATACTCATGTATTGTTGGCATAGAGATAGAGTTTTAAATCCATGTGAATGGATGAAGTAATTCACACAGTACGAGGGGAGGTGGGAATACAGGGTAAGCCTGAACTCTGAGGAATTCCAATATTTAGTAGTTGAGCACAGGATGATGAAGTGGTAAAGATACAGAGAAGACAATATCAAATTAAAAAGAAGAAAAAAAGACATTATATTGTTATGGAAACCAAGAGAATATAGCCATTTTAGCTGCATGCTTCTAATAGTTTTGTACATATTGTAAGCATAAAAGCTCAAAAAAAGACACATGTTTTTAAGACCTTTACCTGTCATGAACTAAATGTGTGAGCTTGGGTAACTCATTAAAACTTTCCTATCTTTAAAATGGGAGTCATAATCTCTTCTCATGTGTTAGATTGTGATGGACATCAATTAGAGTAGCATATGCAAGACAAACTTTGTAAATTGTTCATTGTTATACATATTTCAGGTTTTCCCATAAATAAGGCCAGAAGTTTTTGTTTGTTACTGATTTACTACTGATTTTAAGCTGTTATTAAGATAAGGGCACCTCTCTGGCTCCTCTCTGGCTCAGTCAGAAGAGCATGTGACTCTTGATCTTGGGGTTGTGAGTTCGAGCCCCACATTGGGTATACAGATTACTAAAAGATAAATGAATAAATAAACTTTAAGGATAACCAAGGCTATTACGATAATAAGTAAATTACATTATCAGGATTTATTGATTAGGGGTGGGGGAATGGGCAAAACGGGTGAAAGAGAGTGGGAGATACAGGCTTCCAGTTATGGAATAAATAAGTCACAGGGACAAAAGGCACAGCATGAGGAATGTAGTCAATGATATTGTAATAGTGATGTATTGGGACAGATGGTAACTACACTGGTGGTGAGCACAGCATGAAGTATAGACTTGTTGAATCACTAATGCTATACACTTGAAACTAATGTAACATTGTGTGTCAAGTATACTAAAAATATATTTATTTATTTATTAGAATATCACTCTTTGTGAGTGCGTATGGTGGACTTAACTGACCACTAAATATGGCATTTAATTCCATCAGAGGAATGTCTGCATGTTGTGTACCCCAAGGTGAATATAGGGAAGAAGAAGCTAGGTGAGTGGAAAAACTTCTATTAAAATGGATGTGACCCACCATGACTCTGGGAGTTGTTAGAGGTCTCAAATTAAATAAGCACTAAGGAATTACTATGCTCCTCTCCAAACTTGCTCCTCTCTTCAGTGGTTAATCAAGTCACACTGAAAATAGTCTTTGCTATAATATTAGTCCTCCTGCTCTGGGCTGAGGTCTTCTTTAATCCTTGGAATGTTTTCTTCATCTTCCCCCTTGTCCATGATGAAGAGTTTCTCACTTTGAACAGTCACTTGGAACAACAGTTACAGTTTGTTATTGAAGCATGCGGTCTTATCTCCTGGAGACAAGAGACAGTGTGCACTGTTTATTATAGCAGAAGAGAAGTCTAGAAACCCTGGTGGCTGTTGGGCACTGAGAATGGAAGAATGAGAAAGTAGATAGTTGCAGGTTCAAGTCAGATATCTGAAGTAAGAGACTGATTTGCTGACAGGCACAGTTTAGGAAAACTCTACGTAGGGCTTACAGGCCAATAAAGATTAATTTTACTAGGTCTTGAAAGCTGTTAAATTTTGTGAGTTCCCTATAAAAATGGTTGAAAACCTTTGAAGTTTTGAAGCAGTTATTAAAGGTAATCACATTATTAGGTGGGGCAAGGCAGGAAAATGAGGAAAGCCCTGGAAAATGGTGTTAAGCAGAGCAAAAGACATTGAAATAAGTATTGAGAGACACTTAAGAAACTCAGAAGGCAGTATGATTAGGAGCCTGGGGTACTGAGTTAGAGTTCCAAATCTGCCTACATGGCCTGTAAAAATGCTTCAAGGCCTCCTGAGTACAATGAGATAACCTTCTTCTACATAGTACATGTCAAGCTATGTCTATATCTCTCAACTGATCCTCTCTCTGATGTGTGGTCATCAGTCACGTCTTCCAAATTTTAGGAGGATGCAGGTCAACTTGAAGCTACTAGAAAAGGCAAGGATCAAGATACTGTGGTTTCAGACCCAGTCCTTTCCTACATTCATTGATGTTATCCTAATGCTACGTTGCATCAACATAGATTGTACTCATGTTGAGAATATACTTTTTCAAATGGAGAATTAGCAATTGATGATTTATGCCTAAGGTTTTGATTTTTATGCCCATACTTTTTAATGGTGTCATCTGAAAAGTAACTCTTTTTGGGAGTCACTCTTCCAGGATGGAAGAAAAAACAAGTGCAAGAAAGAAAAAGTAATTTAGTGAAGAAATGTAGGCTTGTGAATGTTCACCTTGTGGAAAGTGGAAATTGTCAGATGACATTAAAAAGCAGCCAAGGTAGGGATAAGATACCCTTTCAAATACTGCTGCATTTGTTGGCATTTAAATTCTCAAGAAAATAATCCTAAGTGACGTCCTTGCTCTTAATGAAAATAAGCACTTGTACTCAGTAGTAGTTTTAACTCCTTTGGAGCTTCTGATGGTATATTCCATTACTCCTTTTACTTTAAAAATGACCAAATGGAAGACCTCAGCCAAAATAGCCTCTTAGAATAGAGGCTGGCATTTTAAAATGGTTAACAATCTGCTTCCTTGTATCTTCACACTGCAGCATTTTCTGTTGGTAGTTGAGGTTATCTGAGAGGAAGAGTTAATGGGAACTGAAGAAAGTGTTGGATTTGCTGGTTTAGTAAGCAACAGGCTGAAGATTGGTTAATGGGCAACATTTTCTACAATGGCGGTTCTTAAGGTGTAATCCCTGAACCAGCAGCATCAGTGTACCAGGGAACTTGGTAGAAATGGTAATGCTCCAGAATTAACACCCTAGACCTCCTGGATTGGCACCTCTGGGGATGGGGCACAACAATCTGTTTTAACAAGCCCAGGGGAGTGGGATGCCAAGAAAGTTTGACAACAATTTAGAGGAATACATTTTCCTCTTAGCTGGAATGAAATTCCTCATTTTTGTTGTCAGGGAATAACATTCTGTCTCTGCTCATCTTCATGTCACTGTTCTTTGGCTGCTGAGTTTTAGGGATTTTTTTTTCTCGGATCATCAAGTTAGTATCTGGCACAGCCAGTCCTTGTACCCAGGCCATCTGAGTCCACACCCCGGGTTGCCCATTTCATCACTCGCTCCCATGGGTTTACGTCAGCTCCACATTGCACACTGGAGGGACACTCCCCAGATTCTCACTCATCACATGGGAAACTTAGAGTGTGTCAGTGGCTTACCCAGAAACCATAAAGAAGGCAGTGATTTCAGGAACATTATGACAACATGAGGGACCTAAGCAATTGACTGATTTACGAAATTCCACCCCTGGAAGGGTTTGTGAGAAGCCACACAATTCCCACGTTGCACTTGGTTTTAATTCTGAAATACTTCTGCTCTTCTCTTCCTGGATAATATTCATCCTTCAGGTCTCAGTTTAGACAGAACTTTTTTTGGAAGCATACCCTGATTAAAGGTAGGCTAGATCAGATACTCCCTCAGCACCCCACTTGTTTCCCTGCACCCTTCATGATTACTGCTTATTGAATTATCTGATGGGAGGACTGAGGCCCAATCTGTCATGTTCAACAATCTATCCACAGACCTACTGAGCATAGCAGCTAGCATATTATTTAAAAAAATTGTTGAATGAACATCCATATATTTCATATAATCACATGTATAAAATATCTTCTCTTCTGAAAAAAGATGAACATCTAAAGTAACTCCTTTTGATGGGGCACCTAGGTGGCACAGTCAATTGAGCGTCTGACTTCATCTCAGGTCGTGATCTCACGGTTTGTGAGTTTGAGCCCACAGTCACTGACGTCAGTGTAGAGCCAGCTTTGGTTCCTCTGTGTTCCTCCCCACACACACTCTGTCCTTCCCCCCACTCATGCTGTCTCTTTCTCTCTCTCCCTCATAAATAAAGAAAACATTTTAAAAATTATTTAAAGTAACTCCTTTGAGAGAATGTAAAGAGTTCACAACATCTCTTACTCACTCTAGTATCTTGCAGACCCATCTGCTAGCAAATCCAGCCTTCTATTGGACACTAGTATCCTAAGTTAAACTTAGCTAATTTCCCTTTTCTGACATCAACAAATATGGAGAACATCTGAGCACTAGTGTCTGTATATCCTCATACTGTTATATTTAGGTTATTTGTTGGCCTTCTCTTCTTTACATCATTCATCCAACTCCACTCTGTTCTGGATCCTTCCAGATATTCTGTTTCCTGCATCATTTAGGAATAACTTGCTGTAGATCTCAGACTAGTCACTTAACTTTCGAGCCTCAGTTTCCTCATTAATAAAGTAAGAATAGTAATGTTTTTATATATTTGCTGACACTAAATTAGATGATGTATATGAAAGTGATTTGCATGGTGACTGGCACATAGCAATTCTTCTAGAATTATTCATCTTAATTTTTTTCTTTTACTTTTATTCCTTGTGATTGCTCATGCAGAGCTGTTTAGGTAAAGCTACATGAAGTCACTTAGTATCTTACTGTGTCTTCATGGTAATGTACAAAAATTGTTTTCTATATCATGAATAATGATAAAGCAAATAAAATTTGCAAGGTCTTTAAATTGACCTAAATTGATCTTTTCTGGGTTTCACAGAGTACCCTTTAGTCCCCTGTATCTTAGAATTTTGAAACTTAATGTTTGACCTTTACTATTGAGGATAGAATTTGGAGATAATGAAGAATCCAGAGGTTCTGAAAAGTCAACCCAGGCAAGCCAGTAAAATCTTTGGTCCCTATTCTGAGACTAAAGTCTTAGGTCAATAGTAAAGCCCAAAACAGGAAATGACTCTGGGACACGTCAAGATTCATGTTGCATGACAGAGGTTGAGTATCAAGAACCAGAAGGATAAGACATTGCAGTAGAAAACAGGGATGTGAGAACAGCTATAAAGGAAATTTGACTAGTTATATCCTCCTTTGTTCACAACATTCCCTTGGGTAGTAGTTTATGCCCCACAGTCCAGTATCTGATCCTATCCTATCAAACCCAGTATTATTTCATAATCTTGGCCATTACCTCTTAGGTTGTTCCAAACTAGAAGTCTAATTATTTTATCCTGAACTTATAAGCTAGATTTTCCAGCCTTTTGCTCCAGCAGTTTTATATGATTTATATATATATTTTAAAAAGCTATACATAAGGAACCAGGAGATTTGGATCTTACTCTCCACACTATCATTTTCTTGTTATGTAATTTTGGTTCAACCCATTGATCTCTGAGCCTAATTTTCCTTGTCTTCCAGTAATAGTCAAGATATATTTTTAGAATAAGACTTTCTTTAGAATCCATTCATCTCCCAATATCCTAAAGATGTCATCAACTAGTCTACATACAATATTCCAGTTGTCCATGCAGCATAGTTTTTCCTGAGGAAAAAATCATATTTTCTCTTTGTCCTCATTACTTTCCTAAGAAAGTTCAGAATTTTCTTGGCATTTTGATTACAAAAGGCTGCTAGTCTCGTGTCCATGGTAACTTTAAAAGATGTGAATGAGGCAGAGGCTCCTGGGAGGTGCGAGTCGTAACGGTGTCTGTATGATTTCCGGAGGCTGCAGCATTAGACCCCGGCCGACGTGAGCGGCAGGAGGGTAGTAGCATAAAAGATGGCAACAGCAGCTAGGCCAACTTTTGAACCTGCGAGACGGGGGAGAGGAAAAGGAGAAGGTGATTTCAGCCAACTCTCAAAGCAGTATTCAGGTAGAGACCTACCTTCTCATACAAAGATAAAATATAGACAAACCACTCAGGATGCCCCTGAAGAGGTTCGCAACCGTGACTTCAGGAGAGAGCTGGAGGAGAGAGAGCGAGCTGCCGCCAGAGAAAAAAATAGAGATCGTCCAACACAAGAATATACAACCTCCTCATCCGTGTCAAAGAAACCTCGGTTAGACCAGATTCCTGCTGCCAACCTTGATGCAGATGATCCTCTAACAGATGAGGAAGATGAAGATGAAGATTTTGAAGAGGAGAGTGATGATGATGATACTGCAGCTCTTCTTGCAGAGCTAGAAAAAATTAAAAAAGAAAGAGCTGAAGAGCAGGCCAGGAAGGAACAAGAACAAAAAGCTGAAGAAGAAAGAATACGTATGGAAAACATATTGAGTGGAAACCCTCTCCTTAATCTCACTGGCCCATCCCAGCCTCAGGCCAACTTCAAAGTTAAAAGAAGGTGGGATGATGATGTTGTTTTCAAGAACTGTGCAAAAGGTGTAGATGATCAGAAGAAAGACAAAATATTTGTAAATGATACACTGCAATCTGAATTTCACAAAAAGTTCATGGAGAAATATATTAAATAGTACAGTTTTATGTGCTTAATTAAAGACTGTAAAATGTAAACGAAAAAAAAAAGATGTGCATGAGAACAGGATGTACATGTAAGTGTGTATATATCACCCATAGTTGAAGTGAGACCAAATTTAAGTATCACCTATCACCATTCATCTTCAGTGTACACATGACACAGTATTAAGGCCAGTTGGCCTTTTCTTAGACCCACAGTTATGCTTTTACGTTAATATGCTAATGTTTTTAAAATTAGTATTTCCAATCTTTGTCTTTTCCTGAACTTCACATGCAACTGCCTACCATACAACTTCATCTGCTTGTCCTAAGTTACCTTAAAATCCATATATCCAAAATGGAGCTGTTAATCAGCCTTCTCAGATACCAACATGCTCTTCTTCTTATTTTTTACAACGGTTAGTAATCTCTTCCATTCAACTACCTACACAAGTTACCTGATAGCTTAACTTCTTCATTCTCTTACCCCATTTCCACATCTAATTAGTCAAAAGTACAATTGATTCAACTTATTACATCCATCTTCAGCTAAAGTCCACCTCTCTGTCACCACTGTTTCTGCCCTAAACTTAGTCTTCATTATTTCTTGCCTGGAGTATTACAATAATTTTATGGCTATTATCTCTCTGGTCCAAGTTACCATTACTTTTATTATTGGGCTCTTAACTTGCCTCTCTGTTTCCACTATTACCCATTCTTCATGCAGTAACCAAATTTATCTTTTAACAGTTAAAATCACATTATGTCATCTTCCTGTTTGAAATCCTCTAGAAGGTTTCCATTTCACTTATAATAATCCACATTGCTTGCCATGTCTACAAGGAGCTACATGGTTTTGTCATTTGTTCCTTTTTGAGCCTCATGTCCCAAACCCACCCTTCAGTATATTCTAGCTGTGTGAACTTCTTCCTGTTCCTAGAACATGCCAGATTGAATGCCACCTCAAGCCTTTGTACTACCTGTTCTCTTTGCCTGAAACAGATCTTATCCCAAATCTTCATCTACTTAGCTCCTTTTGTCATTCAGTTCCTGGTCAAATGTCATCTGGAAGAAGCCCTCCTTGACCAGTCTATTTAATGCTGCTTCTCTCCTGGCCTACATATTTCTTTTCATGTTGCCCTGTTTTCTCTATATCTTTTTCATGATCTGGAATTATCTTATTTACTGATCAATTTGTGTACTGTTAATTTTCTGTTTCCAAGCAGAGATAAATTGCCCTGCTTACCATGGATGGTACAAACTTATAAAACCATGCAAACTAGATTCTCAATAATTAATAAAAAATTGTTTATAGTGTGTTTTCTTGGGGCAATGAATGACATTCCTGAGGAAATAGAGATCTTACTCTACTTTTCTACACTATCTGAAATTATTTTTCTTATAAAATGTATTGATTTTATACCAATAACTAAATATAAAAGTAAAATATTATATGCCTGATAATATACAATTTGTTTGTTTTCTATTCTTCATACCAAAAGAAGACTGTGTTCAACTTGATGATTTGGTATACATACTTATTGTGAAATGATTCCCATAAGTAAGTTAATTAACATGTCTATCACCTTACATTGTTACCTTTTCTTTTTTATGGGACTGTTTAAGGTCTACTCTCTCAGCAAATTTCAAGTATATAATACAGTATTATTAACTATAGTCATCATGCTATATATTAAATCATCAGAACATATTCATCTTATAACTGAAAGGTTGTATTCTTTTACCAACCTCTCCCCATGTCCCCTATCCTACAGCCATTCTATTTTCCATTCCTCTGAGTTTGAGTTTGAGTTTGTTAATGATGCCTCAATAATGCTGGACAAAAACCTCTCTGAATCCAGATAGATCATAGAACTAGATGTGAAAAACAAAACAATAAAGCTCTAAATATTGGAAAAAAATAATATGTGTTAGGCGTAGTCAAGGAAATTAAGCATAAGCATTATGGAAAAGAAAATCAAATTTTACAATAAAATGGTTTCAGAACTTATCATTTTAAAATAATTATAAATCCTTGTGGTCCCTGGGTTGCTCAGGCAGTTAAGTGACTGACTTCGGCTCAGGTCATGATCTCATGTTCGTGAGTTCGAGCCCCACGTCAGGATCTTTGCTGACAGCTCAGAGCCTGGAGCCTGCTTCAGATTCTGTGTCTCCCTCTCTCTCTGCCCCTCCTTTGCTCACATTCTGTCTCTCTCTCTCAAAAATAAATAAATATTAAATATATATATATATAAATGAAATAAATTAAATATATTAAATAAATTAATTAAATAAATATATTAAATAAATATATATATTATATATATAATCATAAATCCAAAGGAGGTTGAAAAGAAATGTATGCAAATTCCCATGAACACTTACTTTGTATAAAACTAAGAAATTGGCATTGCTACAATCCATAGAGCTCATTCAGATTTCAATAATTATACATGAACTTGTGTGTGTATATGTGTGTATAGTCCTATGCAATTTTATTACATGTGTAGCATTGTATAACCACATAAGCATCAACATACTCAACTATACCATTGCAACAAGACTCTCTGGTGTTATCCTTTATAGCCATACCCATCGTGTCCTTCCACTCCTAACCCCTGGCAACCACTAATCCATCTGTTTTCCATCTTTATAATTACATTATTTTATACACGTAACATAAGTAGAATCATGCAGTATATCTTCTTGACTTTGGCTTTTTCTATCAGTATAATTTTCTTGAGGTCCATCTAAGTTATTTCACATATCAATAATTTGTTCCTTACTATTGCTGAGTTGTATTCTGTGGTATAGATGTACCACAGTTTGTTTAAAAGTATTTTCCAATTTTATCACAAATAAAGCTATTGTAAATACTTGTTTATAAATTCCTGGGTGAAAATAAGTCTTCAATCCTATAGGATAAATGCCCAAGAGTGCAACTGATGGATCATACAGTAAGTTCATTTTTAGTTTTGAAAGGAACTGCCAAACTATCTTCTAAGGTAGCTATGCAATTTTATTTTCCAACCAGAAATATACAAACGGTCTAGTTTCTCTGCATCATCATCAGCATTGTGTGTTACCATTATTTTTCACTTTAGTTATGTAATTTTTAACAGATTAAAAGTACATTGATATTGCTCATCCATTTCAAATTACTTTTACAAAGGAGAACCTAAGTGGGTCAGTGGGTTAAACATCCTACCTCGGCTCAGATTATGACCTCACAGTTCGCAGGTTTGAGCCCCATGTTGGACTTGGTGCTGACAGCTCAGAGCCTGGATCCTGCTTTGGATTCTGTGTCTCCCTCTCTCTGATCCTTCTTTCTCTCTCTCTCTCTCTCCCCCCCTCACAAATAAACATCAAGGGCACCTGGGTGGCTCAGTTCGTTAAGCTTCAGACTTCAGCTCAGGTCATGATCTCACGGTTTGTATGTTTGAGCCCCTCATCAGACTCTGTGCTGAAAACTCAGAGCCTGGAGCCTGCTTCGAATTCTGTGTCTTCCTCTTTCTCTGCCCCTCCCCCGATCTCTCTCTCCCTCTCTCTCTCTCTCAAAAATAACATTAAAAAAATTTTTAAATAAAAAATAAATAAATGAAATAAATAAATAAACATCAAATTCTTTTTCAATGTCATACTTTCTAAACAAAATATTTATTAAACAGTTCTCTCATACAGAAGTCAAATATCCTCTGGGATCTTTCAAATCAAAACAAAATTTTTAATATTATGACACATGTGAAAAGAAAAACAAAAATGTTTATGTAAAACAATTACAAACTTAAAATACAGAGCAAGGTGTCAAGAAATAATTTTCCTTAAGGTTTTTTGGTAAATTCCTCAATGGTTAAAACACTGATTTTCTTTGAAATTATAATAGAGTCTCACAAAATCCCAGACTCGTTAAGAAGATACATGCATATTTTCTATTATGATGAAAAAATTAATAGAGCAAGTTCCTCAAATAGTAGAAATAAACATCGCAACTAGTGAAATGTGGGAAAACACTTTCATCCAAAAAAAAAAATTATAGGAAAACAAGAGCAACTAATTTCCTAGTGACAAGAAATATAAAAAAACAAGAATATAAAAGAAGAGTGAATATCTTCCTGCGGCTTGACTGAGTCATGAAAGTCATGCACAGTTGAAAATATGAGTTATAACTTTATATTTTCTGGGCACCAAGTTAATGTTAAATAAGGTTAGTAAGCTAGTAAATTATCTCTGTGGCTGGTCACATGACTTGGTTGAAAGTATCCAGCAATTATTGCCTAGTTCTTAATTCATAGTATGATTCATATTAAAACCCACTAACACAATGGGAATATTTCATAACAGGCTAAACAGAATCAGTGACTAGTGAATGAAAATGGGACATGGACTAGAATCCAGCAACCTTCTCTTTTCTGATGGTTTCCTTCAATTTGGTTGAACTCCAGCCACTGAGAGAAAGCTTATCAACAGGATTTATCGGCCTGAGTGACAAGTTTTGGCATTCATGGTTTATTCTGTCCTATGATGTTGCAGACCACAGAAGCCCAAACAAAAACTAGGTAGAACTAGACTCAGAATAGATACTCCTACTACACTAGGGTTATTTCCAGAGCTGCTATGTTCTATATGGTAGCTGCTAGCCACATGTAGCTACTTAATGTAAATGTAAACTAATTAAAATAAAAAAATTAGTTCCTCAGGTGAAGTAGCTACATTTTCAGTGCTTAATAGTCACATTCAGATAATGCCTAATGTTTGGACAGATGACAGAACGTTTCCATCACACATCATGACCAAAAATTCTTTGGAAAGCAATGTTCTAGAGAGGGTGTAAATGGATAATAATACAAGGAAGAATTTAATCCAGGCACTTTGAAAATAGCGTATAAGTTTGCTAGTGCTGCTGTAACTAAGTACCACAAGCTGAGTAGGTTAAATGATAGAAACTTATTTTACAGGTCTAGAAGCTGGAATCTGAGATTAGGTTGTCAGCAGGGCCATGTTCCTTCTGAAGGCATTAGGAAAGGATCTCTTCTGGGCCTTTGTCTTAGTTTCTGGTAGTTGCTTGGTTTATGATAGCATTGCTCCAATCTTCACGTGTCATTCTCTCTGTGTGCATGTCTCTGTGTCCAAATTTCCCCCTCTTATTAGAACACTGGTTAAATTGAATTAGGGGCCCATGATACTCTAGTATGGCCTCATCTTAATTAATTGCATCTGCAACAATCCTATTTCCAAATGAAGTCACAGTCTGAGATAATGGGATTTAGGACTTCAACACGTAAATTTGAGAGGAAATACAACTTAACCCATAACATATAGTATCTGGATGTATTGTGACATTACTGAATTGTTAGCAAGGCAACAAGACCCATCATGGCCCATGGAACCCAGAAAGAAAAACAAAGGGTTAATAGTAACAACAGAAACTTTAAAGTAATATGCAAAGATCCTGCCAACAAATGTCTGTGATAAAAAAGCAGGGAAATAATTTTCTCTTGCCTTTTTTTTTTAATCAGTTTTTTATTATTTATGACACATTCAGGAACACAGGCTTGAGGCTCAAGTATAAAACTTTTGTCTTTTGCAAAGAAGTTCAGGCCAATTTTCTAAAGAGCTTGAGATGATTACTAGTTTAGCTAATCAAGAATGGTACCAAAGGTAACAAAGCAAGTCAACACCCCAAATTCCAAGACATATAGTAAAGACACAGTCTCAGGAACAAAGAAGAAGTCCAAGTATCATGACTGAAACATAAGCCAAACCCACAATAGTAGAACTGTGGAATCAATCACCTATGAATTAAGGTAGAGTTCCTTAAAACTCCCTTCCCATTTTCTGTCCCATAAAACTACTCTTTCTAGTCAAGCCCTGCTATCCCATACTGGCATCCTTCTCTTGGACATAATTTCATCTACTTTCTAATTGCTTGGCTTGACCTACTCCATGAAGTGCTTCCGATACTCCCAGCTTCTACTACTCTAGTCTCTTGTTCACTTAATGTCTTGTCTTTCAAATACAATGTTCAATTTTCCCTTCTTGGTGACCTCACTGGCTACTAGGCCAATTGTCCCCTCATTCCCCCTTCCTGACCCTTAATATTGCTAATATAATCATCTCCTCCCAATTCAGCCAAATTTTGGAAACTCCTTACATCAGCAATATCTTCCCAAAACTAGCTGTTATTTTGTTCATGACTATGTTTTTGTACTTGTCTTCCTATCCAGGTGTGGCACTCCACTATCAACTTGGAGGATGGAATAGGATTTCCATCATTATCTCTTTCATATAGTTTCTTTGGATCCCCCTCTACATCCCTCTTTACTTTCATCCACATAGAGATTCATGATCTGACTTTCTGAGGATCCCTCAGAATCACTCTTAGTGGCTATGACCTTCCGGTGAGAACAGAAGTTGCCTATTATAGAATCTTCTTTGTGTGTTCCAAATGAAAAGGTGAAAATTTTATTACTATAGTAATCATAATGTAGATATGGGTAGTAATATAGATAGTAATCTTTTTGCAAAAGAGATTTAAATATGCCCTTCTGAATTAAAAAAATGATTATTGGAATCAAATTGTATGGGTCTGTTAGACTGTTTAAAACAGTGGAAAGGAAAAGTTAATTTCCTGGTCTAAAGACCATTGGGTACAAGGAAGTGTGTGTGTGTGTGTGTGTGTGTGTGTGTGTATCTCTGTATGTGAAGACTGGGAGAAGAGAAGGGAAACTCAATTATATACACTTTGTTATTTTTTTAATGTTTATTTATTTTGAAAGGACAGAGTGTGAGCGGGGGAGGGGCAGAAAGTGAGGGAGAGAGAAAATCAGGCTCCATGCTGTCAGCACAGAGCCAAATGTGGGACTTGATGTCACGAGCTGGGAGAACATGATCTGGGCCAAAATCAAGTCAGTGACTTAACCGACTGAGCCACTGAGGCACCTCACAATGAAGCACACTTTAAAATGCATTTCAGTTATGTGTACACACACATATCATGCAAATTTATTTTAACAGATAAGGCATACTATAAAAATATTGTTTTAGCTCCTACTTTTTACTCTTAATAACACATTGGTCATTAAGTTGACAATTATTCAATGTTTTAAACTATGCCTTGAGGAACATGCTATGAATGCATCTGAGAGAACATGTCATATTATTTAATTAGTACAAATTGTAAAACATATAAATCCTTGGTAAAAGGGTATATAAGCTGAAAAGTAGTTTTACCCATATTCATACACACATTCAATGTATGAAAATGTCTGCTTTATTATAATAGATAAGTTTTAAAGCCTTGAGGTCTTCATGGTTATGGACCATTTCAGAATAATTCAAAGCAAAGGCAGGTTATGATTTTGTAGAAAAGATCCACATAGGCTGCCTGGGCTCTCAGAAGGACACACACTTGGCTGTCAAGATGGCAGTAGCTGCATCAGAGCACAGTCTCTTCCTGGCTCTTCCTACCATATGTGAGAGTAGACACTAGACTAGTTGTTCCCAGTATTTTAAATAGCAAAACTGCCTTTTAAACTTTCATGTTCAAGTAATTATGCTTTGTTATCAATTTGTTTTGAATATACACTTTATAAAATCATTGCTAACTTTGATAACGCTTTTAAATTTCTTTTTATCTGATATTACAGAAAATTTCAAATATTAAAAACTAGAGAAAAGAATGTTAGCTCATCCCCCAGCTTCAATAATTACCAACCCTTGGCTAATCTTATTTCATCTTTACCTCCATTTTTCCTCAACTTTCCTCTTCCCCAAAACCAAATTATGATGAAACTAGTCTTTGATACCATATCATTTCATCTGTAAATATTTCAGTACATATCTCTAAAAGATAAGAACTTTAAAGAATCCAAAATCACAACAGCTGTTATTAAAATCAATTCCTTATTATCTGGTCAATGTTCAAATGCCACTGGATTTGTCAAAATTATTTTTTTAATAGTTTCTTGGCTTGATTCAGGATCCAAATAAAGTCGATATATTACAATTGATCGATATGTCTTCTGTTACTCTGAATCCATAGCTTTCCCTCAATCACTTCTTTTTTCTTTGTAATTTGTGGAAGAAACCAAGTTATTATTCCTTAGAGATTTTTATAGTCTAGATTTTAATGATTTGTTTTAATAGAATAGCTTCACAAACTTTATCAACCCTGTATTTCCTGAAACTTATAGTTAGATTAAAATACATGATCAGATCTAGGTTCTAAATTTTTGGCAACAGTAATTCATAGGAGGCATATAATATCTGGCTCTCTCTCTGGTGATTGTTTTCTAGATGAATAATGCATTTTTTAGAGTTTATATTTTATTTGTCACAAAAAGTTTGGTATTTCTGTAACAGTAAGCATGAGGCAGGGAGTAGTAAGAGACAATATTAGAGAAGTAGATTATAGTCTCTTATGAGCTATATTTAGAAGCTAAGATCTTATCCTGCACCCAGGATGTAAGAAACCAGTAATGGGTGTCAAGAAAGAGAGTGACATAGTGGATTTCTGTTTTATAAATACTACCTAATCAACTATGTGACAGAGGTTTGTGAAGAGACAGGACTAGAGATCAGAAGAACAATTAGAGACCACTATAACACTTCAGTTGAAAAATGAGTTTATTGAATATAATGATTGTATGAATAAATTAGTAGATACCCTGTTGGTTTTCCAGTTAACCTACTTGAATCTGGATTTATTTCCTACCACTCTATTGAAATTGCAATTTAAAACTAATCAATAGTTCAAATTGCTCAATCTAAAAACCTTTACTCATTCCTCATCTAGATTATTGAAACTATAAGTGAAGGTCTCAACGTAAACTTAGAATACAACTCCTGGTCCAGTCCACTTAAAGCAGTACCACTCTGCATCACCTCCATGACATAGAAGAACAACAGAGGAATATTCCAACTTGGTTATGATGGAGCATGAAAGGCATGGAAAACACAGACCACTTGATTTGACCAATAAAATCAAGAAAAATTGGGGGAGTAAAAGGCTCTGAGGAGAGATAAATAAGTCAGTTAAGTATCTGCCCTGAAAAACCCAACGTGTGAAAAAATAAGAAAAATTCAAAAATGCTTGTAGTTCATGTCCTTGTCTTACCACCATTTATAAAAAGGCTAACAGATTTTCAAAGATAGGAGAAAAATCAAGGAATTCTTCAGAGAAGGAGTGGATATAGAGCTGAGCCTTTAAGGAAAGGCTGAAGTCAGATGGATGGACATGATAGAGGAGAATGTTCTAAGTCAGAAAGGCACAAATGTTGAGGTGAAATTGTGAAAATGTTGTAGTCAAGGCACATATAAGTATATTCATCTTACTGAGATGAAAGTTCTCTTTTGGACAGAGGAAGATGAAAGTTGACTAGATGGTCCTATATTAGAAATTCCAGGATTGAGAGTTTGTTTTTGATCCAACAGACAGAAGTGGCTTAAGTTTTAAGAATATTAAATGAAAAGAACAGATTGAGGCTGGAGGTAAGCCCAAAACTTGGAAATAAATTAAGAGATTAATGGTTAATCTTCTAGGCCAATTTAGAGTGGCAACCATGGGAATAATAAGGGAAGAGAGATACTTTAAAAAAATCTTATTTTGAAATAAGAAATGTAATATTTTCAAAGGAAAAAACTTCATATACATTATTTAAAACATAAAATTTAAGAATTTTTATGATTTAAAACTTCTAATATAGTTTAGGTTTGTGGCCTAATATAGATGGCATAGTAGATCGCATCATTCCACAGAGATTTAGACAAATCTCAGAATGTCTATATTTTTCATTTGATCTTTCTTTGTGTATTAAACAGAACCACAGTAAAGTGCTCACATGGAAGAATATTGCTCTGCCTATTACAGAAAAAAATTGTCTTAAAATTTAGGCCACATATGTAATTTGAAATTGGCAAAACCTCTTTTATTTATTTGTTTATTTGTTTATTTGTGTTTTTTTTGCTTGATTTGTTTATAAGTGATTCTTATCCTGTGCTACCCAAACCCCACATACTTGCCCAAGGTTACACAACAAGCTAATGGAAGGAATGGGATTAGAACATGAGTCTATTGGATCCCAGTCTGATGTTCTTTCCACTAAGTGCTCACATCAGAAAGGATGCCAATTTATCCCTCGGCTGAAATGGTTTGAGGGGAAAAATGTGAACTTGACTTGGTTCGTTTGGAAAAATCTCTCCCTCATTTGATGGCTCTGAATTTTCAAATGTAATGGCATGACAGATAAATACATCAACATTAACCCCATGTGGACTCTCTTGGGACCTAAAATGATGGTCTCAGCTGCACAATCAAACTCCACCTCGATGTACGCTGTAAATTTGGTCCAAGGGTATTTGAAACTGTAAGAACATAAAGAGTGCAAAGTATTGAAGAAATGCTGAAATTAATGTCAAAAGAGTACCTGTGTTTTTGTCAGTAGTGGAGGCTGAGACGGAGGAGTAAGATTCCACTGCAATAAACGATGTCTCAACAATCCAGAGAATATCAGTAGCCCCGTGTCTCATGTAATATATTAATTCTTCTACTAAAATTTGAAAGAGAATGTTATGCTAATGTTGAGAAATAATTCCCCATGTTTTTTGCATACCTTGCCTTTTGTCTGAGGTTATTTTTTCAAGGAAATTGGTATAGTGAAAAGCCTTAGATAAAGATAATGTCTTCCTCTAGAGTAGAGGACAAGTTTAACGTCAAATATAATATCTCCGTCTAAGGCAGCTATCAGGCAGATTTTCTTGGGGTGCATTAAATAAGCTCTCCTGAGCTCAAAATCTCCTCAGATGTGATGCAAACCAACTATGTGTGCAGGATCCACGTGAACCATTCCATCTGATTCCCATGGAAATTGGAGGGCAAAAAGAACTAGTGCAAAAATAAAGTTCACACTACGTGTTATGCCATGAATCCAATTTTGACCTAAAAACATCACATCTTCTGCCAGCAACCATGAAACTGTGGCAGGCTAACTTGTTACCTTACAAGTAGGGTGAAACCAGACCCTTCACAATTCTTGACAAGTAATTTCTAGTTAGACCTCAAAATAACCATATGATTAACTATTTCTTGGTGTTCATGGCAAACAGAATTTTACTCAAAGGGATCTTGAAAATAGAGAAATTAGGGATTAAATAATGTCTTGGGTTGAATTACCACATCTCAAAATAGACATCTATACTGAGCAGTCAGACTGTAAGTTTCTATTCTGGATTCAGTAAGACCAGTTTTGACTAACTAGCTACATATGGTTCTAAGCCAGTATAGTAATGTTATTACTGCAATTGCTTTTACTCCATGGACCAAGAAATCAATGTGTGGGTTCTGCCAGCTACGTATATGTCCTTTCCAAGTATATATTCAGAAACCAGAGACACCGGGTGCACCCTTGGATGCAGTAGACTCCCTGTGAGATAAACCAGTGTCAGAACTCCATTTATTACCTGACTCTCATACATGTCTACTCTAACAGGAGAACCACAATGGCACTTTGGTTCCCTGGGTATTCATATCAGCTTGGATCTTATATACAACAAACCTTAAAAACATGAACTTTTCCCTTACCTCATTATAAATGGTCAAAAATTCTGTTTGGGGAAGGATTGGGAAAATCACAGCTAAGGTGATTGGACGTCTCTTTTAGCTGATGAATTCTGAGAAATAGAACAAGCCAAGATTTGAAATTTAGTGATGGATCATGACTTGTTACTGAGGTGGCTGACCTCAATTGGCTTTCCATCTATTATAACTTTAGGAACACCATGTTCTACAAGTCATATTCCTAGAACCTTATAGATCAGGACCTTGTGAAGGTCATTAGGACCTTACTGCCCATTATAAGAATCATGTTTATCTTGTCTCTGATGGTTAAGTGTTGGCACCTGGTCTCTCCTGTTTTGGCATTCTATCATTCCCTTTGCTACTAGGGAATCTCAGTTCTATAACAGCATCTTTTACCATCAGAATAAGGTTGGAAGATTTACATTCCCTGGCTTCAAGTACTACTATAAGGCATGTGATACCATCATAAGAATAGACAAATATATCATGGGATAGAATACAAAATCCAGAAATAATTCTTTTCCAGTCAAGTGATAAAGTGACAAAGGTATCCAAATGGGGTAAGGAAAGGCTTTTCAACAAATGGTTCATAATCACATATGGAAAAATAATTGAAACTTTATTGTCACCTCAGATTATACATCATCTTAATTTTATATGAATGATATACCAAACTTAAAAGTAGAAATTATAAAGCTTTTAGGAAAATGTCTTTGCATCTTGGGTGTAAGTAAATATTTCTTATTCAAGAGCACAGAAAGCAATAAGCATAAAAGGAAAAAAATGGTAAATATCATTACTAAGTGTCCACTTAAAGACAATAAACTAGATCTATGTATTTCTATCTTCTCCCTCTGGAGACCCTACTAAAATTGGTATATGAGAACTTATAAAGTTATTTAATTCTAAATAATGAAGATGACAGAAAATAACTTCAGTGGATGAACAATTCAATAAAACTCAGCCAAAGGCATGGTACTTTGGAGCACAGGCTAGAGTGTTGGAAAAGAAAAAAAGAATATAGAGAAAAAGGGAGTAGATTTTCCACAAAGACTAGAGAGTCATGGAATCCAATAAAGATAGATTTAACAGTGGAGGATAGGAATGAGAGGTAGGGCTAAAAATAGGAGGAGGAACTGTACTACAAAGCGTGATAGACATCAGTGGCATTCACTCCTGTCTCTGTTTTGTTTCTTCCTGGCACCTGGTAGGATTGTACTGCCCAGCCCCATGAAGTCAGAGAGGCCATATGACTTGCTTTTTTAAGTTAAATGCTAGTTAAAGTGATATGTGTCACTTTCTTTAACATCTGTGACAATTTACTCTCCTGGTTTAAGCCTAGCTCTCTAGCTACACAAACTTATTCTTTTTAGCAGGCATTGCTTTCTCTGCCTATTCCATAAATTCTTTGTAGTTCTGTAATTGTAATTCTTTGTAATTCTGTCCTCTTATTTTATTATCATGAATTCTCCAAGGGTGACCCCATCCATCTATGGCTTATTTACTATCTGAACTTCTGACCCTCAAATCTGCATATTCTGCCAAGATATCTCTGCTGACCTCCAGACCCACACATTTAACTATTTAGTGGACATTTTTATTTGGGTATTCCATAGACACATAACACTAAACATTAAAAAAACATTGTTCCTTCTCTTACTATTCTATGCATGAGGTCACCACTGATAACATCACCATAGTAGAAAAAAATCATAAGCTGGAAGTTGGGTTTTTTTCACGTTTATTTTTGGAGATAGAGAGCGACAGAGAACCAGCAGGGGAGGGGCATAAAGAGAGGGAGACACAGAATCCGAAGCAGGCTCCAGACTCCAAGCTCTCAGTACAGAGTCCGATGCAGGGCTCGAAACCACAAACCGTGAGATCATGACCTGAGCCAAAGTTGGACACTTAACTGACTGAGCCACCCAGGTGCCCCTGGAAGTTGTTTTTTTTCTTTTTCAAAATTGTTTTGACTACTCTAGGTCCTCTTCATTTCTATATCAATTTTAAAATTAGTTTGTCAACATCTGCTAAAAAAGTAATCCATCTGAGATTTTGATGCCTGAATCTACAGGTCAGTTTGGGGATAATGAACATCTTGGGAAAGATGCTAAATATTGCAAGCCTCTGCTTTTTTACCTGAAAAAAATTAAAAAAAAAAAAACAATAATGACTTAAATGTGTGTTGTAAGGATTAGATAAGGTATTTTATGCCAAATTCTTAACCTTGCCTTATACATAATAAGTGGTTATCAGTATTGCTATTGTTATCATTGTTATTAACCAAATAGTTTTTATATGTGTCATTTCATGTGATTCTGACCCTAACGATGTAATATAAAAGGGGCAGCACTTAGTATCATCAAGTATTTGTTGAGAGGTCTTTACTATTTACTCTAAGGGTAAAGAAAGGAATATTCAGGTAAAGGAGTACCTTGCTCAAAACCAAACAGCTGATAAGTGGTAGAGGAAGGTCTTGAATCAAATAAGTCTTCTAATTCTGATACTTAAAAAAATATATAATAGGTATTTAGAGTTATGGGAAGAGTCAAGGAGGCAGAACTGAGAATAAGGATTTACTCTGAGTAGAACCAGGATAGGGACTGACAAAAGAAGAGATTCAGGCTTCTTGGTTCTTTTCTGTTTCTCTCTATCCCCTGAGCTCACCCCACTCACACACCGGCCCCTGAGTAATCCAGAGAATCATTTTGTCAGTCTTCCTACAATGGGCCTTAAGTCTTACACACCGGTGGAGGCCTGGGCTCCCCACCGTTGGGTCACGAAATAAGCTGAGAGCTCAGTCATCACTTCATCTGCAATTGTGTCCCAAGTGCCTCTCCCACAGCAGCCACGTGTGGGCTGTCCCTCAGGCCACTTCCTGACAGATGACATGCAGCTGAGAGAGACCAGGGACATATGTTTTGGTGCAAGTGACGTTTAGCTATGAGTGCCTAGTTTGATAGTTTTCAGGATGATCTCATGTTAGAAGCTTCTGGATAGTTAATAAAGTTCTCTCTCACTCCTCTTTTCACTTCCTGTCCATTTCAGGTGCTGGTTTTAAGCTAAGTTTAGTCACTGAAAGAATAACCCAACTAAATTAGATGAGAAAGGCTGTGGATTGAGAATTTTCATGCCTGGCAGCCCTACCATTTTGTGAAAACCACTGAGTTAATATTTGAAGGGATATGTAAACATTTACTTTATGGTTTGGTGCCAGGTTCAGTGGAATATTAATTTTTATGGACACACTAATAAACTTGTGCTACTTCGGGGTGAAAAAAGAAGGAGTGTAATGGAAACACTGACATATTCCTGAAAGATTTCATTTTATCCAACTCAAAACTATAAACACTTCAATGGCTAGAAGGCCTAGAATGAATTGGGTAAACTATGGGATGTATTTTCTAATAAAAGATTTCAATACAATGGGATTTGTTTCTTAAAATCAGTTACTGGTACGAAATGTCATGCTGAAACAGTCCTGTTCCCCAAATTTTACACATACCAGCACACATAGTGTGCTTCTGACATTCCGAGAGGTTCTCAAGAGCTTTGGACTTTAGAGAAATGTTCATAACTGCACAGAAGCGACAGTTGGTGTTACAGAAAGGCTCCAGTGAAGAAAATAGATCTCTGAACTTGAGATAAACTAAAGCCTGCTCCTGAGGCACCTGGAAAGTCCCAGGCATGGTTTTTGAGTGTTTAGTGAATAGGGCATCTCAGGAAACACAGGGGTATATAGGGTGATTCTGTGACATGTAGGTCAGCCATTTGCATTTAGTTCAGTGTCTAGGATTCAAATAAAAGGAATATAGGTTTGATTTTTAAAGGTTTTCATTTGGGGGCACCTGGGGTTCCAGTCGGTTAAGCGTTGAACTCTTGATTTTGGCTAAGGTCATGATCTCACTCTTTGTGAGTTCGAGCCCCACGTAGGGCTCTATGTTGACAGTGTAGAGACTGGGATTTTCTTTCACTCTCTGTCTCTCTGTCTCTCTGTCTCTCTCTGCCCATCCCCTACTCATGCATGTTTGCTCTTGCTCTCTCTCTCTCTCTCAAAATAAATAAATATTTTCAAAAAGTTTTCATTTTAAGTTAAGCATCGGATTTAAGAAGTTATTAGGAATACTTTCCTTAGGGATTGTTTTTTAAAAGCACATTCTGGGAAGAACATTTTTTTTAAATATTGTTCCATTTATTGAGGAAACCTAAATGTAATTAGTTCATTTGGCAGCTTATTTACATCACAGACTCATTTAAAGGTTATTTAAATGTTTTGAGTTTTTAAATGGGCTACTCTCAAGCCATCATTTGCTTATACCGTGCTATGCATAGAGGACCACATTCCCCATATCGTGGAGAGGTAAGATTTTTGAGCCTACTTAAAAAAAAAAATCTATCCAGGCATATCTAATATAGTCACATCATCACCATCTGTGGCCCAAACATTTGGGAACACCTGTTGGAGCCCAATTCTTTATTTTGTGTGGACATTGTACATTATAGTTGAACATGAATTTAGATATGAACACATGTCATTTAAGTATGGTACTTTCTGTCATCTCTTAAATCAGAATGAAAATTAAAATATAAGCACCAGAAGGAGGTTAAGGAAATTAATTCCTTTGAGATTCAGCTTCTTTAACAGTAAAAGATATAGCACTGTGTCCTGTGTGGATAAATCATGAGAACAAAATAACTTGTATATTTTGCTTACCACAGTACATAGCACATTGTTAGCACCCAAAAGATGCAGCCATTTTGTTAAAGCAAATGGGCTGAACTATATTTTACTGCCATGAAAATAGGTGTGTGTGGTCTCCCCCATCTAGATTCTATTCCCCAACTGTCTTGTTGACACGCTGTTAAGAGTCCTAGATCTTAGTATGTTTGTATATGAAGACGATGAAATCTACCTACATCCTCTGCCTAACTCGTACCACACATGAGGGACTTCCTCTTTGACTTATTTCTACAATTTTGGTCTCACATCTAGAGCTTCAAACTCACTTTCCCCCCGCTTGGAGTTGTAGCCTCTCTTCGAAACCAAGGGACCGTCTTCACCTGGACTCATACTGCTTACATGTCATACCTCTGGTCCTATCCCTTTGGCAACACGTGAAAAGTATTATGAAGTAGACAGAGCCTGAAATACAATTTCATAATCGGAGCTGGTCACCTTTGCCAAATTGAACCGATAGATTGTCGCCTTTTGCAGGTCCCTGTGAAAGTATTTCCCACTTCCTGTGAAGGTTTGGTTAGGTAGGGATTCCTCTGTGGGTAATTTATATGAGAGCATAGTATGGCAGAACTATAGCATACATGTAGCTCCAGTAATCTTCTCAACAGTGGGAGGAGACATAGAAGTTAAAAGCACGGCAGACTTCAATTTTTATCTCACATCCATTATTTCCCAGTTATGTGATACTACCTTAAGTGATTTGACCTGTAAGTGGCATTTCTCAGCTAGCAAATGGATAATGGTGGTCTTTACTCAACAGAGTGATTGTAAGGATTAAAGGAGACATAATATTCTCAGTAAACGTCAGCTATTTTTAAGGCAAGACACTGATCTTGATTAAATATTATATCTTCTGAAACAGAGGCTGGCTGTTCTCTGCCCTAAAACTTGAAGAATAGTCAGGGACTATTCTTCAGGTACTAACAAAACTACAGGGGTATCATTTTGGTGATCAGAGTAGTGGTGATTAGAGTTGTTAGGTATGGCATGGGGAACATCCCCCCACCCCCCAAAAAAGCAGGGTTTCATGATGCTGAGACTGAGCTCCTGAGAATCCCTCATGATTCTAGCATGGGGCAAGAACACAGCTTTCTTTCTTTGATGGGTTAAGAGTGGAGACAGCTTTGAGAAGCAGAGATGGAGGAGAATGTGGAGAAGACAAAAAAAAGACACCCTGACTGTCAGACCAAGCAGTACATTTGTCTAGTTAAGTCAAAGAACTGCTGGTTGCAACACAGATCTGTCATGGTCCCAGTGAAGGCATGTTCTGTTGATGTAGGAGAGGAAAAACAATTTTGCAAAAGACCTGCCTCAAGTCTACCAGGGAACTGCAGGTGTTGAAAGCTGTAAAATCAGACAGGAGTCAAAACTAAAGCTCACTTCATCAAGGTGAGGGGGGTACTTCATGAACTTCCCAATAAAGGGTTAGTTTATAATTTTCACAAGCTTCCCCTGCTTGTATGTCAGGCTATGTGTACATAACGGAATTTGTCTAGGTCACCCTTACATTACTGCAAAGGGATCCCATGGTGGTTGGAGTAGAAACAGAAGATGGACAGGTGTTTTATTACACAAGATCGGTGCTGAATCCAGCTGTGATTATGCAGTGCTATGCCAGGCTCTATTTCATGATGGTTTTCATATGTTGCTCTACCTAAAAGTCCAAGTTCTTCAATTGGATGAATACATGTATTTGCTATCATACCTAGTAAGATCTCAAAAGTTGCACATATGATCTGTGAGCTTTGGAAGCAAGACAAGTGGATACTTTATGTTTGGTATAATTTATGCGTAAACTCATCTGAACACAGTTCTAACTGGCTTCAGGGAAATTTTCAGTCTGGAAGTGGGTTTCAACTTTTCTTTTCTCCAGCAATGCTATTTCTTTTCATTCCTATTCTTAAAGAAAAATATGGTTCTTTCTATCTGTATTATTAGAATAACCCCAAAACTATTCTCTTCAGCTAATTTCACAGTTCAGTTACTTATTTTCCTGATTCTAAATCCGTCATCTTTTGAATATCACACAAGTTCTCTTTTTCCATACATTATGTCTATATTTTACCATATATTATATTTATATTTTACCATTTTAATAGTTAGGATGCTTTCAACTGCAAGTAACAAAAATCACAATTATCAACCACTTAAACTGTAAAGACATTTATAACCTCAGTTTGAATGAAATACAGAGGAGGCATCTGGGTGGCTCAGTAGGTTGAGCGTCTGACTCTTGGTTTCAGGTCAGGTCATGATCTCATGGTTCATGAGATTGAGCCTCATGTTGGGCTCTGTGCTGACAGCATGGAGCCTGCTTGGAATTCTCTCTCTCCCTCTCTCTCTGCCCCTCTCCTGCTTGTGCTGTTTTTATGTCTCTCAAAATAAATAGACAAACATTAAAAAAGAATGGAATTCAGAGATGAGTACTTTCAGGCTTATTTCAGTGGCTCAACAAAGTCTTCAGGCTTGTTACTTTTAGGACCCAAGATGGCTGCTGCTGCTCCTGGCATCTTGTCCTCTTTCAAATGTACAGAAATATAGAAAGTTGTTCCTTCTTGTGCCTCTCTCTTAATAAACAGAGGAACAATAAAGGAGAAAACTTTTCCTAGAAGTCACTGAGTAGACTTTCCCTAAGAACTATTGTCTAGGATTGGTGGGTAAGTAGCCATTGTAGGTGACTGATTAGTGGCCTCTAGAAGATTTATTTCCATGCTCAAACCTCTGGCACCTATGAATCTTAACTTACTTGGAAGAAAAGATCTTTGCAGGTTTTTAAATTAAGTTAAGCATCTTGAGTTTAAGAGATCATCCTGCTTGATCCAGGTGAGGAGGCCTAAATTCAATGGCAAGTGATCTGCGTGGTGGTGATTATAGAAACATACAGAGAAAAAGAGTAAGAGGAGGCAATGTGACCAGGGAAGTGATTGAAAATAGAATGATGCTGCCACTGGTCAAGGAATGCCCATAGCTACAGAAGTTGGAAGAGGCAAAAAACAAACTCTGCCCTATGGCCACTAGGTGGAGGGCAGCCTTGCTGATAATCTTGATTTCAGACTTCTGATCTCCAGAACAATGGCAGAATAAATCTCTTGTGTTGTTTGTTTGTCTAATAAGACTTTACTTTTTAGAGAAGTTTTAGGTTCACAGCAAAATGTGCAGAAAGTACAGAGTTCCCACACATCCCCCACCCTCACACATGCACAGCCACCCCGTTATCAACATCCTACACCAGAGTGGTACATTATTTGTTACAATCAATGAACCTACATGGACATATCATTATCACCCAAAGTCTACAGTTTACATGAGGGCTCATTCTTGATGTTGAACAGTCTATGTATGAGCTGTGACAAATGTTTAATAATAATATGTATCTACCCTTGCAGTGTCATAGAGAGTAAAAATCCTCTGTACTCCCCTTTTCATCCTCTGTTCCCTCTAACCCTTGGAAGCCACCAATCCTTTTACTTTCTCCATAGTTTTACCTTTTCCAGAATTTCATCTAGTTAAAATCATACACTGTTTTATTCATCAGAGTTCACAAAAACAGAATCAATAGCGTATGTATAGTTGCGTGTGTGTGTGTGTGTATGTGTGTAGAGAAAGAGAAAGAGAGAGAGAGGGAGAGAAAAGTTTATTGTAAGGAATTGGCTGACATGATTATGGAGCTAGCAAATCCCAACAGCTGCAGAGTGAGTTAGCAAGTTGAGGACCCAGGGGATCCAAGGTTCAGATCTAGTCCAAAGGCTATCAGGCGCAACACCCAGGAAGAGCTGATGTTTCCAATTTGAGTCCAAAGACAGGGAAATAGTCAATGTCCCAGTTCAAAGGTCATCAGGCAGAAAGAATTCTTAGTCAAGGGAGAGTCAGCCTTTGTGTTCTACTCAGTCCTTTGACTGATTGGATGAGGCCCACCCACACTCTGGAGGGCAATTTCCTTTACTCACTTTACTGATTTAAATGTTAACTTCATCCAAAAACATCTTCACAGAAATACTCAGAATAATGTTTGTCCAAGTATTTGGGTACTTTGGGGCTCAGTCAAGTCCACACACAAAATCAACCATCACAAGGATATAATCTTTTCAGATTCACTTATTTTACTTAGCCATAGTGTTTTTAAGTTTCTTCCATGTCTTTTCATAGCTTAATAGCCCAGTATTTTTTAGTCCTGAATTATATTCCATTGTCTGGATATACCATAGTTTATTCATTCAACTACTAGAGGACATCTTGGTTGTTTCAAATTTTTGGTAACTATGAATAAAGTGGTTATAAACATCTGTGTGAAGGTTTTTGTGTGGACATGTGTTTTCATTTCATTTGGATAAATACCAAGGAGTAAGATTACTGGGTGAAATAATAAGAGTATGTTTAATTATGTAGGAATGCTTTCTATTGTTTTCAGACACTAAATTGTGGTAATTTGTTGAAACAGCTCTAGGAAATTGATATAACCATCTTTATTTGCAATGAAAGAAAAATAGAAATCTGTATCCACTATTTTTATCTTAATAGGGGAAATGGCATCAGCCTATAATAAAGAAAAATTTCGAAAATGGTCCTTGGCTGGGGAATCAACATGTCTGAAATACCCAATTCTTTAAGATCCTGGCAAGGTGCACCTGCAGGGCTTTTTAACTACTTGAATTGTCCCTGATATTATTGTAGCTTTTACTCTAGAGGACAGAGTCCTTTAATTAAACTAATAATAACCAATATTTGCATAATTGTATACTATAGCTTTATAGAAAGTATTCTTTTTCTGCATCAGTTCATTAGCTTCTAATAACAGTCCTGAGAGGCAAATATAACCATTGTGCTCATTTGGTGGAGACCAGTAGATTGCAGTACATAGAAGCATAGACTGTGAACACCAGTTCTAAGGCTTCTTATCTGGCAAAACTGGGGCCATGCCACTTAACATCTCTGAGCCTCAGTTTATCATCTATAAAGTCTAATACTAACACCAGCCTCGTCATTGTAAACTTTAAACTAGACTAGAAATTATGTGTGTTGGGACCTAGTAAGCACTCAATTGGAATGCTAATGCAATTTATATTTATTATTGTAATAATAGCTGAGAAAGATTAAATTACCTTCCCAGGATCAAATAGTTGTAAATGACAGTTATTCTGGCTCCACATCCATTTATCATGCTGTCCCATGTGTAAGGAGGGTAGAATATAGGTTTAAATCTTTGTAAAAATTGAAAGCTTTGTCTTAAATGGTGTCAAGGGGAAACTCATCACATGACATACATGAAAAGAATATAGATCGGTACTCAAAATTGAGTAAGGCTCTGGTGTGAACTTTCATGTACAGTTATAAATATTCCATGAAAACAATGTTATTTTGATATAGTCTGTCTAAAAAATAAGAAATTGGCCTGGGACAAGTCAGAGCATGTGTTGTTTTATTTTCTTTCCCCAAAGACATTTAATATTTTGGGCAGCAGACTAGGAAAAGATTGTGCAAATAAATCATAGTTGTGGAAAACATATGAACATGTTTAAATACATATGCCTATCCATATGTACATAATTATAGATTTATTTTACTTTTATTTTCAGAACTGCAAGTACACTATCATTTTACAAATACCATGGAGATCCACCATGGTAACATTTAGGAAGAGGAAACTAACATATGCTGAGGCACTGCACTCTGTGCTTTTCATATACTTATTCATTTAACCCTTAAAATAGCTCTGCAGTATACTTATTGTGACTCATTTTATGAATGGGAACACTGAGGTTCATAGAACTCTTGTGATTTTTTTCCCCTCAAGAGTAAAGGCAGACTCAGGTCTGTCTTGACTTAAATCTTACAGTAGGTTGACAATACCATTTGCCTTGGAAAGAAACATGAGTGTTTTGTCTAACCAAGTTATGCTGTATAATACCTTCGTTAAAATGGAATGAAGATGACCATGGATGAAGCAAAAGCCAGACAAAGCTAATTACTCTACAAAGCCACACTTTCATTCCTGAGCTGAAATCAACCCTGTAGTTCCACTTAGCAGGGAAAGTTTCAGGTAATGGGCCAGTAGTGAATCTGGGCTTTGTTTTTGGACAGTGGCCACACGGAGACTTGCTGGAATTCTTCTAGTATTTTCTGCCAGCTTAAACAAACTCTGGAGGTTCAGAAGAGTATCCCATAGATCCGGGAGCAGAGGCGGAAAAGCCACGATGCTAAACAAAAGTACTTTAGAGAGGACAAAATGAAAACATTAAAAACTAAATTTTCTATATTCTGTAGAATAGATGCTGCCTTCCAAAAGGGAAAAATAAGGGAATCTGTAGGATTAGATTACATATAGAGCTGGGAGGACCTACAAAGAGCTCTTATTATATACAAATGATCTAATTTATCATTTTGACTACTTGTTTTATGAATGTTTAAATATAGTTATCAGATAATCATTAACACAAAAATGAAATCAGGTAATCATTAACATGAAGAAATAAGAAGTAGATTAGAAAAATTTCATTCATTTGTACCGATAAGTTTAATGATTTTTCCAACCCCAAATTATCAGAATAAAAAAGACAATTGCTAGAGTTTCATTGATTAGTCCGCCCTTTAATATAGTTATTTGCTTACTCTTTTAGTGAGTTTAATTACCACTCTCTAGAGACCTAGGTATATCTGAATTAAAATATATTTTAAAAAGTGAAATTAATTAGAAAGCAGACACACATACACACAGAAAATTGGTGTAGTTAAAATAGTTGATATTCAATTGACATTATGTGCTTCCAAAGGATAATTATAATGAACTAAGTAAGTCCTGCTGGGATGCATAAAAGAATCTGCCCGTAAATTGATTAAGGCTAGTGTTGGAATAAAGAGTATGAAAAATATAGACATTTGAAAACATTTTCTTTTCTTTTTTAAAATTTTTTTTTAGCGTTTATTTATTATTGACAGAGAGAGACAGAGCATGAGCATGGGAGGGGCCGAGAGACAGGGAGACACAGAATCTGATACAGGCTCCAGGCTCTGAGCTGTCAGCACAGAGCCCGAAATGGGGCTTGAATTCACAAACCGAAAGATCATGACCTGAGCCAAAGTTGGATGCTTAACCAACTGAGCCACCCAGGCACCCCTGAAAACACTTTCTAAAATGTCTCAGGAATTTTAGATTTCAGGTATGCAATGCAGATTCTCAACTCTTGTTTCTAGAACAGTTCTCTCAAACGGTAATGTGCCTATGAACCACCTGTAGATCTTAAAATACAGTTTCAGAGTTAGAAGGTTAGAGATGGGGCCAAGTTTTTGCATTACTAACACACTCCCAGGTAATAGCAATGCTATTGATTTCTGTCAGAGTAACCAACCTACCCAGTTTTCCTGAAACTGAGGGATTTTCCTGTGACATGGGATTTTTTAGCTAAATCTGGGATACCGCTCTGCAAACTAAGACATTTAGTTACCTTAGGACATTTTGAATAAAATACTGTGGATTTACCTGAAATTCAACAAAAGAATTTCTTATCATGCTCGGATATTTGTTCACAAATGAGCAATAGGCAAACCCATAGGTTTACAGGACATTGCATTAAAATTCTTCTTTCTTTAAAGAAATATACAAACATATTAATATATAACCTATATAAATATAGACACTCTGACTAGGTCCGGTCTAGCTTATCATTCCATCTCTGGTTTAGGTCTAGTTTTATTGCTAAGTGAAGGAAGCCCATCTGGAAAGGCTACATACTGCATGATTCCAAATACATGACATTATGGAATATGTAAAACCATGAAGACAATAAAAAGATCAGACATCAGGGGTCAAGGGAGGGGATGAATAAGCCAGGAAAATACTCTGTAATATTATAATGGTGGATACATGTTATTATACATTCGTCCAAATCCGAAAAATATACAACACCAAGAATTAACTGGAATGTAAATTATGGACTTTTAGGTGATTATGATGTATCAATGTAGGTTCATAAGTTGTAACAAATATAACACTCTGGTGGGAGATGTTGATAATAGGGAAGGTTATGTGGATGTGCAGACAGGGGCGTATAGGAAATCTCTGTGCCTTCCCCCAAGTTTTGCTGTGAACCTTAGACTGCTCTAAAATAGAGTCTTCATTTTAAAAATTATATAAATACATATAAAAAGATCAATAATATCATGCTATGACAAGATTGAGCCCAGTCAGTTTTGGCCTTAGGCACACACAGAGTGTGGAGTGCTTCAGTCTAATGAGATAGATACCAGAGGTTCAGGATAGTGCTGCTTTGCATTTTCATTCTCTGCTTAATGAATGATGGCTGATTACCTAAAAGTCTATTAGTTATCTATTTCTGTATAATAAATTTCTGAGAAATTTAGCAGGTTAAAACAACACACATTTGTTATCTCATAGTTTCTATGGGTCAGGAGTCCAGGCCAAGCCTACTGGGTAATTAGGCTCTAAGTCCTTCATAAGGCTACAACCAAGCTATTATTGAGAACCATGATCATCCCTCAAGACACAATAGAAGGGTATTTGCTTCTATACTTACCTCTGTGGCTCTTGTCAGGCCTCGGGTCCTCAGTGGCCCTTGACCCTGACAGACATGAATTCCCTGCCACATGGGCATCTCCATAAAGTAGCTGGCTTTCCTCACAGAAAGTGAGGGGGAGAGAGGCAGGGCAAGCTGAAAGCCAGAACCTAATCTCAGAAGTGACAACCCATAACTTTTGCCATGTTTTGTTCATTAGATCAGCCTATACTCAAAGGGAGGGGATTACACATGGACATGAATATCGGAAGGTAGGAATTATTGGAAGCCATCTTAGAAGCTGCTTACCACAGAACAGAGGAAGCTTTTAAGATAACAGCTAGAAATAAGGCCTAAAATAAGGTCCCTGGCAGGAAGAATCATAGCACTTAATGGTTCTTCAAGGTCCACTGTAATTGTCACCTCATCTATGAAACTTTTCTTGACCTCTCTGTCTCTCACCACAAAAGAAAAAGTCAGTCATTTTCTTTATTTTTCATAGTGCTTAATGCCAGCTCTATATTGCCTGCTCCCTATTACACTGGATTACAATATTTGTTGGCATGCCTGTCTCTCCCCCAAGTAGGTGAGAGGTTCATGGGGGCGAGAGCTGTTACTCTTTCCCTGAGTATTTGTTAGACTAACCAAAACTATGACTTCCTCATCACCCAGTAGTCCTTGGAGGACAGACAGAGGATGGGTGCCTAAAGGTCAAGTGGGACAAGTTAGACTTAGAGAGTATAAAGAAACAGCATACAAGTAACAGATGGCAATATTTAATCCAATGCTGGATGTCTTCCATTTACTTTTCAAACCCGGTCTCCACACTTCTCCCTCCCTCCTCTGTGTTCCAGGAGCCTAAACTTAAGAGATAATAGCCTGGGATCCCTTAACTGTTGGTTTCCAGCTATGCTCTGCCAACAGGAGGCACAGAAGGGAGGCCAGAAGTAGAGAGACGGTGAGGTGGGGTATTAACTTCCTTGGTTGGTTCCTTGCTGGTTTTCCATGTGTTGCCTGTGTCCTTCTACCAAGACCAAGGCTCCTGCTTCTATACGGCTACCCTGTTTCTGGCTCCTAGTAACCCTGCTCTGCTCTGGTCTCTTCAGGTCAATGAGTGGTCCCAGCTCCCTCACTCTTAGTGTCTCTGAGTGAACACACAAGATCTGTTATGCTCCCTAACCCCCACCTACATTTTCCAAATTAGTGCTTTTATTAATTTCTCCTCAAATTACCCAGTTTGAGGGAGCCATCTGTTTTGTGTGATTGAGCTCTGACTGACAAAACTACCATTTCTGTAGAAGGCCAATTTATTCTGGAATTAACCATAGCAAAAACAACAACAACAACAACAAAAAGAAAAATGAAGCTGATGTTGTTGGACTATGTGTACTCTACAACAGTGGTCCTTGGCCTCATGGAGCTCATGACCAATTAATTACCTCTTCAATCATATCCAGAGGTTTGTGTTTGGTTGGTTAGTTTTTTAAAGAATTGGTTTTTAAATACCATTAGTAAGATTGAAAACAACCCAAAACATGTCTTTAAACTGCAGACAAATTCTCTCAGACTAATGAAAAAAGGAGGAAATGGAGGTTTGTTGTCACCAGTGACTTCTGACAGCAAATGCCACAAGTGGCAATAGTCAATGCACTACATCATAGGGAGGAAATAGGAAAACAGACTAAAAGCCAGCCTAGAAAATTATGTGTAGGTATAGAGTGGGTCAGGCAAGTACAGCTGAACTTAAGAATACCTAAAAGTTATTGAGAACTAAGTACCAGGTTTTATGTGTTTCATTTTACTTTATCCTCACAAAATACTCCGCAGTAGGCCCATGTTATCCCAGCTGTAAACATGGGGAAATTGAGGCACAGAGAAATTAACAGGCCTGCTCAAGTTGTCAGGTTGTAGGGGATCTGTATATAAGCCTATGACCCATTCTCTTAACCATGACTACATTAAGGATAAAGGAAAACACTGAATGACCAAATTTGGAGCATCAGGTACTAACCTGTTCAGAAATAGGTTAGGGTGAAATGTCTTGAGAAAGCTGTTAAGCATTAACTGTAAACCAAGGGTGTTTATACGTTAAAGACAAGAGGTAGAAAACAGGACCTACTTCTTTCCCCCCATCACTTCAACTCTATCCTTAGATTTGTAAAAGTTTATGCCAACTCTTGATGTCAAGACCCCACACTGCATTTGAGAAGCATGCTTTCTCTTTTTCTTACTCTACTCACTGGCAGGGTAAAACACATGGAAAAAGAATTGGCCCCAATTCACTTTCCTCACTTATTTCCCTTAACTCCAGGCCTGACAATCATTTATCAGCATGCTGTGTCAGCCCTGCCCCACCAAGGCCTCAGGAAACAATTTCCTCTGGTGCAATTCCAAATCGGCCCAGGGACCATTCAACCCCTTTTGCAAGGAAGGACTGTGGGGAGCTTCTGGATCTCAGCCCCGTTAGGATTTGCACACTTTGTTTTCATTCTCATCACTCATGGCCAGGAGTAAAGCCATCCTATTTACTTCTTCCCAGGTGTGTAGACCTCACATTTTGTTCCACCTTATGGTCAGGAGAGGGGTAGTTTTGTTAACATGGAGCAAGTCTAGGTTGCCTATCATCCACCATGGCTATGGCCAAATTCCAGTTTATGAAGAGTATAGAACCATTTTTTTTCTTTCATGGTACCAAGGGATTAATAACAAGAAATTGGCAAGAAATTGCAGTCTACAAGCTGCAACCAATATGATTTGATATAATCCAGATGTGCAAATCTCCTTCCCCCACCCTTTGCCCTCTGCATATAGGTGTGTGACCTCAGTGAAGGCAGGGCTGGTAATTACATTTATTTGGAGACATATAGACTCTGTTTCCCCAACCCCTCCTTTTCCTACTTTGAGGGAAAGAGTGATTTGGAATGTATTTTTACACTTACTAAAAAGGATGTGGAAATAAAACTTTAATTACTGGAAAAGCTATTCAGAAGAAAGTATATTTTATCCTTCCAGAGACATGAGTTTTTCAAGACAGAACTAGACCTCGTCAGTTGCCACAACCCCAGGAAGCAATGGAAACCTCACAAACTGGGCAGAGTCCCTGCCTGCCCGTTACAGTGTGGTCAGTTCGATTAGGGATGGAATGTTCTAAGACATGGCTCATCTGTCTGACAGTTTGGACCTAACTGGGCTACAGACATTTTTTTCCCCAATTGCCCTGCTTCTGTTACCACAGCTGCACAATAAATCACCCTAAAATGTGTTGGCTTAAAACAGTAATAATCACTTATTATTACTCGCAATTTTGTTATAAGAATCTAGGAGCAACCCATATGTACCTTCTGACTTGGGGGTCTCTAATAAGGTTGTAATGAGACAGTGACTGGATCTGGTACCATACAGAGGGCTTCTCACTCACATGTTTTTATACCTGACCTGAGAAGATTAGAGGTTAGCACAGCTGGGGCACCTTGGGCATCTCTCTTCACATAGTCTCTCCAGAATGGGGGCTTGAAGATAGCTGGACTTTCTACATGTTGACTTAATGCTCTGAAGGTGCATGTCCCAAGAGAGACAGAGACAGGCTAGGAAGACACAACGTCACTTCTGGTATGCACTGTTGCTTGGGGTAGTCACCATGGCCCATCCAGGTGTGAAGTTTGGGGGAAGGGCATAAACCCTACTTCTTTTTGGAGGTCTATCAATGTCATACTATAAGAGGAACCTATGACTTGGTTATGTCTGGAAAGTATAATCTGCCATATTCCTCCAGAAGCTTTATCCCTGAAAAAAATAACAACATCCAGTTATGATGGCTACTTTTTAATATCTGAAAGTAGAGCCAATTGGTTGACTAGGGACTTCTTAAACCAGTTAGAAATAAAGTTTTAGATACTCAGTTTTTGGAATACAGGGCCCATTCAATTGGGAGCTTACAGAGTCAAGCCCACCTCCCAGTGAAGGATCTATGAACTTGCATACTCAGGTAAGGATCATGGTTATAATAAAAATAGAAAACAAGTTAATATTTTGAACATTTGCTAGGTGTTAGTCACTGCCATATATTAGTTACCTAATGATGATAATCATTAATTGAACAAATATTTATTAAAAGGCTCAATTGTATCAACACTGACATTGTTGTGGGAAAGATAATTAAGACTGACTCTGTTCAATTTCCTAGAAGTGATACAACAGGAAATCCAATTCTCTGTCTCAAAATAGATAAATAAACTTACAAAGAAATAAAAATTTAAAACTGGTATTCTTGTTTTAATTTATTTGATAGGAACAAGTACCTAAGTCACTAGGAAAGATGGATATAGCCATGTCATTAGAAAACAAAACTGATGAAGATCATGATATTTTTAATGTAACAAGCATTGAAGAGTGCTTACCTTTTTGTTTCTCTTATGTTTTCGTTTTCACGGTGATATCTAATTTCTTTACATCTATAGTTTATTTAGAACATATATGAAAGAATGAAGAGTAAGTAGAGAAAGAGTAGGGAGGTTTTTTTTTTCTATTTTATCTACATGTGAACATTGGGACCTCATTTCTATAAGGACAAGAAAAATGTCTTCAAACCATTTTGGGCAAAACTGAGTAGTCATGGTAACAATATCAATTGTAATTCATTGACAGTCTATGTTCTGTCAGGTTCTTTGCATAAATTAACTCAATTTTAAACTGTAACTCTTTAAACTAGCTATCATAATTCCCTTTCATAGGTAAGAAAGCCAAAGTAGGTAAAGTTAAATGGGCTACCCAAAGTATCAATTGGAACATGCCAAAGGCTGTATTTGAAACTGAGTCTATTGGCTCATTCCAAGACTGTGCCTCAGTATGGAAGAGTTGATGCTTTTAGTCATTGTCCCAGAAGGGAGGTAGTTTTCACTAAGTCAGCCAACTACTACCTGCTGGCGAACACCAATCCTTAACCCAATGGTCCTGGCTTTTTCCTTTACTAGCTATATAAATGGGAAATTGTGCCTTTTCCTCACTCTGTCCCCTTTTGCCATGTAGATGAGCATAAAGATTTGGAATCCATATGTTGTAGATAAAGGAACCACATGATGGAAGGACCTTGGGTTTCTGTATCACACTTCTGAGGAAAAATACCTGATGATTAGAAACTTGTAAGAATTGAGATTTTATTGTTTTTTTGTATTTTGTTATTGTTTGGTGTTATCTTAAACAATATAATTCATAATGAATTGTTCCCTATTCTATGAAGCTTTTGTCCACGAATTAGGTAAGATCATCATCAGAAACTAAATAAAAATATAGGTGTCACAGATTTTAAACCTGAATAATTCACTTTCTGGTAGGAAAAATAGGCATGCAACAATAATATAGGGTAAGATTTGTTGAAATATACATGTCACATACTATGATAGCCACCTCATTGTTATTATTTCATTTAATCCTTATAATAAATCTGTTAGATATTATCACTGTTGTTGTTATTATTATTCCCATTCTATTGACAAGGAAACTATATAATAATAAGGAAATTTCTTAGCCTCTTTAAGCCAAACATTCCAAGATATTGAAAAATGTCCCTGAAAGTCAGACAATTAAGTGTGGAAATCAGATTTAAACCCCACACAATCTGACTATGAACTCTAAGTGCTAAATCAATACTGACATGCAGCATGATAAATGTTATTCAATAGTAAAGTATGAACACAAAGGACTGGCTGGTTTTATTGGGGCATGGATATCCGGAAATATTTCTTGGAAGAGGTGATTCTTCAGCTGATTCTGAAAGAATGGAGAATTATAGAATCATCAAGGCCTATATATCTCGCTAAGGAGATTGTATCTACTCAAAAGATGGCAAGAAGCAATTAAAGAACTGAAAAGAAGAGTGATGGGGTGAGCCTCACATTCTTTCCAGGCTTCCTCATTTTTTTTTCAGAAATACCAAGCCCATAGGATTCAGAAAATCTTATGATGCCAAACAGTTGGTTTTTAAGGCACTAAAGGAAGCAAATTCCTTGATGTAGACTTTTCTGGAAGGAACCTACTTGTTCTGAACTCTTTGTGCTTTTTTTGTTGTTGTTGCTTCCTTTTTGATGTTGGCTCTCTGAGAAAACATTCCAAAATGTCACCATGTTGATAGCCAAATCAGACCTATGATGAGAACAGCATGCTATATTAGTACTAGAAAAACAAGGTTGTAAACTCTGCTTCAAAGATTTCGTGTTGCCCTTGGCTCTAGCTGGGGAAAAGGCTTGAAAGCAGGCATAGGAACTACACAACTACAAATGTTGCTGCAAATAGAACAGTGATGGGGTAGCACAGTTAGACCTGAAATAAACATCAAGATCGGTTCCCATGAGAGTATCTGACACATAGTTGGCACTCAACAAATATACATGGAGTGAATTAAGACTAAGAGAGATGTTTCCCTCACACCTTTACTGATACCAATGAATATGGATTGCTCAGTACATTCTCCTTCAGTGTGTGTTTTAGATTGAGGGGAATCAGGCAAATGGCCAGAAAGCAAGGAAGGACTTTTATCAATAAAAAGTCTGCCTTTCCAGAATTAGTCTTCCAACTGTCTCATGCACTAAACATGAAATTGAAAATTAAAACCTAATGGGTCTCCATTAGGCCAAGGCTAACAATTTAGCCTTTTAAGAGAAGTTACAGCATTCACCTTTGGCCAAAGTTGGAAAGATTACCTGAATAGGTTGGATGTAGAACATGGTGCTAATAAGACCAGGATTCACAGCTTGTTCACTGTATGAGTTATTTGATTTTTCTGTGCTTGGCACATTGTAGGCATTCAATAAATGCTTATTTACCAAATAATAAAGGAAAAAGAACCATGTGGTATTCCAATGAGACCACCAAGTTTAATAAACTTGACTGTGTAGTTTCTCCATAACAGACAATTAGGGATAAGAGGAATGAACAAAGCAGTGTGTTGTAGGTGACGTTGATGTTAGGCAGGTACTTGAGCGTGCCACTTACTTGAATGTGACATTAAGCAAGTTTGCTTGGCCTAAGTCCCTTTTCCTCTGGAAAATTTTGCCTGTATCATAATGTCCCCTGAGGATTAGATTAGCTAAAATAAGTAGAGACTTCATAAATGCTTGTCAGATAGGGAGTCGTTAGTGTGAGGGCACTGATCCCAAAGGATAGGGTTGATAATCGTTGAGTGCTCACTAATTAGACCACATGGGCTATTCATGGTGAGCACCCATTCTGTTGGTTAGTTCCATTATGTACAATACTAAATATTTTATCTCTTTCCTCTGCCTAAAGAAATCATTGTAATGAATCAATACATTTAATTGTGATCTCAGGTCATCAAGGAGAGTGTAGGAATGTAACCCTAATGTTCTAAGAAGTAGGTAATACTATTAAAAAAAATCATGATCTTCCAGAATAAAATTTTTTCTGCAGACCAAGTGGTTAGTCATGATTTATGTGGACAATTCACTTGCTAGAATACTGAAATCCCTGATGAGGCTAGATCAACGAAATGTTCTGGTAGTAGCTATGCCTCATTTACTTTTAGAGAAATTTGCTCACAGGAAGGGCATGGGTTCAGATAAAATGAAGCCTTGTAAACAGGAGTGTTTTGTTGAGATGAGCTAAGCATTGACATGCCAAGGCAAAGGCTCCTGAAAACAGGATTGGGGTATGGCCTTCAGACAGTAGCTTTGCCTAAAGAGCAATGCCAGCTGGGTCTTATGTAACAGAGGGCCTCTTTAACTCCAGCAGGAAACCCTATGTCCAGACGACACCCTCCTTCCAGACACTGCCAGGTAACAGCCTGACTGCCTCCTTTCTTCTCCCTTCCTTATGAAAGAGAGACCCAGAACAGATTTTTCCCTCACAGCCTGAATTCATTAGAGTTTTTTTCTCCCAACCACGCTGTGGAGGTTGAATTGCCCTCATTCATAAGTTGACTCCAGACCAAGAGAAAGAGACAGCAAGCTCCAGCTATTGCACCTAATAAAATGCGTCCACTGGAAATCACGAGCGAAAATTGGATGAAAGATCCTAAATAACAAGGGTCCTCAGAAACCCACGCTGGAATACCAACACTTTTTACAGGTTTGGGGGGTATAAAGATGGTTTGAGCTTAGCATTAAAAAAACAAACTCTCTTCCCCCTTGATCATCATTCTATGCCTGGTTCCAGATGACTCTCGAGGGGTTTCTTCCCTCCAGACAAAACCCTTGCTCTTTAAGGAAGAAAGTGAATTGGGCTTAAAAGTAGATCAGAGACAATGGATTGAGAATCAGATTGGTCTCAGCAAGAGCCCCTGCTCCCTTCTCTGAACATTCTCTTCTCAGGACTGCTCACTAGCACTGCTCATAATTATCTGCTGTCATGATGCTATTGCTTTTGGCAATAAACACTTAGCACATTGCTACTGGTTTTTGCCAAGACAGCATGCCCCACTCAGATTTATGATCTAAAAGATGCAAGACTAGCGTTCACACCATAGTTCATTCCATAAAAGAAAGTGATTATATAAAAAAGTCACCTCTCTCGCTATGTCCCTCCCCACTTTCCCCCAGATCCAAGACAAGCTGCAGAATGTACAACTGGAAATGGGAAGGCTTTATATGGTGAAAAGAGCAGAAGCTTAATGGGATATGCATTTGAAATCTGATTTGAGGTCCGTTTCTCCACTCAGAATATAGTTTCATTTGTTCTTCCAAAAAATAAATAAGACCAAAGGCAAAATCATACATAAAATAGAAATTTCCCATTAACCCCTGATAGTCCACCCCCTGTTTGTGTCTTCCAGCACCTCTATTTATCCATCTTATTCAAGTCAATAAGGCAGAGAACACAATAGGCTTTATAATCAGATATACTTGGGTTCAAATCCACTAAAACTCTTTGAGTCTCAATCTCTCTATTTTTAGATAAGTTACTATGTGGCATGGGAACATCTTTTCTTGGCTAATGTGAGAGTTAAATATAAATCTATGCTACAGTGTCTGGTGCAAGATTGATGCTTACAAAAATCCCTAGCTTCCTTTTTTCCTTCCCTTATGCCTTTGTATTGTCCATCACATTTTCTCTGTAAGCCTGTGTATCCCTTGATAGGCCATTTTCTTTTGTCCTAACCTATGCAAAAATGTTATGGACACCATGCCTTCCCACTCCCAATTTACCTGTTTCCTTTCCCGGGAGCCCAGAACATTGCTCTACCTTTTGTTGTTCTAACAACATAACTACCGTTAGAGAAAACTGGATGCACTTGGTCAATGTGTTAATTCTCTCTGGTGACATCCTCATTTTAACACAAATGGAGATATACCTTAACCCAAAGTCCTGAGGTCCTCAGATCATTTAACTTGGCAAACATTTACTGAATGCTCACTAATGCAAAACACTGATGTGGATGTAGGGAATAAAAAAGAAAAAAAGACTCTTACAGAATTTGTAGTCTGGTGGGCATGTGTAAGACAGACTCACAGAAATAATTATTAAAATGTTAGATTCCAAAGAGTATTAAAATAGAAGTTGAACCAAGAGTCATAGGAGTATGTGAGAGAAGGAGATGAATTCCAGCTGGAGAAATATAGGAGCTTTTCTTGCAGGAGGCATATTTGAGCTGAATCCGTAAAGATGGGTTTGGGGAGAGAAATGAGTAGCTTGAGTAAAGAGCCAGCCACTAAAGAATTAATAGTGTTTTTGGAGAATAGCAAGTAAAATATGGTGGTTATAATATAAGTTTCAGGTTGGGAATGTACGGGGTATTTGGAAAATAAGATTATAAACAAAGTTGAATATAAACACTTGAGGCTATGCTTGGCAGCTTGAGAGATCTGAATTTTTGTCTTGCAGTGGAAATCCATTGTAGATCCTAAAGCAAGAATGGTCATATTTATCTATATATGTTAGAGAGACCACTCTGCCAATAGATTTGTATTGGAATTGGAGAGAAGCTGGTAGCAGGCTGACTAGTTAGAAAATAGTTACTATAACTCAGGTCCACAGTAATATAGCAATAGCAGTCAGAGGGTAATGAAGTGACAGAAGGAAGGAACAGATGGCAGGGGCATTTAGAAGCAGAGACAACAGGGCTTGGCTTCTTCACAAAGTGCAGAGAGTTCCAGAGAAGGAAAAGTTGAAGATTAATCTCAGCTATTTATCCTGGAAGACTGGAAGCATGGCAATGCCATCAGTGAAATGGGTAAGTGATGAGTTTGGTTTGGGGTTTCTAATAGGACAAATAAAGTACAGGCAGACCTTTCCTGATCTTGGGTAGCTTACAGCTCACTGGATCACAGTTTCCTCATCTATAACATAGGCATCATCATTCATGTTGTGATTATCTCACTGGGTTGCTGTGAAAATCAAGCAAGGTCATGAGTGTGGCTGTATTTTTTAAACTGTCAAATCCATTCCCAAGTGAGGGATCAATAAAACCATTCAAATCCCCTATTCTGCCCCCAGAGACAACTCTGTGTAAGTCAGCGTGGGGCTTGCCACACATAAAACAACACCTTGACCTGTAAGGAGAGGGGTTGTTTAGTAAAGAATCTCAAGGAAATGTTCTCTAAATATCACATTTTATATCTGACCTCAGTCTCTGATTTGTTACTGCCAGTGTTCTGGATTGAATCAACTCCATTTAGGGGTTTGACCAAAAAGGTTTTTTGAAGATGAAAAGGAGAACAAAAGAATGAATTGTTACGGAAAACGGAAAGGTCTCCATTTCCTGCAGTTGGCTCACATGTGTGTGACTTCAGCCTTCATTGAGTGGCTGACGGTATGAATGAGGCCAGGCACCAAAAGGGGTCTGAAATGTGAAAGTGAATTAAGTCTACCAAAAAAAAAATGCTACAAAACCTTCTTTACCAACACCTTCTTTATCAAACTGTCAGGGACATTTGCTATGTCTACACATCTAAACGTCAACTATATGGCAATGGGCTGTGATTGGAATCTCTGCATGGGTTGCTAGGACCCCTGAGATTGGTAAAAGAATCACAGATTATTCTGAAAGGATGTGATTCTGGCACCTGCTTTCTGCTGGAAATAGAAGCAGCTGAGAGAGAAGGGGAGCATGTGTGGAGAAGCTACTCATCAGACATCTGGTTAGTATACAGAGACTATTTGTCTAAAGTCTAGTTACAATATTATATACCTGACATTTTCTTTGCCCAGTATGTATGGATGGATGTATAGATTTTTTATCCACGGATGGGTTCAGTTCATTTATTTGTTTATTTATACCCAGACTTTGTTCTAGAAGAAATTAAGGAAGCTTTAAAAATTAGTATTAAGGGTAAATTCAATAGGTGAGAAAATTGGAGCAAAAGGAAAATGTTGTAGACCTAATGTTCGTGTCCGCCCAAAATTCATATGTTGAAAGCTAATCCCCAACATGGTGGTATCTAGGGGTGGCACCTTTGAGAGGTGATTGGGTCATGAGGTGGAGCCTTCATGAATGGCACTACTCCCCTTATAAGAAGAGCACTAAGCAAACACTAAGCTAGCTGATTTCTGCCATGTTAAAATGCAAGGAAAATGGGCAATCTATACACTGAAAGAGCATGTTCACTCAAACCCAACTATGCTGGCACCCTGATCTCAGACTTCCAGCCTCCAGAACTGTGAGCAATAAATTTATGTTGTTAATAAGCCACTCAGACTTTGGTAATTTGTCTTTTATTTTAATTTTTAAAGTTTATTTGTATTTATTTATTTATTTAGAGCAAGGCAGGGAAGGGCAGGGAGAGAATGAGACAGAATCCCAAGCAGGCTCTGTACTCTCAGCACAGAGCCTGATGCAGGGCTCAAACTCACAAACATTGAGATCATGACCTGAGCCAAAGTCAAGAGTCAGACGCTCAACTGCATGAGCCACCCAGGCTCCCCATCTCTGGTAATTTGTTATAGCAGCCTACGCTAAGACAATGAGAGAAAACAAATAATAAATCTGGGGATAGTACAAAAAACCCAAACCATATATTGTTATAAGAGTTGCCACCTGGCTTTAGATTTTTTGGTAGCCAAAGTAAAGATAAATGCACGATCATTGTCCATGGGTATTCAGGAGGCACATAGCTATTTCTGGTAAGACTCAACCCAAGTTTCTGCTATAGATCCTCATAAAAATACCTTGAGATACAGTGGACATCTTCATTGTAAATATTACAGAAAGTCTCATCTGATTGTCTTTATGATAATTTTTCTCAATGAATGAGAATCAGTTTCCTAACATTGAGGTACCACATTTTGGTATGTATAAAGATCATTTTTGAGTCAGTTGACAAAATTGAGAATTCATAATGCAGATAAAAAGTACTGTATCAAAGTTAAATTTACTGAAGTTGGTAACTAATTGGTGATTATGTAAGATAATATTTTTATCATTAGAATATACATTGAAGTACTTAGGAGTAAAGGGACATGATACATACAACCTAGGTCATCTGGGGGGACAGGGGACACAAATGCTAAAGCAAATGGGGCAAAATGTTTACAATAGGTGAATTTGGCATTCAAAGGGTATTTGGATGTTCGATTTGTTATTCTTGCAACATTTTGACAAGTTTGAATTTATTTTGAAACAAAACGTATTTTAAAAATTATTAATTTTCATTAGAATTCAAATACAAATCTCATCTAAAAAGAAGTATGAGGGGCGCCTGGGTGGCTCAGTTGGCTAAGCCTCTGACTTTGGCTCAGGTCATGATCTGGCAGTTTTTGAGTTCGAGCCCCACGTGAGGCTCTGTGTTGACAGCTCGGAGCCTGTAGCCTGCTTCAGATTCTGTGTCTCCTCTTCTCTCTGCCTCTCCCACGCTCATGCTCTGTCTCTCTCTGTTTCTCAATAATAAATAAACGTTAAAAAAATTTTTTTAAAAAAGAAGTATGAAACCCAGATAACTGACACAATAATTTCATGAGATAAAAGTGCATGAAATGATAATGACTTAATGAAAGCTTCATCAGTAGAAGAAAGATCTACTCTGAGAAGATTGTTTCCCTATGGTCCACACCTGTAGGATAGCCTTCTTGATCAATAGGGAAAACATTTGGCCAACCTTGTGTAATGCTACAACTTAATTCTCTTAAATCAAAGCCCAAGGGGAAACATCTGTCACACAATCAAAAGACCAGTACTATTGATCATTTAGCCTTTCCTGCTGGTGATAGACAATGTCAAACATGTCAGACATGCATGTGAAGAATTTGAAATATTTAATATGAAAGACAGAGAAAGAAGGAAGGAGAAACAGTACATCCAAAAGTGCATTTTAGAAAGTTATAGAAGTAATAAATACTATTTTGGTTTATCAGTAAAGATTACTACTTTTCTCTCCCTGATTGTATGCTTAATTTAGTCAAGACTATACTATACATAATGAAATATAAAACAGCTGAAAAAACTCCCAACCATTATAATGACCTTCCTTAGTTTTTAAATGAAAACTTTAATTATTTTTATTATAAAACCAGTACGTTGACAATGCAGACATTTTAGAATGCAAAAACAAAATTAAAACCACTCATAATTTTATTATTCAAATATTTTCTGTGCATGCATATTTATAAAAAATGGAATTATTTTATAATATAGTTTTGAAATTTGCCTTATGTAAACTTGATATAAATTCCTTTGTATAAAACTTTATTTTTTAAACAGCTGGATGTGTTTCTTAACCATAATAGTCTATAACTATTCATTTTCTCTGGTGTAAATTATTATTACTGCTTGTATATGTGTAGAAAGAAAACTGCAAGATAATATAACTACTTAATAAATTTTAAAACTTCATATATAATATAATTTAGGGAAAAAATTGCTGAATTACTCAAATCAACCATGAGGAAAGCCAATAAACTATAATTGACCAATTTAACCTCTGTGCTTCTGTTTAAACAAAACAGCTGCTGGTGATGGGATTTTACCTTACTGAGATTTTTTTCCCCAATAAAAGTTAAGTAATAGCAATGCTGGAGCAATTAAAGGCAATTCATTTTTTCTTGTGAAACCTTTTCCAGTGAACAGGAACTCCAGTTTTCAGTTTGCTTTCCAGTCTGGTTTTTAGGTGAATTTAAAACTTAGGGGGAGATGATAAATGAACGCATAAATGGCAAGGATTAAATCCTAAAAGTTTAATGCGTTCCCTGATCTCAGAATGCCTGGTTAATACTATTATATATATATATATATATATATATATATATATATATATATACTGGGCAACGCAAGAAGGATTTCAAAGTAATCTATTATTTCTGTCAGGGTTCTTAAATACTTTATCCATGGAGGATTAGGAAAAGAAAACAGACCCCTTCCCATTGGGGAATAACTGCTACCTTCTCATACAACCTGTCTGTCCTTCAAACCCAAGCAGGCACTTACTATTACAGTCATTTAAGGTAAAATGGGCTGTTTACTTTATAAGGGAGCCAAGCTGGAAGAAAGCAAGCTGTGGGAATGTTTCTACAACACAATTTCATGCAATTTGGAAATGAAATGTATTCAGGAGTCAAAGATTAGCTTGGACTGAAAAAAAAAAGGAAAATTATTCTGACCAGAGACAGAATGATGTGACTTTATTTTGGAGACAAATAATTTTCCTGATTATGTACCCTTCTTGTTTTGAAAGTCCTTGAGACAACTTTAGTGCTTACAAAATTCCTAATCCACTTTCTTTAATCTGATCTTCTGAGGCTATCCCTCAAATTTACCAGACTCTCCTGTTAACTTTTCTTTTGGACCAGGAAAAGAGCAGTAAAATGCAATATTTTGAATGGATTGTATTGTCTTGCTGTTTCCACTTCTCTCCAATTACATTTCCTATTAACTTTTATATCTCCAACATTGCAAGACCTGCCACAGCCTGCCAATGCCCTATATCCTGGCTCTCTGTTTATCATCAAAATATATTGGGGACCTCAGGGTCCCAAACTCATACTAAGGACAAAGAGAAAAGATAGCTTAATCAGAAAGCTCATACCTGCTAAAATTTTGATTAGCTAATGAGTCCTTTTAGAAAATAATATGTCTTGATCAGCTGAAGTTCTTAAGGAATTTTATTCCCTAAGACTATAAGGAGAGATATTTTTCATTCCAGGGACCTTTCTATGGACTAAGAAGGTAACCATCTACTTCATCCATGGGAAAAACCAGATCCAGATAAGGCCTTTATTTTTGGAGTCCTATTAATAATTATTGGTATCCTAAAACCTACATGGTGAAAATGGACTATTTCTTTAATTTCACAGTTGAACTTAAACCATGGATTCTGGAAGAATCCAAGTGCCAGAGAGATTTATTACATCGTCCAAGATCAATGAAAACGTATGTGACTGACTGGGTTTAGAACCCAGGTCTTTGGCTCCCCTGACAAACATACTTTCCATAATATCCTGCTGCTAAATTGGAAATTTCTAATAAGATTACAAAATATAAAGAATAGCCATAGAGAATTAGGAGATTTTAACAGAAGATACGTTACAGATGTTTGGAATTTAGCCTTCAAAATATTTTTCAATAGTCCTTAGAATAAAAACATTCTAATTATTCTGGAAAAATATGTATTAACCGTAAATATAATTATCTAACTGGTTCATTGGATTTGTTGTATTGTCCAGTTTAATTTGGTATCATGTAGTATTTGAAACAGTTAATTTAGTGTTTTCCTGATCATTTTCTTGTTCAGAATAGTATATAGTTGCCTGATGGCTGTTTTTTGTTTGTTTGTTTGTTTGTTTGTTTACCCAGAGATATTGGCATGAAAAATGAAGACAACTATGTGAATAATTTAGGCAAAAATATTTTTGCATTTATGTCAACATTGAATATTGTAGGTGAAAGATTGGTACTATCTGATTAGCAAATCAATCATGCATTTCATTTGTGGATTCAATAAAGGTATTTTTGAGGAGGGATGATACATTATTTCCCCCCTAATTTTTATGCATTTTACAAATAACATTTAATAACACTTAAAGAAATAGGGGCACCTGGGTGGCTCAGTTGGTTAAGCATCCAACTCTTAGTTTTGGTCATGATCTCACAGTTCATGGAATGGAGCCCCGTGTCAGGCTCCATGCTGACAGTACAGGAGCATGCATGGAACCCTCTCTCTCCCTCTCTCTCTGTTTCTCCCCCCCACCAAATCAATAAACTTAAAAAATGTTAATGGTAATATGGGAGGGATAAAGAGAGAAAAGCTGCCTAAAATCCATAACTTGAATACTATAACTAACTGCCTTCCATTTTCTTTTAATTTTTATTTATTTTTTTAATTTACATCCAAGTTAGTTAGCACATAGTGCAACAATGATTTCAGGAGTAGATTCCTTAATGCCCCTTACCCATTTAGCCCATCCTCCCCTCCCACAACCCCTCCAGTAACCCTTTGTTTGTCTCCCTATTTAAGTCTTTTATGTTTTTGTCCCCTTCCCTGTTTTTATATTATTTTTTGCTTCCCTTCCCTTATGTTCATCTGTTTTGTGTCTTAAAGTCCTCATATGAGTGAAGTCAAATAATATTTGTCTTTCTCTCACTGACTAGTTCCGCTTAGCATAATACCCTCTAGTTCCATCCATGTAGCTGCAAACGGCAAGATTTCATTCTTTTTGATTGCTGAGTAAGACTCCATTGTATATATATATATATATATATATATATATATATATACCATATCTTCTTTATCCATTCACCCACTGATGGACATTTGGGCTCTTTCCATACTTTGGCTGTTGTTGATAGTGCTGCTATAAACATTGGGGTGCATGTGCCCCATCAAAAGAGCACACCATATCCCTTGGGTACATACCTAGTAGTGCAATTGCTGGATGGGAGGATAGTTCTATTTTTAACTTTTTTGAGGAACCTCCATACTGTTTTCCAGAGTGGCTGCACCAGTTTGCATTCCAACCAGCAGTGCAAAAGAGATCCTCTTTCTCCACATCCTCGCCAACATCTGTTGATGCTTGAGTTGTTACTGTTAGCCATTCTGACAGGTGTAAGGTGGTATCTCATTGTTGTTTTGATTTGTATTTCCCTGATGATGAGTGATGTTGAGCATTCTTTGTGTCAGTTGGCCATCTGGATGTCTTCTTTGGTGAAGTGTCTATTCATGTTTTTTCCCATTTCTTCACTGGATTATTTGTGTTTTTTGTGGGTGTTGAGCTTGATAAATTCTTTATAGATTTTGGATACTAACCCTTTATCTGATATGTCATTTGCAAATATCTTCTCCCATTCTGTCAGCTGCCTTTTAATTTTGCTGATTGTTTCCTTCGCTGTGCAGAAGCTGTTTATTTTGATGAGGTCCAGTAGTTCATTTTTGCTTTTGTTTCCCTTGCCTCTGGAGACATGTTGAGTAAGAAGTTGCTGTGGCCAAGGTTAAAGAGGTTTTTGCCTGCTTTCTCCTTGAGGATTTTAATGGCTTCCTGTCTTACATTTAGGTCTTTCATCCATTTTGAGTTTATTTTTGTGGATGGTGTAAGAAAGTGGTCCAGGTTCATTTTTCTGCATGTCAGTGTCCTAAATATCTTCAATTTTATATTTTCTTCTCTATATGAATAGTTTCAGCATTGTGGACATAAATAAATACCACTTTGATTCCATATCATACATTAAACATTTAGTCATAGATATAGGCATGTTACATATGTCTTCTGGCTCTTTACAGTTCATTAAATTGAAGAACATGTGTCACCTAAACCACTGTACTATTAGGAATGTTATTGTTTTCCAAACTTTGCTAGTATAAATAATGTTGCAATGAATATATTTGAACTAGTGTCATTTGATCTCATATAGGGTATACATTTCTAGGAGATTAAAAAACTGGCCCATAAATATGCAGTTTTGTGACTCCCTAATACATGGATCAAATTCCTTTAAAAAGAATCATGCCAAGGGTGCCTTGGTGGCTAGTCAGTTAAGTGGCCGACTTCAGCTCAGGTCATGATCTTGTGGTTTGTTGAGTTTGAGGCCCATGTCGGGCTCTGTGCTGACAGCTCAGAGTCTGGAGCCTGCTTCAGATTCTGTGTCTCCCTCTCTCTCTGCCCCTTGCCTGCTCCCACTCTGTCTCTGTCTCTCAAAAATAAATAAACATTAAAAAAGAAGAAGAAATTATGCCAATTAATAATAAGGTATATCATTCTTAAAATTCTTTAAAAGTGACACAGATTGTAATTTTAAGCACTCTACTAGAGCGATAGTTTATATTTGTGACTACATGACTCCCTGATTATTCTTTACTTTCCACAGATAAGTAATCTATGAAAGTGGGGGGGGGGGGAGTAGGTCATATCTGTCAAATCTTATCATTCCTAAAATTCTCTTCACATTGGCTGTCAATATTGCAAAATGAATAGGGCACAAACGGAAGGATACCTTTACTACACATTCAGATTGGGATTACATATTTTGCGAAATATGGCTTCAGTTGATTTGATGTGTCTATGATAGTCACACAAGAGCAGTTTGACTGTAGCTCTGTCCAAATATAGCAAACTGGAGAGTTAAATCACATGAGATACAGAAAAATTAACTGCATGTGTCTGAATATATAAGGTGAGGTCTTATTCTTAGTGTATAATATCCAAATAGCTTTCTCTACCCTTGAATATATTGCAACACTGGATATCTGTGAAATCATCCTATTTCTAAACTGCATTGTAAAAAAATGCTTTAGTCTCCATTCCACTAACCATAGCCATTATATAATTAGAGATCCAGGAATTGTGATTATGGGATCATATATCTACAATGGAATTTAACCATGGAAATCTTGAATACACTATATTGATATTTATGAACTCTTAGATTTTAGTTGTCGGGTTTGTTGAAACTGTATATGAGAATATCTAAAAACTTAAATTTCTCATTTTCAGTTGCAGTAAGGAACAAATAAGAAAATTATAATTTTCTTAAATCCATGAGAAAAGACAACTTGAAAGAAGTATTTTTACACAAATACATGAAAACAGAATTGTAAAAAGTTAGTGACACCTTTCTTAACCTAAAAAATACAACAAAATGCAATTCTAAACTAGGTTTGAAATAATTCAGTTAGCATAATGTATTTAGTGGTTGAGTTAGAGAACTATCCTCTTTAGAAGTGCTTTTTAAAAATACTTTGGAGTAGCCAACGAAAGTTCGAGAACTCGTGAGAAACAGCCAGCTACTTTCCATTATATATTAATTTGCATTTTTGAATTCTTATCCAAAACTGGATCAATTTTCTAAAAATAAATTCTTCATTAGTTGATTTCTAACTTAGGCTGCACCTTCTCTTTCCCTAATTCAATGTATCCAAAGGCAATTTTACATTTGACTGTCTCCCTATGCCTAATTTTAAAAAATAAAAACATAGTAATTATTATCAGAATAAGTAACAGTACCTGAAAATTTACTGTGACAACAGCATTTTGCTTTGCCCTCTACATGTATTTTATCATTTAAATTTCACAACTGTCCTATGACAGATACTGTTATTTTCATGTATTGATTATGAAAGTGACATGAAGAGAAACCAAGTGTCTTGGTGAGTGTCACAGAAATAATAACTAGTGAATCTGAAATTTGAGCTCAGACCTGTAGCACTTCAGAATCCTCTAAATATGAATTATTGCATGATACTGCCTTCTGATTGTTACCTGAAAGGTATGATTATCTTTGGTAAAACAGTGGGATAGCTGAATATGAACCTGTATGGAAGGATGGAGTCTTTAATGAGTTAAATAGTAGAGATTTGGGGGATTCTTTTAACATCATAAAATACGTATTAATTAATTTCTGGATGGGTCAATTTAATGGAAAACATTTAAGCAGATGTTGCTTATAGACGAAATTTAAGAAAGTGATTTGTATTCCTTTGAGAGGGACAGGACTCTCTGGCTAGAGCCAGGAGGTAAAAGCTCACAGATAGACCAGCTTCAAGACATGTGGCTCAGACTTTGGGTCCATTTCTTAGAATTACACTATAAAGAGACTAGGTATTCAAGACAGAGAGCAGAGCAGATGTGTAATAGGTTCCTCTTGGCTCCCAGTCCAGGGAAAATGAGCCACAGTTGACTACCCCAGATGGAGCTTCTGGGTGGTCTCAAAAGGTAGAACCAAACAGGGAGTTTCCTCATCCAGTCTGGAGGTCCCACATGCACAAGGGAAGAAAGTGTTTAGAGTGTCTGTAGTAAACACTGCACTCCTACATTCTTTTTCTGTTGCTTTGAAGGATTTCAAGGGGGCTGGTTTTTCATTAAAATGGTGCATATGAAATGAATATTAGAAATAACAAGAAGGGTACCTTCAGTGGGTCAAAGAGCAGGGGTTTCTCTACCCAACACATGTTTCTAAATGAATATATATTAAGTGACTACCATATACCAGACACTATTACTGATTTATCTTTTCATTTAATACTTCTTTCCACCTCTGAGGTAAATAACAAACTCTCCATATTGCAAAAATGAAAACTAGGGTTCAAGCAACATGTGACTTGCCTCCAAGACCATATAGCTTGAATGTGAGAAAGCCAATGTTCTTATTTACGTCATCCTGAATTTTAATGCAGCATTCTGACTTTCTCTCCTAGATTAGCATTGCATTTTGTAGCACAGAAGGACAAGGCTAAACTGTCTGCTTTCATTACACTCATTCTGGTCACTGAGCATCCCTGACCTTTTCCATTAGCTTTCTTTCTCTCTTCCCATTAGCCCTTACTTTCTCTCAGTTGTCTGGGGGAAAGTACACCATCTTTGTACTGGATGTACAACATTCTAGGAAAACCACAAAGGCAATGAAATACCCAAGTCAACACACCAATAATGTTTTTGAGAACTTTCAATCCATGATCACAATAAAGATAATAACCATTTTCCTGTGACATACTGAAAGAGAAACTTATGTTTTCCTAAAACTGTTCATCCCATACACATTTCTACATGTATTTCAAAGGACTGATGCCTAACTATTTTGGTCTTAGTCCATGATTCTATAAAGAATTTTAAAACTATTACATATTGTTTTTTGATTAAAAAAAATCTCAGTTGAATATGCATTGGGAATTAAGTGAAACACATTAACATTCTTTTATGAAGATAATCCAAAAATTACATCATGCTGCTTGTTTCTACATATGAGTACAATTTTGTGTGAAGCTATTTGGCAACTCTGAGACATCTGCTTCTGAAGTTTTTCTATCAAATTGCTAAAGTAATAATGCAGAAACCAGAATCCTTTTACGCAGATATTGAAAAATTACAAGCATTGTAATCATTGCTTGACAACCTGTAGCTATTCTTTTAATTTTTAATGAAAATCAATCCTTTTAAGATTTTCATAATCATCACAGGAAATGCTTCAGCAGAATCACACAATAAAGTAGTTAGTATAATTCTGTAAATTATATTATTTGCTTCCAGCTGACTTACCAGGGTGTACGAGTGTATACCAATGTAACTTTCCAAAATTATTTTCATATTTGTTTTCCTACTTCCTCTTCCAGACAATAGTGAGAGGATGCTGCTGTTGGTTTCATTACCCCCATTTAAGTGTTTAAGAAATAGAGGTACAGAAAAGTTAAACAACTTTCCTAATGTCATACAGTTGTCGGCGGCAGAGAAATGAGTGCCCAGGTGTTCCTGATTCCCAACCCTTAAGTCATTTTCCAAAATCAGGTCTGTGAAGGACTAGCATCCTGAAAAATGTGAATAGGCATTCTGATAAATATAAGTGTTCTAAGGTCAAGTAAGTTTGAGAAACACTGCATTATGTATTTTACCATTGTTGTTAGAATTTCACAGCACTCATGAGATATTAAAAAATCAGGGAAGTCCTATAATTTAAAAGTCTGTTTATCCTAGAGTTTTGTCAAAATTGCCCATGAACATCTTGCAACCCCCCTAGCATTCTGCAGTACATAGTGTAGAAAATGTTACACTAGCCAAAGTAAGTTTTACTTTGTCTCAGAACTGAAGGTACTACAAAGACATCATTATGCCTTATATATTTTGTTTTTCACAAGGTCTAGAAAATGCTAGAGCTAAGAGTTAAGTGAACATTGAGTGATAAAATGCATGATGTAGGTATTTATAAGTAGAAACTTAAACATATGGATATCGGTTTATTGAAATCATTAACTAGTTTTTTGAACTTCCCCCTGGGGGTAAAGAAAAACAGAAAAAGAGGATATATTGAAAATTCTCTGTGAGCTGGAGAAATATACATTTTATATGTCATAACAGGGATATACATTGAGAAATAATGCAATAGTATGAAGAAATAAAATTAATTAATAAATATGTGTTAAATATATGTTGACAAACAAAAATTAATTAATTAATTAATTAAAAAACAAATATATATTGAGCATGTACTCTCTTCTAGGTAATACAAATGTTTCCTCATTTAATCTTCCCAGAACCTTATGAAATAGTGTTGTCCATTCAATCATCAAGTCAGTTAACCAATATTTATTAATTATCTGAAATGTGCTATTTGACTTGTCCTTCAAGGTTTAGTTTAAAAGCCAGGTACATGTTGACATTTAACAAATATTTAGTGAATAAATGAATGTATACACAATCACTGTCGTCACTGGTTCATATGTTATCATCATACTAAGTTGTAGGTCTCAGATTCAAGGCTCTCTGCTTTAGGAAGGTAAAAGATGATCGTTCTTGTACTCATTTGCTAACAACTAGCAATGTAAACTTATGTTATGTGAGTTCTTTGGATATTTTTTCTTGTTATTAATTGTTGGCAGGATTTTGGATGGAACAGTAGACCAGAAAGTTGATATTTAGGCAATAAATTTACCGGTATATGTTACTACTTTGTGGCTAGCCTGAATGCTTTTTGTCTCTTAGTGGTCAATGTCTCTTGGACATCCTAGTATTTACATATTTCAACTATTACCTTAGGTAGGGGGAAACACCATTGGAAGACATTGGACTTGACATCTGTAAGGTCCTAAAATTTTATAATTCAAGGACCAAAGACCTATATATCCTTATTGATTCCTGATGGACTTCATGAAGATATCACAGCCAGACAGATATAAAGAAAAACTGAGGTCAAATTATAGTCTTAGGAGCCCAGTCATGTAATTTGAAAGTAAAACCATACATCTTTAGTGACATTCTGCCACACAAATTCCTCCTCATCTGAACCTGAGGCATCTCACGAAGACAGCTGCACTGGGCACGATTGCAGAATTAACATGAACTCAGATAATTTAAGCTTTTACATTTAAAAATGAAAGTCAGGCTAAATATTATACTCAGTTCTTTTGGAGTTCAAAATGAAGTGAAGGTTTTGGCTCTGAGATGTGAAAAAAATATCCCCCAACTTTAACAATGCCTTGAGATGCCAGAGTCATCTTGTTTCAGTTATTCAATCAATAAATATAACTGGATGTTTTGGGAGCCAAGAATCAAAAACATTTGTTGCTATTCCCAAAATAAAGAGCAGTACTCACAGGTGTGCTATGTCAGAACTCTTTCAGCTAAAGCAAAGCCCCATGTTCCCATTGGCCATTCATCACTGACCATTCACAGAGGTATCCCATGCAGATTGTGTCGCCATTGTGAAGTAATGCTTGCTTTCTGCCAAGATCTCCTGAGGACTGAGTTACTGTGAGTCATGATTTCCCCAGAACTGGTAGAATTCCTTCTTGTACAACCAGGCTCATATATCTCAATAACAGCTTTCTTGCTAGGGGAAGTACAGGTACATTTTGATACTGAAACATTCCTTGAAGTGTGATTTGGCACAAACTGACTCAGACTCTTCTGTGGCCTTACTGTATGACTGTTAAATAATTTCCCATTGGAGGGAAAAAAATGGTCATCTGTGCCTTAAACACACACACAAATAACCTATTGCTATTACTCTTGAGAGCTTAGCCAGCAAGATTTATGATTTGCATCAGGACATTCCATTTGTTTTAAGACAGTGGGAAACAATGGCTTGTTTGGGCCTACTTCTACTGGCTTTCTCTAATTTGGGTCAAAATATGTGCTGGGGCAAAGCCTTGCTTCTTTTTATTGCTGAGGTCTGGCTCCACGGAATGTAACAGTGATGGGATTATGGCATGCCTTCCCACTCACTTTCTGTAATTTGGTTGTTTTAATTGTTTATCTAAATGCTGGTTCTTCCTGCAGGCATCAGTTTGAGTCATTTCCCTCATGAGGGCTTCCTCAGTGTAGAACAGGTTTCAATAGCCTTTTCTGCCTTTGCTGCAGTTAAAAATGTTACACACGAGGCCACAAAGTGGTGCTTCATAATATGCTTTCTTGTTTTCCATTGTTTATTTCGTATTCTTTCTTTCCTTCCCAGCCAAAAACGGTATGTAGGGCATGTGCTCTGTAGTCAGAATTTCTGCAAATCGTACATTTCACCTGCTAGTTCTTTTACGTTGGGCAAGTTCCTGATTTTTCTGTGCCTCATCTACAAAATATTGATAACAACAGAATCTACCACATAGGAGTAGTATGATTATGCAACGAGATAACATCATAAGCTCTTCCATAACACAGTGCCTGGAATAGTAAGGGTTCACCTAGTGTTGACATAATTACCAGCTTCTGGAAGTTAGGAGGCACACCTGTCAACCTCAGAGGACAAGGGAGAAGCAGAATTGAAATTAAAAATAGGGGCATCTGGGTGGCTCAGTCGGTTAAGAGTCTGACTTCAGCTCAGGTCATGATCTCACGGTTTGTGACTTTGAGCCCCGTGTCACACTCTGTGCTGTCAGTTTAGAGCCTGGAGCTTGCTTTGGATTCTGTGTCTCCCTCTCTCTCTCTATCTGCCCCTCCCCCCTCATGCTCTGTCTCTCTCTGTCTCTCAAAAACATTAAACATTAAACATTAAAAAAAATTAATAAATTCAAAATCAAGTCTACCTTAAGTCAAAGTCTGAAGTATCTATATAGCTAGATAATAATATATGTTCAAAAGACAAAATATATCACATTATAATTAAACTACCTAATAAACTATGGCTGTTTTATAATTATGCTAGGGTCCCAAAATTTTACATTATTTTGCATTATTCTATCAAAAGTTACCCCTGTTTTTCAGCCTGATAGTCCTGGGGCTATATTTGATTTTAACACAAACGTACTTTCCTTCTTCTTTTTCCCCTTCTTCTTCTCTTCTTCTTCTTCTTCTTCTTCTTACTGAAAATCTTCCTAAGATAAGGTAAAGGAAGACAACTTGCCTTTGAACTTTATGCTTCTTCCAGGACCTCCTCCATTTCTTTCTTCACAAGAGATAACTGAATGATTATGCAAACAGTCAATAATGATGAGGTTGCTAAGTAATCCTCATGACCACCCTGTGATCCCTATGTTACCAATATGGAAAACAATATGGAAGTCAATGTAGGTAAGAACTCAGTTATGATCCCATAATTGTGATTCCAAAGCTGAAGCTCTGAACTATTAAATTATTGTTAAAACCCAAGAAGAGAGGATTTTGAACACTACCCATAGATATTTCATTTGGAACCTTGAGATTTAGTATGTCTATGGAAGTGCATGCGTGTATGTACGTGTCTGAATGTCACTGGGTGGGCCATTCATTGCTCACCCCTGTTTTTCTCCAAGTACTTGTCCATCCATTTGTAATACCTCTCCACAGTTACAGGTGCTAGAATCCCATCACACCCCTGATCTCTCTCCCCAACCAAGGATAAGATTATTTATTTAGAATTAGATAAGAAATTAAAAAAATTATGAACTATAAATGATATATGTCAAAAACAGCAAAAACACTAGAAATATGACATTTTTATTGTAACCGGCCTGATATCCCTTTATAATATTTTTCTTACACTTCTTGGCCTGCATACCCTTTGAATGTTTCTTCATATGACAATACTCTTTGTAATATTTTCTGGAGAGAGAATAGAAAGATAAATGAAACTTTCTTCTTATCATGGCTGATAATTTTTTATTATTAACAGTTTAGAGAAATTTCTTTCAGCTTCTAACTAATTATTAATAGTTCGATGTAAGTTTTTAAGATGCCTGTCAAATTTGGCAAAAAAATTCAGCAATATTCTATGAAGTGTTTTTTCATATGTGGATTGTGAGATTTTGTGGCAGTTCAAATTTTCTTATTCAGTGAATGATATTAAAAATTTTACATTAGTGATAACCTTTAACCAGTTCTAGATGTTTTCATTATAATGAAATAAAAACACTATATAGTGTTGTAGTGTGAATTTTATGCTTTTTTTATTCATGTTACTGTTTCATTTCAAATCAGAGAAATATCCACTTTTCTTTTTTCTTATTCATATAATTCATTCTACTTTGTTAGCTTAATTTTTCATCAAAATAATAGTCTATTCATTGCTTATATTCAAAATGTATCTTTTCTTAATAAATTACTGCATTGGGAAACAACAGATGTTGGCAAGAATGTGGAGAAACAGTAACCCTCTTGCACTGTTGGTGGGAATGCAACCTGGTGCAGCCATTCTGGAAAACAGTGTGGAAGTTCCTCAAAAAAATTAAAAATAGAACTACCTTATGACCCAGCAATAGTACTACTAGGAATTTATCCAGAGGATACAGGAGTGATGATTCATAGGGACACATGTACCCCAATGTTTATAACAGCACTTTCAACAATAGCCAAATTATGGAAAGAGCTCAAATGTCCATCAACTGATGAATGGATAAAGAAGATGTGGTTTATATACACAATGGAGTACCACGTGGTAATGAGAAAGAATGAAATCTTGCCATTTGCAACAATGTGGATGGAACTGGAGGGTATTATGCCAAGTGAAATAAGTCAGTCAGAGAGAGACAGATACCATATGTTTTCACTCATAGGTGGATCCTGAGAAACTTAACAGAAGACCATGGGGGAGGAGAAGGGGGTGAAAGTTACAGAGAGGGAGGAAAGCAAACCATAAGAGACTCTTAAATACGGAGAACAAACTGAGGGTTGATGAGGGGAGCACGGGGAAGAGGGGAAAATAGATGATGAGCATTGAGGAGGGAACTTGTTAGGATGAGCACTTGGTGTTGTATGTAAGCAATGAATCATGGGAATCTACTCCCAAAGCCAAGAGCACACTGTAAATACTGCATGTTAACTAACTTGACGATAAGTTATATTTAACATAAATAAATAAATAAATAAATAAATAAATAAATAAATAAATAAAATAAGTAAAAAAATAAATTGCTGCTTGGATATACTAAGAAAAAAATCATTACAATATACTTCTAAATATCACAATAATTTCTACAGACTGCATACAGTGAGCTATGAAAAATAATTTCATTATATAATGCAGTAATAATTTTATATGCTACATTATTGAGAACATTCCTCATAGGAGAAAACCTCTATTTGGACTAGATGTTGTTAAGAGCCGAATATGCAGCATTAAATATTATATCTGATGAATGAAAAAGTATTCCTCAGACTAGATTTTGGTTCCATTCATTTCAAACCTTGTTTCTTCTCCACTACCAGCATACTTCCAATACCCAGATACACTGGGAAAGTTCACATCATGATATGGCATCTGGCCATGCAACATTCACTCTTACTACTGAGTGACATGGCCTATTAAGAGTTAGGATTATTCATGCAAGTCACGTTACACTGAGATGGCTAAAAATAACTTAATATACATGGAGATGACTGCAAGCTACATAAACACATCCTGTTAAACATAAATGTATCCTTGAGCCAATTTCCCATTAGTTGGATCCCAAAGATACCCATAACCTCTGCAGCACCACCAGACAAAGAGAAAGAGGGTAGAAGTGAGAATGAAAGAGACAGTGGCTTTAAGCAATGGTGCTGAAAAATATCTTACTATGTTGGCTTTTCAGTGCGAGTCCCTAAAGCTTAGCATCATCAGCATTACAGCCTATGTTCACACCTGTACTCTCTATTCTGCCTCTCATCTAGATGCTTCGTGCCATACAAAACACTTCTATGCCTCTCTCTGAACACACTTCCCAATACAACCTACCCCTGTTTCCTCACCTGAATTTCCTGAGCTTTTTCCCTTTATATGATTCTTTCTTGTGCCCTGGGATCTTGCTACTCAAAGCGTGGTGAATGGACCAATAGCCACAGGAGATTTCTTAAAATTCAAAATCTCAGGTCTCACACAAATCTATTGAATCTGAATATATTTTTTAATGTTTATTTATTTTTGAGACAGAGATAGAGCATGAGTGCGGGAAGGGAAGAGAGAGAGGGAGACACAGAATCCAAAGCAGGCTCCAGGCTCTAAGCAGTCATCACAGAGCCCGATGCGGGGCTCAAACTCTCGAACCATGAGACCATGACCTGAGCCAAAGTCAGACGCTTAACCAACTGAGCCACCCAGGAGCCCCTGAATATATATTTTTTTAAACAAGTAACACTATCACTTCATATACTTTTGAGTTTGAGAAGCATGTTCTAGTCGCCACTTCCCCACCCCCCTCCCCCCCCACACACACACACAAATTCCATGGAGATGGAAGAATACTTGCTTTACTCTAAAGGGAGTTTTTCTCATTGCTAACTCAATGCCCAGTCAAACCCAGGTTTTTCCACACCCCCGACAACATGCTTATCACCTCCCTTTCACGAAGACCATCTCCACTTCTCAGGCTCCAGGAAGCATGAACTTCCCTTCTTTGTAATTCTTCTTCCTTCTTCTAGACATCAAATCGGTTATCATCATTTAGTGACTAAGCAGGCAATTTGGCTCAGTCTTGGAAGGTCAACAGTACTAGTAATTGTTTCCACAGATACATTTAAACATTTAAGGGTGCAGCAATGATATCACATTTCTTATCCTTCATCTCACGATTATCCACATTTTGATGATCTGCAAAACTTTTGACCTCATGTTTCTACTCAATCCAAGCCACATAAGTATTATTATTTCAGGCAAATGTTGTGGTCTTCTCAGTTATTTTTATGTGTTTTGAAGTCAGGAGCAATGTGGATGATGCATTTGAGCCCAGTGTAGTACTTGACACATTGTAGCTTTCAAATAAGGCGTCTGGCTTAATAAGGTAATAATTTGGCATTTCTCTGATGACTGAGGAACATTGAGGGCTGCAGAATTAACACTTCGAATTAAATTCTTACTGAATATGATAGAGAGCCAAATGTTTTATTATCATTATTATATCAAGTGTGCATTTCTTGTCACCACGTATCTCACACATTTTTACTGGAAAGAACAGTGTTTTCTGTCATTTTTTTATATTGCATTTTAATACAGAAAATTCAGTGTGATGAAAATGGCATGAGTCAGAAGTGCTGTTTACCAGTCCCTGAACAGTCATCTATTAGCTGTCTGACTCGGATGCAGTTAATAACCATCATTTATCCTGTTTCCTTATGTGAAAGAGAACAATAATAATGCCAACCTCATGGATTTGTTATTTAATGACATAGAGTATATGGGAAAAGCTTTAAAATCTAATATAAAACCTCGATGTATTTTTCCTCAATTTGTTATTATAAATTAGGATCTTTGATATTAAAATTTGCATCATTTTATCTTAGAAGTATGGTGGCATTTAGTACTAGTTTCAAGAGTAAACAACAACCAAAAATGTCTAAAGTCTGGAATTGGGCCATGGTTGTATAGCTACTTGTACTTTCCGCTCTACAAGTGAACCATGGAAATTTCAAAATCAACAAGGGAGTTTTGTGCAATGACTTGGATGATTAAGAAAGATTAAAATTCCTCTAAAAATTAGATGGAGGGTGTGAGCCTTTCTCAGTTTGTTCTTTGAAGAAAGAGGTGTGTTGCTTGAGATCGAGAATGATGATGAGGCAATGCTTACTTTCAATTAGCCCTAGGCCTCTGGACTTTCCCAAGAAAATTTATCAAAAACTGTATGCAAGAGTTATAGAAGTTGGACAGCATAAACAAACAAAGAAAGAAAAGAAAGAGCTATGGATTTAATGTGTCTGTCCTGCCAAAATTCATTTATGTTGAAATCCTAACCCTCAGTGTGATGGTATTGGAAGTAGGGCCTTTGAGAAGTGATTAGATCCTCCAGGAGAGGAGTAGAGACCCCATTAATGGGATTTGTGCTCTTATAAAAGAAACCCCAGAGATCTTCCTCACCCTTTCTGCCATAAGATAGCACAGCTAATGAAATGTGAGTGGAAGTGATACCCATCAAGGCAGAAGTTCTAAGGTATTGGCAGGATCTTGGCTACATCATGTTTTTCCTCTGCTAGTGAGCCTCGCAAGGGTTACAGATATTGGCTGCTTGGTCAGTCTACCTACCAAAGAAGGATGACAACAAGATGGAGGCAATACTCCTAGATATCCCACAGTGATAATCGAGCAGGATACAGAAATAAACCCAAGTGGTTTTCAGTTCCTTGGATTTGGAAATTATTGTATAAGTCAGGGTTCTCCAGAGAAACAGCCATAGGACATATATGGAGAGATTTATTTTAGGGGATTGGCTCATGTAATTATAGAATCTGGCAATTCCAAAATCTAAAGGGCAGGCTGGTAGGTTGGAAATTCAGGTAAGAGTTGATATGAGAGTTCTGAGTTGAAATCCACAGGACTAGCCAGCAGGCTGGAACCTCTGGCAGTATTTTTATAGTAGAGACTTGAGGCAGAATTACTTCTCCAGAAATCCTCAGTTTTTGCTCTTAAAGCCTTCAACTTATGGAGATCTGCCACACTATGGAGGACAATTTGCTTCAGAGTCAACTGATTGAAAATGTTAATTATGTCCACAAAATACCTTCATAACAACATCTAGACTGGTTTCTGACTTAATAACTGGGCACCATAGCCTAGCCAAGTTGGCACATGAACCTAACCATCTTGGTTGTTTTTTACTATAGTATAATCTACCTCAGCTTGACTGATAAATTTCACTTGTTGAAAAAACACTAGAAGTTACAAAACAATATTTAAAAATAACAATTACCTCTATTTTACCATAAAGATCTGCTACAAATATTTCATTGTACTTGATTTCAGTCATCTTTCCTATACACTAAAAAAATTCCAATACTTAAAAAGAAAACAGTCAAAAGCATATTATGTACCTGAGTGGTTTAAATGAATACAAAGAAATCCAGTTTTATATGACCTTTTCTAACATCCAATGTATTAACTCATAAAAATAAACATTTCACTAAGTATATACATACCACTTACACAATCAATAATTTTTATTTACTACATTAGATTTCCCCTATATTTAGCCATTAACTACAAATTCAGCCAATCTCTCCTAATCATAAAATTGCAAATCAAATATACTAGATTATTTCAAATGTTTTAATCATCTTTACTGTCAGAAAAAAAATTCACACTGGTTATTATTATAATCATAAAATCCACCAACACACTTTAATTCATGTTAAACCTATTTTTAAAATGCTAAATATTGTGAATTTCTATTTACTTCTCTATTATCTTTTTTTTAAACTCTGATTCTGATTACTTATTCCTCTAAGAGCTATAATTTTACTTCCCCAACCTAAAGATAGGGTTGGATTTGGGGCAGAGGATGATAAGTAAAGATGTGTAATGATGTCCAAGTCTTAGGTATTTCAAGAAGATTCTACCTATGCTCATTATCCAACTAAGCAGGTCTTGTTTTTTGATTTTGACTGTTAGAATTATTAGCTCTGGCCAACCCTACAGCGTTTGATTTGTGTGTATATCTGTGTGGGTGGGTGGGGAGTACACAAGTTTTGTTATCATCATCAACCTGACTTTTATGGAAAGCTTATTTGATAGGATAGCCTGGTAAAGGTCTGTTTTGCAAATGTGTTTCTCAGTGTCTTGATCTTTTTTATATACCAGATATAAACCCCCCCTTTTTTTTTTACAATTGCTTCTTCTAAATGGGTCCTGTTCAATTAAGTTTAAAGGTATTTCTTAATTATTTCACTGAAATTATTATTTTTCTTCCTTATGAACCAGTATGACTTACACTGTTACCTCATAAGCACTGTTCCCATAGCTAAAAACTCTTCTGAAACATAATTGTCATGACTTTATAAAATTATGTGGTAAGAACACAACATAGTTTTGACAATTTTTATGTATATCACAAAGCGGACGTTGATGTTCTATGGTGTTTCATTGCTAGCAATTTTCAACATACCTTTTTATGTAAAATAAAATGTCAACTAAAGATACCTAATGGCATTTATTAAGATATAATACTAAAGTTTTTATTTTTATTGGATTTTTTTGTTTGTTTTGTTTTGTTTGTTCATTTTACTAAATTGGAAGTTTGAAATTGTTTAGTATTTACTAATGAGTCTTAATTCAAATTCTATGTGCATAATAGGTATAAATGTTAATAAATGCTTTAAAATTATCATTAAAATAAAATAGTGAAAAGAGAAAAAATCCAGTTTTGAACAATTAGAAAAAATTGCACATAACTGAAAAGATATGGAATAAATGTAATCTCCTCTATAAAGCTACATATTTTAGAAGCCATAATGAAACACCAGTAGGAAATATTTAGAACTTGACAAAATAGTTCTGAAATTGATCTAGAAGAAAAAATGAACTAAATAAGCAGTTATAGTACATTAGTAATCATAGCCATGTATTAAAATTCTCATTTCATGTCATACATCAATGATCATTAGGGAAATGCAAATCAAAACTACAATGAGATATCCCCTCCCACCTTCAGAATGGCTGAAGTTAACAACACAAGAAACAATAGATGTTGGCAAGGATGTGGAGAAAGGGGAACCCTCTTGCACTGTTGGTGGGAATGCAAACTGGTGTGGCCACTCTGGAAAACAATGTGGAAGTTCCTCAGAAAGTTAAAAATAAAACCACCCTATGATCCAGCAATTGTACTATTGGGTATTTACCCAAAGAATACAAAATGTACTAATTCTGGGTGCCTGGGTAGCTCGATCAGTTAAACATCTGACTCTTGATTTCGGCTCAGGTCATGATCTCACAGTTCATGGGTTTGATTCCTGTTTCAGGCTCCATGCTGACAGTGCAGAGTCTGCTTTGGATTCTCTCTCTATCCCCCTCTCTCTCTGCCCTTGCCCTGCTTGCATGCATGTGCATGCATGTGCTCTAAATAAATGAATAAACATTAAAAATTATAATAATTATAGGGTGCCTGGGTGATTCAGTCAGTTAAGCTCCCAACTCTTAGTTTAGGCTCAGGTCATGATCTTATGGTTCATGAGTTCAAGCCCCACATTGGGCTTTGTCCTGACACTGTAGAGTCTGCTTAGGATTCTCTCTCCCTGTCTTCTGCCCCATCCCTGCTCATACTCTCTTTCTCTCAAAATAAATAAATAAATAAATAAATAAATAAACTAATAACAATAATAATAATTTTATTTTTTTAAATGTTTATTTTTGAGACAGAAGGAGACAGAGCATGAGCAGGGGAGGGGCAGAGAGAGAGGGAGACACAGAATCCAAAGTAGGCTCCAGGCTCTGAGCTGTCAGAACAGAGCCCGATGCAGGGCTCAAACTCACGAACCATGAGATCATGACCTGAGCTGAAGTTGGACACTTAACCAACTGAGCCACCCAGGCACCCCTAATAATTTTAAAAATACAAAATATTCTAATTCCAAGACATAACGTGCATCCTGATGTTCATAGCAGCATTATATACAATAGCCAAACAATGCAAACAGTCCAAGTGTCCATTGACTGAAGAATGAATAAAGAAGAGGTGAGATACATATGTATGTATATATACATATATATATAATATGCTATTATATATATATATGTATGTGTGTGTGTATATATATATGCATACATATATAATATTCCATTATATTACTCAACCATAAAAAAGAATGAAATCTTGCCATTTGCAATGACATAAATGGAGCTTCAGAGTATTATGCTAAGCAAAATAAATCACTCAGAGAAAAACAAATACCATATGACCTCACTTACATGTGGAATTTAAGAAATAAAACAAACAAGCAAAGGGAAAGAGAGAGAGAGAGGCAAACCAAGAAACAGCCTCTTAACTATAGAGAACAAACTGATGGTTGCCAGAGGGGAGCTGGGTGGAGGGAATGGGTAAAATAGGTGATGGGGATTAAGGATGTGATAAGCACCAGGTTTTGTGTGGAAGTGTTGAATCCCTATTTTGTACTCCTGAAACTATTACACTCTATGTTAACTAACTAGAATTTAAATAAACTCTTAAAAAAAAAAAAACAAAAGCATAAACAAGTTATACATTGTCATGGCTACATTGATTGAAATTGATCATGGCAACATTATGAGATTTAAAAAAGCAGTACATTTTTCAAATGGAAAGTAACTGTATGAAGATATGTTGTTAAGTATACAAATTAATATTATGGGAATAAAAATGAAATATTATGGGAATGGTAAAGGAAAAGAAAAATAGATCAGTTACAAAGGTTAAATTGTTATATAAGAGGTGGATTATTCAATCAATGGTATTGGGACAAAGTCTGGATATCTGGGGACAAATGAGCAAATTATATTCCTACCTCATGGTTTATATCAAAATAAATCCTACTAAGTATAAAATTAAATACATTTTTAAATAAAAGAATAAAATGCTAAGAGATATTATTAAATATTCGTACAGTTTCTAAGAGGACACTACTTCCCAGGTGTTCTATATCTAAAACCAACTGTGGAAACCCCAAAAAGAGTATTAATGTATTTAACATATGAATTTATAAAAACTTAAGTATATCTAAAAATAATTTTTGAAAGTTAAAGGCATAATCTTCAAAAGTGTCAAGATTTTGAAAGCTAAGAATGATGGGAACTGTCACAGATTGGAAGAGACCAGAGACATGACAACTAAGCACAATGTGGGATCTTGGAATAAAAAAGACATTAGTGGAAAATGGATAAAATCCAAATAAATTCTGTACTTCAATATAATTGCACCAAAGTTAATTTCTTAGGCTTTTTTTTAAACCATTGTTCTGTAGTTATGTAAGATAGTAACATAAGGGAAGCTGATTTGGAAGCTGATATCTTTAATGTGTAAAGGTGTCCTTCAAATCAATACAGAAAAGGAATACCCTAATAGAGAAATGATTCAATGACACCAACAGGCATATCACAGAACAGTATATAAATGGATAATAGATACATTAAAATCTTTAATCAATCAAATAAGTGTCATTATAATGTCATTTTCATCCATAAAATTGCAGATTTAAAAATATTGTAGAGGTGCCTGGGTGGCTCAGTCAGTTGAACGTCTCTGACTCTTGATTTCCGCTCAGGTCATGATCTTACATTTTGTGAGTTTGAGCCCTGTGTTGGGCTCTGCACTAGCAGCATGGAGACTGCTTGGGATTCTCTCTCTCCCTCTCTCTCTGTCCCTCCCCTATTCACGTGCGTATGCATGGTCTCTCTCTCTCGAAATAAATAAACATTAAAAAAATAAAATAAAAATATTGTAATATCCCGTTTTAGTAAGGATGTGGGTAAATATAAAATCCTATGCTCTGCTAGTAGAAGAAATTAATATCATCTTTTTAAAGTTTTTTAATGTTTATTTATTTATTTTGAGAAAGAGAAAGAGAGCACATGCCACCCAAGAGTAGCAGCGGGGATGGGGGGTTGGAGGGGGGAGGAGCAGGGGAGGGGCAGAGAGAGAGAGGCAGAGAGAGAATCCCAAGCAGATTCCATGCTCAGCTTAGAGTCCCACACAGGGTTTGATTTCATGAGAGCAAGATCACATCCTGGCCCATATCAAGACTCAGACATTTAACCCTCTGAGCCACCCATGCCCCTCACCTTTTTTTTTTTTAATGTTCTTTTTATTTTTTAATTTTATTTTAAGTTTATTTATTTAGAGAGAGAGAGAGACAAAGATCATGCAAGCAGGGGAGGGGCAGAGAGAAAGAGACATAGGGAGAATCCCAAGCAGGCTTTACACTATCAGCACAGAGCCCTACATGGGGCTGGAACTCATGAAGCCATGAGATCATGACTTGAGCCCAAACCCAGAGTCAGATGCTTAATTGACTTAGCCACCCAGGTGCCCCACCCCTCATCTTTTTAAGTTCATTTTGGAATTATGTATACAAACCTTCATTGTCTCAGTGATTTGTCCTAAGGCAATAATCACTGATGGACACGAACTTTAAACCCCAATAGTGAGGCATTTATAATAAGAACAAATGTTGAAAGAGCTTCTAAATAGCTTCTAATATATAAAATAAATCATGATTGAACCATTCCTGGAACACTAGATAATAATTAAAAGTGAAATTGAAAACTTTAACTTTGTCTTCAATTTAATGGTTAAAGTATTACTGAGAGGAAGACAAGAGAACACAGAAATCCTAGAGCAAGCAGGTTAGAAAATGAACAAATAGCAAATTTATTGTGAGTTATAAAGGACAGAATGAGAGTAAGACATGGTTGGATTACAGTGACTCAGAACTGGTCCATGCCTGGAGAGATCCACAAGGCATGGATGGTCGATAACTGATATGTATGGTGAGGAAACACAACTGAAAGATATCAGGCTGTATAGCGGGTAACTGGGGACAGTGCTTAGCACAAAATGGCCAATAACAGATAGTCCTTTTTAAAATTGTTATTATCATCCCCTTCATCATTGTCTTAATTACCATGATCAAATTGAGGCTCAAAAAAGTCAACTGACTTGCTCAAGGCCACCCAACTAGAAGAGAATCCCTGCTCTGATTTGAATTCTAATCTATTTCTCCAAGTCCTTTTTCTCTGCTGCTGGTTTAGAAGATTTGGGGGGTTGGAATACCGCATCAGAATGTAAAATATGAAGTGTTGCAACTCCACCCAATTTGGGAATCTGGAATTCCTGTTCCAATACATTTTTATAGCAATCCACAGATGTTGTTTAGCACTAAGCATGAAGAACAAGGGAGAGGGTGGCCAATGGCCAATGGAAATAACTTACACTTAATAATTGTCATTTAGAAATTTTTATTTAAAATGCTGTTACTACTCTGGACAAGAAGGTGGATCTCATACTTATCATTTCTTTCCTCAACCAATAAATAGTTCATGAAAGTGTACCATGATACTACCATGATAAATTAGACCCATGATCCCTGCTTCCAGGTAAATCAATCTATTCCTAGTTGATTTGTTTGTTCACATTTTTCCTCTTGTCATTCTTTCTTATTTTTACTGGTTTGGTCAAATGGTTTTTCATTAAATCTTGTAATTTGGGATTTTCAGTGTACTCTTACATCCTATTTATAGTTAACTTTCCTTTCTGGACATAATATCTATTATGGACACATATTTAATTATTATTTTCAATGAGGGAGGCTATTCCCTTGATCAAGATGTCTATTTCATCAGTGATTTCTCTCTTTCCCCAATATAGCTGGGCCATTAAAGTTGTTTCCTTCCCCACATTCTTCCACTCCATGAAATCTATAAAAAGCAACTTACTTTTTCCCTATACCTACCCATAAAACTCTAGACTCTGCTATTCTTTTAGGACTTTTGGCTTGAGACAATTATGAAGGTTTCCCTTGTAGTCTATCCTAGTTTAATAATTATTTTGTACTTGAATTCCTCATTCCCAGTCACATTCTGATTATCCACTTAGATTTTGATTATAACTATTGCAAAACCTATCACACTTCTCTTCACCTCATATTCCACTATCTTGAACCCTCAATTTTGATTTAGTTGATTTTTGCTTAGAGTTCCTACATAAATATTCCTTCATATGGGATGGATGAGTGGTATGTATTCTTTGATATCTTGAATATCTTGACATATCTTTTTCTTATCCATACAAGTAAATGCTACACTTGGGTTGCAACCATTTCTGCTAACTCTTCTGTATGTACTACTCCACCATTTTCTAGCTTCCATTGTTTCATATGAAAATAAGATGCTGATTTGATTTTCATTCCTTATAAGAAAATTATGTTTTTACCAAAACCTTTATCTATCATCACCATTATACAGTAGGTACCTTTCCATCTTCATAATCAGTCATTAATTTATTTTTGCTGTTTTTGTTTTTCTTCAATTATTCTCTTCCCTCCTTTCGAAATTTCATTATTTTAGCCTGCTAGGTATCCTGGATCTATTCCCCGAGACTCCTTTTCATAAAAGTTCCCATCTTAGTATTTTTTATTTATTTTGAGATATTTATGCCAAAGCTCTAACTAAAGTCACAGCCATGACCCTCATCTTCTTCTATTTGACTAGATGTGTTTTTTTCCTAAGTCATGTTTATTAATATAATAAAGTTGGGATATTGTACTTGACTTCTTAAAGGTGATTGTTTACATTAAAAAATAAGTTATTGTCTCTCTCCTTTAGCGGTACCATTTCTCTGGGAACCATATGTTCTGTGTCTTCTGTTTGTTCTCTCTCTCTCTCTCTCTCTCTCTCTCTGTCTCTCACTCTCTCTTGCTGAGTTTATTTGTCTGCTCATTGGAACTGGGGACCAGCTGGTCAGGTCCCCTAACTGGCAGAAGTTCTTTGGCAATAGGCACAGAGGTCTCTCTCTACACAGGTGCTGTGAGCCCAGAACTGGCATCAGAAGAAACCCTCCCTTGCTTCACTATCTCCCAGGCCACCAAGGCTGGCAAAACCTGGCAAATTGGAGTTGGTACTTTCCCAGCTTCAGGAGAAGAGGAGATGAAAGTCCTTTGTTTGGCTTTGCCATAGCTCCTAATACTCAAAACATGGTCCCTAGCGCTGAATGGAAAAGCGAAAACTTTCAGGAGCTGGTTAGAGAACTCAATGATGCTCCACTTGTTTCAAAGTACTCCCACCAGTCAGACTGGATTCATGATTTGAATGTTATGTCTCAGCACAGACATATTCACTTGTTACATTGTATTACGTCTGATTGAGCCCAATCTGCCTAAAATGATGACTAATAAAGTAGCATACATTAGTGTAACATGTAGTATATTCAAGGAACACATGAGTATAAAATCGTCATGTTCCACAGATCATCTGCGATTCAAAATGGTAATAATACTTTCCAAGGTCTGTAAGATCCTGTATTTATAACTGATAGACTTTGTCGGTAATGAACAGATTCCTGGGAAGCCAACATCTAAAACTTTGTCATTATTCCTGTAATATATTTCAACTCAAGATCCCTACTCATATTTCATCAATGATTGCCTTCAATCATAAAAAGTATAATTTTAGGGGCACCTGGGTGGCTTAGTCGGTTAAGCATCCAACTTCAGCTCAGGTCATGATCTCACGGTTTGTGAGTTCAAGCCCCACATCGGGCTCTGTCCTGACAACTCAGAGCCTGGAGCCTGCTTCAGATTCTGTCTCCTTCTCTCTCTGTCCCTGCCCCCCACCACTCACATGCTCTGTCTCTCCGCTTTTCCCTTTCAAAATTAATAAACATTAAAAAAATTGTTAAGTATAATTTTAATAGGTACAAAGTGTCTTACAAAATTGAACTTGAGCTCTGAGACATACAAACATAGGGTCACAGTTCTGAACTCAATGGAGCATCTCCAAATTTATTCACCAAGTCTCCTTTTCCTTCAATCTTATAATTAGGCATTATAAAGTTCTCCATTGTTCAGCTTTTCCTTATCTATGGAAAGGGCATATTATGATGCATTTTATTTCCTTTTGTTTTACAATGTTTTGAAAAGTCAAATTGGGATCTTTTTTAATATGTATAATTTAAATAATCTAATATCTTTCATCCAGTGAAGGACATAATAGAGCAAACTTATGGGAATACATTTAAATGTAAGTAATATATTTGATAACATGATGTTAGATTGCTAGAATCCATCTGGAGCCTTTTGTAATATTCATAAACAAGTGCAATATATCACAAGATGACAAGAGCCCACAAAAGGATGATAAAAGCCTAGACAGAGCCTACAAGAAGATACATTTTTAGTCTTTACTACTCTCAACTCTTCTGAATATGTTCTAGTCATTATCTGTTACGGGATTTAGATTGTTTTGGTGATTGGAGAGGGACAACTTGTAAGATATTTGGACATAATAATAACTAAATAAAACTAAAAGTTTAATCAAAACCACTTCAAAATAAATTTGCTACATTTCTTTGCCTTCTTCCATGAAAGTGGTATGTAAAAATTTCCTTAAGATTTCTCAAGCCACTCTGACCTATCCTGTATTTTATACAGTATGACCACAAGAAAGACATGCTTGACAGGTTTTTCTTGGCAGTACAAATATGATGCCTTTGATTTATTCATAGGGTCCCTTAAGCCATTGACCAACAAGTAGCAGCCCTTTCCATGCCCTTTGTTGCTCTCAAAATCAAGTATGCCACAGAACTCTATGTTTCCACCATATTTTAAACCCTATTTCCCTGGACATGTCTTATTGTGCAGGTACAGAAATCACAGTCCCCATGGTGGGTGGGAAATGGGAAGTAGAAGAGTACAAGGGCAAGTTTGGTGTTACACCCCTTCCCCATGTTTCTGACCATAAAGATTCCCCTTGTTCACTCCCAGCACTGTATTTGTTCAAGGTGATACCTCAGCCTTTACCTTCTGAAGCACTGAAGCCAGGAAGAGCTATAAAATTTACTCTGAGTCCAGATGCCTCTTCTTACCTAGGAGGAATTTATAATCCAGAGAGGAAAATTCATTAGCTCAAGTTCACAAAACCATACTTTGGTCAGCACTACAACCTGGGTCTTCTTTTAATCAAATCCTCTTTCTACCACTCTCATGCCTTCTTGTAAAGGGAAAAAAAAGTGAATTAACATATTCCCTATTATAAAAATATATAATATTTTTAATTATATATATATATATATTATAAAAATAATTTTAAATTATGATCTTATAGCTTTGAAAGTTGGGATTTGGGGATCTCACTCCCAGTTTCTTACCTCCATCCCCCATAAAGCTAGTGTAGCAGGTATTCGACAGAAAAAGTATCCTCCACTGAACCCCCACTTCAATATTTATTGCTATTTATAGAAGGATTTGACCCAGAAGGAAGATGTCATTTTACCAGGAACACTAGCCATTTAGTTTCTTGACCCTACAAATGTGTTTGAAGGAATAACTCACTGTTAAGTCATGAACATTGGGGAGCTTCCTGGGAAGCTAACAACTTGAAAAGGGATACTTTTCTCTGAGGATTGAACTTCTTTTAATGGAAAAGACATCATCTCACAAATAGAAGTTTGTTTCCTGCTTTTTGTTAATAAGGGAAGGCAATGTTAGAATGAAGGCCTTGGGGATGAAAAAAAATGAGTGGAACAGTTCTTTGGCAAGGCTGCCTGAGGGATTTGGCTTCTTGACAGTGAAAATAGGCCTCAACTATATAAATTATGCAGGTTGGGACAGCCTGAGTCTCAGCCTTTCTTGATGGAGTCATGTGGGAAAGAACGTCTAGACAACAGAAATCAAGTAATTGCTTTTATAACTCCCTATTTTAAAAACTACTAAAAGCAATACTTGCAGGGGACTCTAAGGTAGAGCTGTGGAATATCAGTCAAACTTACTTCAGCAGCGATATGAAGCACACATTTCAACCCGTTGGAAATGATCAATTATTCCAAATAGCATTTTCCACCCATTGTAAATGATCAATTATTCCAAATGGCATCACCATTTGGAAAAATACTTCTTGTCGATTGGAAAACACAGTTACTTACACTCAAAAAATGCTTCATAAAATGGGAAATTCAACAGACAATGAACTTACATCTGCTATGCATGAATTCTACAGTAACAAGCTTTCTCTGAGTCTCCCAGAGAAAAAGAGCCTTCTTTTTAATGGTTTCTGGTGTCTTGGTTTATAGTTAAGGAACATTAAAGGAATACAGTAAACAAAACTTTGAGCTAGTATCAATTTAAATAGGTTAGCCATAATCAAGAATAATAGATGATTGGCTCAGTCAGAGGAACATGCTACTTTTAATCTCTGGGTAGTGAGTTCGAGCCCCACATTGGGTGTAGAGATTACTAAAGCAATAAGGAAATAAACATTTAAAAAAAGAGTAATAGCAAATATTTTGTGTTTCAAAGAGAATTCAAAACTCTAAAACAATGGGTTCAAAAATGTGAAATGTGATAAGAATCAATGTAAAACCATGCATTGTAAGTCTAAAAGTTAATTGTTCCACTATAGCTTGTGGGGATCAAGTTAACGAGAGTTCTTGGATTTTCAGTTTACTACAAAAGCAATATAACCTAGTAATATATTAAACCCTTAAATTGACCAATGAAGTCTTAATTTCTTGGGTAGAAGTAAAATTTCTGTATCAGAAGAAGTGATTTTTTTTTATTCCTGTACTTGGCTAAGCCATACCGCCTGCATTAAGTTGATTTTTGATAAGGTGCAAACATTTTACATACATTCTCAAACAAATCCCACAAAAACTATTGAATAAGTATTCTTCTTATTCCTATTTTAGAGATGAATATATATATATATATATATATAATATACAAAATATACAAAATAAATAATTCTAGAATATATGGAATAAAATAAATGTCCCAATTTTGTGTCTAGTTTAGATTAAATCCAGGTTGAAGCTCATCAGTTTATTGGCCAAAAAACCCCCCTATTTTCATTAAGGATCATCCTCCCTGGGGCACCTGGGAGGCTCAGTCAGTTTAGTGTCCCTTGGTTTTGGTTCAGGACATGATCTCACAATTCATGAGTTCAAGTCCCACATGGGGTGGGTCGGGGGGATCTCTGCACTAGCAGCACGTAGCCTGCTTGGGATTCTCTCTCTCCCTCTCTCTGTCCCTCCCACACTGGCGCTGTCTCTGTCTCTCAAAACAAACAAACAAACAAACAAACAAACAAACAAAAAGAATCATCCTCCCTTATGCCCAATGTGGTATCTAAATGTCCAGCACCTAATCCCAGAAAAAGAGGAAATAAGCTAGTTCTAAGTCTCAGTCCATTGGGATCACCCCTGTTAATAATTCTTTAGAACTCTCAGTACCCATGTGAGAGTGAGTAGCTCTGCAAGTGTCATGACTTTGTAAGGAAAAACACGAGAAACTGCCCAACGGTCCTCAAGGGCCAAGGTCTGCCTTAGTGCCAAGTACTGGAGGGCGGTGCTCTGCAATCTCTCTTGCGTGGGAAGCCTACAGTAGAAATTCAACAAAGATAGTGATATTTTTCCAATTATTATAATTGCTTCCTGCCTACCTTCCTTCTTTTTTTCTGTCTTCCTTGATTTCAAAAATAATTTATATCTAAAGAAAAAAACACAGATGTAGCAAGATCAAATTTCTTTAAACCAGATGAAAATACATAAGACTTGTTATAAAAAACTGAGTATGAATGAGGTATTTGAATACAAATGTAGGGACAAGAGAGGTAATGGCCAGACACATACCAAAATAAGTACAACATGGCCTCTGTCTCAAGGGATTTACAGCCCACCAGGGGAAATACCAATAATAGTAATTATAATAATAGTGGGGCACCTGGGTGGTTCAGTGAGTTGGGTGTCTGACTTCAGCTCAGGTCATGATCTCACAGCTCGTGAGTTCAAGCCCCGTGTCAGGCTCTGTGCTGACAGCTCAGGGCCTGGAGCCTGCTTTGGATTCTGTGTCTCCCTCTCTCTCTGCTCCTCCCCTGCTCCCACTGTCTCTCTCTCTCTCTCTCAAAAATAAATAAAGATAAAAAAAGAAAAGAAAGAAAGAAAGCTTTCCTCGTAATTATAATAATAGTAATCCCTTCAGTCTGTACAGCAGTTAAATTTGTAAATAGCTCTGGCATCCAAGGCCTTTGCTTGCACAAAGTGCCCTTATGTAAACTCTAAAAAAATGCCCCTTCCAGAATGGACAAATTAGAAAAGTGTGCCCCATTCTCCCAACATGTCTTAAATAGAGTTCCTCATGTGAACCATGGAACACCAAAAATAATTCCAGCAACTGTTTCTCAGTTCTCCCAAGGATGGTACATACCTAGTAGCATTCTAGATGTATAGCAGGTATGTTCATTAATTGTATGAAATGGATGCCTTAGGGCATGAGAGCTTGATTCTCTCATCAAACTCCAAATGGGAAGGATTCCTGGAATCAGATTTAGATTGGATTTAGCCCCTCTTCTCTCCTTCATCAGCAGAATTGAATACAGTGGCCCAAAGACTTGCTTTGTTTTAATAGTACTCTGACTTGAATTCAGGTCTTTAACTGAAGACCTCATTGCCTCTTTTATAGTAAGTACCAAAAGAGGGCATAAAGTGCTACATTTGTCCAGGAAGTCAAAAACTATTTTTAGTCCAAAAACCAAAAGATATTTCACGAAGAAGATGATATTTAATATTTTAGCCCTGCCTCGGTGATATGATTTTAATTGTTGAAACAAGGAAGGATAGTCCTGGTGATGAGGTTTTCTGGGGTGACAGTGGGGTTTGCGGGGTCCAGAGCCAAAGACCAAGAAAGAATTCTTGAAGACGTCTTTGGTGCAAAATTATGATTTTATTAATGCACAGGGACAGGACCCATGGGCAGAAAGAGTTGCCCTGGAACTAGGAAGAGAGAAGGGTTTTATACTATGGAGTTGGGGGAGGTAAAGTCCAGGGGAAGTTTCCAGTGACATTTTCATATGCTAAAGACTCACCTGTTATTGGAGGTCTCACTATTGTCAAGCTAAGGTTGTTTTTCCCTCTAGCAAAGCATTAGCATTAAGACTTAGGGAGTTCCTGGAGAAACGTTTTGCTCTGCCAGCCTCAAGCATCTGTCAATGGGCTGCAGATTATAAGGAAATTTAGTTCTATCTGCCATTTCCTTCTGCCTTTGTTTCCCACATCACTATGGAGGGGTGATGAAGACTTAGGTCCCGGAGGACTGTAATCTCTATCAGTTAACCATTTGTTTTTCTCCTTTCTTCTGTTCTTGGGCATCAAAGAGTGCCTGAGGAATATCACACGTACCCCACCTTCAAGGGGGGCAGGTTTCAGCCTGTCAGCTTGCCTTATGCTCCCTCGTCACTGGTAGACACCACTGAGGTGTGGACGCCATCTCAGTTCTGCTGGAGCAGAAAGCTTGTGAAGGAAGAAGCTATGACCCTATGGCCTAGGATTTCAAATACAACTGAGACATTTGGCAGACAATGAAGACATCACCAGACAAGGGCACTAGGAAGAAGCTCTTGGCACTGGCGTGTGTAAGAGACTCAAGCACAATGACTGAAATGCTCATACTATCTTTAATCTGTAACAAGCCCAGATAAATCTGCTTACATTCTAGTTCAAATTAATGTAAACTTGAGGGAAGAGATGGGAGTTGGAAAGCAGCAAGTATACTGGTTAGGAGCAATACCTAGTCAGACCGACTTGGGTTTGCATTCCTGACTCACTACTTATTACTAAAGTGAAGTGATAGATTGTGCTCTCTGCCTCAGTTTCCACATTAATGAATCTTACCATTTAAAAATGGCCTGTCTCATGGTTGTAAAAGCCCAACATATTGAAGTTCTCAGTAAGTGCTGATATGATGACGATTAAGGACCGGGGAGAAAAAGGACACAGAAGGAGCAGGCACAGGGCTGGGATAGCAATGTGACTTGCCCTGGGATTGAATGCAAGGGATAAAGAACAAGCCTGCAGAAGAGTCAACGAAAACTTCAAACTTTCAAGTATTTGTAACTGGGTGGTGCCATTCATACACTCAGGGCTACCAGCCAGGGGTAAATTCAGGTTTGAAAGGGAAAAGAAAGCAAGTGTGGACCCTTTTAGAGGACACGGTAAAAGGCGATCTCACCTCCCCAACACAAACAGTGCCACACAGTCCATGCAGCAGACAGAATTCAGAGATCCAGTAAAAAGGCAGTACCCAACCTTCTGTGGCCCTATGGCCTCAGTGCTGTCTAGCTCCTTGCTACTCAAATGTGGTCCACAGACCAGCAGCATTTGAGCCACTTAAGACCTTGTTAGAAATGCAGAATCTTTGGCTTCCGGGCAGAATGGCCAAATTGGGCTCTGTACTACAAGATTCCAAGGTGATTAGTATGCAAAATAAGTTTCCAGAGGCACTGCTCCAGCCAATAGTGGAGGCCCGAAGGGAGAATGTCAGTTAATTAATTAGATGCCTGAGTCTCACTTGTTTACTCCTAAGCTGTGATCTGATTAAAGGCATTTTATTGTGGATGTTGACTCCACAAATAAATTAAAGAGTCATATAGTTTCACTTTGCCTCAGTTTGTTCCATTTTAACCTTATGGGCCCTTTATAGGTCTGGAAGAGAGACCCCAAATAGGACATGCTATATTGCTTAAATTAAACTCCTTATGGAATTAAAATAGTTCACATATTTGAATTCCAGAAAATAATAAAAATTATCACTAAGTGATGACATTTTTCCCTCAAAAGGACGATGGCTTGGCTCTTAGCCTTATGTTCAGGTTTTGAAATAAAAACTCTTCTATTCGATTACTCAAACCATATGTTATATTTTCTTTAGCAAACTTGCCATTGTAAACCCATGCAGTTTTCTTTTGTATGCTTCAGGTATAATCTATACTAGAGTTTTATATAAAACAAATTAATTTTGACAGTGGTAGTTTAGAAGAAGCTTTCATAAAAATGCCACACCAGACCATCTGGAATTGCTCAAAGTCATAGTGGAAGTTATGTATTTTTATTGTCACAGCAGATCATCTCTATTACATATTTTGTGATGCATTCAATGTTGATTCGTAAAAATTACTTCACGAACAGTTTAGTGTTTTCCCTCCTGTGTAAGGAGAATGGAGAAATTTTCAACGTGGATACTGAAAGCCAGAATTAGATTTTTAAAGACATACTAGATTAACGAATATTTATCCCTTCACATTTTTGTTTTAAAGAGTCAAAAATGATTTCCCATATTCATCTTATCTATAACTGAACACCTATGAATTCATGCAAAAGATAAATATTAACACCTACTATGTGTAAGTGTACTAGAGACTGTGCCTTAGGCTCCAAAGACTCAACGGTGAGCAAAACAACAACAAAAACAAAAACATGGCAATTTCTCTGAGGGAGCTTATGGAAATTACATGAATAATGTACAGTGACAACCATGAGAAATGTACATGATGCCGTGAAACCATATGTTACGGACATTTGAAATTTTCGGGAGGTGTCATCCCAAGGAGGTAATGGTACTGATAAGAGGTGGAGGGAATACAGCAATCGATTTAAGCACCAAGAGTAGCAGAGATAGTAGTCAGGGAAAAGGAAGCAGCCAAAGAAAGTGAATTCCAGGCACAAGGAACAAGAAAAACCTGTGGCATGACACATTAAAGGAAATGTGGCAACCAAGAACAGCCTGGGCACACGAGGCTGGAGTAGCAGTGCGACCACATGGAACATCCTGGGCCATTTTAAGGATTTTCCTATGTTATCGTGAGGATTATAACAAGCTTGACTGTTGTCTTTGCTTTAATGGATTAGAAAGAATTAGAAGTCAATAAGGGAGACTCTTTAGATGGTCAATACACTAATGTCAACGAGCACCATAGAACCTAACCATGAGACAAATTCAGTTTATGGCCCATCTGTCTGTGACTCTTTCCAGGGATCGTCTTTCCAACCTCATCTCCGATCACTGTCTCAACCCCACAACCATACACCCTATGTTTCTTACTCTTCTGTAAATGTTACATCCTTCTTTCCTCTGAGACTTTACACAGTGATTCTTCTATCCAAAATGCCTCTCTCCTTTCTCTGCCTCTCTTTCTTGAAAACCCAGCTTATTTCTTTAAGAGCACCAGAAAGAGTTCGTTGTTTCTACCTCTCTGCTGGCATTAATGCCTTATAACAATTGAATGTATAGCTATCACATTGTGCAGTGACTGTTTTTGTTTTTCTCCACTAATAGATCAGAGGCTTTCAAGCTGTTGTTTTAAGCTATCCAAAATTATTCAATGAACCTCTTGTAGAAGCCCAGGGTCTATCAAACAGAAGCACAGGGTCTTTCAGCATAAGCAGGGATAGAAGTTCCATTACCCATCTAGACTTTACTTGGAGAAGAATCCAAAATGACCCCAAGTTAGCTCTGTCTGTGGAGTCCAAAATGAATCATCGATAACACACATCTTGGATTTAATATTGGTGGAAGTGAAGTTACTCCCCAATACAGTTATTCTATGATACTAGAAAGCCATAATCCATTACCTTTAGAATATTCTAGGCATCAAGCTAGCAGCAGTCTCTGTACACTCACAAATTCAGGGCATAAATAAAACTCCATGTATATTTTTAAAGGGATTCTCACTTAGTTTGAAATGAAAGAGAAGCAGCTCAGCCCATCTAACCCCTTTTGGGAGGTATGGAATTAAGTAAGGTAAAGTAGAAAAGTGCTCAAGTCCAACTACCCTTTCTAGAGAAATTATCTCCAGAAATAATGCCTCTCCAACCTTCCAACCTTTAGGAATTACGGAGAAATTTGTTGAACTAAGAATCACACAACTGGTTCTCAACTACTGCCTTCAGAGATCTGCATAGGTGACCAACATTTCACTCAGGCATATGAGGGCACTTATAATTTCTTGTATTATTCTCAGACTTTGGGCTATCAGTCAACACTAAAACATGAAGAATCTCCTGATAGCATTCTGTTAAATCTGTATAGCTTATGCTTAGTATAAAGAGGAAATGAGTGCTGTACTTCATTTTTGTCAGGGCATACTTAAACACTTTATTTTATATACTGCAGTCACAATGATAGCACCTTCTAGGCCCTTTCAAGAAAATGTGTGTTGACCACATGCCATTTGAAGAGATTGGAGCTTACATTGTGTTGTGGGAGAATGACAAAAAATAAACAAACGTATGATATATTATATAATGATAAGTGTTTTAAAGGGGGAAAGTAAGGCACAGTAAAGGTTCAGAAAGTGATACAATTGTAAGTGGAGTGGTCAGGCAAACTCACTATGGAAAATATGATATTTGAGTAAAAACTTGAATAAAGTAAAAGAGCGATTCATGAAGATAACATAAGGAGGAGCCTTCCTGGCAAAAAAACAAAAACAAACAAGCAAAAAAACCCAAAAACCTGAGAGGGAGCCATGGTTGGTGTGTTCCAGGAACAGGAAGGAAGCCAGCAGTTTTTCACTGAGTCACCTAATAAGAGATGCGCCCGAGAGGTCATAGGACACCAGATTGAATGGAGCCTTATAAATCCTGCTTAAAACTTTGGATCTTATTCTGAGGAAGATGGAAATCCTTGGAATGTTATGAGCAGAAACAATGATGAGATCTAATGTTGTGTCTTTTATTTATTTTTTATTTTTAAAAAATTTTTATACATTTTTTGAGAGAGAGAGATACAGAGTATGAGTGGGAGAGGGGCAGAGAAAGAGAGAGGGAGACACAGAATCTGAAGCAGGTTCTAGGCTCTGAGCTGTCAGCACAGAGCCCTATGTGGGACTCAAACTCAGAAACCGTGAGATCATGACCTGAGCCGAAGTCCATTGCTTAACTGACTGAGCCACCCAGTTACCCCTCTAATGTAAGTTTTCAAAGGATTTCCCTGGCTGCTGGGTTGACAACTGAAGAGGACAAATCTTGTAGCAGGAAGACAAGACAGGAGGCTCTTAGAATAATCCAAGTGAGAGATGGTGCTCTTGGGTAGTGGTTATGGAAGTGGTGAGAAAGGGCTAGATCCTGGGTATATTCTTAAAACACAACTATTAGGATACTCAGAAGGAAAGTGAATAGGTGAGCCTCCAGCTTAAAAAGAACAAGCTGGGATTAGAGGCAAGTGTTGGATTTATTAGTATATAAGTGGTAATTAATGACATGGCCCAGAATGAGCTCACCTGGGGAGCACATGAGATGGGGATGGTCAAACACAGAGCTCTGAGACACTCCAACTATACATGAGGAGATTAGAAGGATCTAACAAAAGAGACTAAGAAGGCACAGTGATTGAATCATAAGAACCAAGACAGTGATGTCCCAGATTTCAAGTAAGGAAGTATCTCAAGGAGGAACAAATGAGTAACTGTGGCACATGCTGCTGAAAGAATAGAAAACAAGAAAGTTCAGACAATTTACAGAGATATTTGAGGAGTTATGCTATAAATGTAAGCAAAAGAAAGGGGAAGTATCTGACGACGAAGGAGTAATCTTTTTAAGATGAGAATTATCAGAGCAATATGGGCACTGGCTTACTAGGGCCAATGATCAGAGCAGAATAGCAGATGAACTGAATCACAAATACAGCATCAGAAAGGATTTCTGGAATCAGAATATTAGCCCTTTAAAACTAAGAAGGTGAATTGAATTTTGATGCTGTAAGACATTTTCTAAAAATTTGAAGAGGATGAAATGATAGAATATTTAATAATAAAAATAAGAATAAAAGTAATATTTATGTAACAATTTACAGTTTGTAAAGATTTTTATATACATTATCTTCTCCTCTTCTTACATCTGTATGAGGTTAAGTGTTTTTAGCCACATTTTAAGGAAGAATAAATGTGGTTTCAAGAGTTAAAGTGACTTGGCCAAATCTACTAAGTAGTAAGCTGAAAATATTAAAAGAAAAGCAGCCTTGAATTATTGTAGCACCTAGGTCAGCAGGAGAATCACAAACAGGAAGAAGAAGAATGGGATGCTGTAACAGTCCAAATGGAAGGTGTTACAGACCTTCACAAGGATAGTGGCCAACACAGTGACGAGAAGACAACACACACCGTGGATGTATGCACACACACGCACAGGCTCAAATGTACACATTTTCATTGCCTCGGCTTATGAGATCTCATTGGACCCACGGTTTTTTCATCATCAAAATAATACAAAATTGCTCATATCTACACTTTACTTCAAACCCCCTTCACGTTCATTACTTCATTTTAGAGTTACATCTACCCTTCAGGAGATCATTGACTTTTTACAGAAGAGAAAGCAGATGTTCACAGACAGTAAATGACTTGAACAAAATGACAAAGCTGGAACATACCTATGACTCCAGACTCAAAGTAATTTTTTTATATGTTTACATTTTTTGAGAGTGAGAGACAGAGAGAGTATGTGTGCGATATGCACAGGGGAGGGGCAGAGAGATAGAGAATCCCAAGCAGCCTTCATGCCGTCAGCCCAGAGTCTGACATGGGACTTGATCTCACAAATTGTGAGATCACGACCTAAGCCAATATCAAGAGTCAGACACTTAACCTACTGAGTCACCCAGGCACCCCTCAAACTAATTTTTTTAATGTCTATTTGTTTATTTTTGAGAGAGAGACAGAGAGCACAAGCAGGGGAGGAAGAGAGACACACACACACACAGAATCCAAAGCAGGCTCCAGGCTCCAAGCTGTCAGCACAGAGCCCGATGTGGGGCTTGAACACACAAACCATGAGATCATGACCTGAGCTGAAGTTAAACGCTTAACAGACTGAGTCACTCAGGTGCCCCTTAAAGTAATTTGTTGCAAGAAAAAAAAAAAAGGAAGATGGAAAAGAGGAATAAAGATAGAACAGTGAGGTCCAGTAAGGTTTCTTGATAACATATGGTGGGATTATACTTCTTCTGTCAAATTCTATTATGGCAGAACTTTTACTTAAGTGCTGTAGGGTTGGGAGAATACATCACCCCTAAATCTTTAAGTCTAGCCAAGACAGATCCCAAGAGCCACAGATCCCCTGTGGGATCAAGACTCCATCAAGACAAACCATAGCATCCCAAACTCCTATCATAAATCTGATAAAAGTCACTAACCTACCAGAATTCTGAGACAGAAATCTTATAATTATCTCCAGTTCTTCCCCTTCCTTGATTTCTCACATCCAATCAATCAATAAAAACCAATCAAATCCATCGCTTCCATCTTTCTTTGCTTCATCCTCACTGTCACTTAATTCATACCATCACCATTTCTTGCTCCCTTGCTACTATTGCCTCCAATGTATTCTCCTTGCCTCTGCTCCTTTATTCTCTGATACAATCTCTGTGATCCTAAATTGCAAATAGTATCACATCATGCCCTGACTTAAACCTTTCAGTATCTTCCTATAATCTAGTGATAGAGTTCAAACCATTATACAATATACATAGTCTTTCATTATCTGACTGCTATCCGTCATGTAACCTTCATCTCATTTTGATCCCATTGTATACTAAACTATTTGCTGTCCTTCAAGTGTACCACATCCTTGGTACCTGCTCTACTCTCTGTTTGAAATACCTTTAATCCTAATAAGCCTTTAAGACTCAGTTTTTGAATTGAACCCCTTTCTTGGTCTTTATCAGCCCCCTTTACCTATCCTACCTGCCAAGGTATTCACACTCTACTCTGTGTTCTTATAGTACATCTTTTAAAATATACTATTGGGGGGCGCCTGGGTGGCTCAGTCGGTTAAGCGTCCAACTTCAGCTCAGGTCACGATCCCGCGGTCCGTGAGTTCGAGCCCTGCGTCAGGCTCTGGGCTGATGGCTCAGAGCCTGGAGCCTGTTTCCAATTCTGTGTCTCCCTCTCTCTCTGCCCCTCCCCCGTTCATGCCCTGTCTCTCTCTGTCTCAAAAATAAATAAATGTTAAAAAAAAATTTTTTTTAAATAAAAAAAATAAAATAAAATATACTATTGGTTTTATACTTGCTGTTTTTCCCTCACTACATTATTTAGCTCCCTGAATATAGAAACTCTTTCATACATCTTTATATCTCCAGAGATTACCATAGTGCCTGGTTTACAGTATGTCCTAAATAAATGATAAAAATGGTGGGGGCTGCAGTGGGGAGGGGTGCCTGGGTGGCTCAGTTGGTTAAGCATCTGACTCCTGATTTTGGCTCAGGTTCATGGGATTGAGCCCCACGTCAGTTTCTGCACTGACAGTGCAGAGCCTTCTTGGGATTCTCTCTTTACTTTTCTCTCTGTCCGTCCCCTCCTCTCAAAATAAACAAATAAATAAACTTTAAAAAATGGGGGGGGAGGATATGATGCTACATGAATGTGATGAAATACCTGAGGGACTGAAACTCAGAAGAGTTATATCAACCTAACTTACAACATACATTTGGATGTTTCCTTCACTCTTAGGTTTTGGTTTTCTCATCTTGAAAATCATGCCTCTTAACTAGATAGTCTCAAAGGCCTTAAGCTATAAAGTGTTCCAAACATATCTGTTTGAAATCAAGTTGTTTAATGTAATTCTGCTTTTTCAGCAAAACCGCAAAGCATGAAAAGACATCTAGCCACCTGAGAAAGTCAATTGTCTTCCAAACAGTGAACAATTTATTTCCTAATCACTGGCAGGAACACTTCCCTTTTATAAATAGAAATCTCCCAGTAATACAAACAAAATTGATTGGACCAAGAAATTGAACCTTTGGAAAATATGAACATCCTCCTTTGGAAGATGAGTGTGATTTTGAGAAGTTTCATCTGAAGTCAGCTTGTACATGAAAATCACACTTTGGATGTAAATGGTATTCATGCTTGGAGTCTTTCTGCTTAATCTCTATAGTCATTTGCTAAGTTCAAAAGTATTTACAAAATAAGTATTTTTGATGAAATCTTTGCTTCCCTAATAGTATTTGGAACTAAGAAAGTCTTCTTGCTTATGGAATATTCATTATTGGCAATTTGGGGTGCATTTACAAGCCACAAAAATCCTCTGCTGATTATAGACTCTCTCCAATTTGTCATAGTGTGTTCTGGAAGGAGTTGAATTTGGTTAAACTGGAGCCAAGGTATAGCGGCCTTATGCTGGAAACACACATGGCAGTCGAGTATCATGTTATCCTGAAGCATGGGAATATCATGTGAGACATTTGGAATACACAAAGATATTTTTAAACTACCATTTAGCCATAGTCAATATATGAGAAAAGCTGACATTAAGAGACTGGGAATATGGTAACCCTGTGAATTCTATAATTACTTAACATTTGTGGGACGGAATCAACTGAGTCTCAGGATAAAGTCACTGATGACTGATGATGAATGGCAGAAATTCAGCTTGCAGTGGATGTAATTCCAATCTCTTTCCTGCTAGACATCAGCTTTGGTTACCAGAATGTCTGTAACTGGTGTACAGAAGTCATTCATGCCATATCTAATACAAAAACAAAATTGGTATATCCCAAGTTATTTTCAAATGTTGGCCTTAAAAAATAGCTTCAGTCAGAAACATTTTAATGATTTGAATTTACTTGTGAAAAATTTGTCTATTATTTGTTTTAAAAGTAAAATAGATTGAGAGACAAACTTTCCTGCCTGTCTCTCTTTCTCTCTTTCTCAGTCTCTCTCTCTCTCTCATACACACACACACACACACACACACACACACACACACACACACATACACAGTAGTTCAGGACTTGACCAGTGTGTTTCTGGGATGAACAGTTTGCACTGGCACAAGGTAGTAATTTGGAAGAAAGTTAAAAGAGTTGTTCATAGTAGTTCAGTCAGCATTTAAACTATAAAAACACTGTCTGATGAAAAGTGATAAATGACTGCTTGGAGAGTTTCTTGCAGTGGTTAAGAAGTAATGTATGAGTTTAGATAAAGCAGTGTTCCATTTTCCTCAATTCATATCTCTAGCAAAATCAATCCTCCAAATATGCCTTTAAATTAAGCAAAAAAATTTCTCCTGACTTCATGAAATAGCCATTACAAAGCTCAGGTACCAAAACCCTATGGTTTGACAGGCTTATAGAATGAACCTAAGGGTAGGAGAATCCAAGAGAGAGAGAGAGAGAAAGGAAGAGAGAGATTGAAAAACAGAGAGATTTGAAAAATCACTGTTTATTGTTTAACAAAGAAGAAAAAGAAGAGGAAGAAGAAGAAGAAGAAGAAGAAGAAGAAGAAGAAGAAGAAGAAGAAGAAGAAGAGAGAAAACTGCAATGCAACACCTACTTTTATCACCATCAAATTCAATAATGGAGGTCCATGAGAATGATCCTGGTTTATCAGAAAAATTGTTACAAATTTAGTACTCCCTGTTCAAGAAGGCAAAGGAGTAGAGAATATATATTTTGTATACCAATATTTGTTAACATTTTTCAGTTTTTGACTTGAAATAAATAATTTCAATTATGAGAAAAATTTACTTATACAGAAGAGTGGTTATCATAAAGGTGCCTATATCCTAAAGGGAATTCCACGCCTTTCTAAGGAAACAATGCACAGACACGCTGAAACTATAAAGTGGTGTGCATTTCATTTTCAAGAGACTATTGGGCACATCTGGCCAAAGGCAGTTTCTGACTATTCTACTGCATTATTCCAGTAAATACCTCTCCTTTCTCTTCTTCTTTCCATAGTGATTTTGCCAAAGCCACATTAGCCAATTCCTGGCTACATTTATGTACATTAGTATGGAGGCAGTCACTCTAGCTGTACAATTTATTGAAATTTCCCGATGGCATAGATGATGAAAATGAAAGGAGAAAGGTAAACAAGGTATAATTGTTTGGGTTTATGATTGAGAAAAAGGAAAATCAATAATGTGTTTACAGAAAGGCAATCTTCCAAGTATGCATAAGGAAAGACTTCCTTCCCTATTTCTAGGAGGAGAAAACCCATCCAAAGTCTAATATTTTCTAATCAACATCAATGGTAATAGGGATACCAGTTGGAAGACCTGTCCAATTGGAACACCTGAAGCTCAGCTATGCAGCTCTTGAGGAGTGTGAGAGCTTAAGCCCTGTTTCTCCCTGGACACAACACGACCTTGTCAATATTAAATCAATCAGATAAAAAGTAAGAATGTTCTCCTGAATCTTGTGTACTCTCCACTACAGGTTATAAACTTGTCCATGAAAGACTACTGGTGGATCTCCAAGCTTTATGGAATTGCTTCCTATGAAGCTTAATGCTTTCTGAGGGAGACAAAAAGATCCCTGGTATTTGGTTGAAACTTCCTGGGAGCCACAACCTATTCTGATCTGATGGAAAATGAGAGATATTTTCCCTGTTCAACTCCATCCTGTTCCCTGTTTCCTCCTCCCTGTCAAATGTTCACAGTTCTTCCTTACCTTCCTTCCCCTTCTTATTCTTCTTGCCTTCTCCACTTTCTCTTTCCTTTCTTTCTCCACTATCATACTTTTTGATCACCTGCAGCTCTTTCTCCTCTTTTAATATGTATTGCTCTTCTCCTTCTTTTACAGTTTTACTAATCACCTGCAAGTGTCAGACACTATTCTGTGCAATGCAAAAATAATTACATTAAAATTTAAAACTACAAATTTGTGGGGTGCCTGGGTGGCTCAGTTTGTTAAGCATCCGACTCTTGGTTTTGTCTCAGTTCATGATCTCATGGTTTGTAAGTTCAAGCCCTACATCGGGTTCTGTGCTGACAGTGCAGACCCTGCTTGGGATTCTCTCTCTCCCTCTCTCTCTCTCCCTGCTCACTCTCTGTGTCTCTCTCTCAAAAATAAATAAATAAACTTAAACTCAAGGAAGCCACAATCTCCTGCTGAAGATGACAAGCATGAGACACATTTTCACCAATTATAGTAGGCCAGTTTATTATATTCAAGTTCAAGGTCATAATTATTCATGGATATCACTTAAATAAAATATTATCAGATAAAGCCTTTCCCATAATATTTAAAATTAGAAGTAGCATCTAATCAGCTCTGCATTTTGTCAATAAAACAGCTTGTCTGAAATTATGGGATGTTTTGCAGGTATACTGACAGCCAGAAGGACATTGCATATGAATGATGTAAGTCATCTCCCCAGGATGTCTCTGATAACAACCAACCTGACTCTGTGTGCTAAGCTGGATGCTCTTCATCAATATTGCCTTCTTTCTCCTATGGTTTTGACAACAAACTCAAGTGTGCAAGAAACAGTGACTTTATTTTCTATAAATTCAATTAATTCTAAATTTAATATTTCCTCATTATCAATGTCCATTGTCAATATGCTGCACCAATATCCTACAAGTCTGTACACTTCGTTAGCTATCATTTTGGGAAACCCTCTCCTTCCCAAGAATCCTGGATATATACATAGTACCTCCAAAATAGAAGATGAAGCATTTTAATCTCCAATATATCATGGTCACAACATACCTCATCACTGACACAGCTTATGATACATTCTTTAAATCTCTGTTAGCATGTCCTATCTCCCAGCCATCTACTCAGGTTTGTCTCATCCTTGGTTCTTGAGCCTCATCAACATTTCTGAACTTCCCAATGGAGGAATGTCTCTTCTTAGATATAAGGCCTCTCAAAGATGAGTTCCTCCTTTCTCTCTGCCTCCAAAACACCTTGCATAATTTCTCCAATGGATTTAGCCTTCTATAAAACTGGAAAAGCTAGACCAAGGGGTAAGAGTAGAAGCAAGCTATCAAATTAGAAAGATATTGCAGTAGCCTTCCAGAGAGATGATTAGGCTAGACGAGGAGTGAGATGGACTGTTGTATTCGCATTCCAACTACCTTGTGATGGTATAGTCATCATGGTTCTTTATCCTTCTTTAGCCAATAAGGAAGGAGAAAAGACCAAAGCCTAGTTTTTTGATTCTTGGGCTGTATTGCTGAGGAGGGAAGATAGAACCAGGAATCACTGAGAGAGAGATAATAGCTTTAATTTTCTGAAAAGCATCACAGGATGCTTTGCTGATCTTTTACCCACCATTTGGGCCTAAATCCCAAATTTCAGTATATGATAGCATGTAAAAAAAAACAAAAACAAACAAACAAACAAACAAATAAACAAATACCCAGTGTTCTAAAACCTGAGTAGTCATCAGGTTAGTCAGGGCACTTTGTTAAAAATACAGGTTCCTGGACACTATCCTAGACCCATAAAATCTAAATTCTCTAAAGGCAGGACCCAAGAATCTACTTTTTTAAATCTTCCTAGATAATTCTAATGATGATGGGTTTAGGAACCAGTGGAGCAGAATATATGTAATATATCCCTGTGGACTCCCAAAGATAATTGGAAAAGACGCTGCAGGTAATAAGGAAAGAGGATTCAAGTGTTGATTAAATGATTGGCATACTTGCATTCAGAGACTAGTGAGGTCTCAGGATGAAACACAGCATGTGTTGGAATTTCACTTTTTGAATCTGGAATTCAATAAACCCAGATTCAATTTCAGCTCATCTACCTATTGGCATAATTACCTCTGGACAAGACATGTAAAATCTCATTGTCTCAAGTTTCTGCACCTATAAATGAGGGAAAGAGTACCTAACTTAGAAGATCACTATGGGGATTGAATTGAATGTCCCTTGCCTGCCTATCACCATCTCTGGCACCTCAGTAGGAACTCAATGAACATTCAGAAAAGGACATGTAAAAAAGTAAGGATCAGTAACAACCACAAGGTCTCACTTCTGTGTTGCAAATTTCTACAAGAAGAATGTTTGGAAGGCAGTGGACCATTTGGAACAATTTAAATGTTTCTTGTTTCCTTCAGAACTTTCACTTAGACTGAAATTGGTTTAAAGATAGAAGATAATTCTCCAAGGGCATGAAGTTTTCTAATAGTGGGAGTAGTTCTCTAAGTGGGTCATTGGCCCTGCCTTGAACAAAATTGCTATGGACTTGGATGAAAATATACAAGGAAGGCTACTGAATCTGCGCATGACTGGAGTAGGGAGGGAGAGCAACTACATGAGCTACTAAGCCAAGATTCCAAGACATTGTCTGCTTATCCCAGTAGGCTAGAGTGGGTAAGATACAGTGTCACTAGTGTACAGGAAAATCTCAGCACTGAAAGCCAGGAAACCACTTGTTCAAATAAAGGATTGAAAAGACTTAATAATAGTTCCTGAGAAAATCCCCTAGGAGTTTAACTTCACTGGAAAGAGCAGAAATTGGTCACATCTATTTTGTGTGCCCCTAGAATGTTATTCTTGTGTCTATAATAGCACTTAGAACATTTTGTTATATTGTTTATTTGGGTTTTGTCTCCCATTTTAGTCTATTTGCAGTATAAAAACAGTGATCACATTTTGTTCATCTTTAAGTATCTACCATCAATATCAGACCTAGCATAAAGTCTATGCTCACTACTCATTTGTTATACGAGTGGAGATAATGTAAGAATGTAAGATTAGTGGTATGTATCAGTGGGATATAGCTCTTAAAACCATAATGATTTTGATTTATGAGTGAAATGGGTACTTAAGAGGGGTGAAGAGAAAAAATATCTATCTATTAAACAATATTGATGAGGTTAACTTCCAAAGATTAACTTTGTCTGCATAACAATTTTGCAAGGGTAATATGATAGTGTGATCCTCACTTATAAGGTACTCTGAAGAAAATAAATATTACAGGGAAGGGGATGTTTCCTGTGTTCAAAAATGGTCAATAATTACTGGACACTCTGGTACATGAAGATTCACAATGTATTTTATTACGTTAAGGGCTTTGAGGAGTTATCCTGCAAATAAACCTATTTAGCCTTATTTATCCTAGTGTTTAACCTGTCTTTGTGGATTAATTTGACCACAGGATCACTCTCGTGTATGTGAGTTACCTATTAACCTCCCAAGGAAAGCGGTTGGGAACTGTCACGAGACTAGGAACTCTGAACTGAGCATCAAGAGCTCTGGGTTCTACTCCTGACTCATAATTAGTGACCTCATGACCTTGGGCACAAATTCTTGGTTTCCCTATCTCTAAGAATGAGTTGTTAGCACTGGATTGCCTTTCAACTTTATTACTGTTATGCTTTATCATCCATGGAATTGGGAGCTAGCTCCAGGAGTATTAGCAAGTATGGTAGTATGGTAAACATTATTAATGCTTCTCAATAACTAGCTCCTGTTTCCTTCTGGGTATATAAGGGAAGCTACACTTCCTAGTACTTCAGGGAGAGGGAGGGACATCTGCCTACTTAAGAACAGAAAAAAATGAGTGGGAATGGTATATGGCACTCCCAAGCTGAGTCAGTGAAGTGCTCTGCATGATTCTCCAATCTGGTTTTCCTCTGTCCCAGCAATCATGGAGAAAGGCTCATTTGAGATGGTGGAGTCCCAGACTGAAGTGGTATGGACCACTGAATCCCTGCCCTGGCAGCTGCCCCGGAGAATTGCCTGGACTTCCAGCGGATTTTGCATTAGTGGGAAATAACTTGAGGTGTTAAACCACCAAGATATCAGGGTTGTTTGTTACCACAACATAAGCCTAGCCTCTCCTAACTAATAAAGTGAGGTGACTACTTTAATTAAGAAACCATCTGATCCCATTTTTAATGGTCATTTGAACCAATGTTTTATATGCCTTTAGATTTTTGCAATTAAAAGATCATCATAAATGGAATAGGCTAATTCTTTTAACATCAAGTACTGTTATTGAAGTCAATATTTTAAACAGCAGATTTCAGGAAGAAAATCACAATGCCCTGCCTTGAATCTGTCACTCTTGACTTCCAAGAAGTTCAGATTGCTTTCACACATGTTATTCAGTGTATGCTTCTACAGTCCAGGAAGGTGGGGGTGGGGGTGGGGGGGAGATGAGGTACAGAAGGCAAGGAAGAGAAACCCAAATGAAAATTAGTCTCTTGCCCCACCAGGTGGTCACAGTCCACTAGAGTGAAGGGGAAGCAGACAGTAAACCATAAAATGAGGGCATGAACAAGGAACTTAACAGGCTGGGTGTAGAAGTCACCAACCTGCAGATCCCCACTGCAAAACTGTTTTATTGTTGGAGAGGCTGCTTTAAAATTTGGTCTCCAGGGCCTGATTAATGGGAGGAATTATTCCCAGATCTTAAGGTAATATACTAGGCTTTCTCTTCTTAATTTTGCCTTACTTAGTGGACGGAACGTAACAGTTACTCAACTAATTGATAAAGAAAGAGAGGTGGCAGGAAGCAGACATGAGAAGAAACAAAGGGAGGAAGAAAGAAGGGAGGGAAGGAAGAAGTGATTTCTCCTATTTTTTTAAAAGATTTTTTTAATTAATCGCTACACCCAACGTGGGGCTCGAATTTACAACCCCGAGATGAAGAGTCACACACTCTACCTACTGAGACAACCAGGTGCCTTGGTGCCTCCTATTTTTAATGATCCATTCTAAAACCATATATGTTTTCTTCACACATTTACTCAATAGGAAATTAGACCATAAATGTTCTAGGGATGTTGGAATGAAGTATATAATACTGATAATGCTACAGAGTACAATGCTATTCTGTTCCCTCTTTGTCTAACGTCCGTGTGGGTATCTTGAGCATCTGTCCAAAATATTTTTGATTAATTAGGATGAGTATATACATTGCATCTCTGAGTGGAAAAGGAAATCTATGCTGGGTCCAATCCATGTGTCCAACTGCAGTGAATATAGATCCCTGCAAGCGGTTGTAAAAGGAATACTTTTTCAGATTCCCATGAACTGCTTAGATGTTATATAATTAATATAATTTTCACTTGTGGAAACTTGGTCTCCTTCTCATGATTTCTGGCTTAAAACAGATTGCTTCTTTTCAGCAGGAAGAATGGATGGTCACTGTTGAAGAAGCAGAGAAGTATACTGGGTGGCTGCCAGAGGAACCATTTCACCAGCCAGCCACTTTTGTTCTTCCCTGCCCTATGAATCCTACTCCCATACATATATTCTGTTTCCCAATAGTCCAAATAACCAGAGAGAAATGCCATAGACTCAATGTCCCCCATTTAAGGTTAACATGAAAATGATTGAGTTTTAATGAGTCCAGTCATCTAGCAGGACTGTGAGGGCAGGGGGCAAGGAGGTGAGGAGTAGACAGGGCCATTGGGGGACATTGCAAGACAACACGTGCCACAGACACCCACTTTATGCGCAGCTCTAATTTGAAAACTTCAGATAAGCAACTACATGAGGACTCCTCTCTGCCCTTGAGAAGTTAACAATCTAAGTAGATTACATTAACGGATACTTAATATATATTAAGCAGATAATAGACTGATCACAGGATGGTTTTCCATCTATTCTAAGAGGTCTCTGATCCTGCCATTTATTTTATATCCAATGCCACTGTTTAGTTCAAATCAACACTGTCTTTTATCTGAATTATAAAAGGTTTTTTCCTTGTTATTCCCCTTCTCTTCTTCCAGTATTTCTCAAACACTTAGCACATAAGTTTATCAGAAGTAAATAAATAGCTCCACCCACACTCAAGTAGACAAAGTTACACAACAAGAATACCAAGAGATGGGATCCCTAGGGGGCCACTCAGAGGCTTCTTACTACAGACAGATGACAGCTGTTAAGCAGTTGTACAGAACAGCCCATCAAGATTTGAACAAAAATAGAGCAAGAGGTCTCCAAAGGGAATATCAAAATGGAACTAAGAGATTATTTGATACATATGACAATATATCAGCACATGTGAAAAAATAGTATTGACAGCATGTAGGCATTGTGTTTAGAAGGAATTATTAAAAAATTTGGGACACTTTTAGCAAAAGGAAGGAAATAAACATAAAAGCGGGCAGTTAACCTGAGAAAGAAAACAAACCATACAAGAAAGAAAATATAATCGAAGAATAACCACTTGGCTCAGCAGCAAATAATACTTACATAGACAAAGTAACGTAAATGTGTACTTAACAGAACTGTCACATAAACTATGCTCAAAGGGAGGGGAAGGATAGAAAAGTCAGGGGGAAAGGAAGTAACACACAACTGGATCCCCATCTACCATAATGGGTCAACAGATCGTTTCCAAAGTTGACACCCAGTGAATAAATAATTTTTAAAACTGATAAATCCAGAAAAGTCAGCAGTAATGTATTATTTAGACACAAGAAGAAAAATGTCAGAAAAAAATAGTCAAAATATCAAAGTTGCTAGAGAATGGAACCAGGATGTAATGGAAGAAAGCCGAGGCTGTTTTTCATTATAAATCTTGACAGTATACTGTTTAAAAACAAAACAAAACCTATGAGCATATGTTTATTTGATGAAAATAAAAATGAATTTGAAAGGGGCACCTGTATGGCTCAGTCGTTTAAGCATCTGACTTTGGCTCAGGTCATAATCTCATGGTTCATGGGTTCCAGCCCATGTCAGGCTCTGTGCTGACAGCTCAGAGCCTGGAGCCTTCTTCGGATTCTACATCTCCTTCTCTCTCTGCACCTCCCCTGCTCACGCTCTGTCTGTCTCTCAAAGGTGAGTAAATGTTAAAAAATTTTATTTTAATGAATTTGAAAACAAATATATTAAGTACAGATATACTTTAGGCACTGTATTAGGTATGAAGGATACAAGATGAATAAAGATCATCTTTGATTTTAAATTCTTACACTAATAAAACCTAGGACACAGAAGGTTTTCTTTCTTTTTCTTTTTTAAATATTTATTTATTTATGAGGGAGGGAGAGCGTGAAAAGGGGAGGGACAGAGAGAGGGAGACAGAGGACCTGTCACTGTAGAGCCTGAAGTGGGGCTCAAACCCAAGAACTTTGAGATCCTGACCCGAGCCGAAGCCAAGAGTCCCACGTTTAACCAACTGAGCCACCCAAGCATCCCAGGAAGGTTTCCTTTTTTAAATGGTTTACAACAACTATGTCTTGTAAGGGTTTATCTCTTCCCACTGCAATGGAAGGGGGTTCTAATTAATCGAAGCTTCTGATTAGCTGGGTTTTAATTACTCAGAAGATAAAATGTCTCTCCCACTTTGCCTCCTTTCACTTGTCTCTGTAACTTTCCCAGCACATCAGACCCCCTTGCACGGGAGACACAGAAGGAAGAACTGACCCTGCCTTTCGAGCGAGAGGAGTCCGCACTTAGGACGGCTCCGCCAGCCTGCCGCTGCTGAGTACGCTGACCTCACCGGCCAGGAGTAGCAGACTGTGTTTCCAGGGCCAAGCCACTGATCGCATCTAAAGTGCTATGCTTGAAACGCAGAGAAAGAGAGGAATGTACTTATTGGAAAATGTGTTTTCGCCATAAAACTTCTGAGAAAGTATAAACTGTAAACTAGTTAACATTTTTCCTCTGGACGGCTGGTCAGATATAAAAGTGAGCTGGTGATAGCTCTTGTAAATGTGATTTCCAGGGCAGAGCAATTGCAGAGCACAAACAGCTTCATAAATATTAACAGCTGACCAGTTAAAGGAGATAACTTCTTTTAGTTCACTTGGGGGAGCATGCAGTTTGGATGGGAAACTGTCTTCTAGAATGACACAAGAGTTGGATTTTCAAGCTCATGTATCCACAGAAAATTTACTTGTCCAGAGATTCAGTGGTTTTAATAGTCTGGCTTTCAGCAACTACTACAAAGAAAAGAAAAAAAAAACACTAATATTTGTACTGTTATCAATTTGTACAATCCTTTGTAGTTCATCAATTATTTTGGAAATAAAGATGATAGACCAATGTTTCTCACATTAGAAATAGGGGGCATGAAAAAAATAATGATGGCTAGGCTCCAACCATACCAGTGGAATTAGAAGCTCTTGGGGTGGGGCTTTGGCACTGGTATTTTTATAACCATCCCAGGTCACTCTAATGTGGTTAGCAGTGTCTGGGGGAATGTTAAGAATGGGAAGCATGGTTTGGTGGAAAACCTGGGGACACAGAACATGTTAGTCCTTCATTTGCTGGCCATGTGACCTTGGATCAGAAACTCTGTCTCTTTAAACTTTGGTTTCCTCATATGCAAAATGAGGATAAGAATCTTCTTATTCCTTATAGAGAATTTTAAGGCTCAGAAGAGGTTCTCAAAAGCACTTTGCAAACTATGACACTCTGATCAAATATCAGCTCTGAGATTATTTGGACCCTAGTTCTAACACACAGAAGGCATACTGTTATGATCATCAAAACCCAAATGGTTGCCTCTTTATATGACCAACCAAGAGAATGAAATTCCAAGAGTGGAACTTCAGGAAGGAGCAAAAAGTGAGAAAGAAGATACAGGAAGAAGGAATCCAGAAGACCTCCATGGTCCTAAAATCCCAGCCCTAGAAACTTACATATTTTGTTTGAGTTCCAATCGGCCATGCTCTTTGAGTACTGGACCCATGCTATGATGTGGGTTAACTGCCTGGTATAAACACCTGAATGTCAATTGGAATACTGTCTAAAATCTCAGTCATTATAAGGTTGTGTCTATGTATGTAGGCACAATTTGAAGCCTACAGGTATCAAGAGGTAGAGGAAAGAAGGATGTGTTAGCCATGAAGGACATAGAACCAAAGGTCTGGCCACAAAGACTAGATCATTAAGTCGTTATTGACCACCATCCCAGGGACTGTCCAAGACACAGGACAGTATCTGCCTAAAGCCCTCTTTACCCAGGGCCTGAGGCCTTACCCTCTAAGCATAATCTGCTGGGTTCCTGCCAATTGCTACATTCTATCAGGTGTTAAAGAATCATAACCATTGTAGTAGCAAATAGAGACCAAGGAACCCCGGAGGACGCCTTCAGGAGGAGACATAATCTGCACTGAACTTGAAGGTGGACAGGATTGAACAAGATGAACAAAGAGACTATGTTAATAAAGGAAACGGCATGATTAAAGGGAAAATCACAGGCCCGAATAAATGAGACCACACTAATTGTAATCTGTTCTCATATAAGAAGGACCAGCTGCCAGATTGTGTGGGATGAGAGCAGTCCCTAGACAGGTCAGTGTGACAGTGACACTTTTCTCTATCATGTTCCTGAGTGTAGATGATTTCCAGCCAAGTTGACTGGAGAGATTCATATTTTTAGTGGAGAAAACAAACAGCTTTCCATTGTAAAGGCACAAACTTACTATCCATCATTCAACAGCTACTCATTCCATAAGTATTGGGTTTTGGAAAGGTTTGGGTTTAGAGTTTTTGTAGGTTTTCTTGTATTTGTTTTTAGCGACTTCTGTGAGTGCTTTGAGAAAGCCCTGGGACAGTCTGTGTGACCTTGGACAAATGACTCACCTTCTTGAAGCTGCAGATTTTAAAAATTTTAAGTGGGGTAATATTTATAACCACTTCATAGGGTAGTTAAAAGTATTTAATAGGATAATGAATATAAAGCACTCAGCAAAGTGCCAGGCACATAATAAGCACTCTATAAATATTAACTATTGTTATTCCTGACCCACGTCATTGGGCTTGGTCAGGGCAAGAAAATGGGAGGGATACGTTATTCTCTGGTGCATAGCCCACTGTTAGCACTCAACCAGCAGGCTCTCCTGACCAAATGAACATGGATTTGGCTGGATTCCAGAACTCCAACCTTACAAGTTCAGTTTCTGAGTTTTTCCTGGAGAGCTGCACTCACAGAGTTGATGAAATGCGACTGGTCATGCTTACATTTGAAGCCAACTACACCCCTGCCATATGCCTGACATATGTGCTCCTGCCGTAAACAACCATGTATGGGAAAAAAAAGGACAGAAAATGACAGTGGTTGCCTTTCCAGTGAAGAGGATGGGGGTAACTTACAACACAGACATTGCCATTTACAAGAAGTAAAAGGAGCCCTTGGAATACTCGGGCTGGAGTGTTTCCATTTGGACGCAGCAGCTGTGGGCCAGATGGTCGCTTGTGGGCAGATCCAGGCTGGGAACCTGAGCATGACTTGTGATGATGAGGAAGACCGAATGCAAAACAAAACTTGCTTTCCTTTGGAAAATATTGCCTCAGCTTGCCGAGGGACTTTACCTCATCAGTAACCACAGTCAAGTGAGGATGATTAACAAGAGATGGTGAAGATGAGTCTCTCCCTGCTTATCCTTGAACAAAGGGAGCCTGTGAACTCCTACAGGGCTCTTATTTCTGGCAGTGAGGCAGGTAATGGGTAGGATTTGGTCTTAGATGATTCAAAGACAAGATGGTTTTAAGATTCAGTGTCTTTGGTGCTTGGAGATTTGGCTTCCTTCAAAGGAAAGTTCTTTTGAGAGATTCAGGCTTTTGCAAGGCAACATTTTTTGACCTTACCTGATGATGTAGCTTCCTTTATCTGAGAGCTCCTTAAGGCCAAGGACCACATTTTAGCAACTTTTGTAGGGCTGACACTGTGTTCAACAAATGGTGTGCATGTGTGTGTGTGTGTGCATGTATGTATGTATGTGTACATGTGCATGCTTGTGTGTGTGTGTGTGTGTGTGTGTGTGTGTGTGTGCGTGTGTGTTGAGGGGGCAGGGAATGAGAAAGAGAACAAATGAAGGATATGGGAAAGGGGAGGAAGGAAGCAAAGGGATGATGAAGAAGGCAGCACACAGCCCATGGGCCACGGAAGCCAGATAGGGCACAGACCTCTTGATAGATGTAAATACAGAAGGTCTGACCTAACAATGGTTCTACTTAATGATTTTTCAATTTCAGGATGGTGTGAAAGCCACACACATCCAGTAGAAACCATGCTTGGAATTTTGAATTTGGGTATTTCCCCAGGCCAGCAATATGCAGTATGATCCTCTCTTGTGACGCTGGGCAGTGGCAGCCTCAGCTCCCGGTCAGCCACATGATCACAGGGGTCGGCAATGATACACTCACAGCCATCCTGCATCCACACAACCTTTTTGTTTTTCACTTGCAGTACAGTATTCCACAAATTACCTGAGATATTCCACACTCTGTTATAAAATAACAGGCTTTGTGTTAGATGATTTTGCCCAACTATAAGCTAATATAAGTGTTCTGAGCACGTCTAAGTGAGGCGAGGCTAAGCTATTAAAAATATTTTCCATTCAGGATATTTTCAACTTAAAATGGGTTTAACAGGATGTAATTCCATCGTAAGTCGAGGAAGATCTGTATGGGGAGATTTCAGTCTCTTCAGCAGATGACTGAAGAACTACCGGACGACTGTTCCTCCCAGAAAATACCAGTGCAGACCACCATTGTACAGACAGCAGTCCCAGGAACTGGGAGAAATGGACTGGAGAATAAGAGGAAAATCCTGAATGGGCCTGAGCTTTCCATCTGAATTGACCAGGATCATCTGGAAGTGACTAGGTCAAGTGATCTTCAGCAAGTGGAACAGAGGGTCAAAATAGAAAGAGACCCATTAGCAAAAATAAAGTTTCTTCTTGTATACTTGAAAACTTAGAGGTGCCTGGTGGCCCAGTCAGTTAAGCATCAGACTCTTGATTTCAGCTCAGGTCATGATCTCACGGTTTGTGAGATCCAGCCCCGCGTTGGGCTCTGTGCTGACGGTGCAGAGCATGCTTGGGTTCTCTCTCTCCCTCTCTCCGCTCCTCTCCCCATCACTCAAAATAAATAAAATACATTTTAAAAAATCTTTAAAAAAAATGAAAGAAATTTTCACATCAGCTGCTTGCCACCTAAAATGTTTCCATTTAATTCAGGTGGACAAGTATTTGTCAAGAGCCTGCTTTGATATCTGAAAAGCCATATTTTTCCCATGGGCAAAATTGTTTTGCTTTGAGCTGGGAATTAAATCAATCCAGGACTCTCTCAGTGGTGAATCAGACATTCACTTTTCTAAAGGCAGAGTCTAGAAGATCTCTCAAATCTCTCAAATGCCTTCCAGCTAGGGGAATAATGGTTGCAGGGTTTCTGCAGCACAGTGATGTCGCGTATCTCCACAGCACTTTTCAACTACAAAGTGTGAAACTGGCATTACCATCCACTTACTAAAGAAAGGGGGAAATGGAGAGCAGAGAGCTTAATAAAGGACTTGCTGAGGACAGTTACTCGATAGCACAACGAGGACCCCAAGCCTCACCTTCTCACTGACTGTCCACTCCATTGCATCTGCTACTTATGGGTCCAGTCAATGGGCTTAGTTTTGCAGGTTCAAAAACTAGATTTTTTTAACAGTTCGCTCAAAGATTATTAGGTTCTGGAAGATGAATTTGCTGAACCCATTCACAAAACACCAACTTCAGCTGGGTTGGGGAGAAAAAAATCCCTGGTTCTAGAGGGAGGGACAATTATCCACCCAGGAGACCCTGGAGCTATCTGGAAAGCACACAACACAGAATATGTGTGACTTGTGTGTGTGCACGCGTCCATGCCTGCGTTTCTCTTTGTTTCTCCACTTACTGTTTGAGGTGTGCTAACCTAACTAAACACCTTGCTGTATCTTGAAAGCAGTGGCCAAGAGAGACCCAGGGTGCTGTAGGTCTTGCTGTCAGAACACATACTCATTACTTTACCTTGGGTTCCTGAAGGAAGGGCCCTTTATCCCATCTTGTGCTGAGAAGGTTATGTCATTCAACGGGAGAGTCACCCAGGTCTAGTTGTGACCATGTCTACTTTGCCATAGATCAGGGCAGCAAGTTGCTATTTTGGACCCTTGGCATGTGCCTGTGAAATGCTGGGGCAAATAGAGACTGAAGTTCAATAAGCCTTTCTCTATGGCATGGGGGAGGAGGCAGGCAACCTCTATAGGTTCTCGATCTGTGTGTGCCTAGGAAATCACAGGCCTGGGCTACATTGCTCCTTTAGCTATCAGAGGCAATAGGCAGGTGAGGGTGACACAGATTTGTAGTTTGAATGGACAAATCAAAGCAAAGCAAAGCAAAGTCAACCAATGCTATGTGCTAGTCTTAGGACCGAAAAATATGAAGTGGGGTAGCAGTGTGTGTGAATATGGTCCTTGTGTTTAGAAAATGCTGGTTTACAGTTACATAGGACTCTTTATCCTAAGATTATTTAGAGTTTTAATAGGCTAATATTACTATGAGATGAATAAACCATTTACAACATTTTCCAAATGTACTTGACCATAAAATGCCATTTCAAGCAGTATCTACAAGTTCTCATTTTAAGAAAGAGAAACTTAGACCAAGAGGTATTGTAAACTGTATATTTTCAAGCAGTGGTACCATTAAGCTATGGGAGCCTGATAAATTGTCCTCCTCTCAAAGGGACAAAAAGACAGTGCCTAGAAACTACTGTGCTTCTCCCTTGAAGAAATTGGAGATGTACAGGTATATTGTTGCATCTTGATTTGATCTATTTTACATACCATACCAACTGCTGCTTTTCTCTTAATAGAATATCTTCCTGTGGACAACATGACCCAGCCCAGTGACTTACCATTTTGTTTACATCAACTACAATTCCTTCATACTGGGTTAACAAATAATAACAATATAAGTGATTTTAAAAATGAGATAATATGTATTGAGTGCTTATTATGCATAAAACATGACACTAAGCACTTTATAAGCACTAACTAATGTGTTCCTCTAGTGGCTACTATTTATTCCCATATTACAGAGAAGAAACTAAGGCTCAGAGAGGTCAAGTCACTCTCCCCACATCACATAGCTAGGATGGGATAAATTTGGTATTCTAACCAGATATGTTTAATGTAGGTACCTGGTAGTTAACTAGTATGATATTCAACTTCTATGTCTCTTGATCACCGTGACCAGGCTTGAGAGACAGCTAAATGTTATTGATGAAGACCGTGGACATGGACATATGTTCTGATCAAAGTTGGAAGCAGAGAAACTTATGAAAGTGAGGGTTAAAAGTGCCCATTATTGGGGCACCCGGGTGGCTCAGTTGGTTAAGCATCGGACTTCATCTCAGGTCACGATCCCCCAGTTTGTGAGTTCAAGCCCCGCATCGGGCTCTGTGCTGACAGCTCAGAGCCTGGAGCCTGCTTCAGATTCTGTGTCTCCCTCTCTCTTTGCCCCTCCCCCACTCACACTCTGTCTCTCTCTCTCTCTCTCTCTCTCTCAAAAATAAACATTAAAAAAAACTTTTTTAGGGGCACCTGGGTGGCTCAGTCAGTTAAGTGCCTTATCTCAGCAGCTCAGGTCATGATCTTGCAGTTCGTGAGTTTGGGTCCTACTTCAGGCTCTGTGCTCACAGCTCAGAGTCTGGAGCCTGCTTTGGGTTCTGTGTCTCCTTCTATCTCTGCCCCTCCCCTGCTTGTGCTCTGTCTCTCTCTCTCCTTTTCAAAAAAAAAAATATATACATATATATATATATATATATATATATATAAATTTTTAAAATGTCCATTATGCTGCACAGCAAAAGCTAGAATTATTTTCTACAATCATGGAGATATGAGGAAAGAAAGTAGAGAGAGTAAAAGTGGCCAAAAACATGTCTCTAGAATTAGCCAAATGCTCATCGGAACTTAAGGGACAAGACAAAAGCATATCAGAGACTGGAGACCTGGCAAGAAAAGGTTTTTCTTTGATGGGTCTCAGCATCTTCATTAATTTACACATCCTCAAATATTAGCATAGACCCAAATATGTTATAAATCAAAGGAATTTTACAGACATTTTTTTTCTCGGTGAATTGATTTTTTGAAGTCTATAAGGTTATAAACACTGTAAGCATTCTCTTTTATGTATGTACATAAGCATGTATTTATGTATTTTCCATGCCACTTTTATAAAAAAATTTAGAGCACTCATTTATTTTTAAAACGTGTGCTAAAAAGAAAAAAACTATAGGAAATTTGAGTAATCACATTTCTATGCTATTTGCAGTCCCTTATATAATAATTAGCATCATATGTTCTCTTGCTTCCCAAAACATATAAGTTTGAACAATTGTTTCTATTTTTTTAAATAGTTTGTTGTTAAAAATTAACCAAAAAATAAAAAGTTCATGGATTTTGGATTTAGGTCTGTATAATTTTAAGTATACCTACTTTGGAACTGTATGATATGTAATATGCAGCATGTAATATATGATTCTGGGATTGTTTCAGCTACAGAGAGCTACCTTGCCCAAAGTCATTTCTTTCCTGGAACATCTCAGATACAATGATTAGTCAAGGTGGGGAATAAAGCCATTTCAGTGGGGACAATTCTGATAGGACATTTTAGCTCCAAATCTCCCCATGGGGTAGTCAAGACTGTTAACTGCATCTGCATTGCAGCTCAGCTTTAAATCCCTCTAATCCTGTTTTTTTTTTCTCTTCCTTCCACAGATTTTGATACAAGCTCACCTCATAATAAATGTCTCGGCCCCTAAACTCCATGTCAGAGTGTGCTCACGAGAGAACCCAACTCATGACTTAGAAGTTGAATATAAGATTCTTGACAGCAGGGATGTTTGTCGATCTTGCTCACAGAAACCAATATGTTTCCAGTGCCTAGAACAGTATCTGGCAAATAATCAATTCTAAATAAATACTTGATGGTTTATTTAAGGCTTCTGCACAGCGCCTAATGCCAAAGAACAAAATAAGATACTTGTAAAAATGGGATTGACCTTCCAAACCCACAGTCCCCCGATAGCTTTTACTACAAACCAGCCAACCTAGAGAAGCAGAACTATAGAGAGAGAATAGAAACCAACTTCATTCATTCTTTCAACATTTATTGAGTGCCTACCATGTGTCAAGCACGAAGTGGGAAAAAAGATAAGCAAAAGAAACTTGGCCTTTTCTCAAGTAGCTTACCATCTATTAGTAAAAGGAAATAAATTAATCACTGATTACACCACAGTGGAGAGCACAATGATAATGAATACAAGAGGTTGTCGGGACACGTGGGAAAAACAAAACAAATAGTAAACCCAACCTAGAGAGAAGTCTTCTCAGAGAAAGTGACGTCTGTGGGTGATTTGGTGGAATAACCACTTGCCATTAAGAGCACAGACTGAAGTCCATCTGGGTTCAAATCCTATCATCACACATCAGAGGCAGTGGTCAGATAACCTAACCTCTGCCTCACTAATCTTTAAAATGGGAAAAATTAAAGTATCATAGAGCTGAATGAGTCAATGTCTGTGAAGCATTGAGAACACATCTGTCCAGTAGTAAACTCTGTAAATTAAATAGATATGATTAAAATTGGCAATAGGATTATCCCAGTGGGGAATCTCTTCCCAAATAGAGGGATTAGCAAGTATAAAGGCCAGAGATGTGAGTCTGGAGCCTTCAGGGACCTGCAGATCACTTACTATGTTTAGGAAAATAGGGACAAGGGTGTGAGCTGAGATGGAACCAGAGAGAAAAGCAGTTGGGTAGAAGGGAAGCCATCAATGGAAGCCACCTCCTGGAAGCAGATGCAGACCCACCAGGTTTAGGTCATAAATTTCTGAAAAGGGAAAGCCTGTTGAAGGGTCCTAGTGTGTTATGTCTAAAAATTTTTCTGAAAACTTTGAACCAAGTCTGAAACACCCAGCAAATATCACAGTCATCTGAATATTGGAACTTCTGTAAATGGGAAAATCGAATCTTATAGTCTAAAGAGAACATGAAACTTCCCTTTCCATAGAATTTTCTTTGCTTCTCTGAAGGCAATCATTCAGTGTGAGGCCACCAGGGTCTCTGAGGAAAAATATGGTATCTGGAGTTTTTCATTTTATACATTTGTATATTACTGTGGAATCAGTAGGTTGGTGTCAAAACGTTCTGGGAATATTTACTTAACCTCAGATAATTTAAGAGGATGAAAATGTTGGTTTCAGAAATAAGGAGAAACTACTTACTACCATTAAAGGAACTTCCTTTTTACTTAGTCATGTATTGATTGCACATGCATCCCATTCCCTCCTTGCAAAAAGTAAAGAATATTGTATGAGTCTGCCATCCAAAATACCACAGGCTGGGTGGCTTAAACAATAGAAATTTATTTCTCACTGTTCTGGAAGTTGGGGAGTCCAAGACCAAGGTTCCAGACAACTTAGTTTCTGGAGAGGTCTCTCTGGCTTGCAGATGGACCACCTTCTTGCCACATCCTCACATGAGATTGCCTCAGTGTGTGGAGTGAGGGGGCGGGCAGGTGGGGGTACAAGATGCTGCTCGGGTCCCTTCTGTCCTTATAGGACACTAATTCTGTAGGATCAAGGCCTCACTCTTTTGACCTCACTTACTATAAATACTACCTTAGGAGCCTCATCTTGACATATAGACACACTGGGAGTTAGGGCTTCAAGACATGGAATATGGAATTTAAGAAATAAAACAGATGAGGGGCACCTGGGTGGCTCAGTCGGTTAAGTATCAGACTTCAACTCAGGTCATGATCTTGTTGTTCATGGATTCAAACCTGGCATTGCGCTCTGTGCTGACAGCTCAGAGCCTGAAGCCTATGTCGGATTCTGTGTCTCCTTCTCTTTCTGCCCTTCCCCCACTCGCACTCTGTCTCTCTCTCAAAAATAAACATAAAAAAATTAAAAAGAGAAATAAAAGAGATGAAAATAGAGGAAGGGATAAAAAAGAGACAGAGAGGAAGGCAAACCGTAAGAGACTCTTGACTAGAGAACAAACTGAGGGTTGTTGGAGGGGAGGGGAGGAGGGTGGGAAAATGGGCTAAAATGGGTGATGGGTATTAATTAAGGAGGGCACTTTTTGGGATGAGCACTGGGTGTTAGATATAAGTGGCAAATCACTAAATTATACTCCTGAAGCCAATATTACACTATATGCTAACTAACTAGAACATAAATAAAAACTTGAAACAAGCAAACAAAAGGTATGAATTTGGGTGGGGTAGACACAAACTTTCAGTCCATAAAAATATATACTCCCATAATTCCATTTTGAGTGCTCTGAAATGCTGGGAATTTCTAGTTAATATGGACTGAGTATAACCATGATTAAACATTTTCTGTGGCTGGCTTTAACTTCATCCCACAAACAAGTTCTGACAAATATGGATGACCCAATCAGTGTCTCCAATACACTGGTGAAGGATATGGTAGAAATGTCAATACTATAAAGAACCTTCTCTGTGATCTACTTATATGTTTTACCATTTTGTATCAATATAAAATAGATAGCAAGTCATTGTCTTGAAAAACACATCAGTTGGACCAAAATGGCTATGTTCATTTTTCCCAATAAATAGATTATACAGTCCATTTACAAGGAAGATCCAAAAGGATTATATGATTCACGAATTATCTTGAGAATTGGACTTTAACATTTTGATAGAAAATCCAGCATCCTTTCTCTTTCCTGAGTCCCCAAGACAGGCCAAGGCCATCTTTATTCTGCCTTGCCAAGTCTTCTGGGGTCCACTTAATGAGGACTACTTTCACCGAGATAGAATCATTGTCATGATGTGTGAGATCACACTGGAGCAGAACCAGGAAAGACATGAAACAAGCTGGCCCTCCCGCAGCAATGTAAATCTCAAATTCCTCTCCCTCGGCCAGGGTGCATTTGTGCATTGAGCATTTCCATGTCTGGCTAAACTAAGGCAAGAACACTTCACTCCTTGTGGAAAGGGAAGAACAAGAATTTCAGGTTTGCTTTCAAACACACACTGGGATGCAGAAGGACCCCATGCTTTAGGCATTTTTTTCAGCAGAAAAACATCTGGAGCAATGTCAGGGTGGAGGCTGTTTCCATTTCAAAGTGCATTTCAGGGCTCCTGGTTAAAGCATAGATCCAAAAAGTATTGCTTCAAAATGCCCAGGCCTGGCTGAAATAGTTTGAGCTTAGTGTCTCTCTTCTCTGCCTTTCAAACTTGTCCACATTCCTATTACTTCACTCTTCACCATTCCCTTCTCTTCTCTCTCCTGTTTCTTTCTTTGCTTCCTTTTTGACCCCTTTTCATTCTCTTTTCTTCTTTCCATTACTCTTCCTTCTTGACCATTCCTTTCATACTTCCCTGCCATCAAATTGTCATCCATCTCTTCCCTTATTTCTCTTTTCTTTATTTACTTCTTCCATCTTCCCACCCGTCATATTTGGCAAAGTTTATTTGTGAAATGAAGTTAGAGCCAGCCCAGACAATGTTTTATTTGACTGTTTTATTTGACTATTTGACTATATTTGTCACAGTCAAATCCTTATTAACTAGATCCCTATTAACTAGAAAATTGTAGAATTTCAGGATAATCAAAAGAGAACTGAGTCTCTGTTCTTTACTTTTGCCAAGGAAGGAAAGGGATGGATCTGCCATTGAGACATGAGCAAGAGAGAAGGGGGTGGTGCCCATTCTATTAACATACTTAGCTGTTTCCCTTCCTTCCCTTCTTCCTTCTTTATTTTTTCCCACCTCTATTTCACAATCTTCTCACTATAATCATTCTTTAAGGTGAGTACAGAGGGTATTTTATCCCATGTTGTAGATCAGAAAACTAAAACCCTGAGGGATTATTTAGCTCGAGTGTGGCACAGTTAGTGACCCTATTTGTCCCCCTCACGTGAAAACTAATTAATGAGCTGTTCCCTCATCCCAACCCTGGTCACAGTGACAGAAATTATTCCAACATCTCAATCAGCCAGTAGCTTATCACTTGAACAAAAATAACAGAAGAATAATCCTAAAATAGCCCCATCAAGAAACACAGGTATGGATCCATAAGTCACTTAACAGATGTTTACTCCTCGCTTAAATGTGTGCTAGGCATTTAGATACAACAATGGATAATCCACATTTTACTCAGTAAATTATAGTCTTAAAGTAGGGTTTTGGTTTTTTTTTTACTTATTTGAGAGACATTATGTCATATGGTCTAAAAATATAGAACTTATAGTCAGGCGGATCTGGATTCCAATCATCACATAACTTCTTAATGGTCGTGTGACTTCAGACAATTACTTACTATCACTAAGTCTTATGTTCTTCACTCATAAACTAGAAATAATTACTACCTTCAGAATGGTTATAATTACAAAAGTAATACACAGATAGATTAGGGTGCCTGGCACTAGAGAAAATAAATTACAATAAATACAGAAGAATTGGATTAGGAGGATAGCTGCACAACTCTGTGAATTTACTAAAAATCATTGTATTGCACATTTAAAATGAATGAATTTTATGATATGTAAATTATACTTCAATAAAGCTATATATATAGCTATTTATATATGCAAGCAGACATGAAGTCACCAGGTAGACAGAAGCATCATAAACAAAAGAGGAATCAAAGTTTTGGTGGGTGAGTCTTGGGTCACCTGGGTGGCTCAGTTGGTTAAATGTCATGCTCTTGATTTTGGCTCAAGTCACGATCTCACAGTTTGTGAGTTCGAGTCCCACATCGGGCTCTGTACTGTGCAGAGCCTACATGGGATTCTCTCTCTCCCTCTCTCTCTGCCCCTCCTCTTCTTGTGCAAGATCTTGCTCTCTCAAAATAAATAAATAAACATTTCCAAAAAAATTTTTTGGCTTGTGAGTCTCAAATTCATGCCAAGAATTTTGGATGTAATCTATGAGATAGTAGAGAAAATTAAATGCTTATGAACCAAAGGTAAAAAAAAAAAAGAAAAGAAAAGAAAAAAAAAAATGAAGTGTGCCTTGTTGATACAGACAACAAGAGAAGCTGGAAATCCACTGCCAAACCACATTAGACGTGATAAGGACCTGACTAGCCAGCAAAGGGAGATGCTGTAAGAGATCTTGGGGCAGGAGGGGAGAATGTGGGTGGAGGGTGGTTAGTAGAAGATCACGTTGACTGACTAAGAAGAATGCAGAAGAAGAAATGACAATGACTCAGAATTTGAACTTGGATGTTAAATTTTAGGTAGATTGAATCTAAATTGCTGATGACACACATGGATGGATATTCAGTAGAGATTACTAAAATATGGGTCTGAAACTCTGGAACCAGAGATAAGAAATTACACGGAAAATAGTGCTAGTTGAATTCTGGCTGCAAATTAGATCTCAAGTTTGCACGGAGTTCCTAACCCCCTAACCTCCTTGCCTGAGGCTCTTGTTTGATCTCTACATTACCAAAATTAGTGGAGTGGGAATAAGTCTTTTTCGGAGGGGGATGTCTGAAGCTGTCATCAAATTCTTAAAGAAGTCTATGACCCCAAAAATGTTAAGAACCACTGGTCTAAGCAATGTCAGTTGAATGAAAGAAACCAGAGGGTTGTTTGAACCTGCATATTCTCTTCTATCCAAAAGTCTGGCTAAGGTAAGTGCATAAAAACACACGCCGTGGCCCCATTGTTGGTGCATGGCATCATTCCTCACTTCCGTATTTACATTTCAGCTTCCCTCTCATGCTCCAGGTTCCAGAGAATTTATTTGTGGTTGTTCTGGTTACTATCCAGAGAGAAAGTTTTTTTTTAAACGCTCTGCAAGTTCATATTTAGTTATGAAGAAGTATACCGAAAAGCATTTCTAAGCTGGAATATCTCTGTTAACTGCACGGACACATCTAAGATAAGCTTTCTGAGAGTGAAGTATGCATGAGAAATCCGGGATGTCATATGATGTGAGTTTAAAGAAATGGAAAATTGAAAGAAAGCTGGGAAGATGGCGGCATAGGAGGAGGCTGGGCTCACCGCGTCCTGCTGATCACTTAGATTCCACCTACACATGCCTAAGTAACCCAGAAAACCACCAGAAGACTAGCAGAATGGAGTCTTTGGAGCCAAGCGCAGACGAGAGGCCCACGGAAGAGGGTAGGAAGGGCGGTGAGGCAGTGCGCGCTACACGGACTGGCAGGAGGGAGCTGGGGCTAAGGGGCAGCCCGCCCGCAAAGTAGAGCCCCCGAGTCTGGCTTGCAAAAATGGAGGGGCCAGACAGAGTGTGTTGTGACAGCAAGAGGGACTTAACATCTGGAAGGTTATAAGTTAACAGATCTGCTTGCAGAATGGGAGGGCTGGAGGAAAACGGGAGGGAGAGTTGTTGAGCCCCGGATGACAGAGCTCAGCTTGGCAGGAAACAAAGGCGCTGGCCAGTGCCATCTCCCTTGCCCCTCCCCCAGCCAAAATCCCAAAGGGAACCAGTTCCTGCCAGGGAACTTGCTTGCACCGCGCAAACACCCAACACTGTGCTTCTGCAGATCCATCCCTCCGGTGGGTCTGACTCCCTCCCGGTGCCACAGGGCCCCTCCCAAAGCGGATCTTCGAAGGAAAAGCGAGCTGAGCCTGCCACTCCCACCCCTGTGCACCTTACCGATCACCCCAGCTAATACATCAGATCCCCAGCACCACAAGCCTGGCAGTGTGCAAGTAGCCCAGACGGGCCACACCACCCCACAGTGAATCCCGCCCCTAGGAGAGGGGAAGAGAAAGTACACACCAGTCTGACTGTGGCCTCAGCGGTGGGCTGGGGGCAGACATCAGGTCTGACTGCAGCCCCACCCACCAACGCAAGTTACTCAAGGCAGCACAGGGGAAGTGCCCCGCAGTTCCACACCACTCCAGGGACTATCCAAAATGACAAAACAGAAGAATTCCCCTCAAAAAAAAGTCCAGGAAATAACAACAGCTAACGAACTGATCAAAAACGATTTAAACAATATAACAGGAAGTGAATTTAGAATAATAGTCATAAAATTAATCGCTGGGCTTGAAAACAGTATAAAGGACAGCAGAGAATCTCTTGCTACAGAGATCAAGGAACTAAGGAACAGTCAGGAGGAGCTAAAAAATGCTATCAATGAGCTGCAAAATAAAATAGAGACAACCACGGTTCGGACTGAAGAGGCAGAGGAGAGAATAAGTGAACCAGAAGATAAAATTATGCAAAAAGAAGAATTTGAGAAAAAGAGAGATAAAAAAAATCCAGGAGTATGAGGGGAAAATTAGAGAACTAAGTGATGCACTAAACAGAAATAATATACACATAACTGGTATTCCAGAGGAGGAAGAGAGAGGGAAAGGTGCTGAAGGTGTACTTGAAGAAATAATAGCTGAGAACTTCCCGGATCTGGGGAAGGAAAAAGGCATTGAAATCCAAGAGGCACAGAGAACTCCCTTCAGACACAACTTGAATCGATCTTCTGCATGACATATCATAGTGAAATTGGCAAAATACAAGGATAAAGAGAAAATTCTGAAAGCAGCAAGGGATAAACGTGCTCTAACATATAAAGGGAGACCTATAAGACTCATGACCGATCTCTCTACTGAAACTTGGCAGGCCAGAAAGGAATGGCAGGAAATCTTCAATGTGATGAACAGAAAAAATATGCAGCTGAGAACCTTTACCCAGCAAGTCTGTCATTTAGAATAGAAGGAGAGATAAAGGTCTTCCCAAACAAACAAAAAATGAAGGAATTCATCACCACTAAACCAGCCCTACAAGAGATCCTAAGGGGGATCCTGTGAGACAAAGTACCAGAGACATCGCTACAAGCATGAAATCTACGGACATCACAATGACTCTAAACCCATATTTTTCTATAACACTGAATGTAAATGGACTAAATGTGCCAACCAAAAGACATAGGTATCAGAATGGATAAAAAAACAAAACCCATCTATTTGCTGTCTACAACAGACTCATTTTAGACCTGAGGACACCTTCAGATTGAGAGTGAGGGGATGGAGAACTATTTATCATGCCACTGGAAGTCAAAAGAAAGCTGGAGTAGCCATACTTACATGAGACAATCTAGACTTTAAATTAAAGACTGTAACAAGAGATGAAGAAGGACATTATATAATAATCACAGGGTCTATCCATCAGGAAGAGCTAACAATTATAAATGTCTATGCACCGAATACAGGAACCCCCAGACATATAAAACAATTACTCACAAACATAAGCAACCTTATTGATAAGAATGTGGTAATTGCAGGGGACTTTAACACTCCACTTACAGAAATGGATAGATCATCTAGACACACGGTCAATAAAGAAACAAGGGCCCTGAATGATACATTGGATCAGATGGACTTGACAGATATATTTAGAACTCTGCATCCCAAAGCAACAGAATATACTTTCTTCTCGAGTCCACATGGAACATTCTCCAAGATAGATTACATACTGGGTCACAAAACAGCCTTCATAAGTATACAAGAATTGAAATCATACCATGCATACTTTCAGACCACAATGCTATGAAGCTTGAAATCAACCACAGGAAAAAGTCTAGAAAACCTCCAAAAGCATGGAGGTTAAAGAACACCCTACTAACGAATGAGTGGGTCAACCAGGCAATTAGAGAAGAAATTAAAAAATATATGGAAACAAACGAAAATGAAAATACAACAATCCAAACGCTTTGGGATGCAGTCCTGAGAGGAAAATACATTGCAATCCAGGCCTATCTCAAGAAACAAAAAAAAATCTCAAATACAAAATCTAACAGCACACCTAAAGGAAATAGAAGCAGAACAGCAAAGATAGCCTAAACCCAGCAGAAGAAGAGAAATAATAAAGATCAGAGCAGAAATAAACAATATAGAATCTAAAAAAACTGTAGAGCAGATCAACGAAAACAAGAGTTGGTTTTTTGAAAAAATAAACAAAATTGATAAACCTCTAGCCAAGCTTCTCAAAAAGAAAAGGGATATGACCCAAATAGATAAAATCATGAATGAAAATGGAATTATTACAACCAATCCCCCAGAGATACAAGCAATTATCAGGGAATACTACGAAAAATTATATGCCAACAAACTGGACAATCTGGAAGAAATGGACAAATTCCTAAACACCCACACTCTTCCAAAACTCAATCAGGAGGAAATAGAAAGCTTGAACAGACCCATAACCAGCGAAGAAATTGAATCAGTCATCAAAAATCTCCCAACAAATAAGAGTCCAGGACCAGATGGCTTCCCAGGGGAGTTCTACCAGACGTTTAAAGCAGAGATAATACCTATCCTTCTCAAGCTATTACAAAAAATAGAAAGGGAAGGAAAACTTCCAGATTCATTCTATGAAGCCAGTATTACTTTGATTCCTAAACCAGACAGAGACCCAGTAAAAAAAGAGAACTACAGGCCAATATCCCTGATGAATATGGATGCAAAAATTCTCAATAAGATACTAGCAAATCGAACTCAACAACATATAAAAAGAATTATTCACCATGATCAAGTGGGATTCATTCCTGGGATGCAGGGCTGGTTCAACATTCGAAAATCAATCAACGTGATACATCACATTAATAAAAGGAAAGATAAGAACCATATGATCCTGTCAATCGATGCAGAAAAGGCATTTGACAAAATTCAGCAATCTTTCTTAATAAAAACCCTCGAGAAAGTCGGGATAGAAGGAACATACTTACACATCATAAAAGCCATTTATGAAAAGCCCACAGCTAACAGCATCCTCAATGGGGAAAAACTGAGAGCTTTTTCCCTGAGATCAGGAACACAACAGGGATGTCCACTCTCACCGTTGTTGTTTAACATAGTGTTGGAAGTTCTAGCATCAGCAATCAGACAACAAAAGGAAATCAAAGGCATCAAAATTGGCAAAGATGAAGTTAAGCTTTCGCTTTTTGCAGGTGAGATGATATTATACATGGAAAATCCAATAGACTCCACCAAAAGTCTGCTAGAACTGATACATGGATTTAGCAAAGTTGCAGGATACAAAATCAATGTACAGAAATCAGTTGCATTCTTATACACTAACAATGAAGCAACAGAAAGACAAATAAAGAAACTGATCCCATTCACAATTGCACCAAGAAGCATAAAATACCTAGGAATAAATCTAACCAAAGATGTAAAAGATCTGTATGCTGAAAACTATCGAAAGCTTATGCAGGTAATTGAAGAAGATATAAAGAAATGGAAAGACATTCCCTGCTCATGGATTGGAAGAATAAATATTGTCAAAATGTCAATACTACCCAAAGCTATCTACACATTCAATGCAATCCCAATCAAAATTGCACCAGCATTCTTCTCGAAACTAGAACAAGCAATCCTAAAATTCATATGGAACCACAAAAGGCCCCGAATAGTCAAAGTAATTTTGAAGAAGACCAAAGCAGGAGGCATCACAATCCCAGACTTTAGCCTCTACTACAAAGCTGTCATCATCAAGACAGCATGGTATTGGCACAAAAACAGACACATAGACCAATGGAATAGAATAGAAACCCCAGAACTAGACCCACAAACGTATGGCCAACTCATCTTTGACAAAGCAGGAAAGAACATCCAATGGAAAAAAGACAGTCTCTTTAACAAATGGTGCTGGGAGAACTGGACAGCAACATGCAGAAGATTGAAGCTAGACCACTTTCTCACACCATTCACAAAAATAAACTCAAAATGGATAAAGGACCTGAATGTGAGACAGGAAACCATCAAAACCCTAGAGGGGAAAGCAGGAAAAGACCTCTCTGACCTCAGCCGTAGCAATTTCTTACATGACACATCCCCAAAGGCAAGGGAATTACAAGCAAAAAAGAACTGGGACCTTATGAAGATAAAAAGCTTCTGCACAGCAAAGGAAACAACCAACAAAACTAAAAGGCAGCCAACGGAATGGGAAAAGATATTTGCAAATGACACATCGGACAAAGGGCTAGTATCCAAAATCTATAAAGAGCTCACCAAACTCCACACCCGAAAAACAAATAACCCAGTGAAGAAATGGGCAGAAAACATGAATAGACACTTCTGTAAAGAAGACATCCGGATGGCCAACAGGCACATGAAAAGATGCTCAACGTCACTCCTCATCAGGGAAATACAAATCAAAACCACACTCAGATATCACCTCACGCCAGTCAGAGTGGCTAAAATGAACAAATCAGGAGACTATAGATGCTAGCAAGGATATGGAGAAACGGGAACCCTCTTGCACTGTTGGTGGGAATGCAAACTGGTGCAGCCATTCTGGAAAACAGTGTGGAGGTTCCTCAAAAAATTAAAAATAGACCTACCCTATGACCCAGCAATAGCACTGCTAGGAATTTACCCAAGGGATACAGGAGTACTGATGCATAGGGGCACTTGTACCCCAATGTTTATAGCAGCACTCTCAACAATAGCCAAATTATGGAAAGAGCCTAAATGTCCATCAACTGATGAATGGATAAAGAAATTGTGGTTTATATACACAATGGAGTAACACGTGGTAATGAGAAAGAATGAAACATGGCCCTTTGTAGCAACATGGATGGAACTGGAGAGTGTTATGCTAAGTGAAATAAGCCATACAAAGACAGATACCATATGTTTTCACTCTTATATGGATCCTGAGAAACTTAACAGAAATCCATGGGGGGAGGGAAAGGAAGGAAAAAAAAAAAGGAGGTTAGAGTGGGAGAGAGCCAAAGCATAAGAGACTCTTAAAAACTGAGAACAAACTGAGGGTTGATGGGGGGTGGGAGGGAGGGAAGGGTGGGTGATAGGTATTGAGGAGGGCACCTTTTAGGATGAGGACTGGGTGTTGTGTGGAAACCAATTTGACAATAAACTTCATATATTGAAAAAAAATAAAGAAATGGAAAATTTAAAAAAAAGTTATATCCAGTCATTATTCTATACCATTAGAGTGGGTTTGAAAGGCAAGTTGGTGAAGGACACTTAAGAATACATTGTTTCTGGGGCACCTGGGTGGCTCAGTCGGTTGGGCATCCGACTTCAGCTCAGGTCATGATCTCCTAGTTAGTGGGTTCTAGCCCTGTGTCGGGCTCTGTGCTGACAGCTCAGAGCCTGGAGCCTGCTTTGGGTTCTGTGTCTCCTCTTCTGTCTGCCCTTCCCATGCTCGTGCTCTGTCTCACTCTGTCTCTCAATAATAAATAAATATTTTTTTAAAATTTAAAAAAAGAATACATTGTTTTCCCAACTAGTAAGCCTAAATTAGAAAAGTTGGAAAATAGCTCAGATGCTTTTTGTTGAAACAGCTCATGTTCATTTATTGCTCAGTTTCATCTTTTCCTTGAAAAAATATTAAATCTAAAATGTTGCTGTGTGTAAAAGTGCTTTAATTAGGCTATGTGGTACAAAGCATGGTTCAGTGAAGGAAATACAGATGTTGAGGGACAGAAGCACACCTCATTGTATTGCCTTTTTAACAACAGCTCTTTTCTGTACTCGGAAGCCATAGAATTAGGATCCGCTGGAGGAACTCAGCCTTCCAAGTGGTTGGGTAAAAGGACAGAGCATCTGGCTTCCCGCATAAGTTCATGTCTCTGCAACCATGAGAACCAGTGGACTTTGCATCAGGAAAAGGATCCAGAGAATTGCGAATCCTCTAGATTGCTGCTGTATCTGTTCATGGGCGTTAAAGGTGAACTACAGAGGGAAGAGAGAGAAGGGGAAAGATCTCAGGATAGAAGGTCCAGGCTGTGCTTATCTTAGGCACTCAGGCAGCAGAGCTGGGTTAAAGAGAAGCAAAGTGATGGTCGGAGAATTAACAACAAGGTTCATTTCTGCCAGGAGAGAAGTCAGATGGGAGAAGGTACAAGGAATGGTTTAAGAAAAGTGGATGAGAACAAATATGGAAGACGGCAAGAGTGTGCACTGCAGCTTCTCTATGGCTGTGTGTGGAGCCCAGAAGAGGTTGAGTGACAGTTAGAACCAAAACCCTGGAAAGCCTGTGCATTTAACTCTTCTCTCTATAGTGTCAGACACACTCAGAAGACCATTTCTTTAGTCCATGCTTAAAGTCCTCAAGAAAGCTTACCATGCACCAAAGCAGTACATTTCATCTTCTGTCAACTCCAGCTTCTAGGAAGCCATCCCATTTATGAAGCTGAAATCTAACTCCCAGTAGAAGATTGTAACAAGATCAGCCTTATGTCTACTGGCAAATCAGGGAGGCTCAGGTTCTTCCCATATCTTCAAGAGCCCACTACCCCTTCCTCTGTTATAAACAAATGATGATGATGATAGAAATCACTCAAATGGTTTTCAAACTTTGAATATATTTGATGTTCTAGTTACTAAAATATTTCAGAGGTTTGACAGAGTGGTGCCATGGATATGCTGGGTTTGAGGACCCTAGTCCTAAAGTCTAGATTTTATATAATTACTTAGTTTTGTTTACTGAGTAACATGCTTCCTGTCCCAAGCTTATTTTCTGGTTGAAGATTTCCAAGCAGGGCATAGGCACCAAATATTTGTCCCCATGTAGTGAGTGATACACCACCCTATATCTCATCCAAAAAGCAATCCTATGTGACCAATGTACACCCTTGAACCTGGTAAAGATATTGCCGTTTGGGGGGGTTGTGATTTTAGACATATAAATGTGTTTCCATGGAGCACGTTGCAGAGGACGCCCATCTCCACACTTGCCTACATTTTCTACCCACCAATCTCAGTTTTACCCCCATGAAGGGGTACACTTAATCTTCCTGCTACACGGCAGCCCTTCAGATATTTTTAGGTGGCTATCATGCCAGCTCTACCCCTTTCTTCCCTGAGTAAATGCCTCCAGGGCACTGAACCAGTCTTTGTGTGACATGCTTTCCAGGCAATCACCAACCTTGTCTCCTCTGTGCTCCAGGTTGTCCCTATTTCTCAGAATATGGTGGCTAGAATTAAACAGAACCAATCCAGGGACTGCCTCAACTTGAGGCTATAATTCTGTTTACACAGCTTATACCTATATTACCCCAATATCGTAATTAACCTCCCTCTCTTCCCCTGCTACTTTCATTTTAGAGACTACCTGGCCATGGCTATTAAGTAGCTACTGAATGCTGACTCTTGCAATTGGCCTTGCAACAGATCAAAGAGAAATAAGGTGCTGTCCTGCCTGAGGGACTTAGAGGCTACTGTGTTCAAATGTATATAATTACACCCCACAGTCAACTGGTTCCAAAGTCAGGGAGCTAAGGCAGCTCACAGAAGAGAGGTGCCGTATCTACCGGAGTGAGAAGGTGATCATTCCAGAGAGAACACGGTGCTTGGCAATTAAACTGCTGGCTAGAGAGAAGCCTAAGAATTCACTCGTTCCACAAATATTTATTTTTACACTTATTATGTACAGAAGCAAAAAAGGGGAAAATTAATTTAATTAGGACTCAGAATGTTCTGATACAACCTACTTTCCAAAAATATCGAGGATTCCCCAAGTGCTCAAATTCTTTTCTAAACAGGCCTTCTGGAAAGAAGATGAGAACGCCAAAATCAATTAACACTTTCTTGGCAGCAGCACTAAGGCCCAGGGATATGAAGGGGCATGAGATGTCTCAGCAACCACAATGTGTTTGGAAACTATGCAGAGGCAGGCAAGGACAAGACAAAGGAGTCTGTGCATCACACCAATGGGTCTGTACTCGACCTGGTAGGCAGCGGGGAGCTACTGGCGTGCCAGAAGAAGGGAAGTGGCAAGATCAACTCCATGCTTTGCACAGATCGTGACAATATTGTGAATAGGAGAATCAGACGTTAAGGAGACCAGCTTGGACGCAATTGCAAGGGTCTATATGAGAGAAAATGACAATCTGGGTTAAGCTGATAACACCATAGGGTCACATAAGGAACTGACTTGGGAACCACTGCAGAGGTAGAATCAACGGTTTGGATTTATATTGGATATAGGGATTGAAGCAGAGGAAAAAACTAACACATAAAAATAATGCATTTTGCTTACCCTAGGCGGCAAAAATGAACTAAGATTATGGCTAAGAAAGTACCTGAAAAAGATGTAAAACTCTTTAATATGTAAGATATTTTTATTATCACGAGATCTTATTACTAAATATTATTTTAGTTTAGTCTTCAGCACCAAGAAACAGGTCAAACACATTGTGGACAAAGCAGAACCTTGACAAAGAGAAAAATGCAACAGATAGTTTTGAGTTTACTCACTTGCACCTGCAACCATGTTAACACCGGTGTGGATTAGGGATTGCAGAGCAGGAAGGACACGGAAATGAATCGAATGCACTCTCTGAAAGGATCAAGAGGTTATTGTTTGAATTTTCTTAAACTCCCCCATCTGGGTAAAGAGCCACCATCTCAGAGCTCAGACTCCAACCAAATTTATATAACAGTCCTTAAACAGAACTTTAGGTGAGAGGTAGAAAATGTTCAAGTGTGTGAATCTGATTAGCTACCCCACCAATAAGGTTCCAAAGTGAGCTTTTTGGTAATTAGCAAAACATCTGTAATAGGATTAGTGTCTCAGGAGCAGCTGCTGCTTTCTTGGCCAGGGAAGGAGGTGGGGACGTTGAGGGGGCAGGGGGTGGGGAATTTGGACATGAACTTTCCTTGAGCCCAGCTGTTTCCCATTTGAAGAAAGGATAAAGGGTAGACACTGAGTCAGTGGGAAAGCATCAAGACAAAAGTGAAAAAGGACATGATATCAAATCACACTGGCCCTAAGTTGACTCGAGTGCATACCATTGGCATGTGGTGAGCAAAGCTTCCCTTCTCTCCACAGTCCTGGGCGCTAGCCTTGGTTGCCAAAAAATGTCCCAGTAAAAATATTTATATGAAAACAACACAAAGGCAGTGTTAAGAACACCGCTGACCTCTTACAGTTTGACCTCATCTCTCCACAGCAACAAGAACTTGGAAGATCTCCCTCTCTCTGTGGATGATGCAAGACTCTTGGTTACTCTAGGTGGTTTGAGCACTTCCTCCTGGCTTTGAGCCTTCACAGACTGGGAGGAGCATGTGGGAAGCACCAGTGGATTATAGAACTCTTTCCGTGGAAGAGGTATTTCCTGCTAAAGGAGGCTGGGACAAGATTCAGGCTGTAGCTCTCTAACTGGGAAAGGAAGCTAGCTGATTTCAATCATTCATTCAACAAGCAACTGGCAAATATTTATTGAGCACATACAATGTGCAAGGTGATAAGCTAAATGCAGGGAATAGCACGTTGAAAAGGACAGACAGGGTCCCTGCCGTCGTAGACCTCATGATGCAGGGAGAGTAAATGATGTGAAAATAATAAGTCTTGGACTGCCCATTCTTTTATGAGACTTCCTTAGTCTCTATCTTTAGTCCTACCTATGACTATTTTCTGCATTCTTTTCCTCTAGTATCTACTCAGCCTCTGACCCACTGGCTCCTACTCTGTGCCCTTTTGTTCCTATTGATCAAAATTCTTTTTCTCCATCCTCAGTACTCAATGAGACGCCCATTCAAGATATTAGACAAGGGTGACTTCACTTAAGTAATGGCCGGACCCAGGCCAGATCTAGACTCAGAGGGGGCCTTTAAGCATAGGCCTGAGCAAAACCTTTGGCCAACTTATAAAGAAGACAAGGCATGTCTTTGATGGCCCGCACCTCCCCACTAGGCACTATTTCTTCCTGTTCTAGACTAAGAAATGGAACTGATTTATTTGTCTGTATTTTATGCAGCAGAAGTGCAGAAATTTGCACATAGCAGGAACTTAATTAGACATAGGCCTTCAGGTTAGAGATAGCCCATTTTTGAAAAATAATTGGATTGCTAAGAACAATGAGTGTTGTATCAGATGGAAACCCCCCAGCTAAACTCTGGTCCATTCCATAAGAGTTTGTTCACTCTCCTTCTCTTGACATGTTTTTACTGAATTAAAATGAATTTAAATTAAAGAAACTGAGGGGCACCTGGGTGGTTCAGTCAGTTGGGCATCTGACTTCAGCTCAGGTCACGATCTCACAGCTTGTGAGTTCTAGCCCCGTGCCGGGCTCTGTGCTGACAGCTCAGAGCCTGGAGCCTGTTTCGTATTCCATGTCTCCCTCTCTCTCTGCCCCTCCCCTGCTTGTACTCTGTCTCTCTCTCTCTCTCTCTCTCTCTCTCAAAAATGAATAAACATTTAAAATGTAACAAAAAAAAAGAAATTAAAGAAATTGAAATTGAGAGATATTAAAGAGCCCATATTTTCCCAAAATTCTGCTTTACTTGTTTTCTTGTAATTTTATCGTTTAGAGCAAGGGTCTGCAACTACAGCCCATGGGTTCAATCTGACCCCAAACCTGTTTTCATAAAGTTTTATTGGAACACAGCCACGCCCATTCATTTGCATATCTGCTATGGCATCTTTTTCATTAGAAAGAGAGTCGAACGGTGGTGATAGAGACTATACAGCCATAGCCAGCAAAGTTTAACATACTGACCCCCTCTCCAACACCAGAAATTTGCCAGCTCCTGGTTTCCACTTAAGGTTCTCTTTCTTCAGGAAACCCTTGTGAAATTTTCACATCCTATTTCCAATAAGTGTCACATCGAGCCACTTGTCCTTTTACCATATTATCTTAGATCAAATCACCACATGAGGTTTGGAAGCAGGGGTTTGAATTAAAAAAAAAAAAAGAACTCTCTGGCCAGGACACAGAGGGAGATAATCTGGGCCAAAGGCGTCGGCTCCTAAAGCAGAGAAATAAGCTCTGCTTTGTGAGTAGGAGAGCAGAGAGCTGATAATCAAGTTAAATCTGAGCAGGAGGAGGGGTCGTGCCAATAATACTAACATTACCGCTTTGCCAAGGTTCCCAAAAACACAAAAACTGAGATGCAAGTTTACGTACTGACTCCCCAGAGAGCAATGGGATCACCGTCTCTGAAAATGGGAGTGAGAGAAAAAGAGGAGTAGGGCAGGGAAGGAGGAGGGAGAACAATTTTTGGAGCATGTTCCTAACAAGCACTTCTGAGCGCTCCATCTCGTGGGGCCTCTTCAGAGAGCTGCCTGAAATTACTGTCTCCAAAACTGGCTGTCAGGGAGTGAAGAGGAGGGAACGGCTCCCAGCTCCTATTACTCGAAGGGTGTCCCACAGGACACTGACCCCACCACCCCTCGGGATTGTCCTTCCTGGCCTGAAGAAGCTGGAAACCAAGACAGCAGTAGAGACGTTTACAGTGCAAGCCAGGGCTTGAGGAGACATCCTGTTGGTGGCCGTCAGCCTCACCTGCAGCCTGTAACCAGCGGTCTCGCCAGCCCCGTCAAGTGGGCCAAAGCACGGGTACAGGCACCAAGGGAGTCTCAAGGTCCGCTGAGCCCCAGGGAAGCAGAGGAGCCCTAGAACAGAGGTCAGAGGTGAGACCACGCTCTGCCAGGTCATGACTACCAGTGACGCCAGGGACCAGGTAAATTCCTCCACGTGGGTCTGGCTGACATGTGAGAGAGTACCAAGAAGACACGTCTCAAACCATGGAGGGCTGCCTTGTGCTCAGTGAAGACCGAAACCTCCCCGCTTTGTGTCCTGCAGGAGAGCAGTTGATGGCAGGTGGCCTTGCTCAAGAGTCATGAGTCACATATGCCAGCAACTCATAGAATCTGGGGAAGCACTGAAACTGGCTTTGGCACAGTTCAGCTTATTGAACACCTACTATATGCTGAGCTCTTTTCACACATACATGTGTGTAATCCTCAGGAAACCCCCATTTTATGTATCAGTAAACTGAGGCCCAGAGACATTACATAACTTGCCTGGTATCTTCATTATTTGGGGACTTGTGATATGGAAAAGGGACTAGACACTCCCAGGTAGTCCCAGAGAGGCCAGATGGCAAACAATGGGTAGAAATGATTACAAAACAGTGCCTGGAATGGGGACTTTCTAGGAGTCTGAGCTAGTTTTCCAACAATGCAATGGACTATCATACAAAAGAGTGAGTTGCTCGTCTGTAGCAGTAACAAGCACATTGTGATGCCTTTAGGACAGAGAGCCAGGGTCCCTTGGTCCGGTAGAAGGAGGGACTAGATGAAGGCCGGAGTCTTCTAGGGTCCTTTTAATGAAGAAAGAGTCCATACCAACACAGATATTTTTACGGTTGCTATTTTAACATCAGTTTGGGAGAAGAAAAGATACTTATAAAATAAGTATTAAAATCTCCTGGTATTCAGATTTACGATTACCAACCACTTTGCAAATAGCTTTATACACCTCATTTCGTCTTCACACAGCTATTGGGTAGTTATCATCATTATCCCCAACTTACAGGTGAGAAAACTGACACTGCACAGCACAGGAACTTGCTTGCCAAGGCCTCCCTGCTTGTAATGTCAGTAGGGGACTGCTGGCTGCTGAAGCCCATGCCCCTGCTTGCTCTGTTCTGCTGCCTGGGTTATTCTCCGCTGGCCTACCTTTGTCAGCTCAAAACCATTAGAGCCTGGGCTCCTGGGAAAGAGGAGTCATGTGTAAGGTCACCTTGGCAGACGAAGCTGCATTTGAAACAGCTTGAATCTTTTTTCAGTGCAAATTTCCTGAAAATCATGAATCCCTTGTTTTTCCATTGCATTTTAACACCTCCAGACCATTCGCTGCCATTTAAAATGTTTTGAAAAGAAATTTTGCAGGTTTCTTCCAGCGAAAAATCAACAAAATCATCAAAAGACAAGACCTTTTCCCCGCCTCAGAATGAAGATGATTTTGGAAAAAAGAATGAGAACCGAAATAAGGAAAAATGGCCTCCAGAGCAAGATCCTAGCACAACAAAGGGCACAAGGCAGGTAATAAGCCATGGTTCAGAGGTAGTTGAGGCTGTAGGGACAGAAAGATGGACACAGAGAGAAGTTATGCCTTCTGAAGGCTTTGGTGCCAAAAAGCTAGGGACAAGATAGTCCAAAACCGCATCCGTGGAAAATCACAGCTGCAGGAAACCGCAGGGTGATGGCTAAAAGTCACCACCGCGTTGCTTCCAACCTCCTCCTGAGACAGCACACATTCATCAGTCGCCTGCAATGCCTCCGAGCAAAAAATTGTTAAATACTTAAACCATATTTTAATTTTGAAAGGACACATCTTGCTACAATTTACTTCTTTGTTTTTTCCACCCCTGCTGAAATGTTTCGCCTTGATTTATAACCTAACACTTTCCTCAGTTTCCAGAGTAGCGTCTGGAATCAGTCGGCTCAGTGTTTACTGTTGGCTCCATCCCTGGGGAGCAAAGAGGCATGAGCCTGGGGTAAGTTACCTAACCTCTCTAAACCTCAGTTTTTTCATCTATTAAATGGAAGTGGTTGTAGCTTATTCCTCATATAAGTTAATGAAGTAACCTGAGTTAACGAAATAATGCATGCTCAATGCTTGAAACAGTTCTTGGCACATAGTAAACCCTCTTAAAAGAACATCAGTTACTGTTACTGTCTAGCCATGTGTAAGAAAAAGGTAGTTATTTTCCGAAGGAAGTAAACATCTGAGAGTGGACCACTTACCAAACTATTGAGGGCCAAAGTTTGCAAGAAAGTTTTAGAAAAAAATACTTACCCACCGGGCCTTCCTGCACCCATCGTCTCTTTCAACTAGTCCTCTTGACACGTAGCATCCTCATGTTGCCTCAGATTCTAGTCCAGTAAATATGTCTCCTGGGTGGGATACTTCCTGACATGCTTTCTCCAGAGTTCACTCCATTTTAACCCCTGGTATCTGTCTTTAAGGCCTTTCCTTGGTCTGCAACTTCTTTCCTCTCTTTTCCCCACAAGAGTCTCATTCTCAGGATTAATGCTTAGTTTATAGGATTAGAAGATTAAATGAGATGATAGAGGTTATTAGAATACTTCCTAATACATAGTAAAATTCAGTGTGAGATATTAATGTTTCAATATTAATATTCTTCCTTAACTCTTGGCAAAAAAATCCTCCTACCTGTGAGACCTCATGGCATTTCTGCTCTTTGCTATGCTATCAGCAATTCACCATGCTGTCCCAGGCGTTTGGACTGCTCTAACAAAATACCATAGGGTTGATGGCTTAAACTACAGGCATTTATTCCTTGCAGTTCTGGAGGCAGGCAAGTTTAAGATCAGGTTGCCAAAAGATTCGGTGCCTGGTGAGGGCACTCTTTCTGGTTCATATGTGGCCATCTTCTCACTGTATCCTCATGTGGCAGAAAGAAGGCAAGAGATCTCTGCGGGGTCTCTTTTATAAGACACTACCTCCCCCCGACTTACAGGGTCTCCACCCTCATGAACTAATGGCTTTCCAAAGGCCTCACCTCCTAACACCATCACACTGTGAGGTACGATTTCAACATATGAATTGGGGCAGGGACTGGGGGGATACAAACATTCAGTCCAGAACACCTGCCACACACTATGCTTTATTTTAAGCATCTCCAATTCCTGGGCCAAGGAAGAATGAATAATCCATGGCAAGCACCTCGAATCTGATGCCCACCATCTCCTAAGAATGCCTGTGACCGTTTTCCTGGTTTGTTCAATGTCCTGCCTTGTACCGAATAGTTTTTACAAGTTACATTCTATCTCTCCACTATATTGTGTGCTCCTAGAGAGCAAAACACTCATCGTATTTATGTTTTTTTTCCAGAACCTCCTGCAGAGCCTGGCATAAAGTAGATGATACTCAGCTGTTTGTTAGATAATATACTTATTTACATTTTTAGATAGAGGAACCCTTGAAAACTAGTTCAAGCACAGTAGAAATACAGCTGAGTCCTGAGTGTCATATTGGATTTCATATCTCCCTCTCTCTCTCTCTCTGCCCCTCCCTTGCTTACACTCTCTCTCTCTCTCTCTCAAAAATAAATAAACATTAAAAAAAAAAAAAACTAAAACTCTGAACTCAAAAGATGCACAACACCCTACCAGGAAACAACTTTGTTTCTAACTGAGTAGTTACCACATTTCTAGCTGACATGACTAGGACTATTTAACAGAAAATTCAAAAGACCATAATGGAAGAAGCCTGTGGTCACCTGTGATATTTGCCGATGGTATTTGGGATAGGCCATCCTTGCCTAGGCCTCTCATACCATTGTCCACGTGGCAGCCCTCAAGGCTGGTTGCTTAGTATATTAAGCAATATACTAACGTTTGCATATGACATTGTCTGTATTTTTGTTTCTGGCATTAAATCTTTCGCTTTTTCAATTTTTAATAGAAACTAGACATCACGTCATCGATGTGTCATCAAAAGCAGTGCCAGACTTCCTGTTCTTCCTGGGAAGGATTTAATGGCTAGGAAGAATCCATGGAAGAGATCACCCCGGGGATTCAACTCAAATATACGCAGACCAGAGAAGCACCAGATCTAGGGGCCCAAGATGTGAAATTAGCTTTGCACAGTGGAGATAGGCAGCTTCTGAATTAAACTGCACAAAAGGCTCTGATTTCTAGCATTGATTCATTCTCTGGAAGATAAGGATTTGCCATTCTACGCCAGTGACTGTGCTATGTGCCAGAATCACCGAGATGAAATGTATATTTATGGTACATTTAAGAAACAACTACAAGAGTGAAATAATCTTCCAAAATAGATTAAAATTATATGCTAGAGGTAACAGATGAATTACATATGCTGGTTTGTAGATAAACAGTAGAAAACTGTAGGTATATTAGAGTCACAGGAAAAAATAACTCCAAGTGCTTCTGGCACAAACCATGTACACGATGATTGTGTGTGTGTGTGATACCATAAAACACTAATGTCATTGGCCATGGTTGTTAAACAAGTTGTTCCAAAATGAGCTACATATTTTCATGTATGATGTCGGCATATTTGCACCAAGAAAAATACTTAATGTTTACAAACTGCCTAACTCCTTGCTGGTTTTGTTAGCTCACCCTTCCAAATACATTTCAGAAGAGGCTGGTTTCTCTGTCAAGACACAGTTGCTTATAAAATGTCCATTGTGAGCTAGTGTTAGAGGCCACAAACCCCACCCTCTCCAAAGGGTAATGAAGAAGCAAGTACTAGAGAAAAGGCCAGAAGTCTGCAGAATCTCCAGTACAAAGTCCAGAAATTCCTCTGTGTTCATTCACCCCAAGCACATACTTACCCTGGGACAAAGGGCACTTGGAGACAGTAAGGTGCCCCCACCTTCCAGAAGCTAAAGCAGTAAGGGCAGTATCTAATAATGCTTGGGTGTCATATTTCATGGGGAAATTTAGAGTATGTGAAACCCTTTGGTTCATTTTGATAACCTGAAATTTAATTCTCATTGTAAATAAAAACAGCAAAGTGGAAGAAAAAGGAAGAGAGCATAAAATAAGAGAAGAAAAGATGGGAAGGAAAGAAAGCAGTTGAGAAAAAAACAACAGAACATTTAAACTATAGGATTCTGTCTAGTAAAGGCATAAATGGAGTCCCAGAAGAAAAGAGGGCATGAAAAATATATGAAGAGATATGGCTGGGAATTCCCAAAAATTAATGATCCACAGATCCAAGAAGCTCAGAGACTTGTAAGCAGAATAATTACACACACACACAAACACACACACACACACACACACACATCCCTCTAGATATGTTGGAGTTAAACTGTTGATAAAGACAGATAAAGAGAAAATATTGATGGCAGTTAGAAAAAAAATATTACAGAGAGGCAAAGAAAAGTTATAGCAAACATGCATGCAAAAAGAAAATGAATAACATCTTTCAAGTATTCACAAAAAATTTGTCAAGCCAGAATTTTATATCAAGCAAAAATGTCTTTTAGACAAATAAGAGCTGGGACCATTTATTGCCAGAATGCCTACACTACAAGACATGTTAAAGAAAATTCTTAAACAGAAAAATTAAGATACCAGTTGGGTATTTGGAATTACTCAAAGAAATGAAGAGTGCCAGAAGGGTCCAAAGGAAAGTAAATATTTTTAAAAGAGAGAGAGAGAGAGAGTAAATATTAACACACACTTTTTTGTCTTTCTTGATCCTGATTGCTTTAAAAGATAATTAGTGGCCAAATGAAAAATATTGAGAATGCATTTTAGGGTAGATCACACATGTCGAAGTAAAATGTATGCCAACAATAATGCAAATGATAAGAAGAAAGAATTGGAAATCTATATGTTAAAGTTCTTATTCTGAATGTTCAGTAGTATAATATTATTTGAAGGTGGATGATTATAAGTTAAATATACATATTGAAAACCCTAGAGCAATTATTTAAAACAATGAGAGACATAATGAAAAGTTATGGAAATCAAATTTTAAAATACTCAATTTTTTGAGAAGAAAGAGGAAAAGATACAAAAAGCCAATGGGATAAAAAACAAATAACAAAATGGTAGATTTATGTCTAACTACATCAATAATTTCATAAAATGTAAATAGCCTCAATCATCTTGATTGAAAGGCAAAGGTTGTCATATTTAAAAGAAAAAAATGCTATTTTTGAGAAATATATTTTTAAAGTTTTAATTTATTTTTGAGAGAAGAGACAGAGCACTAGCAGGAGAGGGACAGAGAGAAGGAGAGGGAGACACAGAATCTGAAACAAGCTCCAGGCTCTGAGCTATTAGCACAGAGCCCGACACGGCTTAAACTCACCATCATGACCCGAGCTGAAGTCAGTTAACCAATTGAGCCACCCAGGTGTCCCTGGAGAAATGTATTTTAAATATAAAATATAAACAAGTAAAAAGTAAATGATAAATACAGTCAATATTTTTACATTAAGAAAAGGAGAAATTTGGGATTGAAATAAAGTCTTAAGCAACTTGGGTAGTGAGATACTCTTCATAGAGGTGTAGAGGTTGGGAAAATAACTGCTTTGGGAAGTACAAACAATAACTCAGCTATAGACATTGTATTAGTTAAGATCAGAAACTAAACTATAGATTTTAGGCCAAATTCACTGGCTTCCTGTTTTTGTATGGCCTGTAAGCTAAGAATGGTGTTTACATTTATAAATGGCTGCAAATCAATAGGAAAATATTTGTGAAATGTGAAAAATATGCAAAATCCAAATTTCAGTGTTAGTAAGAAAACTTATTGTAACACAGCTGCACTCATTCATTTACACGTGGTCTTTTGCACTGCAGTGACAGGGTTAAGCATTATGTGACAGAAACCACATGTGGCACTATTCTCCTCACGCTTCTCCTTAGTGCGCTATAAATCACAGTGGCACAGTCACTACTCCACAGTAGTATATATCACACATATTATCATGATGTGATAGTTTATGTAATTTTTATTACCAGTGAATACCCACCAAGTCAAAAAAAAAGGGAAGAGAAAAGTGGATTTCACATGTTGTGCTTTTAAGACACAGCAGAGTGTGGATTATTTTGTTATCGAATGAGATAGCAAAGCGCTGAGATCATTATGCAATGACATTATAGCTATAGACTATATTATGTGATGATATTACCATACCAAGCATTCACCACAATATTCCCAATTCACAGGAAAGCAACAGTCCAAAAAGATTAAGAAGTTTAAAACTTAATATCTCATCAGAGCAGAATTTCTTCACATAGCTAGAAATAAGAGGAAGGCTACAACCAAAGTAAATTTCCAAGTGGCTCATTTATTAGCTAGCCAAACAGGGAAAGTTACTGATGCTGAGTTAATTAAATCATGTTTGATTGCAGCAGCCCAATAAAAGTGTGCAGAGAAACCTCGCTTAACATTATGAATAACCCTTTCAGCTACAACCAGTGCTCAAATAGTTGAGAACATGGGGAACAATATCAACAGTCAATTAGAAACAAAATAAATGCTTTTATGTGCCTTTAATGGCCCTTAATGAGTCAACAGGTGTTACCAATACTGCTCAGTTATTGTTTATTCAAGGAGCTAATACTGAGTTCAGAAGTGACTGAAGAATTAGCCTGAGTGATCTGAGTAGAATGATTATTGACAGAAATAGTTTCAAAGTTGAAAAAACATAATTCAGTATAAAATGAAGTGGAATCTGCTAAGATGTATCACAACTAATCATGGTAAAAAGATGAACGAAGTAGAAAAAGACACAACTGAATAAATCTACGAAGCTCATGAAAAGTAGTTTCTGTAGCCTGTGGTTATTCATCATATTCTTCATAAGCATATTTTCAGTTATGTGATATTATACCAGTAGAGGCAATGGTGAGCTTCATTTACTCATGACTTTATCACTTTGGAGTCCTTTATTTTTAAATCTCTGTGAGAAAGAGAAGGAATATGGAGCCTTCACAACTGTTTCATCTACCATGGGGTAGAAGTGACAAATCCCTTCTGCTTGGTTTGAGAGTCATCAGCGTATGGATGGTATTTAAAGACATGAGAAGAAATGTGATCATCTACAAGAAGATAGAGTGAGAAGGGGCAAGGGACATGCCTCAAGGCACCTCAATGGATACGGCCTCAGTCAACAAGAGGAAAACATCAGAAGGCCATTGGAAATGGCAGCTTGGAAGAGGAGAAAATGAAATGTCACTTTAAATGATATTACTAAAGCCAAGCTAAGTCTCAAAATGAAAAGTGAGAGCATTATGTATAACCTGTGGCATCAGTTACCAACTGTGACTGGGGCAAGTCATAACTTCGCTGACCTGAATTTCCCACACCTGTACATTCATATATTGATAGTACCGACCTCAAAAGATCTATTATGAAGATGAAGTGCAATAGTGGATATGAAAGTACTGTGAGCCCTCCACAAACTAGGACAGTAATTGTCATCATTTCAGTCACCTGCAGAGACTCCTCTGTTTTGTGCCAAATCTTTTCAAAAAGAGAGAATTCTCCCATAACCTACCTCAACCACTGCCTCCAACTTACCACATCAGGTTTTACCAAACTGGTTTGGGTGTGGATAACCACAATCTAATTGAAATTCAGTGATTCTTAATCTAAAACATTTCAGAGGCAAGACCTACCCAAGGATATGAATCTCTCTTTCAGTAAAATGGGAGCGGTGTGTTAAATCCTTACAATCTTTCTGGAACAAATATCCAGCTCAAGTTGGCAGCTCCTGGGCCACCACAAGGCCATAGGCAGACACAGTAAGCTATAGTCTGAAATTCTGGTAAATAGTGCCCCAAACTTCGGGGAAATCATAAAAGCAGATGAATGAAAGCTGTGTCTAAAGTGCTCTGGCTGTTAGGCATGATCAACAGTAAAGGTAAAAATAAACAAATGTGTCTCTACTTAACTCTGGACCTTTCACTTCATAGATTTTTATTAAAACACATTTGCAAGAGTACAAAGGTTAGTTTGTGTTTTCTTTTTCTTTCTTTTTTTTCCCCTACAATGATATATTGGAATTGTTCAATTGAAACCATATGTTGGCTCAATAATTTAATTCTCATTTGTAAAATGTGTACCATTTTAAGACCCAATAAAAATGGAGGGGAGGGGACTAATGTAGCAGGATAAATATTCTTGGACAGATGGAAATACTGTGTTTCCAATCTGTTTGGAAAGGAGGAAAGTCTCCTCTTTGATCAAGTACCTACAGAAAAGAAATGTAAGGCAACTGATGTATTGCCACATTGGTGTATTCGAAAACAAAACAAAACAACAACACGTATCATTTGCAGAGAAAACAAACCTACATTCAAATCCAGTGGAAAATCTGGCTAAGCGCTTTTTATCCACCTAAGGGCTCTGTGTCCTTTTAAAGCATTTGCAAGATCACTGAGACTCAGTTTGATTTCCTATAATATAAAGATAATAAAGTCTACCTTGGATAATTGTTACATGGACTTAATAGACTTAAGATAAAGCATATGTTTGCAGAGTACATGGTTGCACTTGCCACCAAATGAAATGGATAATAAATGGGTATCAATGGATAAAGTTCATTCTGGACTCTGTGCTTCTTTATTTTCGTTTGTTTGTTCCTGGATCGACTATGGAAAGCTGAAAAGCTGAATGGGATAGCAAATTTGATATGCCAAAATTGGAAGCATGAACAGGAATGAAAATGAATCTGATCAGTCATGAGCAACTTTTATGCACCCCTCCACCCAGTTAAAGCTTCTTCAAAGCTAACGTGCATCCCAATTACCCAGGAACGTTGATAAAATACAGATTCTGATTCAGTGAGCCTAGGGAGGGTTCTGAAGTTCTGTATTTGTAACAATTTCCAGGTGGTAACAATACTTAATCACTGGTAAAAAAAAAAAAAAAAAAAAAAAAAAAAAAAAAAAAATTTGCACAAGGGATAATTTAAGGAAAATAAAAATGCTTATAAATCACTTTTTTCTTCAAAATTCTAGTAGTTCTGTTGAATTTCATGGAGAAAAATGCTTATTATTTGAATTTAGGGTACTAACAATAGCCAAGATTATGGAGAGCTTACCATGTGCAAATTGCAATGCTAAATGCTTTACAAATATTTTCTTATTTCACCCTCTCAAGAGTTCTTATATACCTATTACTGTGTTAAGTATCTCCACAAAAAAACCCCAAAAAACAAAAAAACAGAGACCCAAAAAGTTAAATAACTTGGCCAAGTGAATATTAGACAATTTATTTTTTAAAAAATCTGTTAGATTTCTGAGCCTGTGGAATTTTCTGCCTGTGGTTTAGTACCAAGTAAAATATCAGTGATAAATTAGGAACCATACTTTACAAAACTGTTACATAAAGAGAAAATTTGAAATTGAGGAATATGGAAACTTCTTTCCAATCTCTTTGATTAGAGCTTTAGAGTTCACAAGAGTATTTAAATGCATTGTCATTTCATCTTGGAAACTCAAGTTCAGTATTATAATTTCCAGTTTATATCCAATGCCTAGAGCAGGACCTGGTATATAACAAGTGTTCAATAAATACTTGCTGAGGTGCAAAAATTATAAATATCTTTGAATAATAACAACAAGAAATACTTGCTGAGGTAAAATGAACGTACCGATAAATCAATAAATGGATCGGTAGTAATTGCCTATAGCCCTGCTGAGAAAGGCATAAGGCAAAGTAGAAGGTGTGTTGTGAAAGATTTGTGATGTATTCTGTGGCTGTGGTACAGCCTATGTCATATAACTTCCATCTTTGGAGTAGGACATCGGTCCTGGAGGGCGAGATTAATTTAGCTTTAAATCCCCTGGTTTTGTAGTACAGACAAGAAATGGGAGAAAATGAGGTTGAAAAAGTGGGGAAATTGGTGTAAATAGGTTGGCCTCTAAGAGTCCAATTCCAAAATAAAGACACAATAGGAGACTAGAGATTAAAAGGTGCACGGATTGACTGGTTTACTCATGGTCACAACCTGAATGCATCAAACCCAAAAGAGGTAGCAGATTGAGGGTTTGTCCACAAAGAATATGGAAAAAAGGAGAGTCAGAGTGGCAGTTCTTACCAGTGTCAACTAAAGACAGTTTAATGAAGACTGTGCGGTGATTAAAGGTGTGGGTTCTTTAATCCTCTTGTGGCAGGAAAATCCCTATGTGAAGATGGATGCCTCAGTTCAGTTTTGCCTGGTAACACTAAATATTCAAAATATTTACAGCTACCTCATCTTGCATTTGGGGTGTGCTAACTAGAGCACCTGAGTATGTAGTCCTCCTGGAATAGATACCCCAATCATTTGACATTCTCATACACAGCACTGAACAAAGAGGAAGATCGAGGCAAAAGTTGACCTCTCTCAGGTCTTTCAGGATAAACCAGGTTACGGTGTGGTAAGAATAACTGCAAAATTGCAGCAGAGAGCAGACCAAAAGTTGATTTCTTACTCATGCTAAGTATCCAGTTGGCTTGGCAATGGCTTCTGCTCACTGCGGTCACTTAAAGAAACAGGCGGATAGAGGCTCCTCTTAATACATGCTCCCACAGTCACTTCAGCAGGCAGAGGGATGGCCTTCAGTGTGAATTTTCAGGACCAAAGATTTCTTTAAGAATTCTCTCTCAAAGACCAATATATTACTTTTAAGAAGTAATGTGACCTAAAGGTCACATTCTGTGGGGTTCAGCACTTGGCCACTGTCAGGCAAGACCTGGGGATGACACTATTGACAATTCAATTCCGGTATTTGCTACGGCAAACAGACCAGATAAAGAAGGTCATTTATATTCTGCTTTATTTGGTGTCCATTAAACCAAGAAATTTATTCTGTTTACCAAAGTTCTTTCATCACATATCACACTTTTCTAATACTCTTGAAATAGAGTTATACTAAAAGGTGTAATTAAAATAATAGAATGCAATATTAATCCTACCTGACAGGCCTCTCTTCTCTCCACTAACCAATTCTACCTCTTGCTCATGATGCTTCGAGACAGTCAATTTTTCCATTTGGGCTTTGTTCTCTTTATGGTAGACCCACTGACATAAACACTCTAAATCCTGGGGGATCCACTGTGAAGCGCTCAATGATCAGTCATGGTCTCAGCATCTCTTGGTTCAAAATCTCAAGGGGGGATAATTCCTGGGTCTTGTGTTTGCTCGTAACTCAATCATCTGTTGCCCAATGGTCAGGAGGGGTTAAACAAAAAGAAAAATTAGCTGACATGTACAGTATGAATATGTCTAAGCAAGAGAAAGACATGATATAGCAGGGGGCAGTACGAATACCGAGAGACGGATGATACCAGGATATAAAGCTCAGCTCAGCATAAACATTTTCTAATAATGGAATAAGCTGCTTTTTTTCTCCACTACTGGAGAAGTTCCAACAGACATCAGTGGCCACTAACTAGTGATGTGATTGAGAATATTCCTCTATTGCACTGGAGTTAGATTAAATGATATCTAGCCATAAGATACCATGATTCACTGACTCTACAGAGTACATAAGAAAAATCACATTGATTAGTATAACATCACATATAAAACACAAATAATTTACCATGTATTTCATAGTGAAGAAAATCTCTCCACACTTTAACCCAATCCGTATTGTGCAAACCCCAGAATAGATACTATTTATCTGATCTCTAAGGAAGAGCTGAGAAATGATAAAAGGGGCCTTGGTATAACTGTAAGATGTTACTTGTTTGCAGTTACTTCCTGGGTTCTATCAGTGGGTTGGGATGCGGCTGGAGAACAAATGAGTATTATATGTGATTCTCAATACAAAGATTTGTGTTAGAAAGCAGTTGACACCTCTTTTCTTTAGTACAGACTCAAAGGAGGAAGACAGGAGGCATCACCCTTAGGTCTCTAATGAATAGCAGTTTCTTGCACCACATCTGGATCTGGCCTCCCAGAAAAGGATGTGCTCTGCCAGGTGATTGTAGCTCTCCCTTTCACTCTGCTCCTCTCCTTTGGCCAACTCACTCTATTTTGAGCATGAGAATCTATGCTCATTGCCTTTGGTATAACAGCCAAGCAGAAAATATATACTCAAAATAAGGATGATCACAAAACAGTCTACTATTTGTTGACTGTCACGTAATAGCTTCTCAGTGGTATTTATTACATTTTAATATAGCAGTAATGAATAACACTGCTGGACCCTGGAGTTTTTGCATGCATCTTTATGAAAGTGAGTTCCCATTACAAGTCTTTTCTCAAAAGCTGTGTTTTCCTACAACATAACTTTGGCATATTATGGACGTTCAATATTCAGAACAGATTGCAACAGCTTTTATTCATTCTACAAATGTATAGTGAATACTTATCTAAGTCATACAATGAAGTTTGCTTTGAGAGCAAAAATCATGTCCAAGTGATTTTGGAGAGCCACACAAACTTTAAGGGAGGCTTGGACTCCCTCGTTCCAGTCCCCAAAAAGAAAGGTTAGCACAGTGGTAAGGAGCTTGGGGGCTTACGTCAGGCGGACTTGTGTGAAAATCTCAGTTCCTCAGTGCATCAGTTTTATGACTGTGGGCAAGTTATATACCTCCATGAGTCTCAATTCCCTCATCCGCAAAATAGGGATGAAAAAACTGGTAATCCTGATTTGCCATGTCTGTTGCAACGATTAAATTAGGTGAAGCACTGAGCCAGATACATGCTCAATGTTGCACTTCTTCAGTTGCAAAATGCATTTTCTGCACAGCCTTACCATCTCTGAAGTTAGGAAGTATCTTCAGTAGATGTGTAGGGTAAATGCCTGACAATTTGCTTTTTTAAAAAAATATATATTGTATTGTAGGTGCTTGACATTAAGCTTTTGGTTGTCCAGGCATCCATTTCAAAGACATGCATCTCAAATAAACACTTTGGCAGCTACACAACCAGATAAAGAGCCAGGACTCCCCACCCATGAATTTCCCCTTTTAGAAAGCCCTGATTGACCTAGATAACTCACTGAGTAACCCTGCTTTCCCTTCCCATGGCTAACTTCCCACTCTTCTGTTTTAAATTCACCAATTAGAGTGAACCTGGAAAATACTAGGTCTGTCTCTCTCTCTTTCTTTGCCTCTCTCTTTCTCTTTCTCATTCTCTTGGCTTCTCTCTCTCTCTCTCTCACTGCTACCTCACTGCGTGGCCCTGGGTCTGCTGTGTATCCTCTAGGACTTGTGAGTAATAAACTTTGTTGTTTCAAAATTCCCTGATGATTGTTGCTGAGGTGGGCCCTGCCCTCAAAAATAAGAACCACAAGGGCCAGTCCAGGAAGAGTAATGGCTCCAATCAGGAAATGTTTATAGGGCTCACAAGTAGTATGGGCCCAGGTGAGTGTCTCCAGGCATTTCTTCTTTATAACACCATCATCAATATGCCCAGGGCAACCCAAAACAGTATAACAATTTGTAGTCCCTGTTGACCAGGCAGCATTTAGGAGGTAAATGTCATTCTTTGTGCTGGCATAATTTCAACCATGGATGCCCACATTATTGTCATTTTAATCGATGTATCTGCATAGTTGTTTGCATATGTACTGAGTGTCATTGGCTTTTTCATTGGCTTTCAACAAGACAGCACTGTGCTTCCAACTGAAACAAAAGTTAAAATATATGCTTAGGGTCACAGAAAAGGAATATTGTGACATTTGATATTAAGGACACAAATATCATTGATGAAAAATCACAAAAAAAGTCCATATTTTCTTGCAAAGCAACAACCAAGACCTGAGAAGGAAAGACACCCAGAAGTAAATGAAGACATTAACATTTTGTTAACGAGGTATCTACAAAAAGATCATCTATCTTATCACACACCAAGCAGTAGAAATTAAGACAGAATAAACTGGTGTCTGGAAGAGGAAAAAAAGAATCTTAAAGACAAACTGATATGACCAATTCATATTTTGCATAGGGCAAACAATAGGGTATTAAACAAGAATTTGTAAAAAAAAAAAAATTCTAACTTTGAACTTAAGTTCCAGAGCTATAGGATCATGAAGACCAAAACAAGAGAGGAAGGAAGGAAGGAAGGAAGGAAGGAAGGAAGGAAGGAAGGAAGGAAAAAATTAATTTCTCTTATACTTTCCTTTTCATACATTTATGCCCAAAAGGAATAAATTATAAAAGTCTATGTTTAAATAAGCCTAAAAGGGCTTTTTTTCAATAAATTAAAAAGAAAGAACTCTAAAATAGCATTCTTCTATAGTTTTATTGACAGTCTTTTTTTTTCTTTTGTGTACAAAATAATGGTGCATCTTAAACTAACATCTTAAAATGGATGAAATATGACAAGTTAGCTATTATTATAGCTATATCTCTATGACATTACCAAAATTTCTCTCAAAAAGTATTTATTGATGGAAAACAGAGCCACTTGACACTTTTAAATTTGCTCCATAGCTATCAGGGTCCGTTTTACAATAGGTACAACAATGATCAAGCAATTAGACAAAAATTTAAAACTCAGTCATTTACTTATTTCTTACATATCCAGTAAGGTTTGGTAACCTCCTGTGACTTTCCTCCCGGGAAACTTTTGGTTACACTTCTAGGCTCAGACACATGACTGATTTGCCTGTTTAATCCAAGAAATGATTCAATAGATTTTTCCCCAGTGAACGTCCTGCCAGGGCTGTGAGCTCCCAATCTGAATAATAGTCTGTAGACCAAGGAAGGCACTAAAGAGGGCTTTCAAGATCATAACCAGGGACAGCCCTCATGAAATGTTGCCCATCATCTAAATTTGTCTTGCGTGTTACCCTCCTTCCCCTTCAGTAACTCATCGTAGGTATACACACCTGTGCATGCACACACAGAGTACTTTTCTGACTCTCAGCTAGCTATGAAATAACAGAATAAAGCAAGTTAAGCATAAGCAATGTGCCAGGAGAAAATGTTTGGAATTCTAATGGAATGATAACCTGAGTATGTGTAGTATTTTTTTTTGTCTTCCACAATCCATTTGTGAAGAGATATAATGAAAAAAAAATGCAAATAAAAATAAAATAACTCAGCTTGAAGCTTTTAAGGTTTCATTAGTTCAGATTCTGGCATAAACAATAGATTTGCAGGAAGCTAACCACAGTTTCCTTCTACACAGAGAATACATAGAAATTCTACAGTCTGGAGGAGATAGGAAGAAAATTTTCAGAGAAAGTTAAAGTTAGACAGGATTTGGTAAACCTATACACAATTTTGACTCCAAGAATAAACCCCTGGGGTAGGAGTAAGGGAAAACAATAAATAGAACCCCTAATATCCTCTCAAATCTCAAAGTGCAAAACTCCCGGGCCTGTTTTCTTTGGTGCAGCACAGAAAAAAGGAAAAGCACCTTAAAGAAATATCCCATACTTGCCAGTAGAGCAGTAGTAGATGCGCTGGTGAAACCCATTGCATCTGGACATGTTAAAGGACAGCAAGACCCTCACAATATTTCACGCTACTAGAGCATGTAAAGGGGAGTCTTATGCTGACCTTCTAGTGTCCTTACCATGTCTGGCCTCTCATTCATTCTACCAACATCCTACAGCTGGGATTCCCGTGTGGTATGTTCATGAGTCTGGCGACTTGTATGTCATGGCAAGAGTGTACAAGAGTGACCCTACTTTCAGGCCACATCTTCCGCGGATTTATTTTTTGAAAGATACTTGTGCCAGATACAGAATTCTTGGTTGATGGTTTTTGTTTTTGCTTTTTTTGTTGTTGATTTTTGTTTTTATTCTTTCAGTAACGTAAAGATTCGCTACTGTCCTCTGGTTTGCAATGTTTACCATGAGAGAAATCTGCTGCCATCCTCATCTTTCTTCCTCTGTCCACAGTTTGTCCTTTTCCTTCATCCAATTTTTAGGTTTTCTCTTTGTCACGAGTTTTACATAGCTTGGTTCATGATTATTTTATTGCGGTTTTTTTAAGTTTTTTTTTTATCTGTGAGTTTATAGTTTTAATCAAACTTGGAAAAATATTGGCCATTATATCTTTAGATACTCTTCCTTTTTACCCTTCCTTTTCTTCTTCAAGAACTGCAATTACGTATATGTAAAGCTGCTTGAGATTGTTGCACAGCTCATTGATGCTGTCTTCATACTTTTTTAATCCTTTGTGTTTCTGTGTTTCATTGTGGATATTTTTCATGCCTTGGTTCTCTAATCTCTTTGTCTGCCATGAATTATCTACCTTTAATCTGATCAGGTTTCTTTTATGTCTCAGACATTCTAGCTTTCATCTCTATAGTTGAGTTTGATTCTTTTCTATACTATGTCTCTACTTAATATCATCAATCTTTCCTCTAGCTTCTTGAACAAATGAAAAACAATTATAATAACTGTCTTAATGTCCTTGCCTAATAATTCAATCATCTGTCTCATTTCTATGTCAGCTGTGATTGACTGATTTCTTTTTTTCTCCTCATCAAGGGTTCTGTTTATCCAGATGAGGAATGCCTGATAAATGTGCATGCCTGGTAATATTTAATTAAATAGTACACCTTATTAATTTTACATTGTTGGGTGTTACATACTTTTGTATTCTTATAAATATTCCTCAGTTTTGTTTGGGGATAAGAGTACATTACCTGGAAATAGTTTGATCTTTATAGGTTTTGCTTACAAGCTTTTTAAATCTGGATCAGAGTAGATTTAGAATATGGCTAATACTTCCCCACTACTGAGCAAAATTCTTTCATGTAATCTACCCAACAATCAGTGAATAATGAAGTTTTCCACCCTGCCTTCCTGGAACTGGACCTCTTCTCAGCCCTGTGTGAGTTCTAGAGACTGTGCCTTCTAACCCTGTCAGTGGTTTTTTCTCCAATTCTGTGGAGTTTCCTTACATGCATGTGCTGATCAATATTCAGCTGAAGACTTGAGGGAGACCCTTTGCAGATTTCTGGAGGTCCTTCTCTGTGCAGTTCTATCTTTCCACTACCCTGTTCTGTGAACTTTAGCCAACCTGGCCACACTAGACCTCCAGGCCACTTCTCCACCTGGGCTGCCATTCCTTACATCATCTCTGGTTTTCCAACTTTCTGAGGTCACTGTCCTCCTTGCCTAATGCCCAGTGTCCTAAAAACTCTTATTTAATGTACTGTGTCAGGTGTTTTAGTCATTTCAAGTTGAAAGGTATATTCATCCTCTGATATCTCATCTTGGCCATAAGCACAAAAGAGTGTGATTGTTTTTTTTTTCCCAGTGGCTTAGATTTACTGGTAATACTCGAATTTGTATATTCTGGTGAAATTCTGTTTGGGGTTATTTGGAATGGCACTTTCAATCAACAGCTTCTCTTCCTCAAATTAAAATATCTATAAGCATCTCAGTATTTAGAATTCTAAGACTAAGATCCCAATATATTAAAATATCCACAGTAAGAACAAAACACAGAAACATTTTGCCTACATATTGCCAAGTATCTAAAATGTAGATGTATCCAGCCAGCCTGATGTTTGGTTTCATATAGACCTAACACCGGAATGCTTACTTTTCCTGTCAGCTGTTGGAGTTCAGTATCCGTGAGTGCAAACTACAGACAATTCACCATTCCAAAGCTAATCCCTTTCTTCTCTTCAAGCAGCTTTGGAATGTAGCCATACCTGAGCCAAGGAAGGTCCATGAGGTTTAAAAATTAGAAATATTTTTCTCTAATTGGAGACTGTAAAGTCATCTACAAGTGGAAAGTAAATTTTTAATGACAAATCACTTTTAGTTATTTTAAACTTGTTTATATTATTCCTAGCAGGAATATTTTTCTTCTCTGGGGATCATTTTGTCCTTTTCCATTTGGCTTCTACTTTTGAGATAAAGCCATTATCAATAAACCATTTGGGAGGAGAAAAAAGGAAGATGGCTTATCCTATGCAGAAAGCCTTTTGCTCATCTTACCCAAACACGCGTGGACCCAGTAACATACCCCACAGTGAAGTGGCTCAGTATACCTAACACTAACTAAAATCGTTAAGGCTGAGGACATTTTTATTTTGTGTTCTCTCTGTATTAAACATCTGCAATCCTATTATATTACTGTGTTGTCACAACACTGTTATTTATAAGTCACAAGTCTTTCCACTATTCATAAATTATAATTTGCTGTCAGTTTGTATCAGGAACTGGCCTACTTTAAGGGGGGAGAAAAAGGATTCTCTATTTTTTTAAATGGTTAAGAGTCTTTCTAAACATCATCAGTTACTTGGTTACTTGACAGACCTCCCTGGTAGTACATGCTCTATTTTTAAACTTTCTTAACATCCAAACTTCATTTTTATTTTTTTATAGCTTCGCAAAAAATACTTCAAAGGATATTTTCAGTGAATTGCATTAAGATGAAGACAAATTTTGTTGTTAAATTTTATTAAAACCTGCACTCTTTATTTTTCATCTTTGAGAGTGGGAAATTATACTTTTTTCTCTCATTTTCTTTATAACATTTGCATGCAGACAACCACACATCTTCAAACTTGGTTTAACTATCCCTGAAGGAAATCTTCATTTACGTTAAAAGAAATGAAAGAGAAAAAATATGGTAAGTATGTAATGATGTAGATTTTTTTTTATTTTCTCGTGTACATGACAGGATACAATTCAGGCTCTGAAGCTACCTAATAGAAATTCCTTCCAGTCAGGTGGGGGTATGAGGCAAAATCTGGGAAGCAGCAGTCTTAATAAATATACAAGGGACCTGGACACGAGAAAGGAAAAAAAATTAAAATCCAGTTGTCTTGAATTATTTAGCTCGACTATAATTCCTGGATTTTAGAATTTCTGGTTAGAAATCCTACCCTAGTGCTGAGAGGCTGTATCACAAAATAACACTCTACGACACACAGGGATTGTATCTTCCCTCACCTTGCCTTCTCAGCCCAACCATTAATACTGGCAATGAAAATTCCCACCCAAAAAATCTAGGAATTTACCCTCAAAATCCACAGTAAGAGAATGTGCTTTTATTTTGACAGTGGAATGTGTCTACCCGAGGTTCCAAATCCAAAGGGTTTGGGTATCTGGCTCCAGTGCCTGGTGGTTTAGGAGACTAACGCAAATGAAAGTCTGCAGTCTGCAGACTCAGGATCAGGATGTCAGAGAAGCATTCTGCCTAAAGAATGTAAAGTCAGGAGCCCCATGAAGGAAGTGCTTTCAGAATGAGGCCTAAGCTTTTCTACCTCTCTGTACTATTTTCCTTTCTTTGTTGTTTTTTTTTTTCTTCCTAACATTCATACTATACCCTACTGTGGGAAAGGTGAGAAAGGAGACCAAATTAAAGAAGAACATAGCTGTTACTTCCATAGAAGTAAGCGTGCTACCTTTTGTCATATTACCACCTTGGCTTTGTATGGTTTTTGTTGTCTTCTTTACTAATCACTTTTCATATAGTATTATACCATAATACTTTCTCATTTTATTAAAAAAATCTTAAATTTAATTTTCAAAAGATGTAAAATCTTTCCAACATATGGATACACTATGTATTTAGTTTAGTTTTTTGTTTTTTGGTTGTTGTTTTTTTCTTTTCTATTCGGGACATTTTGCTTGTTTCTTCCTTTCTATTCTTAAAAACAATGCAGCAACCAACATATTTGTTTAAATTTTTTTCCATGTATTTCTGTATGTATTTATGTTTCTGTCACATATTCTAGAAGCAAAATGACTAGGTCCAAGGATATGAAAATTTTTAAATTTCTCAATATAAATAATCATATTGCTTTGCAGAAAGGTTAAACCCATTGGGGCATCTGGGTGGCTAGCTGGTTAAGTGTCTGACTTCGGCTCAGGTCGTGATCTCACAGCTCATGAGTTTGAGCCCCTCATCAGGCTCTGTGGGTCCTCTGTCCCCTTCTCTCTGCCCCTCCCTCTCAAAAATAAACATTAAATTTTTTTTAAAAAAAGGTCAAACCCATTAATATCCCCATCTTCAATATATGAGAATACTTGTTTTTCTATGTCATTATAGCATTAAGAAGTATAACTAGTTGATACTAATATTAGGATAAACACTACCTGGTTGTTATCTTCATTTCTGGTTTTTCATTACTTATAAGGCTACATACTTCATATGTTAAATAGGAATAATTTTCTCTACTGCAAAGTGTGTACACATGTCACTTGCTCATGTATCTTCTGAGGGTCTAGTGTTTTTCTTACTGAGTTCTATGACCACAATATACACTAAGAATATTAAACATTTCTTATCAAAATGTGTTGCAAATGTTCCAATTTTTAATCACGACCATAATGACTTCCACATATACTTTTTTATGTCACGGAATCTATCATACTTTCCTTTCATAGATCTTTACATTGTTTCTTTGCTGTTTGTTCTTTGCAGAACTGCAATCACATGCTAGCTAAAGATAAGGCAGACTGTGACTCAGATTCACTCCTGACACATCAAGGGTTGTTTGTTGTGAACAAAAACTTTGCAGGAAAAGTTCATTAGTAAATGAGTATGTTTCTCCAGTCTAGATAATCTTTAGTGACATGATATATAAACCCTGTTGAAGAGTCTTAACCACACTAATGAATTGTGTCTCAAGTCTACAGCATTGAGCCTGCTCGTTTCCATGATTCATGACATATGGTCAGTATTAAATTGGTAACGTCACTCATCCTGTAATCGTTGGCTTAATACCTCTATCAACAAATATTTGCTGAGCACCTACTCTGAACTAGGTCAGATTGAAGAGCATCCCAGTTTTAAACAAGCGCATGCCCTAACAAAGATTCGATACCTGAATATTTAAGTGAATTGTTATATCGCAAATGTCTCTATGAGCTTAGTCTTCTGCCTCCATTTGTTTGACAATTAGTCATCAGCAATACGGGCCAAATGAGGAGTATAACAGGAGTGAGAAGTTAGGTGCAAGTGTTCATTAGGCAGCATAAACAAAGCTGCAAAATAAAAAGTGGAGTAAATTGGGTTGAGCCTGGAACCAGGATCTGGAAATAAGCTTTCTGAAGTGCATTCAGACTTTTCCTCCCAAAGGCAATACCGACAAGCCTATTTTGACTCATCTTCAAAATAGCCCCTATCATCCTCTTCCAACTGCATTTCTTTAGAATTAAAAACTGGATTTGGATTCAAAACATAATCAAGGACTTTTTCATTGCGAGACAATTTTTAAATCTCCAAGATCTTGAAGAAAGGCAGCCAAGAACCAAGAAACACAAGTATGGAAAAAGTTCCTGTTTTCTGACAAAGAAAGTGAAATGCTATTACTAATCCTGCCACATCCCTCCACTCTCCGCCCCGACTGATTTCTGATGGGCATCTGGTTGGCCATTTTCTGGACTCCTTTATAAGTTTTATTAAGACCAGAACTAGCAGAGTTCCTTGAATAAGGGGACTGACTCAGCCCCATTGTTTCTCAGTAACCTCAGTCAGTGGCTCTTGGCCTAAAAATGTCATGACATTGTCCTGTTCCTAAGCTCCGATGTGAGCTTTCACTGTCAGATCATCACAGTTTCTGTAGGTCCCTCTTGTCTGATCTTCACTGTATACTCCCATCTGCAGACCCTTTGCGCCCCATGTCCCCCGCAACCTCAACAGACCGTACGGTTGCTTCTACTCCTCCCTGTTTGCCCGTGTGGTTGCTGAACAAAGTGCTTGCAGAATCAAAGTGATACTGGTAGATCCTCTCTCTTGCTCTCTCTGCCTTTTCTAATCTCCCCTAGTTCTATTGGACTCGATAACTGAAATGATGAGGAAAAATAAAACACCGCTTGAAGAGGGGAAACAAACAAGGTTTGATTCTTCTCTGACCTAGCTGGATCATAACCCAGGATGTGCACTTCCAACAGCAGTAAAGCAAAAATCTTCACCAGGCAAATGGCAAATTACCCTGCAGGGTGGTCTTATGCTTCTGTAGTTTACAGACCAGAACACTCTAGACCATATGTACAGACTGCTGCATAGTTTACTTAGGATGGGTCAAAAGTCGCCCTTCTGAGTGATTCTCCCTTCTAAATGTTCTGAATATTGGAATTCAAAGGACTTTTTCCCTTCTCTCCTGCCAGATTAAGTGTGAGACATCACTGGCTGACTGTTGGCCAGACAAAATATGTACTCAAATAGATTATCTGGCCATTATTAAATAATAGAATTCTCTAAATTCTACACTTTAACTATCACAACAACAAATATTTGGCCCTTGCTATATGTTTGGTTCTGGGCTAATCACAGAGAATATGATGGTAAATAAAACATATCCCAACCCCTGAAGAATTCACAGTCAAGTGGAGAAGACAGACTTGTTCTTGGATAATCCAATATAATGCAACACTCATAACAGAAGAACAAAGAAAAAGTATCATTGAAACACTAACTACAAAACATCTTGCTGAAACACTAAATAAGGAAATGACGAACTTCACCTAGGGTGCTGACATATATTCATTAAGCCCTTCATGATCCAGCCACTATATTAGGCCCTGTGGAAATAGAATGGAATACAGCTCCTGTCTTTATGTAGTGTAAATCAAGATGGAGAGACAAGCCTAGAACAAATAAATACATTAGTTAAAGTGCAATTATAAACAGTGGAAAGTGCCATGAGAGAAAAAAACCAAAAACAAAAAACAAAAAAACAGAGAGATATAAAAGGCACTGATAGGGAGAACTAATTAAAATCCAGAAATCAAGGAGTAAAAGCCATTACAACTAAGGCATAGAGGAGAGTTACTGAGTCATCCTGACTTGCAGTAGACTTGAATTTGGTATTAGCATGTTGGTGATCTTTGTTGCCACAGCATATCATAGCCTATTCTGACTAATGGAGACAGACTGGGAGAACTGATCAGACTCCTTCCCACATTATACTTATTTCCTTGTAAGCATTCTCATTATGTTTTCATGAGTATATTTTATTGCCTATATTTCATGGGAACTTTGTGATTGTTCTTGTTAATTAATAATGTTTTGCCTCTAACCAATGTTCTTACAGCAAATAATAATGACCACTTCAGTAAGTTAATGTGACAAATAGATTAGATCATCAAAATTTATTCTACTCTCTCTTCCTTTCTTCCTTCTTTACTTGCTACCTTTCTTCTTTCCCTAGTTCTCTTTTTTTTCTTTCTGGTCCATTTCTCTTCTTTTCTCCTGCCCACCCTCTGTAAACAATGGATGCTCAATAAATGCTAGTGATTACCTATTAACTGATAAAATAATACCCAAAGTGCTAATATTGGGGCCTTCTTATCTTCTTCCCTTTGTCTTTCTTTTCTCTCTTCTCCCACCCCAGAACCTCTACTCTGGTCTAAGCTAACTCCCTTTGTCCTTCTTCCTTCTCTGATATAATCCAGGGATTCACCCTAATAGTTTGGAGGAAGGGAGCTATTGAGAGTGAGAGCTTCCACTTCCCAGGCTCCTTTTGTGTTTCCAGACCACATAGTGGGACCTCACCTCATATAAACCTCTTTTCTATAGAAATTCCACTATTATCATAATCATATGATAATCAGGAACAGTCAGGGGAATCACAAAAATCTTTGGCAGAGGGAAATCATACAGCTTAAGAAATCTTATAGGTCTTCAGGCTCATGGTGCCAGCCTGATTTCCTGCATCCCTCTCCAAAGTAGTAACTGGATCCAAGGAATAAGATTTTAAAGTGCACTGAAAAGAAGAAAGAACACACAAACTTTAAGCTAGCAAACTCTGCTGGCACTGCATGGCTAGGATTGCAAATAAGCAAGCTGGTACTAGGTGCTTATCTACTCACATGCTTCTGGGGCCCTCCTTTATTCTTAAATTTACGCAGTGCCTGTCCTTCAACTTTGTCTCTAGTTTTCCTCCCTAGATTCAACTATCATCCTTATCAGCAGAGGGTACTGCTTAATGTTACTCTCCCAAGTCCTCTGCCTGGTATTTCTGGATTGGGACATTTCTTCTAGCTCCATTTACTTCAGGCCAATCCTTAGGAGCCCACCTTAACTCTGACTCTAGTAGACCAGCCCAGGATGGGATTGGACACATACGAAGACCCTATAAATAAATAACTTTTAAAAATGAACAAGATGAAGTGCTTAGTGCAAAAGGCACTTAGTACCTGCTGAAGCTTCCTAGCACTGGCTCATGAGAGCTAATCGTTAGGTTTTGGGGGATTTTGCAAGTCAATTGTTAAACACAATCATCACTAACAATTTAGTTATTTAAACTTGTAGTTAAATAAATTTTATTAAAATAAAGGGAATGCATATGTAGAACTCATCACTTCTCAATTATTTTACTACATTTTCCTATTTTCTATGCTCTTGGGGTTATCTGGATCTAATGTACCTGTATGACAGAAATGTTATATAATGGCATGCCACTGCACACATCCTTCTAACTCTGCATTCAGGACCCAGGCGTGGTGAGCATTTTCACACCATGGACATCAGCGAATGCTACAAAGAGGTTTTTTTCTCCCATAGAGCAAGCTGTTAAATACTTGATACTATACAACCACAAAACAGTGCCGGTGACTTTCAGATGTGGTTAATAAAGACAAAGGCATGGGGTAGGAGGAATATTTGTAATTACTACCCCGGAATCCATTCTTATACTGTTCCATTCCCAAATAAGACCTTAACATTTTCAGCCATGTCATTTGCATGGTACCTTGCCTTCAGCTGCAGAACCGGGCTCTTATTGTTTTAAGCCCTCTGGCTGATCCCAAACCCCTGACTACAGTCTGGCTTGAGGATGAATTAATGATACAAATGAAGACAACTATGGTCACTGAGGCTGATTGGAAGGACCCGCCATTCATAAGCTATCATTACTACTCTACATAAACAAGGAAGTTTATAGCCCACAAACACACTGGTAGCCATCTTTGAACCACGAATGAAAAAGGCTACCCAAGAATGAATATAAGCTGAGGAAGTAGAACCAAAAGATGGTGAGAGAGAAACTAGATTCTGAACCAGGCATGGACTGAAAATCTAATTACAGGCTTTCTGTAAGTCAGTGAATTCCTTTTTTACTTTAGTCTGATTGGATTAGACTTTCAGTTACTTGCGCCAAATGATGCCTTCCTGATACAAGATCTGGGGTTTATATCTTTAGATGAGGTAATTGTTGGAAAAAGTAACTACTCATAGCCATTCTTATCAAGATTGTCTGTGTATATTTGCCCTAACCAGAGAGAGCAAGCTCTTTGTAGGCTGAAACGTCTCACTGCACATCTTTGAATCTATAGCGAACTTAACACTGTGCCTGCACAGAGTAGTAATAAGTGCTTAATTTAGATTTGCTTAATTGAATTGGTTAGTAAGTCAGGGAGGGATTGTGCAAGAAGTGGAGAGAACCCAAGTAAATTCCTCTTCCCTTCTTTGGCCAAGTGGCCAATTTGAATCCATCTGTTGTCATTTGTGAATGTCCCAGCAAAAAAAAAAAAAAAAAAAAGGAATAAGTAATATGGCTGTCGAGTCCAACAGTCCAGTCTCTCAAATGGAGAAGGTCGTAGCTTTCTCCTGGAATGCAGTGAAAATAAGTCATAGACTTCTTAGTTAGCATAATTGCTAAGAAAACTCCTTTGTCTATGTTTTCACGATGCGAAATATCTGGATAGGAAGTAAAATGTGCACTCAACATGTCTCAAAAAATCTACGCATGTGGCACCACTTTGACAAAATATCCAGTTACTTAACCAGACTTTTCATCGTCTCTCCAAGAGTCTGGACTGTTTATGTCAGAAAGTGATGGCAACAAGTATGACAGTCTGAGAATTGTATGGCACTGTAGCTCTGAATGACACCAGTCCCTTATGACTTGGAGAGGAAGATAAGTACTAACACAGGCAGATCACAGGAGTATTTCAGCTATATTTCAAGGCAGAAAGGAAAGAACTATGAAAATAGGAATTTTGCCTCCACTTTCCCATCCTTTCCCTTTCTTTTCTCCAACCTTATCACTGCCAACGTACAACATATCTTATTTATTTATATTATTTAATTTCTCTCAATTTCCTAGAATGTAAGCTCCACAAGGGCAAGTATTTGTCTCCTTTTTTTCTCACAGCTCTGTTAGCACTATCTAAAATAGACTCTAGGGGTGTCTGGGGGCTCAGTGAGTTGAGCAGCCAACTCCTGATTGTCTGACCCTTGATTTCCACTCAGGTCATGATCTCATGTTTCCTGGGCCTTGTGTTGGGCTCTGCGCTGACAGTGCGAGCCTGCTTGGGATTTTCTCCCTCCCCCTCTTTCTCTGCTCCTCTCCTACTCATGCTCTCTCACTCTCTCTCAAAATAAATAAACATTAAATAGATAGATAAAAAAAAATTTAAAAATAAAATAAACTAGACTCTAGCATATAGTAAATGCTCAATAAATTTTCTTGAACAAATGAGTTAGCCTGATGGATGGCAATTTTCTAATTAACTCAGAGATCATAAACTAAAATGGCCTTGTGAAAAAAAATACTTTTTTTTTTCTAAATTAAATGAAAAGACCCTGTGACTTAATGGGTGCTGGTTCTGCTACAATCTAACTTTGTAACTGTAAACAATTTGTTTCCCATTGTGCCCCTAGGTTTCTCCATCTGGAAAATGGAGATAAGAGTGCCAGCCCTACATTCTTCAAAAACTTGTAAGTATCTCAAAAGAGACAATAGTGGTGTTAGGCTAAAGATGCAATGCAGAAGCTTAGCATGGATGGTTTTTCATAAGATTAAACCATCCTCTCAGTGATTCACTTACTTATTAAACCGGCAAAATTCCATTTTCAGCTTTTGTTCCTGTACAGACTAGCAGCTGATTACTGCAATAATCAGTATTCTATATTGCTATTGTTTCCCAATTATTGTTATTAAAAATTTTACTTAACTAACCATTTCCAAACAAAACTGCCATGTCTTACAAGGCAAATTTGCCTTCAAAGTCACAAACTTTGAAAATGATAATGATAAGCATACTTAACAAATCCAATCTAACTGGTACTTATTTAAAATGTGAAGCAGTATTCCTGCAGGGTAATCACCCTCCCCCCCATATGTTAATAGCAAACCAATCTTTCTGTGGTGGGAATTCTATTCACCCTGTTCCCGTTTTCTCCTTCAAATTAAATTCTATTTTGCAAGGTTTCCCTTCCAGTCTTAAAAAAAAAAAAAAAAAAGATCCTGTACCTTTAATACAAGAGACCTGGCGAGAGGTTTCTTTCCAAACTTGTTCCCTGGCTTCCAAGTGACGAAACCAGCTGTAATTTGAGAGCAGAGAGATCCTCAGGATATCATTAGCCAAAGGAAAAGCTCCGCATTCCCACCCAGTGCAGAGGTTGAAATAGTATCAGAAGGCCAGAGTCTTTCTCTCCAGCCACAGGCTCCATCTTTCAGGAGCAAGGGGGAACTCTGAGAGAGAGTGGGGCAGCAGAGCCCGCGGCCTGCCAGCGCCCTGGAGGAGGGCTTCCCTCTCCTGCCCTCGATCCCGCTGGATTGACCCGGCTGAGTTCCAGCCCAGAGCGCAGGAGCGCAGAGCCGGGGCGCCTCCTGCGCTACCCAGGCGCTGGTGACAGCCACATGAAGCCTGCTGGGGAGGCGGGGCCAGGGTGCAGCAAGCCGGCGGGGACCGAGGCTGTCGCCGTCTTAGGGAGGCACTGACTGCCAAGGGGACCCCCTCCCCTCCATCGTGCCTGGGCGAACAGTCTTCTCCAGGAGTCCCCTGTCATCCTGCCTACCCAGGATGGTGCTGCTGAAGTTCCTCTGGATGGGTTTCTTCTGCCACCTGTGTCAGGGCTACTTCGATGGCCCTCTCTATCCGGAGATGTCCAATGGGACCCTGCACCACTATTTCGTGCCCGACGGGGACTATGAAGAAAATGATGACCCCGAGAAGTGCCAGCTGCTCTTCAGGGTGAGTGACCACCGGCGCTGCTCCCAGGGGGAGGGGAGCCAGGCCAGCAGTCTGCTGAGCCTCAGCCTTCGGGAGGAGTTCACCGTGCTGGGCCGCCAGGTGGAGGATGCTGGGCGTGTCCTAGAGGGCATCAGCAAGAGCATCTCCTACGACCTGGACGGGGAAGAGAGCTATGGCAAGTACCTGCGGCGGGAGTCCCACCAGATCGGGGACGCCTACTCCAACTCGGACAAGTCCCTCACTGAGCTGGAAAGCAAGTTTAAGCAGGGCCAGGAACAGGACAGCCGGCAAGAGAGCAGGCTCAACGAGGACTTCTTGGGGATGCTGGTCCACACCAGGTCCCTGCTAAAGGAAACACTCGACATCTCTGTGGGGCTCAGGGACAAATACGAGCTGCTGGCCCTCACCATCCGGAGCCATGGGACCCGGCTGGGTCGGCTGAAAAATGATTATCTTAAAGTGTAGGTGTGAGGGCGCGCTGCCTGGGAGAGGGCATCAAATCAGCCCCGTTGTGGAGGGTGGGGACAGAAGCCGGGGCTAACGTCTCCCTTATACTTATTATTTTTTATATCTGGATTTGCACTTGGAGAATCATCTGAAGTGATCTTTAAAAAGAAATAAGCGAGGGCCGAGCTGTTTTGTTTTTGTACATTATTTATGGGATTGCTATTGACTTGTTACTTGGAAAGACCGATTTAAAGCCATGCCTCCCGCCTTTCTTAGAGGACTTTCTAACTCTGCACAGACACCTGTTTCCGCCACGTCTAGCAAGGACACGGTTTATGCAGGAGGGAGTGATTAACCTTCCCCATCCTGGAGAAAATACCCAGAGAGCAGAGCACATGGTTCCTTTTCACCTTCAGCCTTCCCTCTTGGGCTTTGAAAGCTGTCAGTTGTCTGAGGTGCTGTGCGGCCTGCCTGCCAGCGGATGCCTGTTTCTCCTCTTTTTCTCTCTTAATTTATTAACCGTGGTCTTCAAGGTTTTGTTTTTAGTTTTTTGGGTTTTTGTGGGGGGTTTTGTAAGAGTATTGGCTGGAAGCTATACGCAAATAGTCCTTTGCAGGGAGACGTTTGAGGTGCCTCTGTGAGTGTGTGTAAGCTGAAGTGGCCACATTGAGGAAGTGCAAGCTTTGTGGGGGGTACACACTCACGTTGCTAAGCTGACTTGCTGTGTCTCTCACTGCATGCCTGTGTCCTCAGAGCTACAGTCCATTAAAAAAAAAAGTCGATTGTTTGAACACACCCCCAAATGCCTATGTTGTAGCTTACCAATGTATTCGTTCTGGTTTGGGGGTTTTCTTCTGTTTGCTTACTGGAAACTTGTACTTCAAGTAGGGGGGGATTCTAATTCTAATAACTCCTGAACTAAGTTTTATTATTCAGCCAATAAATATGTTCTCGTATAATGCTGGCTTATTTTCTAATTGATATCCATAACTTTTGTATTGCAAAGAGGAGTCAGTGCAAGAGGAAAGAGAAGGGTGGGATTTAAGCCAGTTTACTCAACGTATGTGACAAAGAAGGGAGAGGGATGGCTATGTAGTTGGCAATCCTCCCTACCCTTGCCACCCTTAACCCATGTTCAAAAGAAAACAATCTGGGTCTTGCCAGAAGTTGATCTCTGCTGGTCTGCCTAAAAACTCCAATTTTTCCAGTTTTTTCTGCAGCACCAACTGGAAAAGTTGATGACAAGTCTCATAAGTTTTATGCTCTCAGAATGCAGAGGGAGGATTCCATTCTAAGTTCTAGGAATTGTAATGATGTTTAATAATTATGAAGCCAGGTCTATGTCATTGATCAATGACTTTAAAAGGTGGAAATGCACTTTATTTCATGTCTTTCCCCAGCCCCTCACTCTCATCTTAAATATGCTTTCCTTTCACACACACACACACACACACACACACACACACACACAGAAAAATAAATATGTGCATAATCTACTGTTCAACAGTGAACAATTTTTTTTTCTCTCTCATGCACAAAGAATCCAGTTTCCTATTGCAATGATGTTTCCAATACATCCTCCTATTACTCTAGAGGAAACTGAGGCCCAGAAAGCGACTGATCATCAGCTTGTTGTAACAGCTCCAGGTCTCTTAGATTTAAGTACAGAACTTTCCACATTGCTCTTTTCAAGGATGCTGAGCGATGAGAGGGAGTGGTCTGAGACCTGAACCTTTGCATCGCTACCTCATTATTTAAAATAAAAAAGGAAAACACATGGAATAATACTTGAAAGAATCATTTGTAATTTCTTTTCATCACTCAGGGGTCTGCTTTTAGCTGCCTCTGTAGTGGTGTGTGGGGAGAGGGTAAATGATTGTTTAAAAGGGTTTTCTTCTTTATTCTATGAAAGATGAGGGGAAAAAACAGGAGATGACTTTTGGCACTTAAATGATTGTAGTTTGTTGTCACCACACTTAATATCTCAAAACATCCCCATCACTCACTTCCAAGTATCCAAGACTAATCCATAGACACATTAAATGTCATCTCTTCGATTTTCCCGTCTGGGATAGGAGAACAGTAAGCAGGTGATATGGCTGGAAAACTGGTCTCCTGTGCATGCTGATTTCAATCAGTCCCTAAAGGCTGCGTACAGTACTGTGCTAAGGATTTAAAAGGCCCAGATGTAAAGAGTGCTGTCCCCAGTTAGAAATGCCTTCCATGGGCACAGAGAGCGGTGGCACATGTGCTACAAATTTGAAAACCCTGAAACAGATTATGTATGAGCTTCTTTCCAGTGTGAACATTCTATGATTCCTGCAAAACCAGAACGAAATTATCTGACATTGAATCATCCATTCAAGGCTAGATGTACAGCCAGTAATCCCACAGAGTCTTATGTAAATGACCCTAGAGGGCAAATGAGAATTTCCAGGTCGGGGGGAGTGATCTGTCCTTGTTACCAACCCAGAGGCTAGCATCACAAGGCTTTTCCAAATCCTCTTACAGTGGGGAGCCAGCCCCACTTAGACCTTTCCTCCCTACTTCCTTGTTATGCTTATTAGGACCTCCTTAATCTCGAGGTGACACAATCTTTTAAATAGTGCTCCTTTATTTCTTAGACCATGAAATAATACTTTGAGAATCTAAAGAAAACTACATGCTTTCTTCCATGAGAAACCTTACAAAACACCCGTACAACTTAAGATACTCATTATTTTTATAAATGTCAACCATTTCATACGTGTCAGGTACCGAGTGAGGTTGTAGGTAATTCTGGGATATTACAAAGCCTTGGGACTTAATCTAACTAAAACTTCTTAAAAGCCTTGTGGAGTTTTATTTGGAGTAGGAGGAATTTCTTGTTATTGTTATAATTTGTAGTTACTTATAACAAAAACAACAACAAAAAAACAGCCAACTTTTTCTGAGAACTCAATATTATCAGTCAGGGCCTGAGTTACTTCTCTTAATTCTAGCAACAAACTCTGTAAGGAAAGTGTTAGGAGAAAAAGAATTAACCTATGCCAGTGCTTCAAACAGTACTGGACACAGAGTGAATCCTCAATAAATGTTACTTACTATTATTACTGGTATTATTATTATCTTTGGTTTTCTAAAGGAGGCCCAGAAAGCCTAGGTTATGTTCTCCAGGTGAGAACTGGGTGATGTCTTATATTCTCCACTTATATTCTCACTTTTCAAACTGATGATTATCTAGCGGAACATAGATCAAATAAGAGTGTGGGTGGAGGGTAGGGGTTCACTGGGGCCACCAGGTATCCACTGCAAATGTTGTCCTTATAGGCCAGTCAACCTACATCCTCTAGCAGCTCAGATGTCTGACTGTCGTTGGTCAGAAGCTGAGTGGCTCCCATGTTTACAGAATTCCTTACTGATACAGTCTCTGTGCGATGCATTGTTAAATGCCACTCCTCACCGCTCTCCCAATCAGACCATGTGAAAATTTCCGCATACCTACTTTGAAACATTCCGTAGGTATCTATCCAGAGTCTGTTGATAAAGGACACCAGGCCATGAGAGCCTCTGCAGCAACCAAAGCCACACTCACAGAAGCTGGTGGAAGCCCACTGGTGGAGGTGTGTTGTGGGAGGCTGTCCCATACTTAACATACTTTCCGTTGCCTTTTAAACTTGTTTATAACTCTGCTAGGGAAATAGGCTCAAAGCTTTCTGAGAGCAGCCTCGAAACTTAGACTGTAAACTATTTTAGCAGGTAATAAAAATGCTCATGAAAACCACTAACAATATGAAATCACCTGAAAGGGTAATATGTTCAAATTTCCTTCGTACATTTTTCAGAGGATGATTATTAAAATCTTCTTGATAAGGAGCAAGAATCGCTTATGAGATAATAAATGCTACCTGTGGCTAATCAGTGTTTTCATATAAAAGGAAAAACAACTGGAGACCTAAGTCTTAGTTAGAATATGCAAATGCATAATGATAACTCACTAATATCAAGAATGAGATTATGCGAATCATCTTCAAGATTTTGGCATTGGGGTTGTCTTTAGGAATACTATCTCCAGAGTAAGGATCCTGATGGATATGTCATTCATCCAACATTTTGAAAGGGCCACTAGATGAGGTACTCAGGATAGAAAATGGAATTTGGCACATGAGGAAAAGGACACCTAAATAAAGAATCAGAACATGGCAGCATATAAGATTGGTATATGTACCAGCTTCTATGGGAGCTTAGCAAGAGTCCAAACTAGAATTAATTGTCTGGGAAATGGAAAGCAGTATAAATAAAATAAGGATTTGGTATGATTACACATTCAAGAGATACAGGGGTTTCATTGTTGCTGTCATTATTGTTATTCTGTTTTTAAGTAACATTTTTCCAACTATACAAGTCATAGCTATTATATTCTAATAACATGCAAACAGCAAAACACAAAGAAGGCCAAATCATTCATATTCTCAAACTCCCCCCAGCATACATGCACTATTTGCATTTTGGTGTACTTATTCTTTCAGTATTTTAAAAAACATATCTTCATTTTCTTTAACAACATTTTTCTTTAGGTGAAAGTGATATTCTAGTAATACATTATTTTGTAGTAAATGTCTTTGTTAGCTATTAAATATGCTCAGTAGCATAGACCTTTTAAAAATGCTTAAATCTCCCCAGTGTGCTTCAGGAAGGAGACATTCTGGATTCTAGATCTTGCCCCACCATGTATTAGCTGTGCAACTTTAAGCATATCCCTTAAATGTTCTGAAATTCCATCCTGTTGTTTGTAAAATGAAGATAATAGCCAATATTTATTAAACAGCTGATATCATTAAATGATAAATATTTAATATTTATTAAATATTAAACAAAATGTTTTCAGTACATTATCTTATACAATCCTCCCAGTGCTATGTTTCAGGCAGATGTTCTATTTTCTTTGGATAGGAGACTGAGACACAAAAAGGTTAAGTGACTTACTCAAGGTCTCACAGCCAGACAAGAATGGGGTCAAGGTTCCAATACAGACGGTCTGTCTCCTCTACAGATATAATAACCACGAATGTTGCTTCTACTTTCTAAAGGCAGGACACTAGACACATAATTTCTTAACTCCCTTCCTACTCTAAACGGCCTGTAAAATGAACATTTTCCTTATATGATTTCCTTAGTTAAAAATATACAAACCCAATTTTTCTCAAAGAATTTATTTCTTTGCTTGATTTTAAGTTGGGTGAGGTATCTTCTTATGCGTGCATGTGTTGCTCTGTGATTTTTTGCCTAAGGACAACTGGCTTCTTGCTAAATATTCTATTTTCCAAGAACTTTCCCATGTACTATCATATTTGATAATGCATATTTATAGGTGCTGAACTGGCCAGGACAGTTCATGGTGTTCACCATTTGGTGATGGTCACCATTTGGTAATGGGAGCTCAATGTTCACAGCTAGAAAAGTTATTCAGTCAGGAATGAAGCCAGATATGAGGAATTCTTGTCCAGCCACCACTTACCTTACAGGTATGCCTTTCACTCATCTGTTCATTCATTCAAAATACATTCACTGAGTGCTTTCTTCAGCAGCATGTATGCCAAAATTGGAACAAAATACATTCATTGAATGCCTACTGAGTATCAGGCACTGTTCAGGATACAGCAATCAGACAAAATCCATGCTTTCCTTGATCTGATATTGAAATATGCAAATTGAATGAGTCATTAGGACTCCTTTAGGGGGGGGTAAGTTATAAGGAATAAACTAAATATATATATAATAGAATGTCAGGCAGTGATATGTACTATTTTAGTTAAGATACTTAAGGAAGATCTCTCTGAGGAAGTAAGAGATATTTGAACAGAGCCTTAAATCTTGAGTAGAAGGCCAAGAATGTACATGTTACAGGAAAGAACGTTCCTGGTAAAAGAACAGTAAGTACAAAGTCCTTCAAGCAGAGACAGTTTTATATGTTTAAGAAGGGGGGGGGGGGCAATGGGGCTATAGCAGAGTAAATCAAAGAAAGGATTAAAGAATTTGAAATTAGGAGAAATGAGCAAGGTAATATAGAAATCAGATGGCCATCATAAGAAACTTGGATATTGTTATGATTTTAATGCACAGGAGATCTAAGGAGATGATATATTTGGATAGCATATATATGCATATGTAACTAATATAAATGAGTGTTAATGAATAATATTTGGATTTTACCCAAATTTCAATGATCCAATTTCCATTTGAATTGCAACTCACTGAAGGTCTAAAGAGAGGAGTGATATGATCTGATTTACCCAAAAAAGACACTCTGGGAAAGATTGTCTGTAGGGAAGCAAGAATGGAAGCAGGAGGGCCACTTGGTTAGGTGGCTATGAGGTCATGCTGACGAGAGATGATGGAGGTTTGATCAAATGTGGTAGTGGTGAAGGTGGCAGGAACTGGCCTCAATCTTCTGCATGTCCCATTGTTGTTTTTGTCCAAGAAGAATGTCATCCTTCTCAATCTTCTCAATTCTATAACTCTTTGGCTCCATTTCTTCTCTTCCTCAAACTTTGGATTTGACAGCACTGACTCTCTCAGATTCTTGATCTTCCCTGCCCCCACCAAGGTGGTTGGATATGTAGGAATGGAATTCAGCTGCTCCCCTGGCTACATCAGGAAATATATGGACCCCAGCTGACCCCTGTGACTCAAAGCCCCATCTCTGGCCCGCCAGTCCAAGCCCTGTCTAACCTACTTGATGGGCTGGAATTACACACCAGCAAAGGTGGAGATTTACGCTCAACCACAGGAATGCCTCACATAATAGACTAGTACACAAAAACAACTGTGATTGCACTAAAGCTTAGATATCTATCTTCCCTTTATTAATGATCTCAAGCATCATCATTGCATCTCTGAATTTTTCTTCACAGGAGCTTTAAGTAGATACACTATATCTAAATGTAAAACTTTTCTCTTGAGGCTTTCTGATAACTTCAGAATTTCGCATTGCCATGTATTTGGTAAAGGCACAGAGTATCTTGTTTTGACTCTAGGAAGCATTTTCTCAGAAGGCTTATACATTGCACCATTTCCTTTTTTTGCTATTCGTCACACACACACACACACACACACACACACACACAGAAGATATTTTGTGTGTCAACAGTTTGCTGTTTACAGAGAGGAACCTGACAGTTATGATTAATGAGATAAAGCCTCCATGCTCCAAGATTGGCAGTAATGGCGAACATTTTCCAGTTGTGAAAAGTTTCCTCCTGCAGGCAGTTAAAGAAACGTGTTTCCCGAACGTCTTGTCTTGCTTTGATCTTTGCCCAGTGCTCATTCCAAGACCAAGCAAATGTGGGCGCTCCACTCAACTTTCAAAATGTATGCTTTGCTGGCAGTCCCACTAAGTCAACCACTAACATTTTCCACATGATTCTACTACAAATTAAATTATAAAGAGCAGAAAACCTAGTGGGTTTGCTTTGCTCTGAATGATATTTTTGCCTACCCCTAAAGTGTCAGTTTTCTTCTGCCTAGGTTTCCCCCTCCCCCTTGCCTTAGGCAAGCTCCTTCTTTCCTGTTTCCTCCTTTGCTCTCTCTCTCTCTCTCTCTCTCTCTCTCTCTCCCTCTTCTTGCTGTTAGGAATGTGGGAAATAGAGGCAGAAAACTGTTTCCCGTAATGCCTCTGCAATTCATTAACTGCAGAATCTAAGCAAATTGTGTAACTCAGTTCTCCCCACTGTACGGTGGGGATTATGACACATAGTTTGCATGGATTTTGTGAAGATTTGATAAGCCCATGTATGGAAAGGAGTTACTATAATCTTCAGCAAAAGTGCCACTAATCCCACACTGTCTGACCATGTGTAGCTCATTGAAGACTGTCTTTTCAGAAGGGGCAACCTTTTGAAAAGGTTGAAATTTTAAAAAAATGTATTTCAAATAAGACTTAGACTTTCTATGTATGTTCCACAAACCAGTATGGACCTTCCTTCCAATTCTAGGCAGGAACCTCCAAAGCCAAAAGGCATTTTCTCCCATTCATGTAAGAGATGCTACTGTACACGTGTTTACACCGCAAACATTCCTTGCTATTTGGGCCAAGAGAATGAATTCTGAAGCAGGAAATAACTTAGAAATCTTACTTATCCTTTCTTTCCAAATGTTAACAGTGCCTTTGCTCTTTGCCTCCAGCATGAGGGTGAGATGCATGAAATGGGAATTTCAGGATACAGGTAGCTAGAGTGAAAGAACTCTCACAACTTGGCAACAGGGCTACAGGTGAGAAACAGTAGGAATATTAATTCTTCTTTTTTAAAATTTTTTAAAACATTTATTTATTTTCATGAGACAGAGAGACACAGAGTGCAAGTGGGGGAAGGGCAGAGAGAGAGAGACAGACAGAATCCGAAGCAGACTCCAGGCTTTGCGCTGTCAGTGCAGAGCCTGATGCGGAGCTTGAACCCCACTAACCGTGAGATCATGACCTGAGCTGAAGTCAGACACTTAACCGACTAGCCACCTAGGTGCCCTGGAATATTAATTCTTAATATTTATTGAGCACCAATTGCATATTTGGCTCTGGGTACCTTGGAAAAATTCAGTTGTTGGGCCTACAAGAGTGAAGGCGAGATCCCATTTGCGGTGACCTTGATATGGAAAGCGGTAGGGTGAAAACATGAGTCTCTTTACGTAACCCCAGACTCTGTCTGTGTGATTTGCTGTCCCCAACTGCCTGGTAGGCCTCTAGAGTCTCCAGGTCATGGGCTTGCCGGTGCTGGTAGACTGGAATGATCCAAGCCTTAGTTTCGCCCACACATTTAAGTGGGCTTCAGTGGGAGTAGCTGGGGAACATCTGTAGTTTTGAAGACTTTATAAAGTAAGAAGGCAGCTCAGTAATTCTCTAACTTGCCTGCTCCTTCCCTTGCAACCTCTACCCAGGCTTCAAGGGAAGGGGCCTTGGCTCAGCTGAACAAGGACTCAGGATAGGGCACGGTGACCCCTGCAACTCATGCCCAGCAAAGACTTGAATCTACATCCTCTTCAATATGAAAGCAGACGTGTTGGCCCAGTGATACATGCATATAATGAGCAATACATATAGGGAGTGAATAAGCAATATTGCTTTCCTAATTAGAGGCATTTTGGTCACTTGGAAAACTTCAGAAGTATAATGATTTTTAACTGTTTGGCTCAAACAAAAACTCATTCAGGCTTAGAAATTGGCAAAGGCCAGACTAATGATAAATACTTATCCCACAATCACATTTTCCATAGACCCTATAATTTCTGAGAGTTTCACCATAAAAAGAATCACAGTGAAAAATCTGGACTGACAGTTCACAATAACGACGTAATATTAACAGGATGTCAGAGTTTACAGGGCTTTCCCATTTCCTCTGTAAAAACCTTACCATTACCAAACATGTAGCCATCACTTTGATTTTCAACCATTATTAAAAAACTATTTTTCCAAGGGACTGTTCATTCATTTTGTATTCATTCAACAAATATTTATTGGGTACGTAGTATGTGCAATCACTGAACTAGATTCAGAGGGTGATAATTGCAATAATAATGGTACTGGCAATGAAACAATAGACAATATTTTTACACTCTTTACCACGTGTCCAGCACACTATTCTGAAAGTGTCACATATATTTAACACAGGTAATCTTTGCAACAACCATTCACAAGTATTGCTTGTAAACTGCTCAGCTACCTCTCTAGAATGTCACCTGATGCCCAAGCCAACTCTTTTTGTTGTCTCTTCCCAGATCTCCAGCCTTGCCAAAGTCCCTTCTCTGTCTACCAGTCTCTTCTGAGCTGTTCTATCTATTAGGTTTCTCTAAGGGAAACCTAATTCTGGAAGTACCAGGAGGTCTTTAAGTCAGGAGTTCAGGAACAGTTGGAGAAAGTTTTTCCTCAGTGACCAAGGAGCTAAATAAAACAAACTTTGGATTTAACTGAGAAAGAAATGAGAGAAAATTAGCAAGAGAGAACCTTGACCCCAGGCTCAAGTTTCCAGGATTGAGCCAGCCAACCTGAGAGTGAAACCCAAGATTTCAATATTATGTTAACCTCTGTCAGGTTAAAATAGTAATAAACTGTACTTGTAACTATATTCTTACATATAGGTTTGGCCCTGAGAGCTGAGAACATCAGAGCTAGAAATAACCTTCACCAATGGAGAATCTGAAGTCTAAACAGGTGAAGAAACCTATTCTGGGTCATATAAATTCATGGTATTAAGGCCAAGATGTCATAGAATCACAGCCCAGAGGGCCAAGCTCAATACTCACCAGGTCATCAGCTGCTTGAATCTTCCCTATAATATTACAGCCTTTCCAAGTGATTATAGAGCCCACGCTTGCACTTCTCAAATTATGGGGCACTCCCTTCTCTCTGTAGGACTGCATTCATCGGTTGGAGAGTTTCAGCTCTTAGGAAGTTCTGTATTTTGATCTGACATCTCTCCCCATGTGTCTTCCATCATTCAGGAACCCACAGCCCCATTTATTCCTTTCCATCTCAAGTTAATCAAAGATCTGGCTCCTTTGGACAAGATCAATATTCCAAGTTCCTCCAAACTTTCTTTTTGTAATTTAAACAATAACCAACATCTCCTAGCTTTACAAGAAATAATGATTTGCAGTGGCTAAAAGCATGTGCTTGCCAACAGATAAACCTCTGGGTTGAACCTCTTCTGTACTTGCAGAATTAATGTCCAAGGGCAGTTTACTTATTCTCCCCACACCCTGGGTTTCTTTTATGGAAATTGGTGATGATGATACCAACCTCAAAGTACAGTTGGGGTGAATAAATGAAATAATATACATAAAACTCCATGCACCGTGTCTAGCACTCCTTAGGAATTCAAAATACATTTAAATGGACAAATGAATGAACCCCCGGTTGTGTGTTAATAAGGGAGTTTTATAGAATGAATAACAAACTTGGAGAAGATCCTGTGGAGTAGAGAACCAAAGGAAAAATGAAGGAGAAAGACCCAAAGGAGAACCCAAAGAAGCCACTGTGGACCACTCTGTACAGGCTATTCCTCCACAAGTTCATCAATATCTGATGAGCAGTGTGTTCATGCTCATGACTCTGCTCAGTAAGTGGAGAGAAGGGGAATCTTAAATTCAAGCCTTTTTAAACTAATTCTGGACTTTCTCATAAAGGTCTGACCACATGCTAATTTGAAAGCCCAAACACTAAGTTATTTTGGGAATGGGAGAAAAGGTACTTTATATCTTTTTTTCCCTCTTCTACAAAAACAGATGAACAGACTTTCCTAACCCTTTCCCAAAAGTTTCATGTTTGGGTTGAGCTCAGCCCTGGAAGGTCTCACTCTCAAGAGGAAGGCCTGAGAAAGTCATTAAAAGCAAATGAAAGCCCTGGAATGGAAATACACAGGGAAGATGGGAATTCAATTGGCTTTTTCTCCCAGGTGCTCCATCTTTCAATAACAGGAAGATGCAACCAAATCAAACTATCTCATGGATAATATCTCCTAAACCATTATAAACTTTAACACAGCATTAAGGAGAGACTCACGGACACAGCCTGACATGCACTGATCATGGCTCTTCCTTTTGTTATCAGGGCTGTGTGTGGTAAATGATTGAAACTGCCTAGGATTTTGAAGAAGACCAAATGAGAGAATTCAGCTTGGTATATGGTCTGGCATGGGTGCTACACCATTTTATGAAGTGTAAAATGACATATAGCAATCAGTCTTTGAAGAAGCCAAGGCGGCTGATAAGCATCCAATGGTGCATAGGACAACTACTATGACAAAGTGTTATCTGGCCCACAATGTCAATAGATCATGGTTGAGAAACCCTTGTTTTATAACATGTAAAACATAACGATGTATTGGGACCAGGGATTGGTAGTAGTTAGACTAGGATCTTGAATATCATACTAAAATCCTCCCAAAGGTAATGAATTTATTATAGGATTCAAGGCATAAAGAAAATAGAATTTTAGCAAGATGTGTATCATAAAAGTTTGTCTAATATATTAGCACATAGAGACACTAGAGTGTTCTAGGCATCTTGATGCAAATTCATATATTTCATATAATATCATGGTTATAAAGCCCCAAAATCTGACTGAAAAGTGAAAGCATCTAGCAACAGGCTAATTTTATTTCCTTGGCCTCCATAGACAAAAAGACTGGATTTCTGGTCTTTCCCTTCATTAGGGCTTCCCCTACATGTTGGCAAGACAATTAAAGGGGATGAGAGGTGTTGATTTAGTCTAACTAATAGTTTGGCATTGTGTAGACAAAACATCTGGTTGATTGGAGCTTTCATTCTTCACTGGGTGGTTTTGACATGGAGGAAAGATAATCATTGTTGGATACTTGCTAGTCATCATTATAAACCCAGCTGATAGCAGGGTAAAATCAACTGGTCCTAAAATAAAGAACTGTAGGTATGAATCTTCAACCTGAAAGACCATTGCTTATAAGAAAGAGGAGCTCTGGAGTTGAAAATGAAGAACTCAAGCATAACCTTCACTTATGTCTCCCTGAGACTGCTCCTACCCAAATACCCTCTCACAATTGCCTTATACCATGAGAAGTTGGTGAAACCCATAAATGCATTAAGTGAAGCCACAGTCCCTGGACCAGGAATATATCTGTCTGAAGAAAGGGGCTCGTTTTTCTTCACACATAACTTTCTGTCTGCTCACAAACCCAAGGGGATGCATCCAGCCAGAAGGAAGAGATTGTCTTTTTGTTATTTGGCTTTTGTTTCTTTTTTATTCATCTGCCAAGAAAGGACACCTTGTTCTAATCCATCTAAAGGAACATATAGGCCTTGGTCTCTTTTTTCTACTTTTTCAAACCTTATATATCTTTCCAAGCCCAGCTAATTCTACCTCCCTAAAGCCTTCTCTGAGGCTCCTGTCAATTCTGATATGATGCATAACAACTTGACTGGTAAAAATTACTGGGATCACTGTGTCAAGCGGATATCAGGGTCTTATTACAGTTCAAGGAAAAAAATTCTATGATTTGTAATGTAACACCTTTCATGATTACAAGATGGGTAGGAGGTAACATGAACCAAATGTTTGCTTTTCTCATCTTTCCCTAGTATTTATTGACTTTGTCATTCATTTTTGGTAGCAGTTCTAGACACCTGTGTAGCAACAGTGAGCAACAATAGGTTCTCAGAGCTGAAAGACTAATAAAACAAGTTAGTAATCAAATAATCATTTACCTCCTGATGAATTAGAAATAGTCCCATTTCTTGGGGCGCCTGGGTGGCTCAGTTGGTTGAGCATCCAAATTTGGCTCAGGTCATGATCTCGTGGTCTGTAAGTTCAAGCCCCACATTGGGCTCTGTGTAGCTCAGAGCCTGGAGCCTGTTTCAGATTCTGTGTCTCCTTCTCTCTCTGCCCCTCTCCCGCTCATGCTCTGTCTCTCTCTCTGTGTCAAAAACAAACATTAAAAAAAATTAAAAAAAAAAAGAAATAGTCCCATTTCTTTATTGCTTCACTCATCTGAAAGTGGCATTTACTTCTATCCCCTGGTATCTGGATGCCCCTGGATTCCCCTGGAATCTTGCTTGCTTTAACCAATAGACTATGTTGAAAGTGACACTGTGGCAAGTCTGGGCTCAAACTTTAAAAGTCCTGTTGGCTTGGCTTCCACCCTTGTTTCTTAGAAGTTATCCACCATAGTGTGAGGAACACTGGGCTAGACTACTAAATGAAGGATCCCAGAGAGAGACCCAGGAAGGTGAGAGGCCACATTGATCATGGCAGGACCAAAGGGTCTCCCAGCTGAATGTGGCCACATGAGCAACCACATCTCAAATGTGAAACAGGAAATCTACCCAGCTGAACCCAGTCAACCCACAGAACTGTGAAAAATTTAAATTGCCATTTTTTTAAACCACAAAGTATGGAGATCATTTGTTATAAAGCGATAACTAAAATACATCCTATCTAAGGTAAACATCTACCACATTCTCTTTCTTTCACATTATCCTGCTTTTTTTATTTTCTTTAAAACTCTAATCACTACCTAAAATTATTTTCTTTACTTTTCTGTTGCCTCCCCCAACAGGAAAAAAACCGTGAGAGAACAGGGACCTCGCTATACTGCTTCCTGCTGTGAACTTTGTGCTTAGAACAATGCCTGACGCAGAGCAGAATGCTCAATAAATACTTGTAGATTAAGTGAATAGATGAATAGTTGCAGCTATGACAAATGAGCTGAGAAGTAGACATTGCTGTAACAGTTTTTTTGTAACTTTTTTTAGTTTATTTATTTATTTTTGAGAGAAAGAGAGACAGAAAGAGCTCGTGGGGGGAGGGGTAGAGAGAGAGGCAGAGAGAATCCCAAGCAGGCTTCACTCTGTCAGTGCAGAACCTGATGTGGGGCTTGAACTCACAAACCATGAGATCATGACCCGAACAAAAACCAAGAGTCAGACACTTAACTGACTGAGCCACCCAGGTGCTCCATACGTTGCCCGTAACAGTTTTTAATGAGGGGATTAGAACTGGGAGGGAAGTCAGAGAAGATAAGGCTTGTTTTGAAAAAATCTTCACGTTATGTCCAGCAGGAGAGTGGGGGATTATTTTCTTTCTAGTTACTGTTCAATTAATTATTTTCATATAAGTAACATTATCACTAAACTTTCTGTGGTGGCAGATTTTAGAATATTTTTCAAAGCTATTTTTAGAGCAACCTTCTAAGGATCCAACTACTAATTAATTAAGGAATCCCCTGAATTATCAGAAATTCATTTTACAAAAATTGCTCAGAAAAAGAAGATGTGGAATCTGCCCTATTCCTCTGCTAGGAATCGGAGTTAAAGGGAAAATTCTTTCTCAATTTGAAGAAATGCTTCTTCCTAAATGTGAGGACAAATTTTAAGAAAGCATTTTATGTTTCCTAAGCACAGAGTCCATTTGAGAATTTTTTTACATAGAAAAAGAAAGAATTCTTAAAAGAGGAAGTCAGCAAGAGAGGAACATGGAAATACCCTTTTCCTCCTTCTTAGAAAATATTTCCCTGCTAGAAAGAGAAAAGCAGAAGAGGTCCAAAGTTGGGTCCAAAGAGGACCTCCAAAGAGGTCCAAAGCCAGAATGCTATAGACACATTGTCTCAGGGCTGGTAAGCAGCCAAGACCCTTCCTTTAAAGCCAAACAATGGGGTCACCTGGGTGGCTCAGTCGGCTTCTTCGGCTCAGGTCATGATCTCGCAGTCCATGAGTTCAAGCCCCGCGTGGGGCTCTGTGCTGACAGCTCAGAGCCTGAAGCCTGTTTCGGATTCTGTGTCTCCCTCTCTCTGACCCTCCCCCGTTCATGCTCTGTCTCTCTCTGTCTCAAAAATAAATAAATGTTAAAAAATTAAAAGAAAAATAAAGTCAAACAATGAAGATAAGAAAATGAAGATCAAAAAGAGAAAAGAATAAAAATGAAAACAGAAAATAATGGAGCTGATGTCAATGTGTGTGTAAAATATATATGGGAGGGGTGGCAAAATTAAATAATTCAATTTTCTTCCTTATACTTTTATGTATTTTTAAATGTTGGTTTTAGACACATACACGCATACATACAATACATATATAAATATATATATGTGTATACATAAACATATACATACACATCTATGCATATATATTTACATATACATGTAAATAATATACATGTAAGCATATATACATACATGCATATATATGTACTGTCTATGAAAATATACATGCATCTTGGGTTTCTATCTGTTTTTAAATTTTTCTTTAAATCATTCCTTTGATCTTTGTTCAAAGCTTAGTTTTGTCTGTTTTAGCAGAAGAATAAATTGTTAGCATAAATGGAAGGGAAATTCATGGTTATAGAACTCTGAGTTGAGTTTGAACAGAAAGATACTATAACTCAATCTATTGAGAGACAAGATTCAGTTCAACAAGTAAACACAGACTCTGGGCTCATTTGGATTTTTGTTTGAATCTTGATTCACCACTTGCAATCTCTAGAAATTGGGAACTTGAACTATTTATCTCTAAAAGACAGGTTCTTTCCATTCAATTCAAGAAATATTACGGAACACTTTCCATGCTAGGTTCCATGCAAGACAGCTAGCAGTTGCCCTCATGGAGTTTATAGTTTGTCCAGGGAAAGAGACATCTGCAAAGAAAATGATAAGTGAGCTGACAACCTCCTGAAAAGATTCTGATTTAGCAAAGTTCTCTTATAAAGTGGTCAAGAGAATTTTGTGAAATAATTCATACAATGTCCCTGGGACTATGTATAGTCAAACACATTCAATAATATGGTGTTCTAAGCCCCTCGACCTCAAAGCAAAGAGGAAGTAGACACCCAATACCTTCTATATTTGAAGCGTTGTTGAGAGCCAAGATCATCTGTGCCTATTCTCCATCATAACTCTGGTGCTTATATTGGGTTAGCAAATAACTGATTTGTTCCCTCTTAAAGCTTAAACACAAAATAAAATATGTAAGCACGTAGCTTTATCCCACTGTTTGCTCTTTGAGCAAACTGAATGGTGTCTCACCCACCTTTTACAATCCCACAGTGATCACCACAATGCTTAAGAAATTATAGGAAATATAGAGCAAAGGGAAAACACTACATGGTTGAAGATATAGGTCTTTCTCCACACTTCTCATGTGAAAATCATATAATCTCTAAATGCCAACATCCCTACTCTCAAGTGGGTTTTGAAATTCTTGCTTCCCTCACAAAATAGTGAAATGAGATAACATAAGTGAAAGTGTTCTGCAAACTTTAAGACACTACAAAAGTATACACGAGTGTTATTATTAAGACATTTTCACGCTTTAACCCCCTGAAGTCTGGCTTTAGCCAACCGTCTCTTCACTGAAACTCATTTCTCAAAAGTTACTCATAAACTTGGTTTTATCAGTTTCTCAGAGTTAATTATGTTTGGGATGATGACTCCTGCTGATGTGAATGTATAACCCAGGATATGTGTTTAGAAAGAGAAATAGAACAATTTTTTCTGTTGCGTGTTCTTTCCCAGTAGAAAAGCCACATGAAAGCCAATTTATCAGAAGGTACCTTGGTAGGCAAAGAACTGGATGTCTTATAGTCAACTCTGGTGATTGGAATGTTTAATGACTCCAGTGTGTCTGCTTCCAGGATAAGGAGGTATCTGCCTGTGAAAAGTGGATGTTTATATCATCTAATCTGGGCACTAGCTAGCTTCTCTGGCTTGTGTCTCTCTGCTTCTCCTTTGTTAGCCAACATCCCCTCTGAATGACACATTCTTTCCTTTGATAAGGTAATGCCTTCAGTCAGGTTTCAATCCTGTCTTACTGGCCTGGCCAGGAATCTGTCTCTCTTAACATAACTCTGCCCATCTTTTATCCATCAAACTTAGTGTCTGTTTTATGGTTTAACTCCCTGTGGCCATCCTATTTCACTTCCTGTGTGTTCTTAGAGAGTCCTTCATGGTTACCCTCATCTTTCACCAAGAATAATGGTCTTTTAATTCATCTCTGAATTCAGTGGTCCCTTATTGGTCCTCATCTTCCTTCTTCTCTATGCAACATTGACAATGTTCATCTTGTCTGCAGTAGGCAGTTCCCAACATAATCTCTCCTCTCAGTGGTCAGCCAATTTCTTTGAGGGAAATTACCTTCTCCCCATTGTATTTAAAGTTGGTGGAAAGGTAATTCCTGGCTTGAAAATACCTACCTCCAACTGTGGACCAGACTCTGGTTCAGCCAATATAAGACTATGATCAAATCTCAGTCAATCAGAAGATTTGGGGTTTTCAGGGGCAGCCATTCCTATGATAGGGGAGAACAGAGTGACAGTCACTGCAATATCACCAGCATACAGAATAATATAGATATTTGTCAAATGGTCCAAGCTTACCGCATTTTGGGCCTCTGGATTGATGTATGTAGATTGATATATATATATATATATATATATATATATATATATTAATCTATATGTGTATATATATGTCAATATATATATACACACACATACACAATAAATGCAAAGTATATTACACATTATACTTCATATATTATAGTTCACAATTTATATACTATATTATCTATTATATCTATTACAATGTATATTACATTAGGTTATATCATATTATATTATTTGGTTATACATTGGTTTCTATCATTCTTAAGCCTTATCTTTTTACAACCTTTTTAAAAAATGCACTAACACTTTTATTGCATTTGAGGACACTTTTGATAAATATCTTGAATTTGAAGCCTTGGCTAGGTAATCCTTTTGCACTAGAAATCAGTGATCTCTAATACAACTCCATTGCCAACTATGGGATTTATCAAAACTGTAGATTCCAGCTTGCTGAATATTTCAACACTTTATTCAAGTACTCCTATCTAGCGATCTCACTAGCTCTGAGACAAACCAAATATAAATGCTTAATGTATGGTACAAATCAAGAGATTTTTCACAGAAGAAAACCACAAAAGACTAATTTTCTACAACATGTCCCATGCTCATTAGATCTTCAGTAATATTACTCAAGTTATTTCAAGGGTAATAACATTGATACACCATTACCCATGTTTTCTCAAATTTTTTATCTGTATTCCAAAAGGTATAAACAAGGATGCATACACTCAAAATTGTTTTTACAAAATTTTTAGGTTTATTTATTTATTTTGAGAGAGTAAGAGAGACAGAGAAAGGGTGTGTACATGGGAGAGGAGCAAAGAGATGAAAGGAAAGAGAGAATCCCAAGCAGGATCTGTGCTGTCAGTATGGACTCCAATGTGGGGCTTGATCTCATGAACCATGAGAACCATGATTTGGGCTGAAGTGAACAGTTGGACACTTAACCTACTGAGCTACCCAGGTGCTCATTATAAACTATTGATGTTTATTTTGTCATACATATTACAAAAATGAATATATGGAGAAAAGGACAAGTGCACAATGACAAGTGTACATTTAAGTCATTTGTAGCTATATAAATTTTTTTATATGGTGATTTGTTCATATGGGCATTATAAATGACAGACAAAATAATTCTGATGCTATGATCTCCTGAAATTCTACTAAATCCATTTGCTTAAGGTAGTCAAAGGGATTTTTATTGCTTGCTGTCAATAAGTTCTTAGTCTCCTTATGAAAGCAGCAAAATGGCCTCTCATTACCTCCCTGGCACAGTGCCATCTACTTATAGGTGCTCAATAAAGTCAGTACAATCGACCTATTGTGTATTAGGGATTCAGCCACTATAGTTGGATTGAATTGAATTGACATGAATTGAACAGGCTTTTCTCAAACCCATAGCAACTATGAAACTAGAATATTTCACCACCATTCAGAAAATTGTGCTCACAAGATCACATTCCGGAATCTTGACAAATGAGATTTCAGCAACTCTTTAGTTAAACACTTCGTGGACAAATTATGTGTTGCTCTATTACTAGGAGTTCTGGTACGGATCTACAAGTAATGTTGTTCCAAAGTAACTGCCTATGTTTGTCGGCAGTGTGTCATTGTGAAGTGACTGTAAGGGACCGCACTGTTAGCTTGAGCCTTCGGTTTAACCACAGACTCTGACTCAACAGCAACATTGGTTTGCAGAATCAGATGAAGGAATGTATGCCGAATAGGAATTGCGGATAATAACGTGGATTGGTTTTTCCCTTCTGAAGCACAGAAAATAAAGTTTTCTCTCTATGTTACTGGGTTTCTATAGTAACTCACTTATCGAGGATTATATCAATTCTACTTGCCAATTGTGCAAAAGTCTGTTAAATAAAAATGAGAGATTGCTGTTGTGATCCTGGGAAACTCTTCCTCTTAAGAAACTTACTCAGTAAGACACAGTTTAAAAATAATAAGAATCGACTTTGATGGAAAAAAAAAAGCCAGTATTTATGTGGCTCGAAAGTTTACCAAAACAAGACTATATGTTAACTTTGTCAAGTAGTATTTTTACTCCTTCCTGAGAATGAACCTCTCTCCCTGAAGAGAACTGTCATTGAAAACCACGAGTTCTTGCTAACCACAGAGATCTGGATTTCATCAATAAGGCCACAGAACCCAGTAAACACTGCCCCTTCTATTGGGTACATGTATGCCATGCACACAAAACCAGCTCAGCAGCCTTTCACTCAAAACCCAGTATGTTCTTTCCCAACTGTGTGGAACACTAAAGCCTATACTTTCTTCAAAGTGACCCTTGAATGTCAATGATGAAACCTGCACTGAAGGAGACGTGACACTTAAGACATATAACACTTAATGACAGGAAGGGAGGTTTGGGGGGACAATAATATATGGCCAGGTCCACGGAAATCACCCTGAAAGAACTTCCTTAAGAGAAATGGCTTAGAACAAAGCAAATCAAATAATTTTGCCACCAAGAAAAATGTAAGAAAGAAAGTTAAATCAGGTTTTCTAAAGAAAAAAAAAAAAGAATTGGTGAGGAGAGAACCTTCCCCATCTCGGTAGGGTAATAATGGGGACTTTGTCTGTCTCAGGGAAGAAAGGATGTGGTGGTCCATTCTGTCCATGCATGAGTTTAACCCTAGAATGTCAAACTCAAATTCCAGAGATTACCAATGATGTAATAGAAAAGCCACTACAAATTGGTTATCCATATAGGAAAAAATAAAATTAGATTTCTGCCAGCCCCACAAAAATAATTCCAGATGGATTAAAGATCTAAATGTCAAAAAACGGAACATTTTAGTAGGGAATATAGGTGAATTTCCTTCTGACCTTAAAGTAGAGAAGGGTTTCTTAAGACACAAAATGCGCCAATATAGGGGAAAACAAATGGATGAATCTACATTAAAATCAAGACCACTTACTAATGAGAAGACACATTAAAGAAAATGAAAATTTGTATAATAAACTGGAAGAAGATATTTTTAACATGTATAACCAATAAAAGATTAATAACGATACATAAAGAACATTTGGAAATCATAAGGAAAGCACAAATAACACAATAACAAATGACCAAATTCATAAGCAAGTACTTGGAGTTAAAGGAAACATATTACCAATCAATATATGTGCAAAGAGAGATTTAATTTCACCAGATATTGGGAAAATACAAATTACAATATAAAATGCCACTTTAGACCCTGTTGACTGGCAAAATAATAAAAATAAAAATGTTAATGTTTGACAATTACCAAATATTGGGAAAGATTTAGATGAATAGGATTGAGAGGTAAAGATTAACTTTTAAAGACCAATCCACTGCAAGCTGATCTCCCAGAAATGGAGCTGGCTTCCTACAAAGCACCATGGAAACCAGCATCGGTCAAGTACCTAAGGTGACACCACTACTGGTTAACCTCAAGGGTTTGACCCCAGCACACTGATTATGCCCCATGATGGACGGTGATTCTGCAAACATGAACACTCATGTCATGTGGCAAATCCTGCCATTCACTCACATCATTATGCGCTTGCAAGTGGTAGATAGGGAATTTGACCTGATCACTGTGAGAGAGAGGTTGATGGTACCATCTACTAAGCTAAAGGTTCTGTTATGTCACTTTGCTATTTTACTTTGGACTCTAATCACATTGGGAGAGGAGCTGGAGTAGACTTAACTGTACAGATTAAAAGCCCTACAACCAAAGAACAATCTTCTATCATCTGACATCTGGCCATGCTAGATAACTGTGACCTACCCCTAATGGAGTAGCCAAAGGGGACTTTCAAGCAAAATTCTAGTTCTTATATTGAGTGGTGAATGTTTAAGTAGTTGTATTTTTAAAAAACAAATAAGTATAAACAAAGAAGCAAACAGCCAAATAAGGACAACCATTCGTGAGCCAGTGATGAGAGTACTTTGTGGCTAAAGACTATGATTAATCCAAACCTGTGCTCCTGGAGGCAAAACAAAAGGAAAAATGGCTTTATATAGCTTTAACTTAGGTGGTTAATATACCTTATCTAAAATCCTAATAATAATTTGTGGTGTAGCTACTTTTATATCCACATTTTACACAAAATGACAGGCTCAGAGAGGATAAGTGAATAGCCCAACCCTATGTATCTAATAAAAGTTAAATATCAGATTTGGATGTAACTCTATTGATTATGTGTTAGTTTGATTAAGCTGCGGTGACACTAACCCCCAAACTATCGGTGGCTTACCACAGTAGTTATTTACTTCTCATTCACATAAGGGTCCCAGGCACATCATTTGAGTCACATCACTGAGTCATCATTTGGCCTAAATTCCTTCCTCCTGTGGCTCCATAACTTTCTAGATCCTTACTATTGTATGTATGAGAGAAAATGAAAGAACACACTAGGGGTTTATATAGGCCAGGTTTAGAGTGATATTCCTTATTCCTACTCAAGTTGCATTTGAGAAAATGCCACATAAGCACACTTAACTGTAGGGAGTCTGGTAAATGTAGGAAGAGGGAAATTGAGTGGACAGCTTGTAACTTCCACTATAGGCTCCAAACCTCATGGTCTGCCCAACGTAATATAGGTTGTTGCTTGTGAAAATAATGCCATAGAGCAAAAATGACTTTGAATTATCACATGATAATGGCAGGTCATGAGCAACAAGTTCTGTGATGCTAGGGCACATGTGCTTCCTGGACTAAAGTAGTGAGTTTACTAGAGTGTGAAAAACATACCCCAAGCAAAGCTGTGTGAAGTGCTTCTTCATTATTCTTGAATCCATGGATGCCCATGAAGCAACTTGCACTATACAAAGAGCTAGCCATCCCTGACTTAGTAACTCAGGGAATAAACTACATTGACTGAGGCTGTGTGTGTGCATGCATTGGAATGAACACAGGAATATAATTAAAAACGGAAACAATCATAACACTGAAAGTCAGTATATGTTGATTGTCATCCAAGACCACCTTTCCTGGGAATTGCTTCACAAAGCATAGAATTTTCCTTTTATTTATTTACTTATTTACTTTTGGCCAGATAGTCAATTAGAGTCTAATACATTCAAGAATAATCAATATTTTTAAAGAAAGAATAATCAATATTAATTGCAGTTTCTTCAAAATTAAGAGTTGTAAAAAGAGAGGGTTTTTCGAACAAATTTAAACATTTCTACAGTTTAAGTTACTAGGAGATAGTAGCAGATATTCTCCAGCCAAGCATGTACATGTCCTACTAATTCAATCAGTCATCTGCTTTCATACTTTTCTAAATAATAATAGTAACCATTTGTTAAGCACACACTGAGTGCTAAGGGCTTTATACACATTGCACCATTTAACCACAATGATGTCATCTGGTAGTTATTAAGATCTGTAATTTTTAGATGCAGATACCGAACTTAGAAAGGTTAACTGCCTAAAGTCACAGAGCTAGGAAGTAGTAGATAAGGATTATGATGTGGATTTCTCTCATTCCAGCACCCCTATTCCTCTCCATCATGACAGGTAGTCAGAAGTCTAGCTTACATCAATAATGTCATCCACAATGTGTTGGAAAGAATAACGATTTCCTTATTTTGATGAGAATTTTTCTGCTGGAAAGACTATAGCTGGTACTATATATGGTGATTATAAGGGATAACTTTCCACTTGGCATCTCAAGCTGGTTCCAATTATCTACCCGATTCTGGCCCACCAAGACACAAGGTGCCTGACAGCTGAACTGATAATAGAAAAGGCTAAGATATTCTCTTATGGAAACAGCACTTATCCCTAGACTCCCATTGATTTAGAATTTTAAGGGTGTGTGTTTTTAACCAATACAGGATCTTTCCATGGCAGTCAAGTTATATCTTGTAGGATTAACAATTTCCCTAGTGGCATAGCTGCTCTTGACTGCAAATCCATTTCACCTATACCATGTAATATGGAATTGTATGGAATTTTTCCCATTTCCTTAGAATTGACTCCTAAGACCCAATGCTGACCAAAAAACAAAAAAAAGACATTTGAATGAAAACCAAAGTTGAGCCAGACTCTAAGACTTACTTAGAAACGATAGACATGGTTCTTCCAAATCCAACTGTATCTCAGCTACATGAATTCATCTTCCTCTCCCCATTCCCCACAACCTCCAGACCAAATAAAGAGAAAGAGCCAGAGGTGTATGGGAGTAAGGAGTCATTGGGCTAGGGGATGGTGCCTCCTAATCTGACCCCAAACCAAGTGAAGAGGGGACTCAGGGAACCACGATAGAGCCTGGGGGTGCCTGCAGCAGCGTGGAATTGTCATCTTATTCCTCAGTTTGGACCTATGCTTAAGCAATACAGATGCTAATATGCCTATTTCAGCAGGAGAAAGGGACTAAGGAAAGATGGCAGCATGCAGATAAGGTCATCAATGGTGAGACTTCCAAAGGTGTGTGAAATTTTCAAGGTTAAGTGGATATTGTAAAAGGCAGTTGAACAGAAAACTAACACACCCAAGAAGGCTGAGCACCCAGTAAGATATCAAGAGCATCAAAAAGCTATAGGATAAACTGCCAGGAGCACAAACTGAATGGTTTTAAGAAAGTAAAGCAGAAAGAATCTCTTATTAGAAAACTAGGCAATAAGGAAACCTCAAAGGGCCCTCTTGCATCCCACAATAGAATCAACATTGCATGTTTACCATACACGGGCATCAGCAGCCAGCGGGTCTTAGAGACTCAGAAACTACCAGAGACATGTAGAATTGAAGTGACCTGCTATGTTAGAGATACTTGTCCTATTCCATCTTCTTCCATTCTAGAGAGACCAAGAAAAGGAAGAGAGAGAAGAGATCTTTGCCTTGGGTCAGTCTGAAATTGGATGCAAAAGAGTAGGACAAAGCAGTAAGTTGAGTATGTCATGGAGGCTTTAAATTCAGCTAGACTGGATTGCACTTCTTTGTATCTAAAATTCACTGGAAACATATTGGATCTGTCTAAAATAGTTTGGATTAGTAACATACTAGACATCAGATTATTTTCAAATGGTCACTCATTCTCCCTTGACCTCCTCCATAGGTTGGAAGAGAATAGCATGAATCCTTCCCATTCATGTAGGGCTTGGCCATGGTACTTGCTTTGGCATATGGAATGTTGGCAGAGTTGGCATAAGCAAGAACTTAAACAAGATTTATGTGGGTTGGCTGGCCCTTTTTCATTCCTGCCTTTCACCATGAGAAGAATATGCCTCAGTTGGTCACTGGTCCAAAAGAGAAGGGAGACACATGTAGAGGGCATGAATCCAACTCATGAACTACAGCCAAGCTCAGTCTAGAACAGCTAGAGCCCAGGCGACTGGCACTATGTGAGAAATAAGTGGATAGATATGACTTAGTCCAGCCATTCTATTATACTGATAAGCATTAGGTCTTATAGTCTTTCAATTTTTTTTCAGTTCAGAGTTTGCTGCCATGAACATATCTTTCCATATATCGTAGTGCATATGAGAGATTATTTCTACAAACTAGAGAACTAGAAGAGGAATTTCTGGGCCAAAGGTATTGCACATTAAGACTTTGTTATACACTGCCAAAATTACCTGGAAAGCTGTTGTAACTATTCATACCATCACTATTTACATTCCCTCCCACTGGGTATAAGAGGGCCTTTTTTTCCATGTTCTCCTAAGGGCAGGCCTGAATAACCCTTTCCAGTTTTACCAAACGGGGGGGGGGGGGGGGGGGGGGGGGAGGGAATATCATTGTTTCAATATCAGTAGTTGAAAACAGTAGTAACGTATTACTATGTGTGCACACATGGAAAGGTTTCCACAACATAAGAGAAAAAGTAAGTTACACAACTATATGTAATATGATCTTATTTCCTATGTATACACATGAACTTACCCATGCCTCATGTATAAATGCATGTATATGTGTGTGTGTGTGTGTGTGTGTGTGTGTGTATAGGCCACCTTTATATAAGCCTAAATAAACATTTAAAATCTGGAAAAATATTCTGCGAAGTGTTACCATGATTCTCTCTTATAAACTAGTTTGAGGAGAAGGGAATAAAGAGAGAATGTTAGTTGTATATTAAAATTTTATGATCATATAAGATTTTATAATAAAGTGGCACAGATAAAAATGTTTCTTTAAATATAAAGCAAAGATCTTTATTCTCCAGAACTATGTGGCCATAATCTCTATTTACGGCTTATCTTTTATTTCCATCCTCCATAAGAAATAAGTTAGTATAGTCATGAGATACACCACAGTTCTTGTGTGCTTGACATTTTCATTACTGTTACTTAACTGAGTAATATATCAAACATAGTAAGTTATGAATAAAAACATTTTAAAATTGTTTATTGATAAGGCAGTTGATAATAATAATCCTCTTATTAATTACAGTGGGATGAAATCTTTAAAAATCTCGCCCTAGATACATCTGTGACTAGGCACATGAGAGGAGCCAAGTAATGCTGATGTACTCTAAAACAAATGAGTTCCAGATCTCCACTTGTATTTCAAGAGGCTTTCAGTCTCAGAACTCTGGGTTTATCATTTCTTTTTAAAAAGCCATTAATGGACCAACCTAATCTTTTAAGTAATTTATGAGAAGAGTAAAACAACTTCTCCAATGACATGTTTTTATATCTCCAGTTTATCTATCTAAATGCATCTCAAAATTAAAATTTACTCCTATATTTGCAAATCAAGTACACATGTCTGGATGAAGCATTTTTTTGGTGACTTTTGATACTCAAGATGACATATTCTCTGAAGTAGTAAAATACTGAATATTTTGAGTAATTGATATATGATGAGACAAATAATTAACAGATAAATCATTTCTCAAATGCTTTATATAAACAGTGTGTCCTCTTCTCCCACTGCCCAAATCATGCAGTGAGTAACGAGTTACACTCCTTTATGCCAAAAATGCAATCAGGGCCTCTTGAGCTAATTGGAAAAATGATCATGAAAGAAAAACAAAGAACCCTATAAAGCTAAGAAAAAATAAAAAGTATTGTAAATACATCTGGATAAGAATATAAGATTTAGGATCTAGTTTCAAGTGAGCAAAAGACATTAATATGCTTTCCCAAGTGCAAGTTTGCCCATGGATTACACACATTTGGACCATGTTCTTGAAGAGATTTCAATGTAGCATTTTTTTTTCCAGTCACATTCTAAATTCATCTTCCACAGCATATTATCAAATCCTAAATCCATTTTCCCAGGCATATGTTTAAGCATTTTGTTGAGGTATTCAAACAGTCTGGAGAGTATTCCATTTGTTAAACAACAGTTCAGCAAATAGAGTTATCTGTTACTTTGTTGAAGTAATTTGATTGCTGGTTTCCAGAAAGGGTTCACACAGGAAATACACTTACCAGAAAACAGCATGGAGAGTTCCTTGGGCCCTACTGGGCCTCCTAGAATCTAAAGAATAAAAGACATCGTCCACCATTGAGATCACTTGAACCTTTGTATTGAGAATCAAAAGAAATCCATTATTTTCAAGGTGTGCCTATAGGATTCAGACCAATGTTACCAATGTTACAATATTAGTTTGAGAACCATTTGATAATCTTGGGAAGGCAACAGTTTATCAGTTTACATACTCAGAGGTAGCATTCATTTTGTCCTGTTTCCAGCTTTTTGAGTTAACCTCAGCAGCCATCAGTTTGTTACATATCCTTCTAAATGTAAAAATTCTAAGCACTAACTTTTGGAGGGGGTGGGGGTGGCCAAGGCCCAGCTGTTTGCCAGAATGTTTGCTGGACCTAACTGCAGTCAGTACTATAGACAGTCTCTCCCCATCTTGTGTTCCAACAGGTGTTTGAAGGAATACAAAGATTTGCATATCTGAAACCAAATGTAGTATATGTCTCTGGGCCTCAGAAGATAAATTACTGGGAGCAGTGCTTGCCCCTAGAAAGAAATCTGGTAAAACCTTGGATTGTGAGTAACTTGTTCTGTGAGTGCTCTGTAAGACAAGCACACATTTCTAATAACTTTTAACTTGATAAACAAGTGATGTCTTGCAATACGAGTAGCATGTGACATCAAACATCACATGATCACACCTGAGCCAATGGTTCTTTCTCATTCTCTCACTGTGGGACTGTGGGTGATCATCTCCCATGCTTGGATGCTTGGTCTCAAATCAGAAATCAGTGATTTTTAGCAGAAATCAGTGATTTTTCAGAATGTTGGAAGGTGCCCACAACTGGCACTGGTGTATTTTTTGTCACTTCAAAGCACCTATGGACGGTCCTTTGCTTTTCCATACAAGAGTAAGCTTAGAAATGATTTGCTTCATTCTAGGTCAGGCTGCCTGCAGATATAGACCCTTTCCTCTGAGGCTTTATTGCCAGTTACATCAAATACAGTATATGACAAGAGTTTATTAATACTGCACTGCAGTCAACATCCATGCAAATGTATACAATGGCCCCCATGCAGAAAAAAATTGAAAAGAAAAGCGGTAAGAAGGAGAGGATTACTGTGGAAGTTAACAGGTAAATCATCGATAAGTATGAACGAGGTATGGGAGTGACAAAAATTGCAAGATTTTATAAGAAAGTCTATGACTGCATCTCATCTGCAGAGGAAGAGGAGAAAAAAAAAACAAAGGAATCCCTCACTTCAAATGATATTAGGGGGATGTGTAAGATGTGAGAAACAGTGCAAAATTTTGTAGAAAACAACCACCCAAACAAGACTGTAGCTGTGTAAGCAATTGAATCTGTTTAATGACAATGCAATGCCACATTTCTGTGAAATCCTCAAAAGAAGGCAAAAGCAAGTTTTACTGGATAGGTTCCTCGTTAAAGTTGTACAAAAAGAAAGAGATTCCATTGAGCCTATAGAAAGCAGTGATTCCATTAGCGATAGTGAAAGTCAGCCTACACAATAACCCTCCTCTGTCTTGTCTCCTTCACACCAGCCACGGAGGTTTTCAAAGATAAAGGCAGGTTAATCTGTTTATTTTTCTTTATTATTTTGTGTTATATTACAGTATTATAATCATTTTTATATATGAATGTTTTTGGGTTGTTTAATGAATCATCGGAACTTCCATTATTTCGTTATGGGAAAATTTGCTTTGATATACAAGTGCTTTGGATTACAAGCATGTTTCCAGAACAAATTATGCTCACAAACCAAACCAAGGTTTTACTGTAGATATATATTTGTATACATACTTCTGCCTGCAAGACTCCTTACCTTTTCCTTCTTGAGCCTTTTACTTGCATCCAAGAGTAGATGTTGTTCGTTGCTTTTCTGCCTTTTTTTTTTTTTTTTTTTTTTTGAGAAAAAGAGCATGTGAGCCACGAGGCTCCATGCTCAATGCGTAGCCTAACAATGCAGGAAATCAAGAGTTAAGACATTCGAAAGACTGAGCCAACCAGGCTCCACTTCCCTCTTCTCTGTCTTAACTGAGTCCTGCCCATCTGTCTAACTTTGTCTCTTCCCACTCTACCCTTTATCTGTGCATCTGCAAGGGTATCCCGGTTCCTCAAGTGCCTGACCACCCTGACCTCTATCTCAAACATTTTTGCATTGCTCTTCCCCCTACCTGAAATGTTCTCACACTCTCTCCTGTCCTGTTCTCTCTGCCTGGAATGTTTTTCACTTTCTCCCAAAGGCTGGTTCTATTTCATCATTCAGGTCTCAGCTTGAGTATTTTCTCCATAAAATTAAAAAAGAAGGAAAGAAAGAAAGAAAGAAAGAAAGAAAGAAAGAAAGAAAGAAAGAAAGAAAGAAAGGAAGGAAGAAAGGAAGAAAGGGAGAGAGATTGAGAGAGGAAGGAAGGAAGAAAGGAAGAAAGGAAGAAAGGGAGAGAGATTGAGAGAGGAAGGAAGGAAGGAAGGAAGGGTGGGAGGAAGCTTTCGTTGACCAGCACACTAATATCCTTTCAGTAAAATTTCTCTCCATCCTATTACCCTTTTTAGTATTTTCATAGCACTTACCACTAACTGAAATTATCCCATTAATTTCTTTGCTTATTGCCTGTGTTCCTCAATGGAATAATAACTCCTTGAGGAGCATCTGGAAGAGTTCATAGTGTGCTCTTAAACAGGCTTGTTGAATAAGTGAGTAAGTGATTATTGTAGTCACTTTGTATTTTGTATTTTAGCCTCTACATTGCTACATAGTAATGAGAAGCTCCGATTTTGAACTCAGAACTGCATTTGAATCCTATTACCCTTCCTAATTACTAGTTTGGTAATTTTGACAAGTTACCAAGCTTTTGAGCTTCAGTTTACTCATCTGTAAAGTGGGAATAACAGCATTTACTTCACTGAGTTTTGTGAAGATTAAACAAAATAAAGCATAAAACAGTGACCAAAGTGTCTGCTCCATGAGAAAGGCTTAGTAAACATTAGTGACAAAGTAGAATTTTTCTCAAAGGACAGTTATGTTTTAAAAGATCTCAGGAAATTTCCAGACTCAATCTTAACGAGGAGATGCTGCGTCTGGCAGTCAATGGCACATCCACTAGAGTAGGCAGTTAGATGGACAGGAGCAGGAAGGGAGAAGGGAGTATGGCAGATGGGGGATTACCAGCGACCACCCAATCTCTGTCCTGTGACTACCCATCTCCCTTAGACCAAACCCTTCTGAGGTTTAGCACAGCTGATAAGCAGGAGATAGGGGCTGCAGGGACTGGCCCAACTTTGGAGCATGCACACTTAAGGAAACCGGTGTCCTCTAGTAACCCCAAGACTATTATGCTATCATTATAATATTGCTTCCATGGAGGTTTTAGCCCCACCCCCCATGAGTTGCGCTTTAGGTGCTCATGGGAAGATGGCAGACGGGACCCTGCACCAAAGGCTGGAAGGAGGAAACTGGGATGGATCCAGAGGGTGGTATGACAATAAGATAGGAAGGAGGAGAACAAATAGATCCCCTTAAAAAAAACACACACACACACAGGGGCACCTGGGTGGCTCAGTCGGTTGGGCGGCCGACTTTGGCTCAGGTCATGATCTCGCGTCCGTGGGTTCGAGCCCTGCGTTGGGCTCTGTGCTGACAGCTCAGAGCCTGGAGCCTGTTTTGGATTCTGTGTCTCCCTCTCTCTGACCCTCCCCCATTCATGCTTTGTGTCTCTCTGTCTCAAAAATAAAAACGTTAAAACACACACACACACACACACACACACACACACACTCAATGCAGAACTCAGCCGGCTGCTACCCACCCTGGGTCAGCCCCCTCCTATGGCTCTAGGTTGTACTTTTGGTTTGCCAAACAAAACCTTAGCTGCTTCAACTTTCTATTGAGTCCACTGAATTCTTTCCTTGGAGAAGACAAGGACCGAGGAATTGTGCAGTTCACCACCCAGTAACACCACTATTGGACTGACTTTGGGCAGAATGGAAATCATATTAAGAAGGCACGTTAACTAGCACCTTTCACATCACACTTGGAGGGTAACGTCTTTGGGAGGGTGAGGAATGGTTGAGGCAGGAGGTCAGATGTTACCAGGTTACCTGATTGGTGAGTCAAGGGTCTTATCCAGTAGGATTTCCGAAGTGAATTTCCCACAATCAATTATTAGCCATGTAGATCCAGAAGTATCAGTCTCCCAGAGTTGATAAGACTTAGTGAGGTTGCCTCAACTAAAGCTTATAAACTAGAGATCAACTTGTTGAATTAGAATAAGAACCCTTAACTTCCAATGTTAAATATTCATATTAGCCTGAGAAGTCCATTCTCTTCCTCTAAGAAAAAAGAAATCCACGAAAGTTAAAATTTGATGTAAAAATGGCTTATTGAGCAAGAACTATGTGTGGGTCTCAAATGTTATTGGGATGTGTTAGCAGACACTAATGCATCCATCTGTATTGCCAAATCCCTTGGTGGTGCTGGAAGGAGGGTATCAGCTTTCCCCTTTGAACTTCTGTTTTCTAATGTTCCCTCACCTTCCTACTGATCCTTTCCTTAGATATCTTAACATCATTTATCCTGCAACTGCTTGGGTCTTACTAATTTAGTCAGGTGAGAGATGGAAGAAACTTTTCAGCCAATTAGCCATTAAATGCCGTTATAATTTTCTAGAATTAATTGTTACAACTGCATTCTCTAAACATCTCTTTTAAAGTCTTATTATGCCTTAGTATATTCCATGTTTATTATCTATGTCTGAGTTCACACATTTGAAAATTATCTTAACTGTAGGAGTAGTAAGGATTTGCAGACATTGGGGCTGTTCACAAATATTCCAGTTTCCTCCTTCCAATAACAAAGTTGGATTGCAGCTCCCTACCTCCTTGAAGGGATACATGACTAATGACTTGCTTAACTGGTGAAATGGGTGAACTGACAGGTGACATTCCCAGGTGGGAGTCTCTTTAAATTCTAGGCATGATTAGCCATTCTTACTGTTCCTCTGCCACAGCATCTGGTGATGTTTCAGAATCTCATCAATCTTGATCCTTGAGCTCATGGAGCACATCTCACTACCCAACCATGATGGGCATGTCATGTCAAGGGGCAAATACCCCTTCCTCAGTTGTCTTAAGCTACCAAGTTTTTGCTGTAATTTATGCACAATAACCCAATCTATTCTCACTAATATACAACTGAAAATCTCAAAAGTGTCCCCTGATGATATCTGGGTTGGTAATGTTTTTAGCTTAGACATGTTTCAGTGTAACGATCTAGAAAATAAGATTGTTAGATCAGAATATGTCTAAGATTCTTCTAAATGGCTAATTATACTCTACATATACTGATGATTTTCCTGAGCTCTGCCTTTAAGTTGATATTTTTATCGATGAAACTGTGCTGTCATTAACAGCCTATCAGATGAGTTTTCCACTCTGTTGTGATATGATTATAGAACACTCTTTTTTGGAGATATTTTGGAGAAAGAACTGATTTTTAGTAGTATAAAGGAAGATTCCCAGGCAAGATCTTTTCTATGTTTACGAGAGATTTCTTTCCAAAGTTTTGAAGTTATAGAAACAGAATTCAGCTAAGCAAATTTTTTTGCGGGAATTTGTAGGTAAAATGAAAAACTATTTGTGGCACTGTGAAGAGAAAAAAAAATGTCTCACTGCTAAAAATGTTGAGAAGGGGGACAAATGGCTCATTGAACACATGGTAGCAATACTGAAATATTTTAGGAGAAAGCAAACATCCTCATGAGAAATAAGATACCTGCTATTTAAGGATTACTGAAAAGAAACGATGGTTATACTAAGTGTATCAATTACCAACCAATGGAATATGTTCATGGATGACAACCTTCTCAAGTAGAAATTATCACTCATCATTAAGCTTCATGCAATTAACCAAGCAGGTGAGGAGGAGAATACCACTGCTGAATCCTTTATACTTCCTATTTCTCAAATGTTCACCTTGAAAACTCAACATATCCCTCGCTGAGGATAACATATGGAATGACTAAATCTTAAGTATTAATTCGAAGCCATTTTTTCTCTCCACTATAGCAGGATACAAAATACAGCTGAGAACAAAGTTAGAGCATAGGAAAACACAGCCTTTCTCCTGTAGGCTCAGATAACAGACTTGTAGCCAAATGGAATTTTACCAAACTTGCTAAAATGAGTAACATTGTGTGAGCACTGTTCCCTTGGGAACTGGATAAAACGAGATGTCTATCTCAAAGGGTTCTCCAAGAAAAACCCTGAAAGAAATGGGCATTTGTCTTGACCAAGAGACAACTGCAGAAAATTACAAACACCTAAGAATGGCTTAAAATTAAAAAAAAATTTGAATTTTTCCCAAATATGATAATAAAAAAGATGTTAACATTTATTGAATGCCAACTATTCATTATTTCAACAGCATTTATTGATTATATATAAGGTGCCAAGAACTATGCCAGATGCTTTTACATGAACTGTATAGTTTGGTCAAGAACTCTGTAAAGTACAGATTACTTTATAGATTAACGGCTTACCTAAAGTCACACAACTAATAGGACTTTTTATTCAAGAGGTCGACGACATGCCAGCACTTTTCTGTGTACTAGGTTGCATCATTAACATTTGGAGGGCCAGGGATGAGAGTATACATTGAAACCCCTATACTCTATGTCTAAATATTGAAAATTATAAACAGTGATGTTCTGGATCCAGCTTTCTATCAGCCAGCTGCTAAGAGCCAACTGGATGCGTCTCTTCCCAAATTCATGTGCAGTAATGTTGCATCTGTGAAATGTTGCACCTTGAAATTGGTCATGACAGGAAGATACATGCACTACATCAAATGGCAAATGCTACATATTGGGTAGTGGTGGTGGTTGTTTTCAGAGGGTATCTTGTTCAACACTTACCATCGCTTTTAACAATCTAACTGTTGAATAAAATACGTTCCATCCTCCAACCTTGAAAAATATATCTTCATAATAACGTAGAAGTCCAAGCTTGAATTTAGAATTCCCTGTTGCCATATTATACTATATGTTAACTAACTAGAATTTAAATAAAAATTTGAAACAACAACAAAACTAATAGAATTCCCAGATGCCTTGTTCCGTACCAGAATTTGGGAAGGGAGGGAAGGCCAGTCCCTAGACTCTAGAGCCACAGACCCCTCCACTTCTCATCCTACCCCAAGATTCATCCTGCACAGGGAGGGAGACTGTGTGGATAGTCCAGAATACACATCTCAAATCCATCTCTCTATACACCATACACAGCTGCTCCTGGCTCATCCCACTGGTCTATGTGAGTACACACCAGGGCCACGGTGCAACCTCAGTGGCCTGGAGAAAGAGAAGGGAATACTCACAGACACTAGAAGTAGGCACAAGTCTTTGCTGGTGTGAAATTTTAGGGCCTGTGCTTGCAAAGCATTATCTAGAATGGAGGGGTTGGTGCAGGTTCTGGGTGTGTCCCTTGGTCTCACAGATGGATCACGCATGGGGAGTAGTACTGATGAAGGAGGGCCAGAGTAGAGCTCCCCAAAACACAGGCCATGATTGCCTGTTCTAAGAGCAGTACTGAATACAGGAGTCCAAAGCCCTCATGGAGTTCATGTTCCGCTAAGAGGAAATATAATCATTTAATTATTTAAAACAAATTATCCCCAAGATCAAATTGGCTATATTACCACCCTTTTCTTCAGCCCAAGTAAAAAAAAAAATATTAATATTTGCCATTTATTGGCAGTTTATTATTTACTCAGAAATTACTAAGTTCTTAGAAACCGAATGACTAAAAATTCAGAGCCTAGCTATTTATTTTAGTTAGCTAAACGATTATTAATATTTATTTATCATCACAGTATTTGTTATCGGACAGACTGAGGACAGCTTCCCACTCAATGCAAATGTTCCTTATACCTACCTAGCTGAATCATTTTGCAATTTCTAGACTGGGCTCACTCCTTGCTCATGGGACCTTTCACCATGGTTGATGAAAACATTTTTGTTATTGGGGCGCCTGGGTGGCTCAGTCGGTTAAGCGGCCGACTTCAGCTCAGGTCATGATCTCACAGTCCGTGAGTTTGAGCCCCACATCGGGCTCTGTGCTGACAGCTCACAGACTGGAGCCTGCTTCAGATTCTGTGTCTCCCTCTCTCTCTGACCCTCCCTCGTTCATGCTCTGTCTCTCTCTGTCTCAAAAATAAATAAACATTAAAAAACAAATTAAAAAAAAAAAACATTTTTGTTATTTACCTGAGGATTAGGACCATGTGGGCACTGAGAACGGGTTGTTCAGTATTTAACGGCACACCACTGGGTTACACATCTCTATAGTAAATATTTGAATACAGGCCAAAAAAAAATTAAACAGAAATGACATTTGGGGAAAGGAATTTGAAAGAAGGAGAAGAAAGACTTACTTTTCATTTAATCTTTCTATATTTTTCTTAATCATGTGAGGGCAGTGGGATTATGGGCCATTTTGTTTGCCTTCTTCATATAAAATTAAATATAAATTACAGTCTACTTTAATATTAAAACCTGTCTTGTACTTTTTAAACCTCTAGAAAATTACTAAAATTGAAACCAAAAGAACACTGCTATCTACCACCTATTTATACGGTCAGTATTCTTTGTAAATCTTACTGGTTTTCCTTCTTCAAAATAGGAAATTTGTAAGCAGCAAAATTTTCCCAGAGGTACTAGATTTCACTGAAGCTAACTAGTCCTGCCATCTAGAAGATCTTCTCAAGCCCAAGACAACTCCCTGAGCATCATGGTGTGTTAAATATGGTACAATATAAGTAGGCTGCCCCTGGAGTCACCAGACTTCCTCCTCTGGAAACACCACCCACCTTCAAATCTCTGAGTCAGATCTTTCACAGTTTCCTCCCATCTTTCTGTTGGGGCAATACCGAAGAAGGCTTTCAAGAAATCCAGAGCATCTTTTGTTTGTGCACACTCATCTTCTATTTCAGTGTTTCTAATGTGTAACGCATTGGCTACACGTAAGTTCAATTAGCCGTACTTAGCATGGAGTTAATTTTAAAAATAAACTTTTCTTAAATCTGAAAAAAAAAAACCAGAAACACATGGGCAAAGTGTCCACATTTCTGGCTCTGGTACCAGTGGTGTCTCTTGCACATTTGGTCACCTTCTATAGCTCATGAACCATCATGGTCTCATTTTCTCCATCTGAAATCCAGAATTTGATATGGTTTGCCGCTTCCAGGATAGTACAGTAAGCAGCCACATGTGAAAGCAAGCTGAAGACTATGAAACATTAAAACAGATAGGAGAAAGTCCTCTGAGAAATGCTCGTTGTATTTTTTTCATCTTAAAGAGGTTTCACATCGTCAAGAGTAGGATTTGCTTGTTGTTTGTGTCCGATGTGGGAATTAATTCTTTATGTGCAGGATTTAAAATTTGAACTGTTGAGGCACCTGGGTGGCTAAGTCAGTTGAGCATCCTACTCTCTGACTCTTGGTTTCAGCTCAGGTCATGATGTCACAGTTTCATGAGTTTGAGCCCCATGTCTGGCTTTGCACTGGCAGCACAGAGCCTGCTTGGGATTCTCCCTGTGCCTCTCTCTCTGCCCCTCCCCTGCTCGTGCTGTCTCTGTCTCTCCCAAAATAAATAAACTTAAAAAACAAACCAAAACTTGAATCATTGATAGGTTTGTTTTGGTTTTGTTTTCCTCTTCTATAAGAAGCCATGTATATGCAACACATTTTTTCTCAACAACTTTCTTAAAGCTAGAATAGAATTTACCTAATTTACTCCAGTGATGGTTATGAAAGCACAAAATGTGAAATTAGTTGAATCTGTGTCTATGATGTCATCTGAATGTTTAAAATATAATGAACTGATTGCTTCTGGCATACATATAACCTCAGTTACCGTGGGTTTAAAATGCTGGCAACATTTATGAGGGCATGCCATGTGCACATACTCTCCTCCCATACTTGGGAATAAAACTTGCTGTTATTTTCACTGGACGCTGGGTGTCAGTAATTTGACCCAGAGACTTGGGGGAAAGGAAGAAGGAAGATGGAGGAGGGGATGACAAATGAAGAGACACCGTTTACATTTTACTGTGGAAGTCGCCGACAGGGCATCACTGAGGAAGGGAACACTGCAGTTCTGGAAAGGGCAGTTGTCCTGGGCAAGAAACCACAGCAGAGGCCATGGGAGAGTTGGGCTGCGTTTTCTCTCTCCATGGTTAGCTCTTTTGTTCGTGCCTGTCTCACCGCTGTGAGAGTCCTTCAGGCAAGAAGCAACAAGTTGCATGCTGAGGCTGCTTCGGTGTCTTTCGAGAAGGGTGGTTTTGTAGGACAAAGGCCCAGGGCTCAAGTGTCTCTCCCTTGGATTTCAGTTGTCCTCTGTAGACTTTCTTCTAATGGCCTCTCTTCCCCGTCAGGAACTAGGACTTGAGACTCGTCCACCAGCCCTCCCCCTGCACTGGGCACTCTCCATCTGAATGCCTGGCAGCCAGGCTTTGTGTCCCTGGCACACTGCTCACCCCGGCCTTTCCTTTTGTTGCCCTCAGGCCTGTGTAATTGTGAGTCAAGTCACTGGGCAACCAGGTGCCTTCAGAAAAGCCCCAGGGTCTCTGGCAGCTACTGTTCATTTCAGCCAAAGCTGCGGAGGAAGGAGGGCATCAGGCTTAAGGGGACCCATCCCAACCTTCCTCCCCACCCCTGAAATAGTCAAGCTCCCTCCAAAGAGGCTCAAATGGAATAGTCTATGGGCAAGTAGACATCACCTCACCTCTGCTGAGGTGGGCGCTAGTAGCTCCTCCCTGTTAAATGTTCATCTCAATGTCTTTTCTCCAAGTGACTTTTAGAGTAAAAGAGCTGTCAGTTTGAACAGATGAGACAGGAGTCTCCTTCACTTGCTTTGGTTGCTGCTGCTGGCTCAGGGTCAGGAGACCAGACAGGTGAGAACTGCTTTTCCTTCTATCAGGAAAACTCTGAACTAAGGCAATGCTTTGCACTGAGTCTGGGGGTTTTGTGGTTTCAGGTACTAATAGGTGTTCAAGTACTTTCTCTTTCTAACTGCTTCTCCTCTAGGTCATAAAAGCTCTTTCCTTTCCTTTCCTTCCCTTCCCTTCCCTTCCCTCCTTCCTTCCTTCCCTTCCATGTCTCTCTCTCTCTCTCTCTCTTTTTCTCCTTCCCAGCTCCCTTCAGGAGTTGCTACACCTTCAGGTTGGGACATCCTTCCTCATTTGCAAACCTCAGCTGTGTCTGGGGGCAGGGCTTCTGTGGAGCCGCCAGGAGCAGAAAGAAAGGCTCCCAAGTAATAGCACTACATCAGATGTCAGACGTAGGGAAACTGCGGGCAGATCAATCTGGGATGTGCTGGTTACCAGGAGGCTCCCTCCCCCAAAAGACATTGAGGATCAAAGCTGACTTTTTCTTTCCTCGGTAAATTTTGCATGATTTGGCGCCTAAAGCACATCTGAGAACAGGTATGACTGAGCTCATCTTTGCCTTATTTGAAGAGCTTCAGGTCTGTGGATTGGGGTGGAGGTAGGGGGCATCCAATTGAAAATCCAGGCACATGTGTCTTACAGCCGTGTGGGCTGCGATGGGGATGGTCCATCAGGCATTTGGAATAGGCTTGATTTTGGAATGCAGGGGATCTGATTGCTTCTTGGCAGCTTTCCTTTCCCAATTATGTTTGGCTTAGTCTAGTAGTCAAGTTACTTTACAGTCCCTAAGCTGATCCAGAAAGCACACAGAGGGGACAGAGAGCATACTGTCTAAAAAACAGGCTGGGTGGTGGGAAAGGGAACGTTCTGGCTGGATTTGGAAATATTCACTGAATAATCCACAATCCAACCCAAAGACAGGGACTGCATATTATATACCTTGGCCCTTCATGAAGTCCAAAAAGCTGAATGTAACATGCTTTTCTAGAATACTGATCAATTAAGACTGAACTTTGTGTGTGCTTTCAATTGTTTTGCTTTTGAATGTAGCTCAAGAAGAGATATGACAGGTATCTTGAATTGATTTTATTATAAAACATAGGACTTCTCATAATGAATATATGTTCTGGTCCAAAGGTTTAGCAGTCATAAAATCTAGATCCAGAAAAATGTACATTATATCAGCAAACAAACACTTTGATGTACAAGTATCAGTCTGAATGTGGCAATGCTACCAGAGTGAAGCTTTTTATAAAAAAGTTTTCCTTTTTACAACTTAGGAAGGAAGTGTTTGCACAAAATTTGATACTTTAAACAAGATAGCAGGCAGAATGGTAAACCTACTTAAGAGAATGAGGACTGTTTTTCCTGATGACTTTATAGAATTCATTACTCACAGGAGTCTATTCATGAATTATTAAGCAGCTCAGCCACTCACTAAATCAAGTTAAAAACAAATAAAAAACAAGTTGAAGACTCTTAGGTAGCGAGTGTAATGAGTAGAGTGGGCATGTATTCAAATGATACTAAAGTTCAGACACTCAAACACTCACAGTCTGGTCAGCCTCTACCTTACCAAGTGGAAATGAGTTTAGTTTTATGATTTAAAGGTTGATATAGAAAATAATAGTAATACCTTCTAAGCCTTTATGGTGTAATGTCTGGAAAACTTTCTGTCCTCTTCTTGCAGTGATGAAATGTCGGATGGTGAGGTCAACTAACAACCAACAAACTTGAGATTTGGCTACTATTTTAATAACACATTTTTGGTAACTTAAAATTATTGCCTGGAAAATTATTCAGCCACAGATTCTCCATGATGTAGTACTGAGTAGTGGTCAAGTTACTATTTCCTCTGCTTTCAAGTCAGTTACCTCACTTGTCCAAGCTCAAGGTCACCTGTAAAATAGAAGTGATAGCACTAAATTCATAGTTTCATGAATTAAATAAGAATTAAATAAGGTTAATGTAATTGAAAGCATCAGCAGAGGGGCTATAACATAATAAGTGCAAAATAAATAGTTTTATGCATACAACGCACACACACACACACACAAATTCTCTCTCTGTCATGCAATTTGCATATTTCTTGCATTTTGATTATTTTCTGATCTTACTTACCTAGAATCAGGAGGTCAAACACCGGAGAGAATCCTACTATCTGATAGCAGGTCTGATGACTTAACTAAAGAAGATGGAAATTAACAGATACTGACATTCGATAACATAAGTCCACTCTATTCTTTCCTTCTATTGTGAAAAATAGTAAAAAATTATAGTGTTTTATTTTAGGGGTGAGTAATCCAATATATGAATCTGGCTTTTCAGACATATTAATTTCTATCAATTTAAATTTTATGTAGAGTAACTATGAAGGTTCTGCATCAACTTCCTGAGAATCCTATCCAAAACCTATGATTCAAATTAGCTGTAATTAGTGTTCAAGGAATTTTTGCACTCTCTTTTATTAGAACTAGAAAATGTTTATATGTGCACAGTGAACTGGCAAACCCAGGTTTGGAGCAACCTCTCCCACTAGCCAGCCTTGTGGGCTTGGACAAATCACACTCAGTATCTCTGAGCTTCCATTGTCCTTGCATTTCAGATGAGGGCACTTAGCCCACCTATATCACAAGTTGTTTCTTTCAGGCTCTGAGAGTTCTAGTTCCAGGTTCTTTTAATTCCAAGATCAATGCATAAAATAACTTTCAGAGCTACTTTCTCAAGTTTCCAAACATTGCTGGAGAAAACGAGCTGACAAAACTCAAATTTATAAAAATTTTAAAAAGACAAAAACCACACCCATTGCCGAAGTAGGATAATCTCTAAAACAGACAGTTTAGTTGTGCCAAACAGGAGTCCCAAATAAACTTCTATAACTCTGAAGGGGAAAAATATGGTGAGTCAGCTAGAAAGGAACACACACACACACACACACACACACACACACCCCAAGTGATTGGATTAAGTTAAAAGAAATCTATTCTTTCAGACTGAAATCCCCCTTATCCAAAATCTGTTTTTCAGGACAAGCAAATCTACTCCTTCCCGCCAAAACCAGTCTGATACTTCATAAACCAAAGTATAATTGTGAATGAGGAGAAGCTCAGTAATAATTTAGTCCTAAAGCAAATAAACATTTTTGTTTTATAGGTGCTTCTTAAGTTAGCAAAAATGACTTTAGCATATATTCATGACTTTAGCATATATTCATGAATTTAACAAAGAGTATACCTATATATCTATATCTATATCTATGGCTAGGAATATTTACTTTTCCTTTTTTTTTCTTCAGAGAAACACAGTTATTTATCAAATAACTACATGTCCATGATGCTTAACTTAAAAAGGGCTCAATTTTAACAGGTCAAGTGGGCTAAATGGAAAAACAGATTTCAACAAATTCCACTCATGTACAAACGTCTAAGTTTCAGAAAGAATTTGCCTTTAAACACTGATGATCCTTGATATTTCTTTCTTTTTGAATGTTCATTGCATTTGCTGCAATAGAGGTTGAAATAAACCAAGATAAGTTAAAGAGGGAAACCATTTTCCCATTTCTCCTTGCTTTTGTTTAGATTATCATTCACATGTGTCACAAACTGAGAAAAGGATAGTGAAGAGTAGAAATGACCCAACAGGTTCCTTCACAGATACCCAAACAACTTACCTTCAGCAACACCCAAGTTTTTCCAGTTCTTCCACACTCTCCCATGTGCCTCGGGCAACTCCCATCAGCCCCTGGTCCTGATGACACCTACTCTCTTGAAATAACCCTCCTCAGGATATCCATTTGGCCAAGCAGGCTGGGGAAAAGAGTCAGATTTCCCTATATCTGGAAGTGTGCTTTTTCCTCTCCAGTTCAAACGTGTTAAGTAGAAGAAGGAAAGAAAAAAGAGAGAGGTGGAAAGCTTCAAATGGCAGGTTGGAATGTAATTAGTGTTTGTCGGTACAGATGTCTGTAGGTGTTACCACTTCAACAGTAAGTGGGATATGGGCATAGTGCCATCTTTAAGCACAGGGACAATGTTTATTATGGTGGAAAATGTGCCCTTCAAACAATGTATCCATTAAGAATCAATGTATCAAGTTCTAGTTTTATAAAAATCCTTTGAACCACAACATTTTCAAACTCATTAATGAACACATTTTGGAAAATGAGTTGGGTCTCGAGTATACATCAACGTACATGGAATTTTGATGATAAACATAAATGAAGCGGATTTATTTTTTTCTTAATTGTCTTACTCCCTTGGAGAACATAAGACGGGTTCTACTATCATCGGTATGCTGATATCCCCTAACCTCTTTTTTCTGTGGCTTATTCGGGTAATTGCAGTACATTTTTCACTGAGTTGTAATGAATATTCAATGAGTCATTGTATGTAAAGCACTTCAAATATGAGTGGCATGAAGAAGGCATTTGGTAAATGTAAACTCTTACTAATATTGTAATCTTACCATCAATATAATTAAAACCAATATTCTTATTGTACAACCAAACTAGCTATTCTTTTGTAAGATCCTGTAAACAATTGCCACTATGCTTCCAAACTCTCAAGGCAAAAAAAAAAAAAAAAAAAAAAAAAAGGAAAGAAAGAAAGAAAGAAAGAAAGAAAGAAAGAAAGAAAAGCAACCTTCTTTCTTCATTAAGGTATTAATTTTTCTTTTTTATACTAGAAATATCCTATCTGTTCTATATTGTATAATTCGAAGCCACACATTTTGAAGGACATTTGTAAACTGGAAAGTGACCATGCACCCTGAAAAGTACATAATCTAGAGATCACATATTATAAAGCAAAGGCTGAAAAGTTGAGTAGATTTAGAGAAGAGAAGGGATGAAAAGGCACTTGATTATGGTCCATTGTAATTGAAGAACTATTTCAGGGGGATAAATACATCCTGTGCTGTTTTGAAAAATCAGGCCAGGACCAATATTAAAAATGTATTTTAAAAGATAGCTATGTTCTCAGTATAAAGAGGGTAAGCTTGAAAGCTACATATGTTTATTTTGTGTGTGTTGATATTTTGAGGTACCTTTTGCCTTTGATTCTTGGCAAGTAATTTTAGCAAATGAATAATCCATCAGTTTATAAATAGATCAGGTTAAGTAGCAAAAAGAATAAATAACAAGGTAAACAAATTAGCATACATATATGCATTTTCTCCTGCTTTGTTTTGCCTGTGGACATTCCATCATCCAGGTTGGTGTTTATTTGCTTTGAAACCAGAATCTTCTCTATCTCTCATCTGCTTGCCACCCACTGATAAAACATAGCCTTGTAAAGAGAAGAAGACTTGGTATAACCACATGTCTGGTAAACGTGGCCACATCTCCATATGGGTGTCTAGAGGAACAAGGAATTAGTATGCATTCAGAAGCATTGATCACATCCTGTAAAACTTCCTCAAATAGACGTCTTCTCTAAGCAAGTGTCCTGGAACCTCTCAGACAGCTCTTAGTGCCATTTGGACCAAGCCGTATTTTCTTGTTTACTTTCATAATCATCTCACTTCTTCTTGAACTCTGGAACTTCATGGTAATCTTTGAACTTTCTGGTGCAGCATATCAGACACAAAGAAGATGCTTATGGAGTGTCTGGGTGGCTCAGTCCAGTTAAGCATCCGACTTTGGGTTTTGGCTCAGGTCATGATCTCACTGTCGTAAGGTTGAGCCCCAAGTCAGGCTTGTGTTGAGCATGGAGCCTGCTTAAGATTCTCTCTCCCTCTCTCTCTCTCTCTTTCTCCCTTTCTGCCCTTCTCCCCCACTCATGATCTCTCTCTCTCACACACACACTAAATAAACAAACAAACAAATAGATAAATAAATGTTTTTAAAAAGAAGATTAGTATTATTTGAATAAGTTTAACTGTATATATAAGAATGAATAAAGAGAGCTATTTTCTGTATTTCATATTTTATTCCGCTTGTCATTGAACCCTCCGGTGCCTATTGCAATGCCTGGTACTTAGAAGGGAATTGTTACACAGCCACTCTGTGTATGAGTGTGTATGTGTGTGTGCCTCCCCTTCATCCCAAGGCAATGAAGTCTTCTTTCTATCATCACATGTCACCTTCTACTAATGATAGGCTAATCGTTATATGGAACAAGTTAAGAAGGTCTACTTTTTCCACATAAATTCTACATTGTCCATGTAAGTTCTATTTCTCCCATGTAAGTTTAGAGTCCTGGAAAATAATGTATGAAGAAAGTGAAATTCAGAGCACTGACACAATTTCTGAAAGCCAAATATGTGGTCATTGATGGAATCGTAATCAACGCTGATGTACTCAGTCCATAATACCTTGTGCCTCTTTTCGCTTCTTTCCCTTTCCTATACATACTTCATGTTCTCAAATTTGGTGTGTTTCTTACTAAAAAGAAGTCATGTATTCCAAAGTAAAGTGAAGGTTCATAAAAATACCCAGTAAAGGTTTAGATTAAATGAGCCAAAATATCAAGGCACATTATATCAAAACAGAAAATCCCAGAGAACAAATCAAGCAAGATGAGAATGGGAAGCCTGCAGAGCCTGGGAACTTTTATACTGCACTTAGAAAATGAATTGTATTAGTAAAAAAGTAAATGGCAGGATAGAAATGGCACAATGTACCAGATTATAGTATCTGTTAAAATCAATAATTGCATTAAAATTTCCCTCAGTAGACCAAGTTTACTAATTTAGTATCATAAAAACACTTTTTTTTTTGCAAAAGGCTTGTGTAATTGGATGTCAGTTAAAATAGCACAGATATGATTAGTTATACTTCCAATTTGTGGAGCGTTTTTCTCCTGTAAAAAAATTTTCAGAGCTTTCATGCAAACATAATTATCAAAGTGCCTATGTCACTGGTTCTGAACTTATTATCTAAAATTTCTGGAAGAAACAAGGAATTCTTTTCATCTGGATCCTGATTCAGCATGTTTATCTTATGTACTTTTAGTCACTGTGTTTCTGTTTACAGCATACGAGATACTCTCATCAGAACAAAGGTCCCAGCATTGATCAGTCAAGCCGCAGACTCTGGCAGCTGACTGAACAGCAGGAGCCAGAGTCCACTTGAATTGTTCACACTCTTAGAAGTCAAGTTCAGACTTGAGCCGCCTGAGGTTCCTTTTAACGCAGATTTGTCACAGCAGGCAGCTGACAGGATTTACCTGCAAGAACCAGAAACATGCACTGTGCCATCCAAAAGGCAGAAGTGGTGGATGGGGCTCACTTGTTGCAGATCTTCTGGCATGACGGTGCGGAGTCTCTCTACCCTGCTGTATGGCTGAGAGACAATTGCCAGTGCCCCGATTGCTACCTGGATTCTGCAAAAGCACGGAAACTTCTCATCGAAGCTCTTGATGTGAACATTGGTATTAAAGGCTTGACGTTTGACAGAAAAAAGGTAATTATCTCTAAATTATCTTTCCTTTATCTCCACAGTTCATTGAAGGGGCTACTGTCCAATAACTTAAAGAAGGGATTATGTTTTATTTGATCATGTCTATAACTACACAGAGAACCATGTTTGTGTAGTGCTCGGGGCAAAGCAAGCATGCTCAGTAGATGGAAGCTTCTGTTATTGTTGTTCGTAGTTTTATCACTACTACTGTTTTTAATGAAACTTACAGTATTGCTCATTATTCCTTCCGTGAAGGAATTTCGTGAACAGCCCTGAAGACACAATCAAACTATCTCTATAATAACAAGAGTGCTTCTGGGCCTCTGTTTATTCATCTGTAAAATAGGGATACTGACAGAACTTGTTTGTAGAGATTACATGAGAATTCAGTGAGGTAATATGGGTAAAAATGTTTAACACAGTGTCCGGCATGCAGTGAACACTGAAAAACTTGTATCGACGACTGTAGTTTTAGTCAAATGAGTGAGTCAATATGCAAGGCTTGCTCTAGAACTCTGGAAAACAAAGCTTTCAAAACCACCAAGTAGATGTGACCACCAGCCTGTGTTTCTCTCTTCCAAAGTGACGAGGATAGTTCTCGGAAAAGCAAATGTGACAGCTAGCTCATGGCTCTTCCCCCTCTTGTCTTTATCTGAACTGAAGGACTTTACTCCCAGGGTTCACCGCTTGCCAGCTGTGTGACCTTAGAAATATTTACTCAGACATTCCTCGCTTGGAAAATGTGAATAAGAGTAGTACCTTCTTTCTAGAGTTGTATGAGGACTAGAGGAGTTATGCCTGTAGTGTTCGTTACACAGGATGCACTCAGAGTGCTGTTGTCATTTATTATTATGATCTGCCTCCTCCTCATCATTTCCTCGTTCTGATACTCTTGGATGGAATATTAAATTCAGTGATAGCTCACTTTAAGTCATCACAGAAATTTTGGAAACAACAGATTTAGGAGATACAAAATGAGAACTTCAGATCGAATCACATTTTACTTTTTCTGTGATATTTAAGGGGCCTCAGAGCTCAGATGTATCACTTTGGCTTTCAGTTCTCCTGTCTTCCAAAAGAGTTTGTATGCGTGTGAGTACATAAGTGAAAATAAAAATAAAGTAAAAAGTAAAAGAAGTAAGGGCTAGGTGGATCCCCTGCTTATCTTAAATTAACATTAAAAAACAGAGCAATAATGAACCAAAGTACATAGAAGCATAATATACATATAGGTGATATCTGCTTTCTGTGTTATAAGGTTTATATCACGTGGCCAAATGAGCATTACAGTGAATTTGAAGCTGACTGGCTGAAGAAAAGATGCTTTTCACAGCAGGCCAGAGAAAAACTCCAAAGAGAATTATTTTTGCCAGGTAACCTTGCCATGGTCTTCAATGTCTTTTAAAACTCTTATGGTAAGATATTTTCTCAGAAGCAAATATAAACCCTTGTGCCTTGGTTAAAACATTATTATAATTTAGGCAGGATGTTTAATGATTTACCAAACACCGATCGTTTGGGTAGAGATGAAAGAAAATATAGAGGAGTTCTGGACATTCAAAAGAGGCAGAAAAAGGCAAAGTACAGCATACTTGTACCCTTGTCCTCTAATGTGAAACCTGGCACACGAGACATGAGACACTGAGTGTCCACAGCAAAGGAGAGGGATGAACCAAAGGCAGTCTCGCCCTTCTTAATTTTATCTAAAGCCAGAACAACACAAAACCAACACAACAGGAATTCCTAACCTGGTATCCACAGATAAAATTATGTGATCCCGGAGCCCAATGAAATTATGTGCACAGCGTTGAGTGTGCATGGGAGCATGTGTGTGTGTGCATGCATGTACACAGCAAATCTGTGTGGGGAGAGTTCAATGGGTCTCAAGAGAATCTGTGACCACAAAAATGTTCTGAAAATCTGCAATTGTTGGATTCGGTGGAAAAAGGCTTCATTCTTGAGCTGAGAGACAGAATAAAAGAAGTACTTAATACAGGTAGAAAGTTAATTATTTGCTCTCTGTATGGTTTGAAGATTTGTATCATAAACTAAGTGAGTCAAAGGCAGATTCTAAAAATATCATGATTCTTATATATTTAGTAGAACTTGACTTCTACAAATACACTAACAAGGCAATTATCCTTGAACTTTCTTTTCTACTGTTAACTAGATATATTGGACTGGCCCTGTTGAAATCTGTGACACCAAAACAGAGATTTTACCTGACTCCTTTCAGATCTGAAATTCTCAAACATGTATAATAGGTGGTTTTAAATGAGAGATTTGCAACAGTTTACTGGGTGTGGAGATGTTACTAATTAATTAGCTTGAACCACACAGTTTCACCTTGTTCTATGGTTATCAATAGTACATGAGGGCACCTGAATGGCTCAGTTAGTTAAGCGTCCAACTCTTGGTTTCCTTTCAGGTCATGGTCTTGTGGTTTCTTGAGTTCCAACCCTGTGTCAGGCTCTGTGCTGGCAGCATGAAGCTGCTTAGGATTCTCTCTCTCTCTTTCTCTCTCTCTCTCTTTCTCTCTCTGCCCCTCCCCCACTTGCACTGTCTCTGCCTCTCTCAAATAAATAAATTAACTTAAAAAAAAAAAATAGGGCATGATACTGTTCCCTTCCTGTTCAGGCATAGACCGGTGTTGTGAAGAACTAGGTTCCTCTGGAGCGCCTGGGTGGCTCAGTCGGTTAAGCATCCAACTTCGGCTCAGGTCATGATCTCACAGTCTGTGAGTTCGAGCCCTGCGTCAGGCTCTGTGCTGACAGCTCAGAGCCCGGAGCCTGCTTCAGATTCTGTGTCTCCCTCTCTCTCTGCCGCTCCCCTGCTCATGCTCTGTCTCTCTCTGTCTCAAAAATAAATAAAACCATTTAAAAAAAAAAGAACTAGTTTCCTCCATGGCCTTATCTCATCATTCAGACAACTGACAAGGTTTTGCTCTGGTGCTTTCTGTCTAAACCACCAGGAATCCACTGTCTTCTTTATGTAGCCCAGCTAGCTGGTGGAATCCAGATAGGTATTCAGAAAAAGATGTTTATCCTGCCTTTCCCCAGTGAGAGTATTGTACAGAGACTTCAAGGAGTCTCCAGTTACATAACTGAGTAGCAATTGTCTGGGTCAAATAGCAGTTTCACAAATGTATTATTATTTTTTATTTATTTTAGATTTCTTCTGGTACTCAAAATATTTTTCCTTCACTCTGCCCTAATTTTGTAATCCTGTTGGATTTTTCTTTCATTTCCTTTAAGTTCTTCTTTTGATTATTTCAGGGAATAAAAGCCAACTTTTTATTATTACAACTTAGGCTTTTAAGCATTGTAAAAAGACACAGCCACCCTCCTCCATTAATATTTCTTGACGAATGCAGTTTTATAGCTTATATTTCTCAGTACTATCAGGCAGTAGCAAAGTGGAAATGATACTACACTCAGTTAAGTTGTGGAAAAACCCAGTCACACTGACAGCAGCAGTCATGAATAATATAAGGAGAACTGGCTGCTATTTAGACACTGGAAAATACTTTAATGGTTTAAAACAAGATCAGATTTTTAAAATATCTCCCTGAGCTGTGCAGTTGGTGGGGTAAAGGAGAAAGCAATGGGCCATTTTTGGAGTATTGCTTCTCTGGCTCTTTGCCTGTAGAATTTGACACCTTATTGAACTGCCATCACTTATTTTCAAACATTTATACTCCAGAACATGTAAACAAACTCTGTTACACTTGTGGAAGGATTTTGTTTTTCATCCTCAGTGGCCATGTTACCTCTTCTGCTCTTTCCTTAGAGTTAGAAAAGACTTTTAAAATCTGGCATCAAGATGCAAACCACTTTTCCTTGATCTTCCCTTGGCATTAGCTGTCAAACTTGAAAATGAAAAGACATGATGATCAGCCAGAAAAGACTCTTGTCAATGGACAGCCACAGCTGTAAGGAAGATGTGGATAATAGTCATTCCATCATAAATTTTGATCCGGTTGCACATATATTGGGCATCTATTTTGTTCAGGAAGCTCCTTAAGGAAATACCAAGTTAAAAAAAAAAAAGACACCGATTCTGTCCTTGAGGATTTATCATGTCTAGGAGGGGGACCCTAGCCATGAAAAGAAATAAGTACAATCCATTATTTCAGTGCAAGAAAGCATGCAAAGAAGGTTAATCATAACACAGAGGAAGGAATCTGAAGAGACAAAAACATAATCCTTGAAGCCAGGAATATGTGAGCTGGATTTTAAAGAATCAGTTTGTCAGGCAAAGACAGCAAGGAAATTCTTGACAGAGAAAAGGGCATGTAGAAAATCATGGAAGTGTGAAATAGCAGGGTAGCCTTAGGAAACACCAGTTAGTTTAATATTGGTGAAGTTAAAATCATTAAAGCTACAGGGAATAGGGAAGGGGCCTAACCATGAAGCGGCCTCAGTGCCCCACTAAGGAGCTCAGTCCAAAACCTTCCGCAAGGACATTTTCACAACATAGAAATCAGGTATATTCCTTTCCATTTATTTCCCAGGCTGATTTTCTTCCTATACGGCCAGAGAAATGAGTTTAATATCTTTATAAGTTTAAGAAGTTTGCTTTATTTTCTTTAAGATGCATTTTACATATTCAGAGTTATATCCATTCCGATTTTGACCAAATGTATATAATTTCTCAAATGCTTACAAAGCTCGTGACTGTCTTCTTATCTTCCTCTTTCTGTGATTTTGCTTTCCCCTCCCCCAGTAGCCCCTTTGGTCCTTGGTTTCTATCTATCTTACAAAAGAGAGTGGAATGATTATATCTTTATCAGAAATGTTTGGTCATGGTCATCTGTATTGGGTAGACTGGAGTGGGGAGTGACAGGGAGGAGGGTAACCATAGCACGATCTAGAAATAGTCCTACAAAAAGCACTGAGAACTTAGCCTAGGGAAGTAGCAGAGATGATGGGGAAGAATTTGTATTTAAGAGAAACATATATTGACCTGTAGGACAAGAGGTTCCTGAACTTGTTCTCAATTCTCCACCAATTTAAAAGCTGAAGCCTAGCGTGTAAATGTTTCCAGACAAATGCATGAAAATTGAAAACTGTAATAAAACATTGGAAATATGAAGATTTTTATTAAGGTAATTGTATTTTAAGGGCTCCTGGATGGCTCCATTGGTTAAGCATCTTACTCTTGATTTTGGTTCAGGTCATGATTTCACAGTTCATGAGATGGAGCCCTGCATCAGGTTCTGCGCTGACAGTATTAAGCCTGCTTGAGATTTTCTCTCTCTGTCCCTCCCCAGCTGACACACTAGAGCAGGCTCTCTGTCTCTCTCTCTGTCTCAAAATAAATAAACAAACTAAAAAAATGTAATTGTATTTTAGCTTCCATGTAAAATTGAAATGATTATACATTAGGGGGCCTGGGTGGCTCAGTTGGCTCAGTTGGTAAGCATCCAACTTCGGCTCAGGTCATGATCTCACAACTCGTGAGTTTGAGCCCTGCATTGGGCTCTGTGCTGACAGCTCAGAGCCTGGAGCCTGCTTCAGATTCTGTGTGTGTCTCTCTCTCTACCCTACTTGGCTTGAGCTCTGTCTTTCTCTCAAAAATAAATCAACATAAGAAAAAGAAATAATTATACACTAATTTTTGTGTTTAACTTCAAGATGCAAAATTCCCAGAATATAATTGATAAGACTGAAATGGGAAAAATCTATATATGGCATGACCTTTCATATATGAACCTAAATATTTGTTCTTTCCATTAACATTCAGTTTTGGAATGAGTACTCATTTTCCTACCTCTTAGAATTTGTACTGAAATATTTGTACACTATTCTCTGACTTTAATAATACTTGTTATTTCAAATTGAGGTTTAAAAGATTGTAATTTGAAGAAAGTCTTTTTTTCAATGGAAACAGGCCACTCACTTTTCTCAGCAGCCCAGGGACTGAGTACATTGCACAATCAGAAAAGAACATTTCCCCTCAATTTGATACAGCAGAGCAAGTCTTTACCTGTCCGTTTAACCAGTCCATAGCTATCTGCCATCAGTCTATAGCCATCAGCCCCTCTTTTGTTTCAAAAGGAACATTCCACAAAAGGGAGTCAAAACTCTCTGTAACTGTCAGGACCCTGTAGAACCTCTATGCCTTTCACAAGGCGGGGGGGGGGGGGGGGGGGAGGAAGCAGAGCTCCCCTTTTCTTGCAGAAGGTCATGTGTTTCCTTGAAGATGAAGATTTTTATTATGGCAAAAAGAACAGAGTAGGTCAGGTGCAGAGGCTATTTTTACAGAGATTTGTCAAAAAAGCAAAGATCACTATTTTTTTACTTGGCAAGTAGTGAACACAATAAGTGTGCCTAACTCCCAACTGACAATTCACCCCGTCCCTAAATCTTGCCCCATAGTTTGGCCATTCCTGAACCCCCAGGGGTAGGAGTCTGCAGTGTAAGTCAGGGATGGAGTGAGGGTCTTTGCTTCATATATTACTTGGTAATTATAAAAAGGGCTGGGAGCTTGTTTCTTCAGGCTGCCTTAGAATGTCCCCACTGTATCTGGGCTGCCAGGTCAGTGGCTTCAGAACAGCTCTGTTAAAAAACAGCTGCATCAGAATGATCAGCCCACCACATCAGGTACCCAAATGCCTTTCCTTCCCAAAGAAAGACCTAGTCAACATTCCCTTCCTGCCCTTACCCAGGCTCACACTCTGACACACAGGTGGGAGACACACTCAAAGTCTTCATACGTTTAAGAAGAGTCTCTATTCTGTTTTGCCCATGGACCTACTGACTTTCAGAGAAATGTCTTTGGGATTTTTATAAAATGAATACAGGTGTCTTGAACGTCTGTGTACTTCACTTCATTTGTCCTCTGTGCCATATTGATGTCTTCCAAAGTGTTCTCTGGATTACATACCATTTATTATCCCCCTTGATTTCTGCACTGTACCTGATAAATTTGGGCATCATGTCTAAAGAGTCTAAAGTCCCTACATGGGATGGAGTTGCCCTTGTCCTGTCAGCGAGTCCAAGACAGGAGCCTCCCTGCTTGAGAAGAGCCTGGTGCCCTAGATGCAGCCGATGCCACTGGTCCGGACATTGTTCCCACAGCCTTCTGCCTAGTGTCAGTTTTCACTTCTGAACTTTAAGGTCTCCTTCCTTTCGCCTTTTCTTATCTCCATCCATACTTCCAGCAAGAAAACACAAATATTCAAGATAAGTCTATTTTACAACTGGATATGTTACAGAACGTTTTTTAAAAGGCTGTATGTTCTTTTATGACTTTTAAAAATTCTTAGATAAGGGGTGCCTGGGTGGCTCAGTCGGTTAAGCATCCGATTTTGTCTCAGGTCATGATCTCACGGTTTGTTGGTTTGAGCCCCCAGTCGGGCTCTGTGCTGACAGCTCAGAGCCTGGAGCCTGCTTCGGATTCTGTGTCTCCTTCTATCTCTGCACACCCCGCACTCACCCTCTGTCTCTCTCTCAAAAATAGATAAATATAAAAAAAATTCTTAGATAAAAAATACTAATTATATTCTTTTTTAAAAAAAATCATTTTTTAGTTAGTTAACCACTTCGTAAAATGAAGCCTCCTTGCATCAGCTAATGTTAATGCTGAGCAGGACCTTAAAAAGCTGGTGTCTCAAAGCCTTGAAAAGGTCTGAGCATATATTTAAGAGCCTAAAGCAAATGCATCTTAAGGAAGAGTGATTACAGTCTATTTCCTTTTCATATTTTCTCCAACATTAAGGAAAATATACTAACGTTTTTTACTCTTGGAAAAGGGATTTTCTGTTATTACACTAAAGTACATTTATTTCTTTTCTTCTTTTTTTTTTTTTTCAAAGACAGTAAAAGTAGAGTGGACTTTCTTCAATGAGTGACAGCTTCAGTTTCTCACAAACTAGGCTTGTTTTTTTCTTATAGCCCAGGAGTGAATTTTATAACATATGGCAGTTGGACTGCAAATTTTGAATTTATAAATTTAGAAAATTCCAAATGGTGATAATTTCAAGAAGTGAAATTAGATTGCTTCATATGCCAGGCTCACTTTTGCCAAACCTACACATAAGTTATATACTTAACCTGTCCTCTTTGCTAGTGCCTACACATTGGAAGATTTGCCCATCAAAAAAAAAGATAGGGCAAATGATTAAAGAACTATTACTTCTCACTTCTGGTTCCACTTCGCTTCTTCAAGATGACAGAACATTGAAACACAAAGCATTAGTTTTGGGATAATAGATATCTTCATTATACTTAAATTTCTTCCTTGAAATATCATCACATTAAAAATCTATTAAATTATATTTAATTTCTCTATTAAATAAACATGAAAGCAATCACCTAGCATTCAGAATTTTAAAAATATTTTGAGAAATTAAATACCACACACAAAAAATTTCTTTTTTGAAATTCCAATCCCAAACTTTCAAATATGTCAGTGGAAAAAAATTTGATTGATGTTTTTTCAATTGTCTTATCCCTATAGGAAAAAAAAGATGTCAAAAAATGATGTTGCTATTTATACATTCTGTTAATTTGTCTAACTTCTAACTTAGTAAATTAAAAAATAATAATTTTTAAGCTCTACTCCATTCAGTGGATTCTTTAACTTTATTATTTTTGTCAAAATTTTGTATTTTTCTCAATCTGTAACTTTGGTCTTAATCAAAAGAGCAACATAGCACTAAAATATGAGTGCTCTTGACCCTATTAGGCCTTGTTAGGTCTGTGATTTTGAGCCACTTACTTTTCCATAGCTCTAAATCTTCATCTGTAGATAGAAATGGTACCTACTCACCTTCTTAAGTGGGTGAAAAGCAATGTTGCACTTTATATATATACTCACTTCATCTTCACATTGTTCTCTCAAAAGCAGCTATAAATAACTAGAGAACATCCCTGAGAGGGGCTTGACCCTCTTGAACAGTACATCAGTTTACAAAAAGAAAGAAAAAGGAAAAGGAAAACAATGCAGAATTCTGTTATTGAAATTCTTTCTCCTTTTCTTTCACTGGCCATCAGGTTTCTATGCACATTGCCCACTTGCCCAGAGAAGACTGATACTCAACAGGTTATGGGGGAAGGAATTACATAGGTTGTCCCTCTTGCCAACAGCTTAGTTGGAGCTTTTTATTATCTCATGGCCTGCTTACTGAAACAACATGGCCTCTATTCACACCCACCTTGCACAGCCCTGCAAGGTGTTCTTCCTGATGCCTACCTTCATCTCCCTTCCCCCTTGCTCCGATGTCTCACTGCAGCACGATAAACTCTTAAGCCCACATCCCACAATCTGGTGCCCCTCCACATCCATGTAGATCCCTACTTTTGTCCAAGCCCTGACTGTTTCCTCCATCACTTATTCCATTCTTCCTGTCTGGACAGACTTCACCCATTCATTCTGCAAGACCCACCTCACATCCCAGTGAAGCCCTTTGCCAACAATTCCAACCTCTGTTTATATTGTCCCTAAGCCAAATTACAAACTACAGATGAGAAGGAAAGCCCAGAAAATAGACATTATTTCCCCGGCAATACTAAAATGCAAGCCTGTAACATAACAATGGAAGCCTACACATTTTTCAAAAACAGTTCTGTTAGAATTTGTCAAGACAGAAAATGAAGTGTGGTATGTCGAGACCACTCTTCACCTGTGAAACAACACTGTGTTACGTAATGAGAACTGGCTTTGGAGTCAGCAAAGCTGGCTTTGACTCTCTGCTGTATGACTTGACTTAGTTTCATAAATGACCTGAACTTCACTTTTTCCATATGTAAAAAAAAGAAAACAAAACAAACAAAAAACCAGGGGCACCTGGTTGGCTCAGTTGGTTGTTCGTCTGACGTCGGCTCAGGTCATGATCTCACGGTTGGTGGGTTCAGGCCCTGAATCGGGCTCTGTGCTGGCAGCTCAGAACCTGGAGCCTGCTTCCTAGTCTGTCTCTCCCTCGCTCTCTCTGCCCCTCCTCCACTTGCAGTCTGCCTCTCTCTCTCTCTCAAAATATAAATAAACATTTAAAAAATGTAAAACAAAACAAAACAAAAAGAAAGCAATAACTCTCAGTTTTGGAATGTGAAGAATAAATGATAAAATGTAAGTACTTGTTCCTTTTTTTTCTCCAGTTTAGTCAGCCATGAACATAGGAGCAGAGGTGTAGCAAAGAGTATTTGGGTAAGGACAGAAGGGGAAATAAACAATAGTGGCATGACAAAGTCTTATGCTTGAGTTCCCCTTACATAGAGAATAATCATGTCTTATTCCTGACTAAACACATAAGAGTGGCTTGGAGGTGAACTGTTGCCACGAAAAGGATTTTAATCGCTCAGACATTGGTTTGAAGTCTGAAGCCAAAATTTCATCTACCTGGCAGATAGTTTCATTTAAATAAATTTAAGGAAGACAGTGAAAAGACTGAGCAACTATCAACTTAATTCCAATCAGGGATGTAGAAATGTTTACTGAAGCTGAGGTGATCAGCGAAATTGGAAGAAAGTGGCTGTTATCTATTAGCTAAGGGTTGCTACAGAGGAAAATGCCAGCCATCAGCAGATATATTATATTCCATGTACAAACTAGATCCTTTGATGAAAAAAAAAAAAATCCCTGATCCAAACTAGCTACAATTTCATGACCATTGAGAAGTAGATAATCTCAGGGTGCCTGGGTGGCTCAGTCAGTTGAGCATCTGACTTTGGCTCAGGTCATGATCTCGTGGTTTGTGAGTTTGAGCCCCACGTCAGGCTCTGTGCTGACAGCTCAGAGCCTGAAGCCTGCTTCAGATTCTGTGTCTCCTTCTCTCTCTACCCCTTCCCCACTTGTGCTCTGTCTCTCTATCTCTCAAAAATAAATAAACATTAAAAAAATTTTTTTAAATAAAAAATAAAAGTAGATAATCTCAGTAATGAAGATAAAGGGAAGGAATCTAAAGAGAACAATGTGTTCATACAGGAAAGAAGCACAGAATCTCTAAGCTCTATCTTCGATAGGACATAATAGGAGCTTCTAGCCCAGAATAAATTGATCAGGTCAAATAAATGATGGACAACCAAAAGGGAATTTATAAAGTGATTTCCTTGGAGCAATAAAGAAAAAGTGAGGAGGCCAGAGGAAAGACAGCCCCCCTGATGGGAGCAGATGGTCTTACAGAATCCTGCTCCACTCTTTCCCATCTTAGTTGAGGCAACGCCAGTTCTCTGGCAGCAGGATCACCCTTGACTGCTCTGTCTCTTTTACTACACACCCAATCTATCGAGAAAACCCATTAGCCCTATTATCAAAATAATCTAGAATCCATCCACATCTCACTGCCTCCACCGCCAACCCTCTGTCTAAACTACCAACATCATACACCCTCTTCTTCCTCTATCTCTGCTCCTAGTCTTTCACCAATCTTCCTTCTTTACTTTTTAAAAGCACTGCTCTGTGTCAGGTACTGAGCTCAGCACCTAATATTTATTGCTCTATTTGGTCCTAGCAACAACCTCACAAAGGCAGCATCATTATAACTATTTTACACAAGGGGAAAACGATAGAAATTAAATAGCTAGTCCAAAGTCAAAGAGACAATACATAGCGGAGTCAAGATTTGACTAAAGAGTATCTGTTCTATGAAATACCATTCTATCACTCTCACCTGTATGTATGGTGGCTGTGATTCATGTGGGCTCCTATCTCTGTGTCACTGCAATTATTGCACTGAATGGTCATTATCTGTGTGTTTGACTCTCTTCCCCACTAGCCAGCTGGGGAATAACTAATCTTGGGAAATAACTAATATTAATAAAGATGTCATTTATTGAACACCCACCATGTACTATGAATTCATTCAGCAAATATGTGTCTTCTACATTTTAGAACAGGTACTGTTCTAGGTGCTGGAGATGAAGTGGTGAACAAAACAAAGACTCTGTCTATAGGGAGTTGACAGTCCGGTAGAGAAAGACAAGTTTACAAATATAGATGTAATATATATATGTAATACACATTGGTAAATTTACAAATATATCTACAACACATCACGTGCCATAAGGACATGGACACTGGCTGGTTGGTGCCTATGGTGGTGGAAATATTTGGAAGTCCTCTTCGGAGTTCTATTTTTCCACTGAAATAAAAGGCAAAGCTGACAGCTGAGCCTAAGTGGGAGGAGGGAGTGGAAGGTTTGAGGTTAGAGAATGTGAGAAATGATCAGCTAGTAAGAGAGTTAAGCAGACATTAGGGACATGCAATAAGATCAGTCATCGTGGTGTGTGTTCCTTCAGCCACGTTCACATGTGGCTGCTCTAGTTCATATGCAGATTTAATCAGGTACACCATGTTAAATTGTTCATAGATAGCATATCATTCAAATTTCATAACAACCCTGCAGGTCATTTTCATCCTGTATTTTCCAGACGAAGTAATTGAGCTGAGAGAGTATATTACTTCCTTTTTTTTTTTTAAGTTTATTTACTTATTTTGACAGAGAGAGAGAGAGAGGGCACAAGTGGGGGGGGGAGGGGCAGAGAGGGAGAGAGGGGATCAAAAGTAGGCTCTCATCAGCACAGAGCCTGACATGGGGCTTGAACCCATGAAATGTGAGACCATGACCCAAGCTGAAGTCGGATGCTTAACTGACTGAGCCACCCAAATGCCCTGAGAATGTATCACTTTCTGAAGTGCTTGCAGATGGGAAGTATCAGAATTCAGAATTGAATCCAGGTCTGTCACCTTCAGACCTCGAGCTATTAACTCTGATACAACGTCCCTATCAAATTAGACCTGTATCTTCATCTCTACCTGTGCTTCACACATTCTCAGTGAGCTAGCTTCAGAAAATGAAGACATCACTGACAGATAATTTTTACACATTTGCGCTGACTGAAAAGTTGATTGGAGTTAACAGGGTTGAGACAGCCAAAAAGGATTCATTGGATTTGGGTCACGTGAATGCAAATGTGGTAGTGAGCCCACCATGCAGATATGGGCCAGACCACATCTATGGTATTGCGTCTGATTCAAGACACCAGTGCTGGTGGAGAGCATCAGCAAACTCAGAACACATCGTACATTGGAGAGCAGAGAGCCTAGGGGCAGGGCTCAGAAGCCATAAAACTTGAAAAACCTGGGGAATAAAAAAGCTATTTGGGCTTAGAAAAACTTAGCACAGTAGCTGTCTTTGTATGCATCTCCAAGACTGTCATATACTGTGTGATTATGGAGCACAGAGTTAGCACCTAAAAGCAAGGCGACAAAGGTAGACTGTGCCTCAGCATAAAGAAGCAGCTTGTGACAGCTGGAGCTGTCTGGAACCAGTATGGGTTTCTCCACAGGAAGATGCGTGCAGTGTACATAATTGAAAGGGATCAAGATGGTTTTCCAGAACCTTTTCAGGCATGTCGGAGGGGACAGTCACAGCAAGAGCAGAGGGTAAAACTGAATTCTGGAATATCTGTAATCAAATTATTTGTGTGGCCTCCCAGCTCTGACATGTATGAGCTGTGAGATATTGCACAAATTATCGAAAATCCTTAGACCTGTCCCCTCATCTATAAAATGGGAATAATACTAGCACCTCTGCGATGGGGTTGTTGTAAGGATTATATGAATTAATCCATACAGAGTGCTTACGAGAGTGACTGGAATCATAAGGGCTCAATACACGTTAGCTCTATTTTCAAGTACTCCCCACACCCGGCCTTTTAGTGTCCCTGCCTGGTTTTATGTGTTCTTGGTTTCTCCAACTAGAAGGTCACTGTTGTCATAGGGCTGAGCATATAGAATATACCAGGTACCAGGTACCTAACGATCCAAAACAAAAACGTATTTCTCTCCTTTCAAGCAACATAAACTTGTGTAGAAGCATGTTTCATACATCCTTGGGGAGACTTTTCAAGTTTGGTGGGATTATCACCTAGGGAAAAGGTTTTATGGATTTCTCCATCTTTTAAAATTCTAAAGAGTACTCAGACACAGTCAACTTTCAGGGGTTGCTCCCAGTCTCTAGTCCTCATTAGAAAATAAGCAAAAGGGAAAAAAGGCAAAGGTTTGTTTAGGACACAGAACATATTAGTTTTCTGAAAATCTACTGAGTGCCAGCCTTGGGCTATATGCTGGGGTTGGGGGAAGGGAGAGAAGGGGGCAGTAGTGGTGAGGAAATAAACATATAGGACATGCTCTCTGTCCCTTGCAAGGAATTTGCAATCTAGTGAAAGAGAAGTCCTGCGTGACGGACCCTTGCTTATTTTTCCATTTAATCTGTTACCCTCCCCTTTGCTTGGGTTCTAGGCCCAGTAACTCTGAGCTCCCCCAACAAGATTAGAGATTCCCCCTCTTCCTACTGTCCCTCCCACTGGGATTCTTTTCTCCCTACCCTTTGCATAACTGCCTTCTTTCACCCCCTGGGCTCTGACTTAAGTAACATCTCTTCTGTGAGACCTTCCTTAACTGCCAGGTCTAAAACTGCTCCCCATCCTGCTCCCGGTAACTGTTTACCAGAAGACATTCACCCCATTTGTTACCTCCATAGCACTTGCGACAATGTTTACTTTTAGGTGTTTGTTTGCTTCCTTGCTTAGTCACTTTTTCCCTCCCAAGGGCAGCAATCACATCTATTTTTATTCACTAAATGTGATCTCTTTTGCATAGCTAGGCTTTCAACAAATATGTGTTGAATAAGTGCAAGCTTATTTCAGCATAATGTGGTAAGCACTGTGACTGAGGTGTGTTTTAATGGCAAGGGACCACAGAAGACAGCCTTCGAGCCCATTCTTACAGACCCCAAAGGAGGGCATCACAGAGTGCCCCGCCACAGACCCTCAGTGCTCTTCTCATGCACACCTGCCACCTTCTAGTGCACAACCGCCACCCTGACACTCTGCTAGAGGCCTTTCTCTGCCTGAGGAACGTGCTTGGCTAACACACAGAGAAGGCCAGAAAGACCCAGAAGTGAATGCCTAGAGAAGCAGCCAATGAGGCATGGCCATGGGTGGCCTGCACACCCCAGCTTCCTTGCCCCTGGGTGGGACGACTGTGCAGTATCATCTACAGTATTGCCATGAGGGCCAGCAGTTCCCTTAACCATTAATTGAAATGGTTTTCTGGGGCGCCTGGGTGGCTCCTCAGTTGAGCGTTTGACTTGGGCTTGGGTCATGATCTCGTGGTTTGTGAGCCCAAGCCCCACGTCGGGTTCTGCACTGGTGATGTGGAGCCTGCTTGGGATATTCTCTCTTCCTCTTTGCTTCTCGCCTGCATGTTCTGTCTCTCTCTGTGTCTCCGTCTCTCTCAAAATAAATAAATACACTTAAAAAAAGTTTTAGTGGTTTCCAGAGGCTTCCTTCTCTATCTTGCTTCCCCCTCTATTAGTTCTTCCACAGGATACCTCCTTAATACATTGCTTGCATTCAAATCCTCATCTCAGGTCAGCTTCTGGAAGATCTCAGTCTGAGAGGACAAGTGATCAGATTCTTGAGACCTGTCAAGTTCACCTGACAAGAAATAAAATAATGTCTAAAGGCGCAGGATCCCCTTAGCACAGAAAAGAGACTCGAAGTCCTAGTTCCACCGAGGTACTTCTCCTCTACTGGGGTCAGATTTTGGTTTTGGCTGGGCCCCTGCCAAGTATTTACAGGAAAAGATAGTAAGAGTTTGACTGATCTTCAGCCTATTAGACGAGCTATTTCAGAGCCAAAAGCACAGGTCAGTGCAGGTGGACAGAAGGTTCTAAACTCCAAATAACACACTGCAACCCAGCATGCTGTACTCATGAATCTTTAACTAAAGAGCTTCTTTGTGTCTTTTCCTTTTTTTGAAATACAACTCAGGATCCAGGAATGCGATGCCTCCCTGTGAAAAGGAAACCTTGTACAAATGGTTCCTTGAAAGCCAGCATGGAGCTTGGTTCATAAATTTTATGATGTGTGAAGCACATGTTCAAGGAAGTATTTATTAGTAAGGCCATAAGTTAAATTAGAAAGGGTGGTTCATGCCTTAAATATTCCGTCATTTTCCATACCGTTTATGTATCCAGATCCAAGTGTGAAATTTAAATTTGCTTTTAATGTATTCACCTGACAAATGATTTACTCTAGTCAAACGTATTTTCTCCGGAGTCCCCTGTAGTTATGTTTTGTAGTTGGGAGAGACTGGGGAAACACTTTTAAACTGGGTTTTCAATGTTAAAGTTTCTGTGCAGATATCATGAAATGATTTTAGGTGGATTTATTGAAATGTGGTTCTCCCTGCAAAGTAGAGTATTTTATATCGTGGATACTATGATGAATTTAGAAACTGGTTGGTCACCGTGTTATCTCTGAAAAATCACACTTAGCAGACTGAGTGTATGAGTGGCTCACAGTAGAACACAGGTTCTATAATGAGCTGTAGCCCCTGGTTGCTGATTTTTGTAAAGCACTTTCTAGGGCGTGCCAGGATGAGAGCTATAGTTGGAAAATTGTGAACTTTGCAGAACTTAAAAGGCATTGTAACCACCTTCTGATAGTCAACTCTTATAAATCTGAAATTGTGGAGGATACGCTATGTGTAGTCAGCCTTGCTTCCTACTGGAGTCCCAGTGTGAATATGGTTAATTTTATACATGTAAAGAGTAACAACATGTTTACTGAAAGAACCTAACTCATCCTGTGCTTTTAAAACAAAGAATAGTGTGTGTTTGGATGCGCAGCTGTGCATGTGTGTGGGTGATTCTGTAGTGGGAAAATGACTCCTGTAGAAACAAAAACTCATTAAAACATACTATAAATGTATGGAGATGTACATAGTGTGTGCCCTAAGGAGATCCTCCTTGAAACCACAAAGTAGTCAAAATGCGAACTCAAAGTTTTTAAAACATTTACATCTTGTGAAAATGTCTTTTTCAATCGCTATGTATTATATTTCCCTGATACACCATTGCTGACATTCTCTGGAAAGTGATAATGGCCTTAAGTAAAAGCAAACCAGCATGGACCCCTGAAATGCACTGGCATACGTTAAAGAAGAGAAGCTAGCTGGTTTTTAATTCTTGGTTCATTTCACAAAAGATGGACAGCAATGTTGTAGTGTTGTGCCATGAAACCTACTCATCATGTTTTTTGCTGCATTTAAAATCGGGACTAGGAGCCAAAGTTTATCTTTAACTTTTTTTTTTTTTTAATTCCAGCATAATTAACACTCAGTGTTACATTCAGGGTTTACCTTTAAACACCAGTGCTTAAACAAGTTCAGACAACGTGGTCCTAATTGTAACATGCTTTCCTTTATTTTTTATCTAGTAAATTTCCTTTATAAGGGACAGAATAAGCAATAGACATTCACACATCTGTTCTCTCATATGCGACAACAGCATTTTAAGGCATCACTTGTTTATTTTATGTGTAGTTGTTAAAATTACAGACTTTGGAATTCGTTGCCTGGATCTGACTAACCAGCTCTGCAAATCATTAGCTCTGCATGACTTGGATCTTTGCTCCCTCTTCTATAGTTTGGGAATGCTGAATCTATTGCATATTTATATTGTGGACATTAAAAGAAATAATATATGGGAAGCACCCAGCACTGTGCCCGCCATCTTGAAAGTACTCAGCAAATGTTGGCTATTATCATTGGTGGTAGTAGCAGCACTGGTCTGCTATGTGCCAGGCACTGAACGAGGCTACTTGCATTATCTCACTGCGTGGTCAACAAATGACCTGCAAGGTAGATGTAACCATGGGCATTTTGTAACTCGAGAGGCGGCAGCTCAGAAAAGACACTAAGAAACTAGCTGGCAAGATGCAACCCAATGATGGAAACCCAGGCCCCTCTGCCTCTGTGTTCTTACCCCTGTTCATGTCCTCTCTCACACGGTACCAGCTGCATGTGGCTGTTTAGCTGGTGGCTAACTAGCTGGTGGAAGTTCAGGAAGTGACCTCCTGAACCTGCTGGGACCTTTTCACTTGTAAAGTACCATGTGACTCCTAAGAAATCCCTGTGTCTGCAGAAACAGCCATGTTGACATCAAAGGGGGAATGATTTCCAGTCTACACCTACTGCACGGGAACATTGACCCATTCCTCATTCTTCAAGTGGGGGCTTTGGGGTTGTTTTCTGTAACGTGACATATGTTCCCCCAGTTAGAAGATTGAGGCATTGCTCAGGATGATAATTGAGATAGTAAGATCTCATTCTGTCACTTGTTAGGAAGGTTTGCCTTCCTAAGGCAAACACTTTCTTCCAAAAATGAAGAAATCAAATGGATTAACTAGAGTTGGATATTTCCTGAATGCAGTTGCTAATATCTGCGTTATTTCCCTTGGCAAAATGACATCTTTGCGTTCCGCCTCCTTTAGGAGAGCCTGGTTGGCTAGCAAATTATTTTCTTCCCTTTGTTTTCCTTTCTGTTTCTTAAGTAAACATTTTTTATGAGCATTTGATCATGAGGGATTTGACTTTATCTGGTGTGGCATTATCATCAAAGGGTCTACATAAAATGCATCTTTTATACATCCTATGACCACACCTTTCACTTTTTCGTCCCTATGGACTGTTTTTGTTGACTCCAAAGAATGATTTGGCCTCAGAGAAAGCTTCTTATCAAGTGAAGTAAGAGGAAGAAGGAGTTGGACCTACCAAGGCAAACACTCCTCCCACCTCCAGAAATACGCATATGCTGTTCTAAGTCCATCATTCAGATTTTATCATTTATTTGGAGCTGAGCAATGCTACTTGGTGATTAAAACACACAATATTTCGGCATTATTTCCAAGCAGAGTCCAGGCAAAGAAGCCCTAAGGACATACAGATCAAGAGCTATCCACAAGTTAAACATTCCCTCAACACATGAGGTATAGTGAATACCTGTCATGGGTCAGGCAATGGTAGGCAGGAGGTATATAGTAGATTGGCATGTCTCCAGGGAAGAAAATCTGGTAGCCTGGGTATTCCTAATATGACTGAAATTCTGTAAATTCCATGATAAATCAAAGGTCAGCTTCAATGAACTAGCCCCTTCTCAGAGATTCTCATTTTATATAAACACAGTGTAACCCCACCTGGTTTCTTTCTTTTCTTGTTCACAGAATGTCAGTACTGGGGCTCAGAGCTCCAGCTACCTACACTGGATTTTGAAGATGTTTTAAAAAATGATGAACATGCATACAAGTGGCTCTCCAGCCTCAAGAAAGTAGGCATAGTACGACTCACAGGAGCATCTGACAAACGAGGAGAAGTTTTAAAACTTGGGAAAAGGATTGGTTTCCTTTACCTTACATTTTATGGGTGAGTCACCAAATAGTCTGTATTCTGCCGTTATATGTAAAGTTTGATATATTTCCCAGAAGAGGGACACTTTTGACTGGAGATACAAAATTTCCACAATGCCATGAACAGGAAGCCAGATGAGAAGACGAATCTAAAAGTGGGATTTCCCTGAGGATAACTGAAATCTTAAGGGATCCTAAAAGCCCAAAGACATCAGACATCAAAGACAGGCTAGTGATGGATGGTGTGTTAGTTTGCTAGGGCTGCCCTAACAGAATACCACAGACTGGGTCGCTTAAACAACAGAAATTTATTTCCTCCCAGTTCTGAAAGCCAGAAGTCTAAGATCAAGGTGCTGGCAGGTTTGGTTTCCGGTGAGAGCTCTCTTTGTGACTTGGAGATGGCCTTTCCTCTCTGTACCTGCATTGTTGGTGTCTATTCCTCTTCTTATAAGGACACCAGTCCTGGTGAAGAAGAGCCCCAGCCTTACAACTTCATTTAACTTTATTCACCTCCTTAAAGGCTCTTTCTCCAAATACACTCATATTGGTGGTTAGGGCTTCACCATGGGATTTGGGGGAGGGCACAATTCAGTTCACAGCAGGTGGGATGGAAGACTGTGTTTCTCCAAGATTTTTATAAATACTGAAAGTTCATTAAAGTTTTACCACCCAAGACTCAGTGCAAAATAAAGTAGGGCCCTGGGGAATTTAAAGCCGCCCACCACATGTGTTAAAAAAAAAAAAGATAAAAGTAACCTGCAAAAAATTAGGTCTATGCACTTCAGCAAGTAACAGGAAATGTAACTGACTTTAACTTTGAAACCGAGAAGCTGTTTGCATAAGAATTACCTGGGAGGTAACATTAATTATGGATAAGAAACACTCACAACAGGAAACACTTTGGTGCAAGTGGGGATATTACTGTATTTCTAATCTGTAGGGTGAACCCTTCCTGTGATGTATACAATTGCTCTTGGGCTCTGCTTGAGCAGAGCACATTGGGAGCGAAAAGAACCTTCAAAATCCAAAGGTTGCAAAACTGGTAGCACACAGGCTGTATTCAGATATGTTTTATTTGGCCCACAGGATGTTGAAAGAAAATAGAATTCGTTGTCAACACTTAAAAACTGGGAGATTTTACATTAAATATGGATCTGACTTTTCTTGAAAAATCAAATCTGGCAACAACTGAGACTAAATCCCTACATGGCAACCATCTGCTTGAAGGGAGCATGTTCTCACTCTTCAGTTGCACAAATTCCGCCCCCCACCCCCACCCCCACCCCCACCTCAGACCTACAAGGGCCCTGCCTGCCCTTGAGTTTGCCATCCCTAATCTAGAGTAAGATCCTCTTGCAAGACTCTACAGACGTAGATAAACAGAGGATTCAAAAATATCCCACCACTTGCCCCCACTGATTTGATCAAGTTGATTCACAGCAGGGGAACCTGGGTTGCTCAGCTGGTCAAACGTCTGACTCTTGATTTCAGCTTAGGTCATGAACTCACAGGTTCATGAGTTTGAGCCCCATGTTGGGCTCTGTGCTGACAGCGTGGAGCCTGCTTGGGATTCTCTCCCTCCCTCTCTCTCTCTCTCTGTCCCTTCCCTGCTGTCTCTCTCTCTCTCTCTCAAAATAAATAAATAAACTTAAAAAGAAAAGTTGAATCATGGCAGAAGACTCTATCATGTTTAGGCTTAGAAGACCCAGCCTCCACCCCCACCCCAAGAATTTACTTCCACCATTAGCAAAATTACGTCAAGATTGTTCTCTCCCCTACATCTACAAGAATTTAAGCTGTTCTAGAGATTATATCAGTAACAAAAGACAAAGGAAAGAGGTGGAAAAGCCTTGAAATTATTAAGAGCCTCAACCCAATATTTGTTCTTTTTTTAATGTTGATAATTTTCTGACACAGATATTATCCACCTGTACACCAATAAGGAAACTGAAGCTCAGAGAATTCAACTATAACCCAAGTTTTCACAGGTAGTAAAAAAAAACAAAACAAAACCAAAAAAACCAGAGTTATAACTGGGGTCTGTTTTATCCATGGGCTTCCTAATCCACCTCACTATTGATGATATAAAGCTAGAACATGCAAAGGATGCTTTTAGGCACCAGACATAAAGAGAACACTACAAACTAGATCTCTTCTATGTTCTTTTACTCAATTTTTATTTAGTGACAAGACACTTTTTGTATCTATGCAACCCATTTCATAATTGCACAACTGCAGCCAAATCCGGGGGGGGGGGGAGTGGTCTTTGTTATAGTTTTCTAATACTCACCCCCATCCCTCACATTTAGGGTCAGATTCTTTGTCCTGATTCATAACTTACATTTCATTTTGTTTTGTTGTTACAAGTCCTAAAAAGGCTTGATAATTTGGCCCCTGATCTAACATTGTGAAATTTATTGAAATAAATATTCAAAGTTGGTTGTCAAAAACAGATCAGACCTTCTGCTACTGTTACACTTTGTTTGTCCAAGACCTTTGCATCTAACCAGGCAGGGTTAGCCCTATTCCACCTCATCCTCTGTGCAGAGGTCACATCTGTCTCCTGAAGCTCTCAAGCTATACCACATGCTAAGAAATGCCTTTCTGCCCACCTCACTGCTACATCTACAACTGATTACCAAGATCTCTATTGTTGTTGTTGTTGTTGTTTTTGTTGGTAATTTTTTATTCTTTACCTCAAGAACTTACAGAAGAGGACAGTTTTGCTATTGTTGCTTTGTTTGTATTTGTTTGCTTGTTTGATTTTTATTAAGAGGATAAGAAAAGTAAGTGTTTTCCTCAAGTTATTTTCCTTTTTTGCTCCTTCCCACAATCATGTGGAAAGCGATATTAAAGTTTCTGTAACATGGGATTTAAAAGAAGGGATATTTAGAGCAATAATTCTCCACTGAGGTTGCACATTGGTATAACCAATTTAAAAAATGCTGACATTTGGGTCCAGTCTCCAGAGATTTTTCAAAACAGGATTTGGATGTGATCTGAGTACCAGGACTTTTTAAAACTTTACAGGCGATTCTCATGTGTAGCAAAGGTGAAAACCTTTGGTTGAGAGCAGGGGTACTTTAAGAGAAGGCGGGTCTCTGTGGGTATAGAGCTTGGGTGCTTTCTATCCTCCCAACTCTCACAATTATGTACATGAAGTGGCATTTTTCATGTTCTTCTTTGTACTGTGGTAGTGCCTGGACACGACTTCTCTTTATAACAATCAGTAGTTGCCTTAAACATGGTCCCTCTTTTTCATAGCTTTGTTTCTCCACTGGCAAAGTGCCTTACTCTTGTTTGAAAAAGTAACTGGCAGGTGAGTGAGTGAATGGAATGAATAAATGAAGGCAATAAATAATGGAGAGAGGGGACTGCCAGAAATAGGAGAAGGATAGAGAAAGGAAAGCAGGGAGAGGAAGGTTAAAGGGCAACTTTGCATTCCGTGTAGATTTCTCAAAGATCCTGGTTTCTACTCTTGCTTAGATGCCAAAAATAATAATAGGGTGGTGCTACTTTAGACATGCCCCACTTGGGAAACAAATATCCACCTAGCACTTTGCCATTCAAATAGAATTCCATCCAAATAGTTTAGAGAACTTGAATTGCATGGGTCTAAAGTAAGAATTATAAAATCTATTTTTTGTTCTTAGCTCTTCTCCCAATTGTTAAAGCGTTAGTGGGGTATATAAAAAAAAAAAACAACAAACAGTAGATTCCAGTATTTTGCACAGTTTCAGCATATGGGAGGTAAGGAATAAATGCTTAATGATTGATGAACACCTGGATGTTTTAAAAAATACATAAAGCAGCAGATAAATGCAATAATTATTCAGCACTTCATACTCCTAAAATTATGTTCAAATACTAAATCAAAATGGTAATAGCTTTGAGGACAAAAGTATATGTCATTTCCACATCTATATTTTCTCAGATGCTTGTCATTATTTTGTTAAGTCAAATCCAAATCCTGTATTTAAACCTTTAATTTGGATCGATATAGTTTTATAGAGTGGGGCCAAAAGCCTCATCTCATGTACCTGAACTTTCTCCCCAAATCAATAAAAATACCTTCCTGAATATTTTTTTCTAAATTTTTATTTAGTCATTTAAAAGATTATGTATAATTAATATACAGTGTTATATTCATTTCAGGTGTACAATATAAGCAATTCTATACATTACTCAATGCTCATCACAATAAGTGTACTCTTAATCCCCCTTATCTATTTCGCGCTTCCCCACTCACTTCCCCTCTGGCAACCACCAGTTTTCCCTGAAAGGGCAAAATCATACTCCAAAAATATTCCTTTTCCAATTGGTGGAACAACAAAATAAATTGGCTAGGTCAGGGTTTTATTATTCACATCATATTTACATGTAATGGTGTGTGTGTGTGTGTGTGTGTGTGTGTGTGTGTGTGTGACACACACAAAGAAGGAAGGGATTCAGTGTGCATTTTTTAAAAATATTTACGACCAGTATTGGGCATTAAGTAGGTATTCTGCTAGTAACTAGCACCCAGGATAATCTTTGAAAATAAGGCTTGCATAGCTCATGGCCATTGTCGCTGTCATTTTGAGCTCCTTGAAGGCTGAAATGGTGGCCTAATCACGGTTATATCTTCAGTACTAGCTCAGTGCCTGACATACAGTGATCACCCAGGAAATTTTAATAAAAGGGAATGTATGCTAAGATATTGAGCAATTCATTTGGCCAAGATGACAAAAGTTGTTTCTTAGCATTGTCGGTATTTAGTTAGAAAATTAACCTTGCGAGCAATTCTGAGTGACCCTTCATCAGGAAGTTAAGCAGAAGAGAATACAAATTTCACCCTTAGCTAACAAGACTGCCTTCTTTCCAGAATACAGTCCAGAAGTTTCAGCTTTTCTTCTTTCTAAGAATGCTTTATTTGCTGGCATAAGCAAGTTGCATTAACACATGTAGCAGGGATTAGACAAATAAGAATAATGAGGTGAAAATGAAAAATATGTTTTTCATATTTCCAACATAAGGAATAACATAGGCAGAGACAATGAAGAAAAGGGATAAAAGAAACTTAAGGATCTTGGTGGTAGTCAAATTTTATCTTGTGGAGACCAGCATGGAAGCTGCATAATTATTGAATAAAACTTATACAGTCACATGTTGTAGTGGAAATATTTAAATAAATACTTTGGAACACTTCATTCCAAAAATTAAGGGGAGAACTGAGGACTCAACACCCCGCAGCATCTGTATTACATTACTGCCCAGAGAGCTGCCCATAGGACCAGTAGAGGATCAGAATTGAATCATGGCTCCACCACTGGCTATTTGTAGGGGAGAAGGTGATCTAAGCTTTTCATGTAATTTCCTGGAGCTCTATGATTCTCCTCTCCTGAGGACTTGCTTCTCTCTTTCTACAGGACTATTTTAATACCTGGCATGCCCTTTGAAACCTTTAGATGAAAGTTTGCTGGAAAAATGTAAGAGGCTACAACTGCTGCCCAGTTCTTGCATACAGGCTTCATCAGATGAATAACATAATGTCAAGCCTAAAATGTTTCTAGTGGGCTGTTTGTCAAATACACCAGCCAGGCCAGTTAAGAATTAACAATATTGAAATGGCCTCTGGGGAGTACAAGAATATATCCTTTCCAGCATTCACTGGATTTCTGCTAGCATTTCTGTAAGCCAGCCCAGCAGCATTTCACACATTCGGTTGTATTAAAGATTGAGGGTGTATGAGTGAAAAATATGATTATTCCTTGGCAGCTGGCCCCTTAGAAATCGCTCCTACCATTAGCACTCCCTCCAAACCTGACTTTGAAACAGCTACTTACTTGATACACATGTTACCAGAAAACATTTGTGAAGTGTGGGGACTAAACAGGGAAAGAAAACAAAACAAAATGAAACAAGTTTACCCATTTTGGTGAAGTTTCTAGCCAAGAAATTGCTGGAGAAAACCACATAGCCCTTCTTGAATAAAAATGGCTTCTGAGTTATGAAAAATCAACCTAAAAAGTAATTTAGACTTGGGAAGAAAACAAAGGAAACCTGTCTTAGTTCTGAAACTAGTTGTAGTACCTCCATCCTTCTTGGTAAAAAATTCACTCTGGGATTTCTTCGTGAGTTGTTTAGATTTAGTACTGACCATCATCGTGTTTAAGTAGAGGGGAGAGAACCTTTAAAATATGTATTCTTGTGAGCATTAGGGTTTCCCAAGCAAAGTAACAGTCTCTGTTCTCTGGGCCATTGTGAACCCCAGCTTACGTTATCAGCCAAGAGACAGTCCCTGGGGTTCCCTTTGTAATATTCAATTTCGCAGTAATTAAAGTTGCTGCCAACAAAACCACTTGAGTATGAGGTCATCTCATGAATGAAAGGAAAAATAATTTCTGTGTCTCATGCTCCCCTCGAAATCACTTGAGGAAATTTTGAGACCCTAACAAGCCACTTGCTTCTCCACAAGCCCTGACCACCCCCCCCCACCCGGCCACATCCCTTACCTCCTTGGTTATCCCGAGTATCCAGGACAGGCAGCTAGTAATGGAACGGGGAAAATAATTGTCTATGAAGCACCTTTTACATGCTAAGTATTGAACTCAATGCTTTAGAGTCATTATCTTGAATCTTTGCAATTCCAGTAAGCACCATTACCCCCATTTTAGAGATAAGGAAACTGAGGCAGAAGAATCAGGCTTCAAACCCAGGTTTACCTGATTCAACACTCTGGAGTCTTTCCTTTGCACTGTACTCCTATGGCAGTTTACCCAGCATCCCCCCATAATTCTTAAGGCCGTAATAATGATTAACTAATTACTAACTATCAAATGTGGCTTCTACTCATTTACGGCTCAGATGCAAAGGAATAATTTAACAGGGGTATATAGAAATTTGTCAAACTAAGTCATGACAACAGCACCGGAATATTTATTCCCATACCCTCTATTAAATTCAAATTATAGCCAACTGTTTATGCAAAGGGAAAGTGACAGTTAACAAGGAATCAGAGAACTTGTGGCAAGAAAAGATAAAGTTTATATTTTAATCTTTCACATCAAAAATCTAAACTAGCATCTAGATCTTGTTCTGATGAAATAAATTAAGCACAATTTGACCTAACACCCCCCCCCCCCAGAAAACCACTAAATGTGCTTAAGGTGGAATTCTCATAAACTTTTTTTTTTTTTTAGCAATGCATTGCATTCTTAGTTTTTCATGATGAAAGCCTTCAGAACCTTGGAGGAAATTGCTATAACATTTTTCTCTATGTTTATAGAGGTACTTGTTACCTTTCTATCACTATCTGTCTTTATTTTTATTATTGGGAGTATTAACCTTTCAAAATAAATTAAAAATAAATTTCATTTCTCATGGTGAAATATAATACAGACATAGAAAAATCACACAAAACAAATGTATAGCTTAATAAAATTTTATAAGCCAAACACTCTTGAAACACCATGCAGGTCAAGAAATAGAACATTACCAGTCACTCCAGAACCCATCCACATACCCCAAAGGATCACAAACCCCTCTTTCTCCCCAAATTCTTTTCTGAAAAATCTTTCCTGAAAGAAAAATTCTTTCCCCAAAAGCTCTCCTGAATTCTATGGTATTCACTATCTTGTTTTCCTGATAGAGTATTATCACCAAAATGTGCAGCAATTAACAGTAGTTTCCCAATTTTTTAGATTTTTTATATATTTTTTTAAATTCTCTATTAATTCTATTAGTAAATAAAATTTAGTACTTAGCACCAGGGCCATGTGAACATATCTCTGTTCATTTGGGTTGTCTGAATCCCATTCTCTTGTAAATTCCTCAGGAAGGACCCATGAGAACAATATTCTCTAAATTCTTGCATGTTGACAGCAATTTAAGGTCTTTATACTTGAAAATCAGTTTGGCTAAATATAAAGTTCTTGGCTCACAGAATCTTTAATATGTCACTACGGTTTTATTGGTAATCTCATTTTCTTTTTCTTATGAATAATTTGATATTTTTACTTGGATGCCCAAAAGATTTTTCCCTTTAAAGACCATTTTACAGACTCTTTTAGTGTTGGTTGTTCTGGGACAACTCTTCCAGGCAATGTCTGGTTTGGTCTCTCAATGTGCAGTTTCACATATTTTTTTTTTTATTTCAAGATGTTTTAAAATCATAGCTCTTAATATTTGTTCTCTACTTTGGGTTTCTTCTTTTGAGGACTCTTATTATGTATATATTAAACCTTCTGTGCCTGTTCCTTTTAATGTATTACTTTCTCTCAAATCTTTATCTCTTGTCTTTTTTGATATTTATGTTTTTCTCTTTTATATGTTCTAATTATCCAAAGGTGTTATCTGTTGTGCTTATTCAATAGGGCATTTCTTCTAGCTTAGTTTTCATTTTTAATGATTTTTAAGACTTTTCCTTTCTGAATATATCATCTCATATTTGAGTTTCTATATCTGATTAAGTTACTTTTTCATACATTGTATCATTTCATCAATGTGTTCTGGACTCAACAGAAGTAGCTGTAAATAGAAAATAGAAATTAGAAATGGAAAAACTAGGATATTTTTTATCTTTGGAGGGCATGTCCTTCTGGTATGTATTATCTGTAGGTATGTTATTTTGCTACTCATTCTTTTTCTTTATTTAAAAAATTTCTTAATGTTTATTTTTGAGAGAGAGAGACAGAGAGAGACAGAGCGCAAGCAGAGGAGGGGCAGAGAGAGAGGGAGACACAGAATCCAAAGCAGGCTCCAGGCTATGAGCTGTCAGCACAGAGCCCGATGTGGGGCTTGAACTCACGAGCAGGGAGATCATGACCTGAACCTAAGTCGGACACTTAACCAACTGAACCATCCAGGCACCCTTATGCATTCTTTTTCTTAAAATAACTTTATGACATTAAACCTTAATCATTTGATGTTGCTAATTTTTATGTGAATTTTCCTTAATTATTAAAAGGAGATATGATTCAGAAACTTTTTGTTATGGTTTTAAGCTGTGTTTCCAAACTGTGGCTAATAACATTCTAAGATTCCCTGGTTTCTCTCCTTTACTTTTATCCGGAACTTCATTTTCCTTTGTCCTTACTGTCCCTGTACTGTTTAATTTGGAGTCTTTTTCTCAGAAGAAAGCTTTATGATTGGTGGCCAAATTATTCATAATTTAAATACACCTAAAACATATGACTTAGGTCAAGATTAAAGTTAATAGCCAGACAACCAGGAAAGTAACACAATTTACTGTTTTACAGTCCATGCCTTCATTCAACAAATATTTTTGGCAGTGGGTTAAATGCTATGAGATAAAGGGTATGTTTCAACTCAGTTCCCTAATGTAATGAGACTTTTTGTAAGACTTTACAGGACAACAAGGGAAGCAGAAATTTGAAGCAAAACCAACAACAGCCACAGAGCAAACTCCATTCCAGCCCATATTGGACTTCTTTCACTTCCTCTGATAGGCCATTTTCTCTCCCTCCACTGGGCCTTTTCACATACTATTTCTCCCCCCCACAATGATCTTTGCCCTTCTGGGTAAATTAAATCCTACTCAATCTTCAGGTCTCCACTTAATCTTCCCTTCTTTATTCTCATAAGACCTTGTACTTTAGCTTTGAAAGATAAATCACAATAATTTTCCTTCCCCACAGACTGCACATTCCATGAGGTGCAAGTACCATGTCTGTCCTTTTCACTCCCTCAATTCCTGGCCATTGTGTGTATCTAACAAGTGATCGTGGAAAAATAAATATCTGAAGCTCTGCAGAGTGACTGCATCTGGGAAGTCATCTGTGCATGTGTCACAACTACAAATAGAAATATTACACAGTATATAATCTTTATTTGGATGACTATAAATTAGAAATTTAATTTTCTATGTTAAAACTTCAAAAAAAAAATTAACATGGGGCCCCTGGGTGGCTCACTTGGTTAAGACATTGACTTTGGCTCAAGTCATGATCTCATGGTTTGTGGGTTCAAGCCCCACATCAGGCTCTGTGCTGACAGCCCAGAGAGTGGAGCCTGCTTTGGATTCTGTGTCTCCCTCTCTCTCTGCCCCTCCCCTGCTCATGCTCTGTCTCTGTCTCTGTCTCTCTCTCTCTCAAAAATAAACATGTAAAAAATGTAAAAAAATTAACATATATGAGCATTATGTTTTATATCCAACAGGACAAGTAATAATAATCAAAAGAAGGCATTCTTCTATTGCCTGAGGAGACCAGCTTGCAGTGGGTTGAGACCAGAGATTGTAGCTGTTGGTGATAAGTCCAGGTCGCACTGGTAGAGCATCTTTTCATATAAGTAGAACTTTAAAAAAGAAAAAGATTACTAATAAATCCAGCATGATATTCCAAGAGTGTGCCACGAACCAAAAGATTATAAAATCTGTCACCAATGCTATAAAGAACAAATCTAGCAAAAACAATATGTAAGCATTCTATACACACAAAAAGATTCAAATTTGTCATAAAACATGATGAAATATCATGAATATCTATGACTGGCCATCTAACTTGGATGGATCTAGTGAATTAGTATTCAAACCAAGCCCACAAAATAAGTCTCGAAAAGTCACAATTTTAATGTTCAGAAGCTTTTGACAAAATCCTTAAATGGAAAATATAAAAGAAATTTCTTTTATCTGGAACTAAATTCCAGTATAGTTAACATGTAGTGCTATATGAGTTTCAGGTGTACAATATAGTGATTCAACAGTTCTATACATCACTCAGTGCTCATCCTGATAACTGTGTTCTTAATCCCCTTCACCTCTTTCACCCTTCCCCACTGGTAACCACCAGTTTGTTCTCTGTAGTTAAGAGTCTGTGTTTGGTTTGTCCAATTCTGAGAATGACACAAGTAGCTCAGTGGAAATAGATAGATCTGTTTAAAATAGCATCTCTGGCAAAAGCAGGATTGTGTGCACAGTTTCAATGACCTGTCCTTGCACAACACCAGGCAAGTCTATATCAATGGATTAAGATGCTATGCTGAGCCTACCTGTAGTTTTAGAGAAACCTGGTGCTTCATCTCTGCCTCAGTCATGATGGTTCCTGATAATCTGCTCGAGTTGTTTTACTTGGAAGAACACCGGAATCTATTTCTAATGAAAGATGCATGTAAATACACACTCATCTCACTAAGGTCCCACAAGTGAGCTTTTAAAACAGTTTCTCCACAGGCCAATGGGTCACATTTGCATTTATTTCTGCTGTGTTTTCCTTTGGATTTGAGAAGGATACGTGAAAATTTAGGATCATAAACAATCAGCAGCAGCCTTCTTGCCCTGATTCATTTCTATACGGAGGTAGAAAGGTAGACCAAATGACATTTCTAGGATTTTTCCAGACTTATGCTATAACTATTATGAGAATGTTTTATGATTGGAATTGGCAAGCTCCTTTCCTGGGATTTATCATTACGTGCGCATATAGACTTTTAGGCTACACATCCCATACCGTGCCTAAGACACTTTAAGACTGAAAAATGTTTATCATCCTCTGCCAGTTAGCACAGAAGGCTGGAGAACTGCTTTGATGATGCCAAGTCACAGGCCCCATCCCTGTTCTACAGCCAGTTAATGTCAAACAAAGAAAAGATCTGTTCCCTGGCTAATGCGTTCACCTTGAATCTCAGCCAGCTCTTGGCTGCATGAATTTCAGTTAGTTTACCCCTGATCATAGGAGAAAACAGAAAAGGGAATGTAGGTGAATCAATGCAAAACCATCAACACTCTTGAAAAGAAAATCTAAATATAGTCATTTCCTACTCACAATGTCAAAAGCATCATCTTCTTAGAAGATATTATATATTCTACAATTTGATAAAACTCCTTTTTTAGCATCCTTAAGTCCTTTACTACATGTTGATTATTCTTGGAATGCTGATGGTGACAAGAGCCAGAATCTATATTAGGTATGGGTCATGGAGTGACATGAATTCATAGAGAACATGTATTTCCTGGCTGTAGTCACTACAGTATAATGGATTGTCTGACTCATATTTGAAATGAATTGCAGCAGGCTATATATACTCCTCTTCTTTCACTGGGTCTCTTTCCAGCTTATGGCCACATATAGATGGTACTTTAAACTTTGCTGAAAGATTTACCAGCCTTTCCATTTTAAATTTTAATGGAAAAAATTAAAAAAAAAAAAACACGGAGCCAAATAGCTAGTTTCATCCTCAATCCCAGAACTTGGGGAAGAAATCCTACCTTTCACTTCAGATTCCTCTTTCTAAAACACATCTCCCAGAAATTCACATTTCTTCTTTTCTTCTAGGTCTTCTGGAGCACCCCCCAAAGCATTATCCCTGCCATGATATTCTCCTGGCCCCCAATATCCTTACCTCTTTACCTTGCTTTATTTTCTTCATAGCACTCATCTCTGTTATTGCATTTGGTAATTACTTGTTTATTTGTCTCTCTTAATCCGTTTCCTGCTATATCTCTAATGCTAAAACTATGCCTAGAATAGAGTAGTTGTTCAACATATATTTATTGAAAAATGATTTGATAAATGTGAACATAAATTAATAAATAGACATTATAACAGCAATAAAATGATGTGCATATATAGTGACACAATTTTCACACCAGCTTTGGCTTATTTTAAAATACAGCTTGCTTCTAATTACACATGGCCTCAATCTTCCAAAGGAAAAGCCTTACAAAATCTGAATATTGGTTTATTTTCTGGCCACAGAGTTGCAAGTAATCCTTAGTTCTTTTACTAACTTTCTTTTTAACTTTTAAGCCAAGCTATTTTTTTTTGTATCGGAGGTAAAACTGACATAACATAAAATTAACAATTTTAAAGTTAATTGACACAGTCCTGTGTCATTTAGTACGTTGACAATGTTGTGAAGCCATTACCTCTATCTAGTTTTAATATATTTTCATCAATAGTATTATTTTCAAAAAAAAACTAATTATTCATCTTGGAGTGAGAGAAAACTAATCCATCACATTATAAAATGGTAAATAAAGGGAAGGAATCAAGTATTTATCTCATTATCGCTAAGTAAGCTATTACATAGAGTAACCAAATACTAGATGAAGGAAAGTAGATAGATCTTTTTAATGTATTCCACTGATAAATAAAAAAGAAATTATTAATTTGGTATTTCACTATTTGAGACCCCCAATAACTTTAGTGGATCTAGCTACTGAGCATAAGTGTGTACAAACATCACAAAAAGAAAGACATCTCAAAATTCTGTATCTTGGAATAAAAGAGCACAGTGTCATCTGTAGTTTTTCAAAAGAGAGAAAATAGAGTTTGCCCAAGCCTCTGCACTTAATTGCCAATTTTCTAGAAACACAGAGGACAGGGAAGCATGTTGAACTACACCATGATATGCAATCAGCAAAGACAAGACTGTGAGGAACTCTATAGGTCAAGTTCCCAAGTTCTTCAAACAATAAATTTTAAGAACAGGCTGGAGGGGAAACCTGATTAAGAGACTTGAAAGACTTAACAATTGTTGTTAATGGGAAATATTAAACATAGTGTCTGAGGGTGCATATGCAAGGGTAAAAATATACAGAAATGCAAAGAAATGATAAATACAGAAGTTATGGATGTAGTTACTTTGAAGAAGAGAGAGGTGAGATTCTGGTTGGGATAGGACATATAAGCTTAAAGTTATATTTCCTGATCTGAGTAATAGTTATCCGAGTGTAATTAAAAATTTATTAAATAAAATAAAATAAAATAAAAATTAATTATGTTCCCTGTAGATCAGGAACAAGAGAAGAGTGCTGTTTTTCACCACTGCTATTCAATATTGTACTGGAAGTTTGGGGCAGGACAGTTAGGCAAAAAATAGAAATAAAGGTATCCAAATGAGAAAGGAATAAGTATATTTATCTCTCTTCACAGATAGCATGATCCAATATATAGAAAACCCCATAGAATATGCGTGCATATGTGCACACACACACACACACACACACACACACACAGCTATTAGAGGTATTTAATGAATTCAGCAAGGTTTCAGAATATAAGACCAATACACAGAAATCAGTTGTGTTTATATATACTAGCAGTGAACAATCTGAGAAAGAAATTAAAAAAAAAAAAATTCATTTACAATAACATCCAGAATAAAATACCTAGGAATCATTTTAACCGAGGAGGTGGAAGACTTGTAAAATGAAAGCTACAAAACACTGAAGGAAATTTAAAAAGACCTAATAAATTGAAAGACATCCCACATTCATGAATTGGAAGACAAAATATTAAGATGTGATTATTACCAAGGTAATCTACAGATTCAATGTAATGCTTACCAAAATTCCAATAGCCTTCTTGTAGAAATGGAAAAGCAATGTTCAAATTCATATGAAATTGCAAGGGGCTCTGAATAGCCAAAACAATCCTAAAAAAACAAGAACAAAGTTGGAGGATTCATATTTCCTGATTTCAAAACTTACTACCAATAAAAAAAACAATAAAAAACAAACAAACAAACAAACTACAAACAAACAAACAAACTTACTACAAACCTACAGTAATCAATATATTGTGGTGCTGAAATAAGAATAGACATATAGACTAATGGAACAGAACTGAGAGTCCAGAAGTAAGCCCATACATCCATGGCTAATTTTAACAAAGATGCTGAACCCTTTTAATGAGGAAAGAACAGTCCCTTCAAAAAATGGTGCTGAGACAACAATATATGCACATGCAGAAGAATGAAGTTGGCCCCTTTCCTCACACATCATACAAAAATTAACTCAAAGAGATCAAGGACCTGGATATAAAACCATAAAATTCATTGAAGAAAACTTAGGATAAATTTTCATGACCTTGGATTGGGAAATGGATTCTTAGAAACAACACCAAAAACACAACAACAAAAATAGATGAATTGGTCTTCATCAAAATTTAAAACTTTTAAGCATCAAATATCATTTCTAAGAAAATAAAAAGACAATCTATAGAAGGGGTAAAAATAGTTGTAAATCATATGTCTGTTAAGGGTCTCTAGTATCCAGGCTATATAAAGTACTCGTACAAATTAAAAAACAAAACAAAACAAAACACAACACTCAATTTAAAAATGGGCAAAGGACTTGAACAAGCATTTCTCCAAAGTAAATATACAAACAGCCAACAAGCACATGAAAAGATGCTCAACATCATTAACCATTAGGAAAATACACATCAAAACTATGAAATACCACTTTACACCCACTGAGATGGTTAAAAATAACAACAGAAGCAGCAAGAACAACAACAAAAACTAGAAAATGACAAGTGTTGATGAGGATGTGAAGAAATTGGAACCCTCACATACTGCTAGTGGGAAAGTAAAGTGGTCCAACCACTATGGAAAATAGTTTGGCAGCTCCCCAAAAACTTAAAGATAGATTTATGATATGGTGTTTGCCAGTGACTGAGAGAAGGGCAGAATGGAAAGAAAATTTGTAACGGGTAAGAGGTTTCAATGTGGAGTTATGGAAATGTTTTGAAACTAGATAAACAAAAGTAATGGTTACCAATATTGTGAATGTCCTAAGGGCCACTGAATTGTCCACTTTAATAGTTTATTTTGGGGCAGCTGCATGACTCAGTTGAGGATCTGACTCTTGATTTCAGCTCAGGTCATGATCTCACAGTTCATGGTATTAAGCCCCACTCCAGGCTCTGTGATGACAGCACGGAGCTGCTTGACATTCTCTCTCTCCATCTCTCTCTGCCCCCTCCGCTGCTCACTCAATCTCTCAAAATAAATAAACTTAAAAAAAAAACACACATAAAATGGTTCATTTTATGTTCTGTGAATTTCACTTTAATAAATGCTTTTTAAATGCATTTAGCTATTAAAAAACATAACCTACAATAAACTCTGTGGGACAGACTAAGGTGTAAATGTATTTTTCTTCGGAAAAGGGAAAAGAAGGGAGGAGATGCATATTCTGAAATGGTTACTTTGGACAAGGAAAGGTCGAGCTCTCTTCCTGGCTCACATCATTATGGTAATTATTTCATAAAATGAAAAGTTTCCATTTCCCCTATGTATCCAGTTCATTCTAACACATTTCCTCTGGCTTGGTGACAGCCTGTTTAAACATATGTTTCTTGTATTTTACAGACATACTTGGCAAGTGCAAGACAAAATTGACGCAAACAATGTGGCTTACACAACCGGGAAGCTAAGCTTTCACACTGATTATCCAGCCCTCCATCATCCACCTGGGGTAAGGTGAGCCTCAACATATTTTCCACAAGGCAGGCCAAGGACCAATATCCTTCTATATTTTGAGTCTACAAGTCCATATATTTCACTAACTAATCTGTCTTATGTAGATCTTTCTTCAAACACAATCCAAACAAAATGTCTATACCTAAATCTTGAATAGCCTAACATTCCCAAGGGAGAGAAGATTTTCATGTATTTAAAAAAAAAATTTCTTTGTTTCTTTCTGGAAATAATTATTGGCACATTTTGCTTTGCCTAGACAAATTTTATGATAGCAGTGCATCTTGAGGTCTTTTTGCATATTTCCTGTTCCCAAGAGACTTAAAAGAGAAAATAAAACCAGGGAATAAAATTGAGGGTTTTCCCATAAAGTCACATGGCCATCATTTGTATCAGTTAATGATTGCTGCATAAAAACCACTTCATAATTTAATGGCTTAAAAGAATAGCCATTTACTTAGCACATGTTTTTATAATTCAGGCTATGTCCAGCTGGACAGTTCTGCTGTTGGGCTGGCTAAGAACTGGTTGACCTGTGTGGAAAACCTAAGGTGTCTTGCCTCTGCTCTACTTAATCTGCTATCCACCAGCCGGCTAGCCCAGGCTTATGTAAATTTTCAGAGAGCAAGCCAAAACATGAAGGCCTCTTGAGATCTACATTAGTCATCAGTGCAATGTCACCTCTGCCATGTTTTATTAATCTAAAGAAATCATAAGTTTAGCCTACCTTCAAAAGGTGAGGAAGTAAACCCCACCTTTTATGAGCTGCAAATACTCACTACAAAGGGGTGGGAATGCAAGGAGCAGAATAACCATGGCTGTACAGTAAAACCTTGGATCGCAAATAACTTGTTCTGCAACTGTTCTGCAAGATGAGCAAACATTTCTAATAAATTTTAACTTGATAAACAAGCATGTCTTGCAATATGAGTAGTACGTGATGCCAAATGTCACATGACCACAAGTGAGCCAATGGTTCTTAAAATTCGCTTTGATATACAAATGCTTTGGATTACAAGCATGTTTCTGGAATGAATTATGCTCGCAAACCAAGGTTTTACTGTATTTGGAAACCATCTACTCTCCCATGTATTGGATTGCTCCTCAAGGAGGGAGATGCTTAGCATGGAGCCACAAACCCTCCAGGACAATTTCTGGAAGGATGCTCTGCCACTTCATTTTTAAAAAATTGCCATTCTACTAAACCAGCAACATATTTACAAAAGCATCGTTTTGTTAAACCAAGAAATAAATGGTCAGAACGATACCTTTGAAAGATATTTTGTTCCTATTTTTATAGCTAAATGAGATTAAATGAAATATCCACACAGAAATCTGTATCTTCAAAGGTAAGCAGAAGTGGACATTTTGAGCAATTCTCTAGCCAGTGAAGGCAAAATGGGCCAAAATCAAAATTAATCTGTTTTTCTTCATCATGTTAACTGAACAAGTTTTCTCCGTGCCCTAGTTAACCCATTTCCCTCGCCAGTGTTAACTAAGCTAGTTTTAGTATTTTTTTTTCAATTTCTCTTTAATGTTTATTTATTTTTGAGAGAGACAGAGACAGAGCTTGAGCGGGGGAGGGTCAGAGAGAGACAGAGACACAGAATCTGAAACAGGCTCTAGGCTCTGAGCTGTCAGCACAGAGCCCGACGCGGGGTTCGAACCCACGGACGATGAGATCATGACCTGAGCCGAAGTCAGACGCCCAACCGACTGAGCCACCCAGGCGCCCCGCTAGTTTTAGTATTTAATTTCACATGTTTTAAATTATTTTGTTGACTGTAAAACACCACATGATTTTTTTGGACAAAATGATGACAGTGACAGGAGTCCTATAGTCACCTTTTGGGTGGAGATGAGGGGCCAGTGAAGACACACAATGTGATTTGTTCTAAATGTTTCCCAGAGATTCCCTAAAACTTGGGATTAAAAGCCAAACTAATCAGCTCAGTTCATCAACCAAAGACAGGTTGGAGAAGTTGGATGCAATAAAGATTAAAAGATTACACTAGAAAACTAAAGATTTTATTTTAATTTTTAAATTATCTGCTAGTTTTTATGAGTTCAGGTTTTATTGCTGGGTTACAATTGAAAGCCTAAGGAAAAGTCATTACATAATCACATTTTTAAGTGATTTACAAATATTCTTGAAGTATAATATAATGCTTGACATTTTCATAGCATTTTATACTTTTTCAAAGTATTTTTACTTATATTATTTTGATCCCTCCTAACATTCTGTAAGGGAGACAATTATGCCTTTTTATGTTGGAATAATGAAATGAGGGCGAAATGACACACAGCAAGGTTAAATGCTTTCACAGGGTGACATCTGACTAATAGAACACTTGAAACTTAATCCAGGCCTCTGTATAGTTTTTCACCACACCATGCTGGTCTTGAGTTGGACTTTCTAATTACCATAATTGGTATAATGTGATGAGCATAGGCTTTGTCATACATTAAAAACTCATCAAATACAGGAACTGAATCTTACACTTTTCTGTATCTTGAGATTAACCCAGCACCTTTCATGTAACAGAGACTTCATAGGCATGCTATAAAGAGGCAGAGAAACACCGCAGAGTTGTACCTGTCTCTGTCAGCAAGTGAAACATCCAAGGATAAAAGACCTGACAGAAGATTTTCAAATGAAAGATGATTCCTAAAATGTCTAGATTGTAGTACGGGAACAATTAGATTGTAGGCACCTGTTTGTGCTATTGTTCAAGTTTCCATTTTGAATCATTCAGGGGTCTTTGTACGAAAGTTTGAGGTTTTTTATGACATATAGAATAAGTCGCTTTTCTTTTCAGTGCAGATGAAATGATCTGAATAGTAAGTTACCTGTTGAAAGTGGAGTTTCATCAATTTGGATCATGTGGGGCAGAGATAAGGAGACACATCTTTAATGAAACGGATGTTCCTTTGCTCACTGTCTTTGGCCAAAAGTCACATGCTGCCATAAAGTAACATTTAGAAAGAAAATGTTTTTGGTCCTGAGTGACTTACATGAAATAAAATTGGATTTTATACACATCAGGCACCTATTTACCTTTTGAATTAGCCGTGGAAGTGTTGTCTGGCAGCATCAGTCATCTTCTTTCTTTCTTAAGATTGCATCTATATAAAAGACATCGGTTGATCTGTTTTAAAGATTTATATTTGAAATATTCTGTGACTTCATATTGCAAAATCTAAGAGGATTGAAAGAACACTGATTCTCTCAAAGAGAGAGGTCTGCCATTATTTTGCCTTTTTAGAGTTTGGTAGACTTGAGGTTGTTGTCTTCATTTCTCCCTCGTTAATCATGCTGCTTGACCCTTCATAGCCCTGGTGATGAAATGGTTTTCTAAGACGACTTGGTCAGCTTATGTACATACTTTCTCAAGCCTACAAATTGGCATCAATTTAAAGGCAGAACCATTATTAATTTAGACTAGTGCTCCCCTAACATCAGAAAAAAGGGCATTGTCAACCTGAAATAGGAATTTAAGTTTACAAAGCACATACATACACACACCACACAATACTGAATTATTAAGAGTCCTGTAAAGGGATTTCCCCTTTTATAGGAAAGGACTTGCTTTATGAAGATTTTGAAGCAAATAGATCAAGGTTTGAATGTCAGTGTTACCAGGTAGTAGCTACGTTCTTACTAGCTGCCCAGCTTTTTCACTTCTGGGTGTCAGTTTCTTCAACCATAAAATGGAGATGAAAGTATCAAATTCTAAGGACTGTTGTAAGGAATTCCTTACAATTATAAACGTACAACTATAATTTGAGAACAAGTATGTATAAGATTTAAAATAGTGAGAAGATCTGTGCCTTTTGGGGAAAGAAAGCAGGATTTGTGTTCTGGATCTGCACTATCCCATACAGTAGTCACCAGCCATATGTGATCATTTAAATTTTAATTTATATTAAGATGAAATAAAATTTAAAATGCAGTTTCCTCAGTCACACTGACCACATTTCAAGTGCACAACAGCCATATGGGACAGGAGTCTACTGTATTGGGCAGTGCAGAAAGAACATTTCCATCACTGCAGAAAGTTTGAATGGATGGCCCCGTTCTAGACCATCTATGGAAATAACCAAGCCAAATGGATATTTTTCCCACTCATGCTTCTCCTGGTCTTGATGTTTGATCATATTTGCCTCTTTCTTTCTACAAGAACTGTCAGACTTGATTTTTACTTTTATTTAAATTAGAATGAAGTTTTTACAGCTAAATAGTGTTCGTTTCTTTTAGCAGAAAAGCTGAGTCTAAATTAGGTATTCAAAATCACTCACACATGCTAACTTACCAAAAGGAGTCATATAAACTCCATTCAAAAAATGATATTTTAAAATTTTACTGTTTTTTGCTTTTCATAATAAATAATGTCAAACATTTCTCCCTAAATCTTAGTAAAAATAACTATCGTTTTGGTTTCTTATTCCCAGTGTTTCTTGGGGTTACTCATTCTCATAGCCCCACCTAACCTCCATTCCCTTTGTATCCTTATACCTGAACTGTCTCATTAAATTCTTAAGGAGTAACTTTCTCACTAACTCCCCCCTTTAAAAAAATTTATCCTACGTGCACCCCCAGACTAATATTCTTCAACTCAGTCTTGGCTACCTTACATCCATATTCACAAGCCTTTAACAATTCCCCTCTGTACCCAAGAGAAAGCCCAATATTCTTCATCTGACATTCAAGACGCCATGATGAGGGCTTCAGTTACCTTTTCAACTGGGTCTATTCTTTTCAGTCGTGACATTCTTTTCAGTCATGACCCCCTATTGCAGCCAAACATTTTGATATCCTGTGCAGCGTGCATTTTTGCATATCCATGATCACTGCATGTGATTTGCTTTCTCCATTCTGCTCTAGCTATCCAAAATCTTTTCAAAATTTTCTTTAATGTTTATTTTATTTTTGAGAGAGAGAGAGACAGAGCGCAAGCAGGGGAGGAGCAGAGAGAGAAGGAGACACAGTCTGAAGCAAGCTCCAGGCTCTGAGCTGTCAGCATAGAGCCCAACATGGGGCTTGAACCCACAAACTGTGAGATCATGACCTGAGCGGAAGTCAGGAGCCCAACTGACTGAGCCACCCAGGCGCCCCTCTAACTGTCCAAAACCGTATCCAGCCTCCTTTTCCCAGTTTAAATCCCACCACCTCCGTAAAGCCAATATGAAGTACATAAATATTCCAATATGAAGTGTTCACTCCCTGTAGCCATTATGATCTGTGCTTTTTGTTTACAAATGAAAATTATTATGCCTGTGTTCATGTCTCAAGCTGAAACAATGTTTGAACTATAGGGTGTTGATTAAAAGCAACTTTTTCTCTCCAATCCCTTTGTCTGCTGACACAAAAGAGATTTAAAAGTTTTGTTGACTTTAGTGCATTCATATCTGTCTGAATCTTTAACAGTGTCAAAAAGTGTGTTTATCATTTTAAAAGACATTTCTCTATTTCTTTTCACAGGTTCAGCTTCTGCACTGCATAAAACAAACAGTCACGGGGGGTGATTCAGAAATTGTAGATGGGTTTAATGTATGCCGAAAGCTCAAGGAAAAAAATCCTCGAGCATTCCAGATTTTGTCTTCCACTTTCGTGGACTTTACAGACATTGGAGTGGATTACTGTGATTTCTCTGTACAATCCAAACACAAGATTATAGAGTAAGTACTATTTATACATTTCTCATAGCAGTTAAACAGCTGACTGCAAAATCTTCATTAACCTAAATGTAAAGCTTAAACAGAAGAGCTTTGATTAACTCCAGAGCTTTACTTTTTGTTAACAGTTTAATCCAATTTTAGAGGGAAAAAGAAGAAAAAAGAATATTCTCATCATAAAAAAATCTTGATCAAATTCCATGAAATCTCTTGCTGATTAATATAAGAGAAATAACTAAGACTATATACACTTGATTTTTAAAAACTTTTTTTACATTTATTCATTTTGAGAGAGAGCAAGTGGGGGAGGGGCAGAGAGAGAGAGGGATTGAGAAAGAGAATCCCAAGCAGGCTCTGCACTGTCAGCACAGAGTCCGATGCGGGGCTCAAATGCATGAAATGCGAGACCATGACCTGAACTGAAACCAAGTCAGATGCTTAACTGACTGAGCCATACAGGCGCGCCTACACTTGATTTTTTTATTTTAAATACAAGTTCTACAGAATTATATTGAGTTAGGATTGTACTAGTCAAAATCCTTTCAGCCAGAAGGGAAAGATATAACTCAAATTAGGTAGATCAAACATCATCTGATGTTAAACAACATCATCTGATATTGATCTCTTTTTTCTTCATCTTATAGCTTTGCCGTCCTCTGTGTTGGCCTAATTTTCAAAGATGTCAATAGAATCCCTACATTTTCATTGTTTTTAGAGCTGGTAATCACACACACAGAAAGTCCTCATTTCCCAATAGCTGTAACAAAACTAGACAACCCACTGCCCAATTTGTAATTAAGTCCATCCTTGAAGCAATCGCCATGGCCAGGAAATCAGAAAATTCCAACTGGCCATTCTGGATTACGTGTTCATCTCTGGAGCAGAGTCAGTCTCACCTGAACCTCATGAGCTGATTAAAAAAAAACAGAAATGTCTGCCTAAATCAATGCCAACCAAAATCATATTTCCCTATACAGAAAATTTTGTTATTTTTTCATTTAACATTATTTCCTCATAATTTTTCCAAGGATTTACTTACAAAGGCCACAAATTTATCCTTTTATTCAAGAATTATCTTAACCTTGTGTTTCTAAGATAGGATTTATTTAATCAAATCTCAGTTCATGAATTTGGGGGTGTTTCCAATTTTAGGGTTGAGTCTGCATTCTTCTTTTAGGAGAAACAGACAAATAACATGACAATTAAGTCACTGAATAATCAAATCCCCAATATCCTAGCTCATCTCTCTTGTATAAACATGTGACCTTCATTTATTCATCCAACAAGTTTTTATTAAAGGCAGCCACTCTTCTTGGTAGTTGGGATACATCTGTGGACAAAACAAAGATTCCTGCCCTCATGTAGTTTCAAGTCTAATGGGGGAAGAGAAAATTAGAGATTTGAAAACAAACGAGTGAATTGCAATGATCATTAAAACATTTTTTAAGTACTTAAGAAAACAGGTGTAGTAGGGTAGAATAAGGGGAATCTGCAGAACCAAAGACTTAGGGATGATGGAACTTGCGTATTTAGTATGTGGTGAGGAAAAGCTTTACTGAGTAGGTGATAGTTGAGCAAAAACTTAGAGGAGTGAAGGAGTTTGCTCAAAAGAGGAGCAGTTTCCAGAAATAGCTAGACCAAATGTCCTAAAGACCTTAAGAACACATCTGATGTGTTCAAGGGACAGCAAGGAGGCCCGTGTGGAGCAATGTTAAGAGAGGAGGTCAGATGGGAGCTAAGCTCATATAGAGCCTTGTTATCCATTGTTTAAAAACATATTGCCTTTCCCTCTTAGTGAAATAGGGAGCTGCTGCAAGATTTTGACCATAAGAGAGACACTTATACTTAGATAAATTTATGTGTATTTTGAATGGATCACCCTGGCTGCTGTGCTGAATACAGTGGAGAAGGGCAAAGGCAGGAACAGGAAGACCAGTCAGGAAGCTGCTGCAGGACAGCAGGCTGGAGGTGAGGGTAACTTGAACATGAGTGACCATATGGTGGTAGTGGCAGTGTGGAGAAGTGTCCGCTTATGGATGTATTTTGCAGGTTGAAACAGCATATTTTCCTGACAGATTGGATGAAGGGTTTCAGAGAAAGACAGCCATCAAAAATAAATTGTAGTTCAGAATAACGTTCTCTGAGTGGTCAGGTCATCACAGTGGGAAAGAGAAGAAATGACTGTTGGAGTCTTAGTTTTAACAGGTCAGTTTTAACTATTCAAAAATTGCCTTAAAAACCCATAACAGATTTCAGTTTTGTTGTGAATATAATTGCAGGCTAGAGGATGGAGGCAAAACAAACAAAAGAACAAATAACCCTTAGTAAGTAAGTGACATTAGTTGAGTATATGTCATCTGAATCGCAATTTGGCTTTGTTGTTTTTTATAGTAAAATTCCAGAATTTGGCTGTTTTCAAGGTCTTGGGGATATCCCTTGGGAATATCAAGTGATTAACGTTAATCCACTTAAAAATGTATTTTTTTTTAACGTTTTATTTATTTTTGAGACAGAGAGAGACAGAGCATGAACGGGGGAGGGTCAGAAAGAGGGAGACACAGAATCTGAAACAGGCTCCAGGCTCTGAGCTGTCAGCACAGAACCCGACGCGGGGCTTGAACTCACGGACCGCGAGATCATGACCTGAGCCGAAGTCGGCGGCTTAACCGACTGAGCCACCCAGGCGCCCCAAAAATGTATTTTTAACAACAGGAGGTGAAACAAATAGGGTTTTCAATTAATTGAGGAACTTTGTCTATGGAGTGTTTGGATTAATTTAATTTTCCTCACGGTTAAATTTTTAACTCTTTCGAGATGTATATGTTCTATCTAGTACAAAAAGATCTCGCAGGCTGCTGGCAGAGTTAGGTGCAAGGCAATATAATAACAAATAAACAAATAAACTAGGAAAAAAATTATAAGGATCAGATTAAGCTACACCAGTGCATCCTAGTGATTACAAGTTCAGTCGCATGAACACCATTCCCACTCCTTGGCTTGTTAGTGCGGTGATCATGCTCTAGTGACTTAGGCTTGCTAAGCTGTCTCTTTTCTGGTAAAAAGGGAGTAATCTTAATGCCTACCACACATAATCGAAGTGGGAATTATAGAGACAATGGATAGACTGCTTTATCACTGTGCCTGGCTCTGAAAAGGGCAGAATAAATTTTAGCTAGCCAAAATTCTAGAAAGTCCAACACATCTACTCATGATAGATTTCAGTTTCAGCTGTGAGTTTCTATAGACCAAAGTAAGGAGGGAACATAAACAATTCCCAAGATTCAACATAGTTCTAAGTGAGAAATAAATTGTTCTTGCAGATCCTAATAAAATGTGATGTGGTGGGCAATACCACAATGACTTACCCACAACAAATTCAAAAAATCCCATCAAATATCACATCTCTCAATGACACCAACTATTGTAACTAATGAGGAGTATTCATGGCACCACCTCTGAGTGTGGGAGATGATTCTCTGTGTACTTTCACTGGGCTCTTTTATTGGCATCACTGATGACATTTTGCTTTTGCTGATCTGTAGTCGCCATGATGCTGGTTTACGTTTAAATGTTTACCTTTTACATATCGCTAGTCTATAGCCAATTACTTCTCATCAATGGGGGCCTTTTACACTTCCTCAGCATGTAACCCTGAATTGGGACCTCCCTTTCATTCTGTGGTGGCATGCAGAATTTCCTGCTTACTGTAACATTTTAGGTTGATCTTCAAGATGTCAACCAATCATCTCCTCTAACATTGTTCAATCGTTAGAATAATGTCTTCTCTAGACTCATAACTAAGTTTGCTTTCTGTTTCCCCTCATGTCATTGCTAAAAATGCTAAATAATGAATTTGTGTCTTTTTTTAGACAGAGTAAACACCAGGCGAATGAAAAGAGACAGAGAGAAAGAGACAATATTGATTATTATTATCTATATATGTGAAATAAAGAAATGAAAGTGTAATACAATGGTCCATGGGGCATACAGTTCTGATTTTTCTTAAATTAATGAGTCACAAAATTCCTTTCACTGATAGGTGAGGATACACACATGGAGTCTAAAAGGGAGAGCTCACTGCTAGCACAACCATTTCCATCAAGGAATTACAGTGTTAGTGAAAAAGAAACAGATCACCAGACTGGCTTGGGTGGAAGACGTCCAAGAAGGTTCAAAGTTGTGACATCCTTGTCAGTGACACAGAGGATGGCACAAAGGGTGTTATCATTGTATGTACCAAGAATAAAACTGGGAGAGAGGAGGGAAAGAGGATCAGGGGCAATTCTCAAAGATAAGAATAAAAGACAAAATGTTCTCAGAAACTTTGAAAGGGTCTGAAACCTGCAATGTAAACTCGAACAGGGTAATTGAAAGGTCAAGAACTGCCCTTTGTGCCACTCAAACCTGGAGGTCCACAGTCTTCTGCTGATGGACCTTTTCCTTGATTCTCTGTTCATAAAGCTGCAACCTGCAAGCCATGAATATTCTTTACCTGTGTGGAGAGGATGGGGGAAGGAAGAAGGTCTCTCCTTGCCTATTCAGTCATATTTGGTTTTTTTTTAATTTATTTATTTAAAAAAAGTTTTTTAATGTTTATTCATTTTTGAGAGACAGAGAGAGCATGTTAGCGGGGGAGGGGCAGAGAGGGAGGGAGACACAGAATCCGAAGCAGGCTCCAGGCTCTGGGCTGTCAGCACACAGCCCAACGCGGGGCTCGATCTCATGAACTGAACTGTGAGATCATGACCTGAGCTGTAGTAGGATGCCCAACTGACTGACCCACCCAGCACTCCTGTTTTTTAATCAGTATATGTGAATTCTCGTTTTAAGAGTCCAAGAGCCTTACTGAAAACCAATTCCTTTCTTTCACTTTTTTCCCCAGTGTGGGTCCAATAGGTAGTTTTCTATCACTATCGAAAAGCAAAGAGTTGCAGCTAATGACCCATTCTTAGAGTTTACCATTACAATTGCCTTTGGCTAAAAGGATTAAATATTAATCTGAGTCACAAAGCACAGGGACCCAGAGAGCTACAATTTGGATATTATAGGCAGTCACATTTTCCTCCTGTACCCTGATTTGTTGTTAACAGTTCACTCTGTGTGATTGGTCAGCTAAGTGTGATCTAGACCCCAAAGCAGTGTCACCAAGCTCTGGTACACATGCTAGTCTGTTTGGTTTGACCCATCAGGTCTGGGTCCCAGTCACATATAGGCTCATAGTACCACCTCCCAGGCTGGCCCAGGAACACCCCTCCATACTTGGCCACCTTCCTTGCCCACCTTCAGTTTTCATCCATCCTTCCTATTTCTATATAAATAAATGAGAGAGTTGGTCAATGCTTTAGGACTAGCTGAAAGTTCACCTTTCCAAAAAACTTAAAAAAAAAAATCTCTTCCTTTTGCTTCTGTGTCTAGACAATGCTCATGTTGTGCCAATTCTAACCAGAATAGCTTAAATGCAGAAATAATGGTATCTATTCTTATATCAAAAGTAGTATTACCTTACATTGTCATGATCATGATCCATATTCTAAGGAAGGATAGGGTGATCACAATATACTACCTCCAAAATACTAAAAAGACCTTGGTACTGTCCCAAGACACTGAAAAAATATAGACAGTAGCATATGCAGTGAATATTTATTAACTGCCTATTATGTCCAGGCTCGCTGAGAATACAACACTAAATGAGTTAGAGTATTGGCCTTCTAGAAGCCTATATACTAAGATAAATAGTGTATAGAGAGATACAAACAACATATCTTAGGCTAGATTCTTCTTTTCACTGTGTCTTAGTTTCCCGATCTATAAACTAGGGATGGAATTAGAACAGTGCATTTCAAACTTTTAGAAAATAGATTTTTCTTCCCAGTCATGCTTCAATAAAATCATACTTAAAAACCTTAAAGTGGTTGACCCATGAACTTGTAACATAAAAATATTCTAATACATAAAAGCTACTATTTTAAAGAATGAAGAATGAATTCATTTTCCTAAACATAAAAAAAACAACTTTTTAACTGGAATCTTTCAGTAACATTTATTTTAAATTAATTTGAAACATTCAGGCACTTATGTAGTAAGATTTCAAAAAACACCTGCTAAATGGATCTCCAAAATGAACAGATGCTCAACATCACTAATATTCAGGGAAATGCAAACCAGAACCACAGGGAGATGTTACATCACACCTGTCAGAATGGCTAAAATCAAAAGCATAAGATACAATAAGTGTTGGCGAGGATGTGGAGAAAAGGGAACCCTCATGCACTGTTGGTGGGAATGCAAACTGGTGCAGCCACTGTGGAAAACACTGTGGAGCTTCCTCAAAAAATTAAAAATAGAACTAAAATATGATCCAGTAATTCCACTACTGAATATTTACCCAAAGAAATACAAAAACATTAATACACTGCATCCTAGTGTTTATTGCAGCATTACTTAAAATAGCCAAAATGTGGAAGCAGCCCAGGTGTGATAAAGAGGTGATGTATGTGTGTATATATAATGGAGTATTTCTCAGCCATAAAAAAGAATGCTATCTTGCCATTTGCAACATAGATAGAGTTAGAGAGAGCACAACGCTAAGCAAAATAAGTCAGAGAAAGACAAATACTATCTGATTTCACTCCTATGTAGAATTTAAGAAACAAAACAAAGGGGAAAAAAAAGAAAGACAAACCCAGAAACAGACTCTTGGCTATAAAGAACAAATTGCTATTACCAGAGGAGGGGTGAAATAAGTGAGGGGGTTTAAGAGCGCACATATTTTGAGGCACCTGCATGGCTCAGTTGGTTAAGCGTCTGACTTTGTATCGGGTCATGATCTCACAGTTCATGAGTTCAAGTCCCACATTGGGCTTTGTACTAATGTGCATAGCCTGCATGGGATTCTCTCTCCCTCTCTCTCTGACCCTCCCCTGCTTGTGCACACTCACCCTCTCTCTCCCTCTCTCTCTCTCAGAGTGAATAAGTAAACTTAAAAAAAAAAAAAGAGTACATGTATCTTGATGAGCACTATGTACAGAAGTGTTGAATCACTATATCATACACCTGAAATTAATAGAACACTGTATAACTATACTGGATTTAAAATTAAAAGAAAAAAACTTAAATGAATGAATAAACAGCAAATGACTATACTGTACCACAGATAACCTCAATACCTTCTGTACATGTTTCTGGATTCATTAATACTGTATTTCAGACACATCTCCCAAGACAAATTGACCCTCAGAAATGTAAATAAATACTTCATGGCTTATATATTTTAACTTTTTTCTCTTTAAAAAATAGATTAGATGATAAAGACCAAGTGATCCGCATCAACTTCAATAATGCAACCAGAGACACTGTATTTGATGTACCTGTTGAAAGAGTTCAGCCTTTTTATGCTGCTCTGAAGGAGTTTGTTGACCTCATGAACTGTAAAGAATACAAGGTTACTTTCAAGATGAATCCAGGTCAGTGAACACATTTTCTCAAACTCAACACAGGGATTTTCTTCAACCTTAACCATTTAGAGCAAGATCTAGAGCAGTTTCTCTCATATATGGCATGTGGAACACTTATAACAATCTTTGCAAGCAGCCAGCTGGATTAAATAGCAGACTCCTGGCCCCAACCACTGCTCTATTGCCTCTTCAGACTAAAAAATATTCTTTTCTTTTTCAAAATATTTATGTATTTTTGGGAGAGTGCAAGCAGGGGAGGGGGAGAGAGAGGGGGACAGAGGATCCCAAGCCGGCTTTGCGCTGACAGGTTGACAGCAGCAAGCTGGATGTGGGGCTCAAACTCACAAAGCACGAGACCATGACCTAAGCCGAAGTCAGACATTCAACTGCCTGAGCCACCCAGGCGCCCCTAAAAATATTCATTTCTAGCAGACTCATAGGTAATCTTTAATCACACCAAAATTTAATAACCTCCAACCTAAAGAATAAATACATGAGAGAAAAGCTATAAACCAAATGAAATCTCACTTCTGATGTCAAGACTGATAACTTAGGTTTTCTATCCTGATAGCCCGTCAATACAAACTGAGTCTTAATTCTTCTATCCTGGAAAACAAATAAAATTATCCCTATGATTCTCTCTAAAGTAGATGATTAATGTTTACTCATTTAGCTTATTTACTCTGGCAGAGATAGTGCTACCTGAAATGAAGTGTACTTGAAGTAGTCCAGCCACGGACACCTGGGTGGCTCGGTCAGTTAAGCATCTGACTTCGGCTCGGGTCAGGATCTCACGGCTCCTGGGTTAGAGCTCTGTGCTGACAGCTCAGAGCCTGGAGCCTGCTTCGGATTCTGTGTCTCCCTCTCTCTCTGCCCCTCCCCTGCTCATGATCTGTCTCTCTCGGTCTCTCAAAAATAAATAAACTTTAAAACAATTTTTTTGAAGTAGTCCAGCTACTTGAAATAAAGGAATAGAGAGCATGGTGTTTGTTCTGGACCACCTTGACTCAGTGAAGTGATCTCAAACTTGAGGTTTTAATATCTATTATAAAAAACAGAATTTCTCTCTGCTGTTGATTTGGCTGAGGGGAAGATTCTAATCATAATTAGCTTTTTAATTGATCTTTGGCATAATAAAGTAATATTGGAAACCTCTATAAATCCACTGATAGGCAGTCACAACAGGTTGATTTTAAGAGCAGTAACATATAAAATGGAAATATCATGAGAGAAAAATACCAAAAAATAGAAGTTGGAATTGAAGCTCTACCATTTAATGGCTGTGTAGTTTTAGGCAAATCCCTCAACTTCTTGGAGCCTCGGTTTTCTCAAATGAAAAGATGGAACACCCTTTTCAGTATTTTTATGAGGCTTAGAAATAATGTACACAAAATACTAGGAACATAGAAGACAGACCAAGTCACTATCCTTATAATTATTTGAAGCTGTTAAACTGGAAAGAAATATTTCTTTTTTTTTTCCAATATATGAAATTTATTGCCAAATTGGTTTGGAAAGAAATATATCTAAGTAAGAGCTAAATAACAACCACAAAGAGCAATTCAAAGTTTTACACGAAGATAATATTTTAGGGGCACCTGTGTGGCTCAGTTGGTTGAGTGTCTGACTCTTGATTTGGGCTCAGGTTCATGATCTCAGGGTCGTGGGATTGATGGAGCCCCTCATCTGGCTCTGTGCTGACGGTGCAGACCCTGCTTGGGATTCTTTGTCTCTGCCCCTCCCCCGCTCATGTGTGCATGTGCATGTGCACTCTCTTTCTCAAAATAAATAAATAAACATTTTTTAAAGATAATATTTTAGGTAAAAATTATAAAAGTGTCTACAGAAGCCTGGACTATAAATGTCAAAAGGTCTAAAGCAGTTTGCATTCAATGATCTGATTGTGTGAAAAAATGAATGTACAATTTTCAGTCAGAGAAAGACAAATACCATATGATTTCACTTGTATGTGGAATTGAAGAAACAAAACAGAAGAACATAGGGGGAAAGAGAGAAGCAGACTCTCAACTAGAGAGAACAAAATGAGTGTTGCTGGAGGGGAGGTGGGTGGGGCGCCAGGTTAAGTAGGTGATGCGGATTAAGGAGGGCACTTGTGATGAGCACCAGGTATTATATGGAAGTGATGAATCACTAAATTCTATTCCTGAAACCAATATTATGATATATGTTAACTTTTTCATTTTTATTTAAATAAAAACTTGAAACAAATAAAACAAACATCAAAAACAACAGGAAAAAAAGAAACATACTATTTCTTGATGTGAACAAAGTATCCACGTTATTTTGCATTTTATATTTTCTAGCTCTGCAAATCATTGAAACACATGATTATTCATATTGAAAAAATGTTTTGTCTAGGTGATGTGATTACTTTTGATAACTGGCGCTTACTTCATGGCCGACGTAGCTATGAAGCAGGAACTGAGATATCCCGCCATCTGGAAGGAGCTTATGCCGACTGGGATGTAGTAATGTCAAGGCTTCGTATCTTAAGGCAGTGTATCCAGAACACAAACTGAATCTCCTGTCTACAATTTCAGTAAGATTCCAATGAGTGTATTTTGTAAGATATGGCAAGGTTGTCTTCACAGACTATGATCTATGTCATTTACATATTAATTTCTTTCATGAACGTGCCCTCTTTATCAGAAGGGTTTTCCTTTTCTCATAATCATATACAATGCCAACATTTTAGATGTTTTAGCAGTGTTTTTTCCTTTCCAAATAAAGCATTTCTTCTGCTCTATTGCATATGTGATCTAATTTCTTTTGCCTGTATATGAGAGGCTCCAGAATGCCTACAAATAGTTTTGTATCAAATAAAGCTTTTTCAAATAAATCCCTTTTTAAATAAAGCTTTTGTTTCAAATAAAGCTTGTGTTTCAAATAAAACTTGTCTCAAATAAGACATGTTCCTGCTCTGTTTTCTGTACAGTCTCAATTTTCATGACTGCATGTGACTGTCCTTGGCATGATTGGGGTAAGGCTTCATATTTTTGAAGATCTGTTTTATTCACTTTTATTATAGATTTCTGTTATCCAGGTTTTCAGACCTCAACAACCTCTGATCCAAACATTTTCTTTAACAACTAAATTATGACACCAAACCCAAACATGTCAAATGAAGGGGAAATCTAGTCTGCCTATGTTTCTCTTGCCCTGAGTCAGCACTCCTAAGGATTGCCAGTATAGCTTACACCTGTCTGTGAATCAGTTCTCATTCCTTGCCTTCAACTAATAACTAGGAAAGGTCTAACTAAAGTGCATGCAACACTCATACACAGATACAGTGTCTGCTAATCTCGGGACAGCTTCCCCTGCTGGTCTTGCCTTCCTGTATGGTCACTCCTTGTCCCCAGTGGTGGAACACAGACGTCATGGCTAGCCATGGAAATGCCACTTATGTTGAGACCAGTCCTTTCCCTACTGCTGCTGAAAGGGGAGCCTCAGCATTACCATTTGCTGAAATCAATACATAGATTTTTAGTCTATATTGTTGGGGACCTAACCAGACTTCCTATTTGGAAAGTGTTAATGACTGTCAACACCATGGAACTCCACCTGTTGCATTACGACCAAGTGAAAGAGGATACCTGGGTAGCTCAGTTGGTTGAGGATTGGACTTCAGATCAGGTCATGATCTCACGGTTCGGGAGTTTGAGCCCCACATCGGGCTCATTGCTGTCAGTGAGAGCCTGCTTCAGATCCTCTGTCTCCCTCTCTCTCTCTCTCTGCCCCTCCTCCACTCATATGCACATACTCTCTCTCCCCCCTTCTCTGTCTCTCCAAAATGAATAAACATTAGAAAAAAAAAAAAAGAACAAGTGAAAGTACTACTTCCATCCATGTGTTCCTTCTACTTCACACTCACAGGGTGTCCACGGCACTGGGAGGCTAGATCACAGGTGCTGTGAGCCCTTGTCACAACTCCCCACTGGTTCTCCAAACTCTGGTTTTGAGTCCATATCAACAGCCTAGACTCCGCTTTCCCTGACAACACTGCCTTTTTCTGGGGCCTTCATTGTCCTTTCCCATCATGTGGTCTTGATCAGGGCTACAGTAATATATCACATAGGATTAATGTCTTTGAACTTCAAAAGAAATGGGTTGGGTTTTCAATCCCATCTCTCTTAAGACACTCCTAGAATGAAAACAGTCAAGCTCAATAGAGCCATGGCCTTATTCTATGAATAATTCTAAATTATTCTAAAAATAATTTTCTGGAGTGACCCTGGCTTCATTCATTTACAGCATCTAAACCCCAGGTACTGCCAGGCTAATGTGATTTTTTTTAATGTTTGCTTATTTGCTTGCTTGTTTATTTATTTTGAGAGAGAAAGAGAGAAGGGAGAGAGAGAATCCCAAACAGACTCCATGCTGTCAGTGCAGAACCAGACGCAGGGCTTTATCTCACGAACTGTGAGATCATGACCTGAGCGGAAATCAAGAGTCAGACGTTTAACCTACTGAGCCACCCAGGAGCCCCTAACATGACTTATTATACTTTAATTCATTCAGCTGATATTTATCACATACCTGCTATATATCATGCACTCTGCTAGAGTTAGGACACAGAAGGACTTGAGATGTGACTGTTTATAGTCTGGTAGGGAAACAGATAAGGATATAGATAATGAAGTGCTATATTAACAGAATGGTTCATACGAAGGCAACAGAGCCAGACTGGGTTGATGAATCAAAGCTTCAGTCTGAGTTAAATGGGTATTAATCATAGTTTTTCAGGCAAAAAAGGGAGCATAACTCTCTAAGTCAAAGGGTAGAAGAGGCACAAAGAACTGAGAGTGAACAGAGCGCATGTATTGACTAAAAGTGAAAAATCATGGAATAGCAGTGGTGTAAATTCTGGGATTGGATGCCTAAGTTCAAACTATAATGATGACAATCAGTTAACTATGTGTACATGAACAAATAATATCTTCCCTTAAACCCTAGTTTTTCTATCTACAAATGACACTAGTAATGGTTCTTGTCCCATTAACTTTTTATGAGGATTAAATGAAAATTCATGTAAAGTATTTTCCCAAACTTCTCAAATGATAAGTCAGCATGGTCTGTGTGTGTGTGTGTGTGTGTATACCACATCTTTTCTGGATTTTTAAGTTTTTATTGTAATTTCAGTTAACATATTAGTTATATTAGTTTCAGGTGTACAATACAGGGTTTCAGCACTTCCATACATCACTCGCTGCTCATCACAAGTCCCCATCACCTATTCAACCCATCCGCCTGCCCACTTCCCCTGTGGTATAGTTTGTTCTCTATGGTTAAGGGTCTGTTTCTTGATTTGCGTGTCTCTCTTTTTTCCTTTGATCATTTGTTTTGTTTCTTAAATTCCACATATGAATGAAATGATATGGTGTTTGTCTTTCTCTGACTGATGTATTTTGCTTAGCATTATACTCTCTAGCTCTATCCATGTCATTGCAACTGGCAAGATTTCACTCTTTTTTATGGCTGAATATATATATATGTACATATATATACACACACACATATATACATATATATACCTATATATACACATATGTATATATATATATATCACATCTTCTTTGTATACTTATACTACTTTGTATACTTAGGCTGCTTCCACACCTTGGCTATTGTAAATAATGCCATTATAAACATAGAGGTGCACATATCCCTCTGAATTAGTATTCTTGTATTATTTAGGTAAATACCCAATAGTACGATTGGTGAATCATAGAGTGGTTCTATTTTTAACTTTTTGAGGACCCTCCATACTGTTTTCCGCAGTGGCTGTATTAGTTTACATTCCCACCAACAGTGCACGAGGGTTCCTTTTCCTCCACAACCTTGCTGACACCTGCTATTTCTTGTGTTTTTGATTTTAGCCATTCTGGCAGATGTGAGGTGATGTCTCATTGAGGTTTTGATTTGCATTTCCCTGATGGTAAGTGATGTTGAGCATCTTTTCATGTGTCTGTTAGCCATCTGTATGTCTTCTTTGGAGAAATGTCTGTTCGTGTCTTTTGCCTTTTTTTTTTTAATCGCATTATTTGGCTTTTGGGTGTTGAGTTTTGAGTTCTTCATATATTTTGAATACTAGCCCTTTATCAGATATGTCATTTGTAAATACCTTTTCCCATCCAGTAGGTTGCCTTTTAGTTTTGTTGATTGTTTCCTTCTGTATGAAAAAGCTTTTTATTTTGGTGTAGTCCCAATAGTTTATTTTTGCTTTTGTTTCTTTTTCCTCAGGGAACATATCTAGAAAGAAGTTGCTATGGCTGATGTCAAAGGAGTTACTATCCATGTCTTTTGTTAGGATTTTTATGGTTTCAGGTCTCACATTTAGCCCTTTAATTTATTTTTAATTTATTTTTGTGTATGGTGTAAAAAATTATCCAGTTTATTTCTTTTGTATGTTGCTATCCAGTTTTTCCAACACCATTGTTGAAGAGACTGTCTTTTTCCCATTGCATAGTCTTTCCTGCTTTTTGAAAGATTAATTGACCATATAGTTGTGGGATTATTTCTGGGTCTTCTATTCTGTTCCATTGATCTATGTGTCTATTTTTGTGCCGTACTATCTTTTTTTTTTTTTTTTTAATATATGAAATTTACTGTCAAATTGGTTTCCATACAACACCCAGTGCTCATCCCAAAAGGTGCCCTCCTGTGCCGTACTATCTTGATCACTACAGCCTTGTAATATAACTTGCAGTCTGGAATTGCGATGCCTCCAGCTTTGCTTTTCTTTTTCAAGGTTGCTTTGGCCCTTTGGCCTTTAGTGATTCCATACAAATTTTAGAGTTGTTTGTTCTAGTTCTGTGAATGTGTGTGTGTGTTTTAATATAACTTCCTAGACTCATTCCTTAAATATCATAATTCAGTGGGTCTTGGATAAGGCCCAGGAACTGTTAGTTTTATCAAGGATCCCGGGTGATATGCCTCATCAGAGAAGTTTGAGAAATACTGATGTAAAGCATTTAGCATAGTTTCTAACTGAAAGTAAGTATTCAACAGATGGTAACTATTATTAGTTAAAATAACAGAGGCTGTAGAAGAAGAGCATAGGTTAGGGTAAGAAGAGATATATGAAGCTGGATGCAGGGACAGGACCAAGTCATGAAATGTTGAAATGTATGTTGCAATAAAGATCTGATATTTTATCTTGAAACCAGTGAGGAGCCATTTAAAGGTTTTTAAGCAATAAAGTGCCTTTATCAAATATTGATTAGTTAAAGATCCATTTGGCAACATTGTGGAGGGAATTGTAAATGAGCAAGACTAGAGGCCATAAATCCACTTATGAGGTTGTAAATCTACTTACTGCAAGAAGCCGGATGAGAAATTAGAAAGGATTGAATGAGAATTCTTGGAAGAGGGACAAGGAGAGGAGAGATATTAAGAAGCCAAATCTAGAAGACTGAGGAACTTTAAGTGCCGTGGGATGCATCAAGGAGGGAGATGTCTAGGATGTCTCCTGGGTTGCTACTTGGGAGAGATACATTAACAGTGATTCCAAGTACAAGGAGAGAAAAACCACAACAGCAGAAGAAAGCTTGTGGGCAAGAAAACAAATCCAGTTTTGAACGGACTGAATTTGAATTGCCCCTGAGTTAGTCCACTTGGCAGCTGAATGTATATATACACACACAGCTCAGGATAGACCCTGGGATTGGAGCGCTCCACTTGGAAAGTATATAGATGGTGGATGAAATCATCACTTGTTTTCCCGGAGACATTTAGCGATTGTGACCAAGGTCACAAGCCTCATGGTAGAATGATAAGCTAATGATACTGGCCTAGTTTGTGGAATCAGTTACACTCCAAACATAAAGACTCTGCAGTGGCTTATATTCAAACTCAGCTAGACCTCTTACATATCATATTTTGTTGCTAGAAGACAGCATTCCAAGGCAGCACCCCATGGCCTAGATGTTTCCTTCTCTGTCAAAAATTATTTCTGCCCTGGAAAGGAAGGACAGAAGGATTGGATGCGGTTGCAACAATTTCTGAAGTGTTATATAGGACATGACATATTATGGGCTACGGCAGCTGGTGCCGACTAAGGATGATTGGGTTTCCTGGATATAATAGTCTAAAGATTTGACTTTCCCCCAAACTCATAATAGATCTGAGGTAACTTGGATTGGAATTTACCCGTATTTGGCAGTGGGGATTCTTGCTTTCTGTTCCATTGCTCTGATTTGACTTGGAGAATATTAGCTGCTTGGCTGGTTAATCGGAGTAAGTTCACAGATCACTAGAATGACAGGTCACAAAGTATCTTCACTGGTCTCTTATTGCTCCCTCTAGCCAACCACTAAAAGGTGAGCAAGAGAATATTGGTACAGGGAATTTATGCAAAAGAAGGAATTCTATGGAGAAACTGATGGACGCTGAGGGTAATTTCACTGTTCAAGAATTTAAACTAAGAAATAATAGATATTTTATAGGCAAAAAAAATATCCCTTTATGATAAATATTATTTTGAGGGCACATTTGAGCTGAAATCTCTTGCAATGAAAATGTGATGTGGTTGGACTGAATGGCTTGGAGCATACCTCTCTATCTCTACAGCTGCCTGGAATACTCTTCCCCACTGCCTTTTAAGTCTAGAAAATTCCTCCTCCTCCTTCAAAATTCAGGTTAAATTTCACCTTCCTTGTGAAATCTTTCCTGATCTCCTGCTTAAGCACCCTTTTCCTCCTGGCTCCCACTGAGGCTTACATACAGGTTTGTATATTTACCCACTCATTCTAGTGATATTCATGAGCATGATTATGCACCAGACACTAGTCAGTGCACTGGTAAGACAGGGGTGAGCAAGATGGACATAAGGACTCTCTTAGAGCTAATGGTCTAGTGGGAATATCAGGCATTGATCAAATAATCACAGAAATAAATAATTTTGAATTATAGCAAATGCTAGAGGGGGGAAGTCCAAGAAGCTACAGGAGCATAAGAGGACAGGACTAATATGAAGAAAGTGAGACTCAGGGAAGGCTTCACTGAGGAAGCAGCTTTTGAGCTGTTTGATGAAAAATGATATGCAGTGATGGTACTTTGGCCTCAATTAACAGAAACTCTAAATCCAGCAATAAGGAAATTTTTTATCTCACAAAACATGAAGTCCAGAAGCCCTCTCACATATTATACCTCTAGTCCCACCTCTGTGTAGTAATCTTGGCTCTGTCTTCCTTCATATGTGTGCTTCATCCACTGGGAAAGCTGGTGGAATGACTACGGAAGTTCCAGGCCTTGTGTTCAGACATGACTTTTCTTATGTCTTTCTTGGAAGAATAGAAACCTTTCCTAGAACCCCTCTGACAGGCTTCTCCTCGTGCCTTCTCAACCAGAATTAGGTCAAATACACTCTCCTAAACTAACTATTGGCAAAAGGAAATGGTATATCCATGACAATGGACCTTCCCTTGGGCTGGAGGAGTGGTTTCTATCACTGGTGCACATGGCTGTGTAGAGAAGGAGTGAATAACTAAAACCTCGGAATGGAGATGAAGGTTAAATGGTGTGCGGGCAACCACCAGTGTCTACAGTAGAGAGGAGAGACTTGTCTAGGTGAAGGGGTAAGGGAGAGCATGCCTCTCAGAGCAAATAGAATAAGAACTCTCACATGAAAGGCAGCATGGTGCCCTTGAAGAAATAAAGAGCCATGAGTCTAGAAGCTAGGTAGCCAACCAACAGTGTCCAATATATTGTGAACTCTTTAAGCAGAGACATTTTCATTTGTGTCTCCCCAGTGCCTAAATGTTTGTGGAATAAATGAGGGGAACTATGGTAGTTGCTTCTTTGAGTACTCTTCTTCACATCCTCGATGAAATCAGGTCACATCCTCAAGATCTCAGTCACCCAAAAAAGTCTCAATTTTTTGTGTGAGGCAGGACCTCATTGCTTTCCCCGCCGCTACTGTGTAACACATTTTATCTAGGTACATACCAAATTTTAGCCTCAAAAGCTTTCCCAGCCTCTACCAGAATCAGTCTGTTCACCATTTAAAATACTCTGACAGGGAACGTCCAGTTTCTAGTCCAACATGGACTGGAAACTTCGAAGTCCTTGCTTCATCCTCACAGCAAGTAAAAAAGGTAAATAAACTGAAAACTCAACACCTCTTTTTAGATCCATCAGACAAGTGATGTCATAGAGGAAACCACTTCCCTGAAAAATGTACAGACAGAAGACAAATACAGAGAATCACAACTTGCCAGAGTAGAAACTTCCACAGGAACCAGTACCAAGATAGGAAGACCTGAACTATAACTGGCAAACTGCTGAAGGCTCAAGATGGACAAGCCTAAGAGATAAAACCACCAGGGACACCCAGTCGTAGGAATGACCTCTTACTTTTGTGAGTTTTACCTCCAGGAGCCCTGCCTGGTCCACATAGTGAACACCAGAAAAAATAAATAAATTCCTGTTGTGCCCACAGGTTGAAGGAAAGTGAACTGTACTGAAATGTGCCAATGTATTCTGTTCTTCTGAAAAAGAACCATCTTCTAGATAAATTATTTTACCAGTGCTTAATCTGCTGGGACTATGTGAAAGCCTAAACCTACTTGGAAGATATAAATATACTACTCTAGACCTTCTCAGTCATCCTGGACCACCTAAAGAGGAGAACAAATTGGGAAGCAGTGAAGTTCACAGTCCATGGGCACAAGTTCACCAAACAACTGAGACCTAATCATGGGATTATAGAACACTTACCCTCCCGCTTATACTTTATCACTACCTTATTAAAGGCCAATTTACCACAGTTCTTTTTATCTCATAAATCATGTTCACCTTTCCACAAAAAATTACAAGACTTACTAAAATAAAGAAAGAAAGAAACAAACAAACAAACAAAAACAGAGTTTGAAGAGACTGAACAAGTCTCAGAACTAGAGTCAGAGATGGCAGGTGTGTTGGAATTATCAGACCAGGAATTCTAAAGAACTATGATTAACATGCTAAGATCTTTAATAGAAAAGTAGACAGCATGCAACAACAAATGGATAATATAAGAAGGAAGGGGGAAATTCTAAGCAAGAATCAAAAAGAAATGCTAGAGATCAAAAACAGCCGTAACAGAAATGAAGAATGTCATTGATGGGCTTATAAGTAGAGTGGATACACCTGAGGAAAGACTATCTGAGCTTGAGAATATGAAAATAGAAATTTCCAAAAATTAAAAGCAAAGAGAAAAAAGACTGAAAAAAAAATAGAACAGAATACCTAAGGACCATGAGACAGCTAGAACTTGAATGTAATACAAGTAGGTAGCACTGAGTGTTTTTCATGGTTTTTTCCCCCATGTTTTTCAGTATTAACCTGCTGATATCATATGCCAGTCATTAGAAATGCAAGGGGTCTTCTGCTCTCTTTCATGGGTTCCTAGGTCCAGGGTTTTGACTTTAGGGATTTCATAAACACCCTGAAATTATATGTAAAAGTATATGCGTATTTGTGTGTGTGTGTGATATGTGTGTGCACATTTTCCTGAGTCAAAGGGTCAGAATCCCAACAGATTTTCATAAGTAATATGTATCCCCTAAAAAGAAAACAACTATTCTTTTATTTTTAAGTGGGAATGTAAATTGGCACCATCACTATAGAAAACAGTGTCAAGGTTCCTCAAAATTTAAAAATAGAACTACCATAGGATTCAATAATTCCACTTCTGGGTATCTATGCAAAGAAAATAAAAACAGTATATCAAAGACATCTGCACTCCCATGGTCACTGCAGCATTATTTACAATAGCCAAAGTATGGAAACAACATAAGAGTCCATGAATGGATGAATGGATAAGGATGATCCACATATATCATATATATCCACATATATCATAATATATAATAATGTATAAAAACTATCATACAGGGGTGCCTGAGTGGCTCAGTCAGCTGAGTGTCTGACTCTTGATTTTGGCTCATGTCATGATCTCACAGTTTCATGGGTTTGAGCCCCATGTAGGGCTCTGAGCTGACAACTCAGAGATTCTTCCCCTCTCTCTGCCCCTTCCCTACTGGCACTCTGCCTTTCTCTCTCAAAATAAATAAATAAACTTAAAAAAAAATTTTTTTTAAACCTATACTGTATATGAGGCACCTGGGTGGCTCAGTCAGTTGAGCATCCAACTTCAGCTCAGGTCATGATCTCACCATTCCTGAGTCTGAGCCCAGTGTTGGGCTCTGTGCTGACAGCTCAGAGCCTGGAGCCTGCTTCAGATTCTGTGTCTCCCTCTTTCTCTGCCCTTTCTCCACTCACACTCTGTGTCTCTTTCTTTCAAAAATAAACATTAAAAAATTGTTTTAAAAGCTATAATGTATAATATTCTGTTGCATTTATATAGTATGTATAAACATGTATGTGTGTGTATACACACACACACACACACACACACACACACACATATATATATATATTATATGCACAACACAATATTACGTAGCCATGAGAAAGAAGGAAATCCTGCCACTTGTGATAGCATGAATGGATCTTGAGGGCCATGACTTGAAATAAGTCAGAAAAGAAAGACAAATACTGTGTGATCTCATTTATATGTGGAATCTAAAAAGACCAAATTCATAGAAATAGGAAGTGGTTACCAGGGGCCAGAGGATGGGGGAAATGGGGAGACATTGGTCAAAGGGTACAAACTTCCAGGTAGAAGATGAATAAGTTCTGGGGATCTCATGACTATACTATGACTATACATAACAATATTGTATGATGTACTTGCAATTTACTGGGAGATCCTATCTTAAATATTCTTACCACAAAAAGAAATGGTAATTATGTGACATAATAAAAGTGTTAGTTAACACTATGGTAGTAATCATCTTGCAATACATAAATCCATCAAATCAAAATACTGTATATCTTAAATTTATACAATAGTATATGTCAATTATATCTCAATAAAGCTGAGAAAAAACAATGTACAATAAGTATACTGTGAACAGATTTGGAATTTCATTTCTGTTAAAACTGTCATATTTTTTTCTAATTCCATTCTAGTTTTAATTATTTGAAAAAAAAACAGATGGAGTTAGAAGATGTTATTAAGGAAGATATTTCTTGCTTAAATTCTATGTGCTTGTTGCAAGCATTTAATTAAATATTTGAGTAACATTAAATGTCATTTCTTTTGAGGAAAAAGGATCATTTTTTCCCTAGATTTTATTATAGAATTTTTGCCTGATAATCACTGATGGTTGATTTTTCAGAAATTGCTTTCTAAGTTTGAACTTTTTTTCTCCCAGAAATAATGAAATAACCATTTGCATGATATTACAATAAACACTTCAATTTATAAGACAGAGAAGTCTTTTATTTATTGAGTTTGAGAAAGAGAGAGAGAGAAGGAAAGAGAGAGAGAGAGAGAGAGAGAGCTTGCGAGCAAGGGAGAGGGGCAGAAGGAGAGAGAGAGAGAATCTTAAGCAGATTCCATGTTCAGTGCAGAGCCTTGATGCAGGGCTCGAACCCACGAAAGTGTGAGATCATGACCAGAGCCAAAATCAAGAGTTGGACACTTAACCCACTGAGCCACCCAGGCACCCAGAGAAAATGGTCTTAAATTTCCCAAAGGATCATAACAATACCATTAATAGTGGGCGCAATTATTTTGGAGCTTCAGGAATAGACTTTTAAATTTTTTAATTGTTATATATTTTATAGTTAGGACTTTCTAATTATAATAAGTGATGATTGGTTTTCCATTTATAGTAATGGTATAAAACTTTTTAAAAAATAAACCTTAACCTAAGAGAAAAATATTCCTAATAGTGTAGGTGATACTGTTTTTAAGGTGATACTCCATTGATCAAAGTTTGGAAAATGCTGATCATTTTATGAACAAGCAAACAGAATGAAGAAGAGAAATTACTTTCCATGACCATATATAGTGAGTGACAGAGCCAGAGGTCAAACACAAGTTTGGGTTTCTAGTTCAGTTCTCTTTCCACTTTTCTATGCTATGAATATTTCAATTTCAAGCGGAATTAGGTTGGCTACTTGCTATTTCCAAATGTTTGACCAATGGCTTTACTTTACATTTCAAGGGAAGTTATCCTAGAATTGATTCAGAAACAAAAGTGAAAAGACACAAAGGTCATTTGA